>NC_086114.1:37700000-38900000 GCF_963921235.1 Mobula hypostoma
TTACTGCTGTTTAAACAACACCAGTTCCATTCTAAACTGCTGTCTTTAGCCACTGTGATCCCTGACAAATCTGTGTCTGAGGCTTGATGATTGTGGACATTTTATCATTCAGAAAAAGATGACCAAGAAATTGATCGAGCAATATTCTAGAATTTGACAGTAAATTAGCCCGAATCGGGGAAACAGATGGTAAAAGCCGATATTGTCAGGGAGAGTGTGGGATTCAATGGGAATAAGAAGTGCTAAGGTTATTAAATAAATGCCTTTTGTCTACCATTACAGTACAGTGCCAGTGAACCATGCTACCTAGGGTGACATCTTTCAGCCGGCTCACAAAACTATTTCTTTCGCTTCGTTTACGACTTCTTTTTCTTCCAAATGTGGTTCTGCTACTGTTGGAGCCTGTGATCTACATTTTGGTGGCATGATTTTGGGCCAATTGAGTGACCTGGTAATTTTCTGTCTCCAAGAGGGTTTGGTGAGGCTTCAGGCAAAGCATGCGGCCTCAAGGCCAAGAAGCCTGGAGATGGGGCATGAGACCATTTCTCACCGATCCGGCCGATTAAAGTGCCGAAGAAGATTGAAATCATCGAGGCGAGTGTTCAATGCCATCGACCAGCCTCTGGCTTGCTGCTGCCAAAGGACGGTGTCTGCGTGTGACAGTCTCTCTCTCTCCCTCTTGTTCGCTGCTCCTGAAGGAAGGTTCCTGCTTTCAAATGGTCTCTCACTCTCTCTCGCTGCTGTCAAGCAGACAAAGGTTTCCTGAATTTATGGAAGACCAAATGTTTCATGGGAATAAAACTTTACAGAAGATCAGACTAGCCTGTGATTATTTGTCCCTTTCAGGAATTGTGCAAGCTTACAAAAAAAGTGTAATTTTTAAACAGAATGCAAATTCTGAAACTATCATGGTGGGAGAGAGCAACAGCTGCTTGATTAATCTCGACTTCTCATTTTCAGACTAGCAACAGCACTATTATTTCACTGTATCCCTGGAGATACAGTACATGTGAAGCTTCTTTACACATTGTTGTCATTGGCAGAAACAGACAATTTAGAGTTCTAGGTTCAAAGTTCAAGGTAGAGATTATTATCAGAGTACGTACATGTTATCACATACAACCCTGAAATTCATTTTTCTGCAGGCACACTTAGCAAATCTATAGAACAGTAACTGTAAACAGGATCAATGGACAACTAACTGTGCAAATTCTACTGGCTCTGTTGCACCTTTCTTTATGTTTAATGTTCTGCACTTATCTAGTCCAAAGTTCAATGTTTATATCTTTATAAAATTGTTCTACAATTTGAATTAATTGCTTTAGCTTTACTGATAATTTCAAATTGTCCATGTATAGAAGATGGACCAAAGTATAATTCATTTGGTTGGTTGTTTCTGAATTGATAATCTGTTTTTGTCTGATTCAGTATTATTAGTATTTCTAATTTCTTCTCTTTCTTTTTGGGTTTGCAAAGTTTGATGTTTTTTTTCCTCTTTCATTGATTCTATTGTGTTTCGTATATTTACTGTGAATGCCTGTGAGAAAATAACCTTAGCGTTGTATATAGTGACAAACAGTTTTTGTACTGATATAATAAATTTACGTTGTACTTTGAGGTAAGTTTTCAGATGACACAAAGGTTGGTGGAATTGTGGAAAGTGTTGTAGGTTGCAGCGGGACATTGACAGGATGCAGAACTGGGCTGAAAAGTGGCAGATGAAACTCAAAGCTGAAAAATGTGAAGTGGTTCATTTTGCAAGGTCAAATTTGAAGGCATAATACCGGGTTAATGGCAGGATTCCTAACACTGTGGAGGAACAGAGGGATTTTGGAGTTCATATCCAGAGGTCCCTCAAAGTTGCCATGAAGTTGTTAGGGTTGGTAAGAAAGAGTGTGATATGTTGGCCTTCATTAGTTGGGGGAATGAGTTCAAGAGCCATGAGGTAATGTTACAGCTCTATAAAAACCTGACTAGACAACACTTGGAGTTCTGGTTGCCTCATTGTAGGAAGGATGTGGAAACTTTAGAAAGGGTGCAGAGCACTTTTACCAGGATGCTACCTGGTCTAGAGGGCATGTCTTATGAAGATAGGTTTAGCGAGCTAGGGCTTTTCTCTTTGGAGTGAAAGAGAATAAGAGGTGACTTGATAGAGGTGTATAAGATGATATGTGGCATATTGTGTATTGAGTAAATAGGCAGAGACTTTGTCCCAGGGTAGAAATGGATAATACAAGGGGCCATAATTTTAAGGTGTCTAGAGCAAAATACAGAGAGGATGTCAGAGGCAGGTTCTTTACACAGAGAGTGATGGCTGCATAGAACAGCCTGCCAGAGCTGCTGGTTGAGGCAGATACTTCAGAGACATTTAAGAAACTCTTAGATAAGCACACGGATGATAGAAAAATGGAGGGTTATGTAGGAGGGATGGGTTAGACTGATCTTAGAGTAGACAAAAGTTTGGAGCAGTATTGTGGGCCAAAGGGCCTGTACTGTGCTATAATGTCCCATGTTCTATGTTCAAATATTAAATTTGATGAGAATCTAAATGTGTATCAATGTAAAAGTTTCCCTCAGAAAAGTGAAGGCAGATGAGAGAACTTTTATGCGAAGTATTCTCAGAGAATTGCCGCAACAGCCAGTGACACAGACAATACAGATGATGGGGGGAGTGGTGAGAGAGAGGCCTGTCCAGAATAGCTTTTACAAGGGAATCTGAAACACTGATTTAACCATCTTCATTTTCTTACCTGAACAGAGACACTTTGTTTAAGCCATTGTGTCCATGCTAGCCAGAAATGGACAAGGTTATCCTTACTATAAATGCCAGAATGCCTACAGATGCTGGAAATCTAAAGAAACGCAGACACAAAATGCTGGAGGAACTCAACAGGACAGGCAGCATCTAAGAAAATAAATAAATAGTCGACATTTTGGGCTGAGACCCTTCTTCAGAAGGAAGGGAAAGGCACCAGAATAAAAAACTGGGGGGGGGGGGGGGAAGGAGGCTAGCTGGAAGGTAAGCCAGGTGGGTGGAAAAGGTCAAGAGCTGGAGAAGAAGAAATTTGATAGGACCATAGGAGAAAGGGGACAAAGATGGGACCCATGGGGAAGTGATAGGCAGGTGAGAAGAGATAAAAGGTCAGAGTGGGGAATTGAGGAAGAGAAGAGCGTGTGGGGGATTTTTTTTTACCAGAAGGAGAAATTGATATTCATAAGTTGGAGCTACCCAGATACAATACAAGCTGTTGCTCCTCCACTCTGAGGATGGCCTCATCTTAGCAAATGAGGAGGCCGTGGACTGACGTGTCATAACGGGAATGGGAATGGGAATTAAAATATTTGGCTAACAGGAAGTTCTGCTTGGGTCGGATAGAGTGGAGGTGCTTGACGAAACGGTCGCCCAATTTACGATGGGTCTCTCCAATGTAGAGGAGGCCGTAACAGGAGCACCAGACACAATAGATGACCCCAGCAGATCTGCAGATGAAGGGTTGCTTCACCTGGAAGGACTGTTTGGGGCCCTGAATGGAAGTGAGGGAGGAGGTGCATGGGCAGGTGTAGCACTTAGGCCACTTGCAAGGATAAATGACAAGAGGGAAATTAGTGGGGAGGGACGAATAGGCCAGGGATTCACAGAGGGTGCTATCCCTGCAGAATGTAGAGGTTGGAGGGGATGGGGGGGGGGGTTAAAAGTAAAGATATGTTTAGTAGTAGGATATCTTTGGAGAAGGTGGAAGTTGCACAGGATGTTGTGTTGAATGCGGAGGGGTGGTATGTAAGGACTTGAGGAACTCTATCTCTGTTAAGGTGGCAGGAAGATGAGGTGAGTGTGGATGTTCCGGAAATGGAGGAGATGCGGTTGAGAGCAGCATCAATAGTGGAGGGAGGGAAACCATGTTCTTTGAAGAAAGAGGACATCTTTGATGTCCTGGAATGGAAGCCACGTCCTTGGAATAGATGTGGCAGAGGCGAATGAACTGAGAAAAGGAAATAGCATTTTTACAGGAGATAGTGTGGTAAGAGGTATTGTCAAGATAACTGAGAGAATCAGTAGGTTTATAAAAGACGTCTGCTAACAGTTGGCTCCAGACATGGAGATAGAGAGATGGAGAAAGGGGAGGAAGATGTCAGAAATGGACCTAATGAAGTTAAGGGCAGGGTAGGAGTTAGAAGTAAAGTTGATAAAATTGATGAGCTCAGCATGGGTGCATAAAGCAGCATGAATACAGTCTTCAATGTAGTGGAGGAAGAATTAGGAAGTATTACTAAGAAAGGCTTTAAACATGGACTGTTCTACATAGCCAGCAAAGAGGCAGGCAAAGCTGGAGCCATGTGGGAGCCCATGGCTACACTTCAAAATTGGAGAAAGTAGAAGGAGCCAAAGGAAAAATTGTTGAAGGTGAGGACCAGTTCTGCTAGAAGGAGTAGGGTGGTGGTGGAGTAGAACTGGTTAGTTCATTTGTCAAGAGTAGCGGAGAGCTTTGAGGCGTTCTTGATGGGAGGTAGAAGTGTATAGGGACTGAACATCCATGGTGAAGATGAGGCGGTCAGGGCCAGGGAATTGAAAGTTACAGAGGAGATCAAGGACATGAGAAGTTTCATGAATTTAGGTCAGAAGGGACTGAACCAAGGCGGATAGAATGGAACTGAGGTATGAGGATACAAGTTCAGAGGGGCAGGAGTAGACATAGACAATAAGCCAACCTGGACAGTCAGGTTTGTGGATCTTGGATAGGAGGTAGAGTGAGCAGTGCAGGATAAGGGAACTATGAGTTTGGTGGCAGTGGATGGGAGTTCTTTAGAGTTGATGAGGTGCCCAGCTCTCCATCCATAGCTCAGGAGGTTATAGCTTCATGATCTCATCCAAGTAGATTTAGAAGAGCTGTGGGTATCTGCCTCTATCATATTTTCTGAAAATACCATCCCGGTCTCCTGTCACGTGCTGACTGAAATAGTTCTCTATCAACTCTCTCGTATCCTTATGCCAATGAACTTAAAGTGAATGAGCCATGATTACCAAACTCTCTGCTAAGGGAAATGAGTCATTTCTGTTCTTCTTGCTTGGGTCTGTTGTAACTTGGATCCCAATAATGCAATGTTGCAATTGATTTTCCTTTAAATTACGGCATGGTTTCTAAATGTGTTTTTTCAGGAAGTGCAATGGTTCAGTTCTGAGCAGGATCTGTTAGGAGGAAACTGGAGAACCCAAAGGAAAGTCACACTATCACAGGGTGAGCACAAAAACTCCTCATGGACAGCATTGGAATTTAGGATCGGAACTGTGTCACTGGAGGTGTGAGGCTACAGTTCTACCAGTCTTGTACTGAGTCCCCCTCAAGTGAGTGTCTTGGATCACCAGCTCTTTTAAGATCAGCAAACTTAGCACAAATATATATTGCAACCAACAAGCAAGATCCTGGAGGAACTCAAAGAGTGCCAAGCAGCATCTGCGGTATTTTTTTTACATAGATAGGAGGAGTCAAAAGAGGGATTGTTCAGAGTCACCACAAATTTTGGTAGACAGGAGGTGATAGTAGAGAGGAAGTAGTTGATTCTGTGCTTTAGAAGGTAACAGAGAGCTCTAAGGCCTGTCTGATGGAAGTGATTAGAGACTGGAAGTCCATGGCTAGATATGAGGTGGTATGGCCAGGGCATTGAAAGTTGCTAAAATGGTGGTGAGCACTGTGGCTGAGAAGATCTACGGGGTGGGACAGAACATAGTCTCAGTACGAGGTGCTGAGTTCAGTAGGGCAAGAGCAGGCAGAAACAACGGGGAAATCAGGGTAGCCTTGTATAACACCTATGTAGCGTTTGTCTTACCTCATGTGATTGGTCACCGCACTCTTTATGAGAAAAATCAAATTACATGGTTCCACACTAGGTGCTAGTAGACCATCAGAAGCTATAGATATCGGAAAGAAGCAGAGAATAGAAGAAAACACACACTTCTGGAGCTAAGTTTTGTTTATTAAAAAATATGCAAAATATTTACATGAGTAAGAACAATTCAAAATCCAACTTTCTGTTTAGGTTCCAAATCCCAGATATCAACAAAAAACAAATTTCTGTTTAGTTAGAATCAATGATATTGTTACATGCTCAAGGAGATCTGTTTTTTTTGTGAGAATGATGTAATGGTCTTTTGGAGGTCACCTGATGTGATTTTCCCGCCGATGTGAGGTCACGTGATGACATGTGCACCGTGACTATATAAGGGTCGACCCAGGTGACGCAGTTGGTTTTTGAGTTTGTAGGTTTCCAGGTAGAACGTGTTGAATCTCCGTTTCTGTTGCGTGTTTGTTTTTGTGACACAGTTTCATTTTTAAAACAGTTGTGCATTCTGTTGCAAAATACCATATTATTTGGACTGGAAATTTTTGCTAGATGTGTTGATTTACTCTATTCCAACATTAGAAGGGAGAGTGAAGAATTTATCGAAGTTACAAGATTGAAGGATCGAGAGGGATTGGCATCGTTCGGCAGTTTAATAAAGAATTGACCTTATTGAGTCTTCGTTGGAGTAGCAACCTGCATCGAGATAACTCTTGCCAGAAAGAGCAAGGAGTTCATGCAAAAAGGTGCTCTCTCTCTCTAAAGGAGTTTAAGATCAGTTGACTTAAACTGTTTATTTTCGGCATCGTGAATGAATCCTGTGGACAGAACCAGCAGTAAAGTTGCTGCTGTGACGAAATCCTTCTCCAGAGAAGACTCTCCCAATTAAATGTGTAAATCTGTTGAACTTTCGAAGTTATCGCTTTAAGAACTATATCTGACTGTATTGCTTTAAGAACTGTTTTCGCATTTAACGCTTTAAGGACCAGAGCCGAGTGGCGAGTTGGTGAACGGCTGCGTATCTGTTAACTTGCGGTTAAAGTTTTCGTTTGTTTTTTTTTCCCATATCGTTTATCGGTGTTTAATAAATGTTTGGTTATTTTTATATAACCTGTCTCGATTGATATTCATTGTTGCCGGTTACGTAACAATATTCATTAGAATAACCTTTGTTACTCCAATTTCTCTAACTAATTAGATCTAGTGTTATTCCCTATTTAAAGCTTTACAGACTAACCTTTCCTTTTTATTTATCCCCAGTTAGAAAACTGATTGAATTCCTATTCTTAGGTATTATGGTTAACTTGAGTTTCAGTTCAAGTCAGTATGTCTACAAATTAAAACTCAAATTCAAAAACTGTATATCTATACAGCTTAACTCCTTTCACAGCAATGCTCCAACATCATAACTTTTAAACAAAGTAAATCTCATTCAGTAACTTATCAAAGACTTTGCAAAAATAATCAGTTTTTTGCAGAAAATCAGATTCAGAGCCTTTGAATGAAACTAAACTTATACATCCAACCATATTAAATCCTCTATGTCATTGAACATTTTGTTCCTGCACTGGTTCTTCGACCTTGGGTGGCCCGCCTTCTTGTTTCTTGGTTCGTTGGATGAAATAGTTGATCATCCACGGAAAGTTGATTCACAATACTTACGCAAAAAGGAACTGACCAAATCCCTTTGTGTGATTTAACAAAACTAATTCCCGGTTAGATGGTAGAGATCTTGGACACTTGCCTCTGCCGATTTTGTCTCGTTATAGCTGCTGCTTGTTATAGTTGTAGCTTGAATAGATCTTTTATCACTATCATCTCTCCTCCAGGGGTTTCACCCTGAGGCTTTCAAGCAAATAAGGTAGTAATTCCACTTTTAACAGTTATATCTTTAGTTTCTAATTTGCAGTGTTTCTCTTGTGTTCCTGCGCTGTGTCGGCCACACTTTGGTCTCACATAGCTTTTTTTCCCCCAAGTTCTTTTTTAAAATTCTGTAAAACTCATGTTCGTCCCTCTACAGGTGGAGCTTTATAACCTTTGGGGTTTAAGTAACCTGGGTTACACTTGCTCGTGAATCCTGGCCAGGAGAGAAAACTGGTTGAAGTGATGAGATCTGTGGTGGTATGGGAGACAGAGGCCCTGATGGTCATGGTCACGGAGTACGTATGTGCGGCTGTCTAAGAGCTACTGCTTAGGTTTTGCAAGGTAAAGGTCAGTCCGGCAGACTTCAATGGCACTGGGTCCGAGACTTTTACGTCCCCAAATACAGGTACATATTATATTCTGAATCTCAGTTAACCTGCACAACTCAGAAATATGTTAGGCATTTTATTGTCAATGCCCAAGAGGAAAATTTAGTGACGATTCAGATGATGAAGTCTAAACAGTCTGATGTCCATCTAACAGCAGAGAAGCTCTGGGCAGAAGCCCTGCCTATTCACAGCCTGGCAAGTTTCATTGGGCGCAACCACGATAATTGAATTTCCGAATTTGTGCAGGCACGTCCAGCTTATTTGCCCATCTCAAGTCCCCACCCCACCTCCCCGGGTCCCAGTAAGGGGAAGGTCATTCAGTATTTGCCCATCTCAAGTCCCCACCCCACCTTCCCTGGTCCCAGCAAGGGGAATATAATTTGGTATTCCCGTTGAGAACTGCTGGCCTTGCTGCCTGTCAAAGTTACTGCATGAGGTCCAATTCATTCCGGAAGGGCTGGGGTGAGGACTGCAGAATCTCCTAGGCTGGTATTAGCCACCTGTGGGCTCAGAATGAAATCTTCAGCGTATTTAGTTCCTTTATTATCCCCATATTTTCCAATTTATTTACCGTTCCCAGGGTATAGCATGGCTTTGATTGTAGGGTAGGGTTGGTGGTTGTGGGGTGGCTCGGAGAGGGACAGGAAGTGGGGTAAAGAGCCTATAAAAAGTATTCAACCCCCAGACATTTTAGTCTTCTATTGTTTTACAACATTGAATCACAGTGGATTTAATTTGGCTTTTTTGACACTGACCAACAGAAAAAGACTCTTTTGTGTCAAAATGAAAACAGATATCCACAAAGTGATCTAAATTAATTACAAATATAAAACACAAAATAATTGATCGTATATGTTCACCCCCTTTAATATGACACACCAAACCATCACTGGTGCAGCCAATTGTTCTAAAAAATCACATAATTAGGTAAATGGAGATCTGATTTTGGAGACGTGTGTGCAGTCAAGGTGTTTCTATTGACTGTAGTAAAAATACACTTGTATCTGTTAGGTCCAACTGCTGGTGAGTCAGTATCCTGGCAAAAACTACACCATGAAGACAAAAGAACACTCCAAGCAACTCTGCGAAAAGGCTACTGAAAAGCACAAGTCAGGAGACAGATACAAGATAATTTCCATGTTACTGAATATCCCTTGGAGTACAGTTAAGTCCATCATTAAGAAATGGAAATAATATGGCACAGCTGTAAATCTACCTAGAGCAGGCCATCCTCAAAAACTGAGTGACCGTGCAAGAAGGGGACGAGTGAGGGAGGCCACTAAGTGGCCTGTGACAACTCTAGAGGAGTTACAAGCTTCAGTGGCTAAGAAGGGGGAGACTGCGCATACAACAACTGTTGCCCGGGTGCTTCACCAGTCAAAGCTTTCTGGGAGATTGGCAAAGAGAAAGCCACTGTTGAAAAAAACTCACATGAAATCTCAGCTAGGGTATGCCAAAAGGCATGTGGGAGACTCTGAAGTCAGCTGGAAGAAGGTTCTATGGTCTGATGAAACCAAAATTGAGCTTTTTGGCCATCAGACTAAGTGCTATGTTTGGCATAAGCCAAACACTGCACACATCAAAAACACACCACCCCTACCGTGAAGCATGGTGGTAGTTGCATCATGCTGTGGGGATGCTTCACTGCGGGAGGCCCTGGAAGGCTTGTGAAGGTAGAGGGCAAAATGAATGCAGCAAAATACAGGGAAATCTTGGAGGAAAACCTGATGCAGTCTGCAAGAGAACTGCAACTTGGGAGAAGATTTGTTTTCCAGCAAGACAATGACCACAAGTATGTTGCCAAAGCTATACAGGAATGGCTTAAAAACAACAAAGAAAATTTCCTGGAATGGTCAAATCAGAGTTCAGACCTCAATTCAACTGGGAATTTGTGGCTGGGCTGGAAAAGGGCAATTAATTTACGATTGACATGCAATCTGACAGAGCTTGAGCAGTTCTGTAAAAAAGAAAGGGGGACAATTGCAGTTTCCAGGTGTGCAAAGCTGATAGAAGCCTATCCACACAGTCTCAAGGCTGCAATTGCTGCCAAAAGTCCATCTACTAAATACTGGCTTGAAGGGGGGTGAATACTTATGCACTCAATATTTTTTGTATTTTATATTTGTAATTAATTTAAATCGTTTTGTAGAGATCTGTTTTCACTTTGACACGAAAGGGTCTTCTTCTGTTGATCAATGTCAAAAAAACCAAATGAAATCCACTGTGATTCAGTGTTGTAAAACAGTAAAACATGAAAACTTCCAGTGGGTGAATACTCTTTATAGGCTCTGTACTGTGGAACGTGGAAGCTTAGTACGTAATGGAGAACAGAACTGAACAGTTCATTCCAGACGCTTCAACCTTTGTGGTGGGGGCAAGGCTCCACGGACTGGAAGGTTTTCTCTTGCTGCTTTATCAGTCTCCCACTGTTTGGCACCCTTAAATAAATTTCAAACACAAGAGATTCTGCAGATGCTGGAAATCCAGAGAAACACACATGAGATGCTGAAGGAACTCAGCAGGTTAGGCAGCATCTCTGGAACAGAAGAAAGAGTTGATGTTTCGGGGGCAAGACCTTCATCAGGACTGGAAAGCAAAGAGGAAGAAGCTAAGATAAGAAGATAGAAGGTGATAGGTGAAGTCATATGAGGGGAGAGGGGAAGTGAGAAGCTGGGAGGTGATCAGTGAAAAAGGTAAAGGGCTGAAAAAGAAGGAATATTCCTTCACCATCACCAACCCCATCAATTTTGGAGAGCTCCCATCCACTACCCCCAACCAGCACTGCTCTTTTCAACCCAAGGTCCGCAATGTGGCTGTCCAGGTAGGCGCACTGTTTCTGCTTATTCCTGCCTCACTGAACTCGTGTCCATCTATCCCAACTTTATTCCTCTTGGTTCAGTCCCTTCCCACCTACATTCATGGCATTTCACATGCTCTTGATGTCCTCATCTTTCAATACCCTGGCCCTGAATGCCACATTTTCACCATGGATGCCCAGTCCCTATATAATTCTATTTCCCCATTAAGATGGTCTTAAAGCTCTATGCCTATTTCTAGAAAACAGACTTAAACATGAGTTCCACTTGTCTGTCTGGCAGAATTAGTCCTCACAATCAATAATTTCTCTTTTAGCTCCTCCACTTTCTGCAAACCCACGGTTTAGCCATAGCATCCACATGTGCCCAGCAATGTTTGTCTTTTCATTGGCTAGTTTGACGATTGCATTGGTGCTGCTTCGTGCACCCATGCTGAACTTGTCAATTTCATCAATTTTGCCACCAATGTCCTCCCTAGAATTGAGTCAGGTTTTATAAACAAACATAAACATTTATTAAACTCTGCTCAACAACAGTGAAAAGTATTCAAACGACCAACTTAACCAGAAGTTAACTGCTATACGGCAACTCTGGAACAGTTCTTAAAGTGGTAAATTCGAACACAGTCTTAAAATGGTAAATTCAAAAGTCCAAGAGATTTACAGTCATTTAGGAGAGACTTCTCGGAAAATGGATTTCTTCAAAGACATGATGTTACTGCTGATTCTGTCCAAAGGATTCACAACAAAGGAAATAAAACGGCTTAAAGGAACTGACCTTTTCCTGGTGAATGAACACTGCACAAACCTTCCTGATATTACAGGGCTTATCTCAGATGCAGGTCACTATTTCTGAATGAAGATTCAATAAGATCGATCCTTTATGAAACCGCCGAATGACACCAACTTTACTCAATCCTTCAGGTTCCTGTACTTTAGTAAGGTCACTCTCCAATACGCGACTTACAATAGAAAGTAAAATTCCACTTTAAAATGAAACTCCGTCATGAGACGAATACGCAGCATAACGGAGTAACTGACGAATTAAACAACGAAACGACTGCGTAACAACAGGGTTTTCCTGTTATATACCTGTCAAGAACATGTCATCATGTGTCCTCACACTGTTGGGAAAATTACATCACCCCATCATCACAAGACCATTACATCATGCTCACAAGATACTCAATTACATCATGGTCATAAGACAGTCACAAGATACCCATGAGGTATGTAACACCTCAAACTTACTTAGTCAATTTCTGACACCTCTCTCTTCTTTCTCAATCTCTCTGTTTCCATCTCTAGAGACAGACTGTCAACTGATATCTTTTGTAAGTCTACTGACTCCCACGGCTATCTTGACTATACTTCTACCCACCCTGTCACTTGTAAAAATGCCATCACCTTTTCTCAGTTGCTACATCTTCTTCTTCCCTTTACAGGGATAGAGTTCATAGAAACATAGAAAACCTACAGCACAATATAGGCTCTTTGGCCCACAATGCTGTGCCGAACATGTACTTACTTTAGAAATTACCTTGGGTTACCCATAGCCCTCTGTTTTTTAAGTTCCATGTTCCAGGAGTCTCTTAAAAGACCCTATCGTATCCGCCTCCATTCCTTTGATCCTTATTTACCACTCCATGAACCTTTGATTTCAGCACAGCATTCTCCACAATTTCTGCCATCTTCTGTGAGATACTACCATTAAACACTTCCTTACCACTGCCCCACTCTCTACTTTCCACAGAGATCATTCCCTCCATGATTCCCTTGACCATTCATCTCTCCCCACTGATCTCCCTCCTGGCACTTATCCTTGCAAGCAGACAGCAGCCCACTCACCTCTTCCCTCACCACCATTCAGGGCTCTAAACTGTATCTAGTGCTCCCTGAATGGCTTCCACTATACTGGTGAGACCTGACGTAGATTGAGGGATGGCTTTGTTGAGCACCTTCGCTCTGTTTGCAACAAGCAGGATCTCCCGGTGGCCAATCATTTAAAACCCAGTCACCATTTCCATGCTGACATGTCGGGCCATGGTCTCCTCTTTGTCAAGATGGGGCCACTCTCAGGTTGGAGGAGCAACACCTCATATTCTGTCTGGGTAGCCTCTACCCTGATGACGTGAACATCAATTATTCTAACTTCTGATAATTACTCCCACCTCCACCTTCTCTCTTCTTCCATTCCCCAGTCTAGTTTCCCTCTCACCCTTTCACTTCTTACTTGCCTGTCATGATCTCTGGTGTCCCTCCTCTTTCCCTTTTTCCTATAGTCCACTATTCTCTTTTATCAGATTCCTTCTTTTTTAGGCCTTTATCTTTTCTACCTATCACCTCCCAACTTCTCACTTCAACTGCTCCTCTACCTACCTACCTTCCCCTTCACATGTCTTCACCTATCACCTTCTAGCTTGTACTCCTTCTTCCTCTAACTCTTACACTGCCTTCTTCCCCCTTTCTTTCCAGCCCTGATGAAGGGTTTTGGCCTAAAATATCGACTCTTGAATAAATTTATTGCTTAACTCAAAATACAGAGCCGGAAACCACACAAAGTTTCATCAATTGAACCTTCTTTTTTGCTTTTCTCTCTGGTTATGGAAGACACACATAGCCTGACCAGCCATGCATGTTTTCCTGCTCTACATTTTGCAATGGTTACATTGATCTATGCTCCAACTGCTCCTATCACTCATTGGCCGTATAACCTCGTTCATACATTTTCCGCATGGTTACCCTGGTTTTACCCTATCAGAGACACCCTCCCTGCAGCTTTAGTCTTCTTCCCAGTTCTGATGAAGGGCCTTTGACCTGAATGCCAACTTTATTTCTCGTTGTATAGATCTGGCCGTTTCATAGACTGGGTAGCGGGCAGTGTGTCCTTGTGTAAAGCAACCCACTCCTCATAATGAATGCCATCAACCAGCCTTTTTGCCTTATTCCCAACAAAACAGTTTCTAAAATTATCTGATACGAGACAGGGTAGAGACTGTTAGGAATGCTTGCAAGCTCCAAAAGTTTGCATTACTGATTTTACGGTTGTGGTTAAAGTTTCCAAACTTTGAAAAATCAGAATGTTTTGTCTTTGGAGTCTTGCCGATGATGCCATAGATCAACCTGGACTGAACAATATTTATCATTGACATCTGAAGATGGTACCCAGACCAAACAAATAAGATCAGCTTCAATGGGCATCTTTGTTGGCAAGGAAGGATTGTTCATCTGAATGACTTTCAGTTATTATCTTGTTATGTCTCCCAGTCTCTCTCACACAGCACTGTCTTGTTCATCATTTGTACATATAGTGTGTCTTTTAAATAACTTCACTAAATAGTCTGAATAATTTTATTAGTCAACTGATACACTAACTTTAAGTTATTCAACTCAGCACAAGTGAGTTAAATTGACTCCAGGCTAACCTCCTGTGAGATGGGATCATCTCCTATTACAGGGTTATTGCTTATATTTGGCATGATGCCTTTAGCTTAAAGATACTTCTCAGAAGCATGAAGGATATGTGATTCCCAAGAGGAAATGGTTATCCTTGATATTCAAATGTTGACCAGGGTGGAGAGGCAGATGAGTTGACAAAAGCAATTAAAGAGAGTGGGGCAAAGGGGACAGAAAGGAACGGGAGTAAAGGAGAAGGCTGGCTAGTTTGTGGAAGTCAGAGATAGGGAAAGGGGAGGCTTTAGACCCTTCAGGTAGTTACCAAGTCAAGAGAAATGGTTATGGAATGAACTAAATGTACAGAATGAAGGAAAATATTATCTTGCCAGCTTTGGAGAATTGCGAATTGGTGGAAGACAGTGAGAACTAGAATAATGGACACACAGACTGGAGTGGGATTGAATCTTTTTCAACTGAAAAAATATATGGAGGAGGAGTGAGTTTTGTCAGTGGATTAACCAAGATGGTAAAAATTCCAGCAATGGTAGGTGGGATAGGAACAGAGGCAGCAAAGTTGTTGGACAGGAAGTACAGATTAATATAATGGAATTTAGGGGTCGGGCAGGAACACTTGTTCATCTTAAGTCTTGTTGATGTCATTATTGCTGGAAATTCCACTGCATTGGACCTACTTCTGAAAGGAAGTTGGGATGAAGATGTTAACCTCTTCCATTTAAACAAAGATCAAACATTCTGGAGACAGCTCAAAATAATTAGTTTTAGATTAAATTTAAATCTAAATGTGGATGGTAACTATAGGAACATTGACTGGTGCAGCATGGGTGTTATATACTCCATGGGTTTGTCCAAAATTCCTCCCTGTAGTGAAGCTGCCACTCTTTAACCACGATCATTATTGATCACCTGAGTGTCTCCCTGTGTCTCTTGGCTCCATCTGCGGGCATGATGATGTTCGCCTCTTGGGCCAGCAGGATAAGGATATCTTCAGTGCTGTTTTAGATCCAACCCAGGAGGAAGGCCTTGCCTGTTGGGAGACTTCTTCAGCTTTTGCCATGCACGGTGAAATACCTGATGGCGTGTTCACTCAGCAGATGAGATTCACTGTCATGAAAGTGATGCTGAATATATGACTCTCTTTGTGCCGTGAATCAGAATCAGGTCTGTGCTCCAAAGCCCCATCTTAACTTTGCTTTCCAAGATCTTCTATTGCCTAGCTTTGTGTGCGTTTTCTGCCCTGGGCTACAGATAAATCCTGCCCAGGTTGGCTCCTGTTGTTTCCGAGGAATGGTGAGAAGGAGAATCTGATTGGCTTCTCCTGGAACAATGAGTTGGGATTTCCCTTGCTTATTTGGGACACTATGCCGCATAATTGGGGCAGGAGACTGTTGCGAAGAGTTTCTAACCTTGCGTGGCCATTAGGCATAACACCATGCTTTGAGCAAACAGTTTTTAAATAGCATCAGTTGTGTATGTTTGTGGTCAAAAAGCAGGATTTTTTTACACTGATAGTTGGTAAGAAGTAAGCAGTAAGACAATGTTGAACTGTTTTGTTCACTGTGGTATCAAGCATTCAGTGTTGGAGATGTGAGAAAATGCCGGGAAAGTAAAAATGAAACAATTTCACTACTTCGACAAGTTAGAAACTACGGAGAATCTGAAGGTATCGATAATCGTCTTGAATGTTGCAATGAAAGTGAAGATTTGGAGGATGCAATTATTGAGAGCATTGTATGAAGGCAGTCCATTATCTGCACTAGGTGTCTGTGCTGATTTTGTTCATTTACAGTCAAAAGAACATGAATGAATTCTTCTGTTGCTAAGTATTAAGAACTAATAAAAAGTTTTATAGTACTGAGTAGTATTGGTAGTGTTCTAATTTCTTCTGTATTTCATTTAAATACATAATTTGTTACTCAGATTGTTTATTTTATACCATGAAACTTCTGCTAATTGGGGAAGCCGCTTACTTGGACCAAAACATACTGGTCCCAATGAGTCCCATTTAACTGGAATCCGCTGTACATTATCTTCCGGATTTTTAATGTTAATCCTGATGTGCCTTTAAACCTCATCAGTGTCTGGATTAAGCTAAAAGTTGACTTGGGCACACCTGCAGTCCGAACCTTCCTCTTCATTAGGTTGACAAACAATAAAAAGTAAATCATGTTGGAGACAATAAAAGTGAGGAACAAGTCCTCCTGAATGGAAACGGGGGAAACAAGGACTGATGTCAAAGGAGAGTAATTATATTGAGAAGACGAAATATAAATTTGGGCCGGCCAGTGGTGTAGCGGCATCAGCACTTGACTGCGAGGCACGTGGTCCTGAGTTTGAATCCGGCCAGGTCCCAACCTGGGCAGCAGCAGTATCTGCATGGAAGATCTGCTTCTGTAACTTGCCACAAAAACCCTTTTGACAACTACAATATCCATATGGTTGCTATCCATGAATTGATGGTGACTCAGCAACAACAACAAGAAATATAAAGAAAAGGAGCAGCAAAGGCAGATGAGCTCAATGCATGGATCAACTCCTGGAATTATGATATTGTAGCCATTAGTGAGTCTTGGTTGCAGGAGGGGCAGGAATGGCAGGTCAATATTCTGGGGTTCTGTTGTTTTATACGTGAATGGGCAAGAGGGATTAAAGGAGGAGGGGTGGCATTACTAGCAGTGCTCAGTCAGGACAGACTGTAGAACTTGTGTAGCGAGGTACTATGGGTGCAAAAGAGTAATAAGAAAGGTATAACCACGTTAATGGGTTATGTTACAGACCACCCAACGGTCAAAGGAATTTAAAGGAACACATTTGCAGAGAGATCACAGATTGTCGCAAGAAACATAAATTTGTTATAGGAGGTGACTTAACTTTCCACATATTGATTGGGGCTCCCATACTGTAAAATGACTAGATGGGATAGAGCTCGTCAAATGTGTTCAAGAAAGCTTCCTTAATCAGTGGGCAATTAGAATATAAGACCGGGCAGCTGACAGAAGTTTGCGTAGGGGAACACTTTTCACCTAGTGATCACAATGTCATTAGTTTAAAAGTAAATATGCAAAAACGTAGGTCTAGTCCTTGGGTTAAGACTCTAAATTAGAGAAAGGTCTATTTTGATGGTATCAGAAAGGATCTGGCAAGGTCGATTGGGACAGGCTGTTTTCTGGCGAAGGTGAACTTGGTAAAAGGGAGGACTTCAAATGTGAAATTTGGAGAGTACAAAGCTTGTATATGCCTATTAGAATAAAAGGTAAAGATAATAGAAGAATGAAACCATGGTTTTTAAGAGATATTGAAGCCCTGGTTAAGAAAAAAAAGAGGTGCATAGTGGAGCCACTAGAGATGGGGGAGATCTTTACTCAGGAGATGCACACAGGAGAATCTATAGAAATGAGGCAAAGTGGCAACAACTTCATGGACCCTATACAGATTACAGAGGAAGAGGTGTTTGCTGTCTTGAGGCAAATTAGAGTGGATAAATCCCTTGGTCCTGTCAAAATGTTCCCTCAGACCATGCAGGAGGGAAGTACAGAAATTGCCTGGGCCCTTTCAGAGAAATTAAAACCATCCTTGGTGACAGGTGAGGTACCAGATTATTGGAAGATAGCCAAAGTTGTTCTGCTGTTCAAGAAAGGCTTTGAAAATAAAACAGGATTTTGCAGACTGGTGAGCCTGATATCAGTAGTGGGGAAGTTATGGGAAGATATTGAAGGAACTGGATATCTAAGTATTTGGATAGACATGGACTGATTGAGGATAGTCAGTATGGCTTCGTGTGTGATAGGTCATCTCTAACCAATCTTCCTTTTTCACTTTTTGAAAAAAAAGTTTTTCAAGGAAGTTACCAGAAGGTGGATGAAGGCAATGCAGTGGATGTTGTCTTCTTGGACTTTAGCAAGGCATTTGACAAGGCCCCAGGTGGGAGGTTGGTCAAGAAGGTTCAATCGCTCAGCATTCAAGATGAAGTAGCAAATTGGATTAGACATTGGCTTTGTGCGAGAAGCCAGAGAGTGGTAGTAGATGGTTGCCTCTCTGACTGGCGGCTTGTGACTAGTGGAGTGCTGTAGAGGTCAGTGCTGGGTCATTTGCTGTTTGTCATCTATGTCAATGATCTGGATGATAGTGTGGTTAACTAGATCACCAAATTTGCAGATGGCACTAAGATTGGGGGTGCAAGGAAGACTATCTATCAAGACTTGCAGTGGGATCTAGACCAGCTGGAAAAATGGGCTGAAAAATCGCCATTGAAACTTAATGCAGACAAGTGCGAGGTGTTGCACTTTGGTCATACCAACCAGGATAGGTCTTACACAGTGAACGGTAGGGCATTGGGGAGTGTGGTAGAACAAAGGTCCATAATCCATTATAGGTGGATAGATAGGGTGAAAGCTTTTGGCATATTAGCCTTCATAAATCAAATTATTGCGTACAGGGGATGGGATGTTATGTTGAAGTTGTATAAAACATTGGTGAGGCCTAATTTGGAGTACTGTGCACAGTTCTGGTCACCTACCTACAGGAAAGATGTAAATAAGATTGAAAGAGTACAGAGAAAATTTACAAGGATGTTGTTGGGTATGAAGGTCCTGTGTTATAAGGAAAGACTGAAGAGGTTAGGACTTTATCCTTAGAATGTAGAAGATTGATATGAGGATTTGATAGTGGTATACAAAATTATAAGGGGCTCAGATTGGATAAATGCAAGCAGGCTTTTCTACTGAGGTTTGGTAGGACTACAACCAGAGGTCATGGATTAAGGGTGAAAGGGGAACATGAAGGGAAACTTCTTCACTTGGAGGGCTGTGAGTGTGTGCAATGAGCTGGCAGCACAAGTGGTGGATGAAAGCTTGATTTCAACACTTAAGAGAAGTACACGGATGGTAGATGTATGGAGAGCTATGGTCCCTATGCAGGTTGATGGGAGTAGGTAGTTTAAATGGTTTGGCATGGACTAGATGGGCCAGAGGGCCTGTTCCTTCCGGTGCTGTACTTTTCTATGACCATGACTCAAGGAAAGATTGGAAAAAACAATAGGAGGTAAAAAAATTATAAGATTCAGGTTTTTTTTTGGTGTATACTAGGTCTACCATGAAAGAAGTTGCATTTATATAGCACCTATCATATCTGTAGAACATCCAAAAGTGCTTTAAAGCCAAATAAATACTTTTGAAATGTAGTTATCATAGTATTGGAAAGAATCCACAGCACACAGCACAGCAAGCTCCCATATATGACAAAGTGTTTAAGACCAGATAAACTACTTGTAGGGCTTTGATTGAGGAATACGTACTGGCCAAGGGCCAATATGCCTTTGGAATTCACCTGTGAGCAGACTTCATATCAGCATCTCATACGAAAGAAATACCTGTAGCCATGTAGCCCTCGTCTCTGGCTGTATGAGACTCCTCCATTATGCAGAGGCATTTATATTTTTGTGTTGAAATCACTGGAATGATTTGGAGATAAGACTAGCACCAGATCACTGAACAACAGCCTCCCCTTAATCTGCTCTTTCCTCATAAGAGCAAAGTGGGGTGTTATGTCAGAACCCATTTGGATTCAGGGACTGAACCATTCATTGTTAAGCTTTATATCAGATTATATTTTGTTGAAATAAAATTACTTGTATTAAGTGAAGCAGGTACACCTTGCATCATTGACTTATTTTTCAGTGTGCACTCATGTCATGTAGAATGCAAATTATCCCCTTTGAAGTAGAGGAGGTAGGAGAACAGAACAGAGAAAACAAACTGACTGAACTGCTCTTCACCACAATGGTTCAGGCAATCTAAGCAGACAATTAATACCCTATATTTTGCTCTTTTGTGGCCCAGTTTGCAGTGGTCTTTGTTACCAAGACAGTAAGCATGATTTGGGAACAAATAAAAATCAAGCAAATCTTGTCATTCGGCTGAGAGCTTCCTCCATTACAGTAGAAGATGTAATTCCTTTAAATGAAAATATTTTATCTCCACTGCCAAGACATGAATCAAGTGCCAGACTTTGGATGGAGGCTCCCAGGGAAGGAGAAGCAATGCTTTTCACTGTGAACCTACTTACAACTTCCTACTAATGTAATATGTTTCTGTGGTTGGTCCCATCTGTAGTGAAGAATCTGGACCTAGCTCATGTAACTAGTTTGAAATGGAATCCCAGGGCAAGGAGCCCCTCGTGCATTCGTTGGTTGGTGTAAGCATCAGTAGGTCGGTGCAGTTAGTAGATCAGCTTCTTGGCCACTTCCCAGGGGAATTCATTCCTGCCAAAATGTCCATAGCAGGCAGTTTTTTGGTAGATTGGTTGCTTCAAGTTTAGGTCCCTGGAAGAGGAAACATTTTTTTACTGTTACAAGGTAGACAGGATGAACAGGGAGAAAGGCATAACTGTGATCAATAACCTTGTCTTTTTCATGGTGTGGCTTGAAACCATGTTCTTAATGAATCCATTCCTTCCTGTTTTCTATCCTATCAGATCATTTCTTACGGTTGCTCTTGACTTTTCAGTCTTCTAACCCTTGGCAATTAGCCTCAAATATTTTTTTGAGAACCACATTGTCATACGTGTAATTATGCAACATCACTGCATGATGTACTTATTCATCTGGGTATTATTTTGTGAAGTCTGAGCCTTAAGTAAGCCAAGTGCAAATTTAGAGCTCACTGTGTCCCCCTTGAGTTTCTCGACATGTTAGTCTGTACATTTGAAGGTCTCTGTCTCTCACCTCTCCCACCATGCATGTTACTCTACACATTATGTGCTCTCTGTGTTCCCATTGCATTACTCTGCATGCTATTCTGTACATTTGAAGATCTCTGTGTATCCCCATGTTATTCTGCATGTTTCTCTTCATAACTAGAGCTGTTTGTGTTTCCTGTATTACTTTGCATATTACTCTGTACCTTTCAAGCTCTGTGTGTTATCCTGTATCTTACACTACACCTATGGATTTCTCTGTGATCACTCCAGTATTATTCTTCCCCTTAATGCAATAGGAAGCCCCAGAGACAAAAAGACACCACATCTGCAACATTGATGGTCTGGAAGGAAACTGAAGCTGCCTGAAGCAACAAACACAGCAATAATCAGAATCAGTATCAAGTTTAGTATCACAGGCCTATGTCGTGAAATATATTGTTTTTCAGTAGCAGTATATTGCTATACATAATAATAAAAAAACTATAAATTAGAATAAGTATATGTAAAAATTAAATTAAATAAATAGTGCAAGAAGAGAGCAAGGAAAGAGAGAGGAAAACAGTGAGGTAGTGTTCATGAGTTCATTGTCCATTCAGAAATCTGATGGCGGAGGAGAAGAAACCTTTCCTGAAACAAAGAGCGTGTTTTCAGGCTCCTGTACCTCCTCCTTGATGGTAGCAATGAGAAGAGGACATGTCCTGGGTAATGGGGTCCACAATGATGGATGCTGCCTTTTAGAGGCTTTTCCTTTTGAAGGTGTCTTTGATGCTGGAAGGGCCAGTGCCCTTGATGGAGATGGCTGAGTTTACAACTTTCTGAAGTTTTTTCCCATCATGCCATTGACATTCTGCCAACCATGGCCCCACCATACCAGATGGTGATGCAACCAGTCAGAATGTTCTCCATGGTACTTCTGTAGAGGTTTGTGGATCTTTGGTGACATACCAAGTCTCTTCAAATTCCTAATGAACTATAGCCATTGTCGTTCCTTCTTTGTAACTGCATCAATATGTTGGGCCCAAGATAAATCTTCAGAGATGTTGATACCTTGGAACTTGAAACTGCTGATCGCTTGATGAGAACTAGCGTGTGTTTCCTTGACTTCCAATCCTGAAATTCACAATCAATTCCTTGGTTTTACTGATGTTGAGTGTAACGTTGCTGTTGCGACACCACTCAACCAGCTGATCATTCTTGTTCCTGTACGCCTCCTCGTTACCATCTAACATTCTGCCAACAATCGCCAAATTTACACAGTCGAGCAGTGTACTGAACAGCATCCTGTAGGTGTGCCATTGCTGATTGTCCACAAGGAGGAGATGTTATTTCCAATCCACATTGACTGTGGTCTCCGGGTGAGGAAATCAAGAATCCAGTTGCAGAGGGAGGTACAGAGGCCCATATTTTGGAGTATGTTGATTAGAACTGATGGTATGATTGTCTTGAACGCTGAGCTATAAGCTGTAATAGCAGCCTGATGTAGGTATTGCTATAGTCAAGGAGGTCCAAGGCCGAGTGGAGAGACAGTGAGATTGCATCTGTTGTAGACCTATTGTAGCGATAGGCAAATTGCAGTGGGTCCAGGACCTCTAGTCATGACCAAGCTCTCAAAGCACTTCATCACAGTAGATGTGAGCACAGCATTAAGATGCTGCCCTTAGGTGGTGATCGAATGGTTTAAAAACCTACAGTTACTCCCAGCATCTTCAATGCCAGACTTGAAGTGACAGGATTTGAAATCTGAGATGAGAAGAACATGAGGACTCAGGGAGAAGCCTTGTATCTGTTACTCGGGGAGAAGCCTCGTGCCTATTACTCGGGGAGAAGCCTCGTGCCTGTTACTCGGGGAGAAGCCTTGTATCTGTTACTCGGGGAGAAGCCTCGTGCCTGTTACTCGGGGAGAAGCCTCGTGCCTGTTACTCGGGGAGAAGGCTCGTGCCTGTTACTCGGGGAGAAGCCTCGTGCCTGTTACTCGGGGAGAAGGCTCATGCCTGTTACTCGGGGAGAAGCCTCGTGCCTGTTACTCGGGGAGAAGGCTCGTGCCTGTTACTCGGGGAGAAGCCTCGTGCCTGTTACTCTGGGAGAAGCCTCGTGCCTATTACTCGGGGAGAAGGCTCGTGCCTGTTACTCGGGGAGAAGGCTCGTGCCTGTTACTCGGGGAGAAGCCTCGTGCCTGTTACTCGGGGAGAAGCCTTGTGCCTGTTACTCGGGGAGAAGGCTCGTGCCTGTTACTCGGGGAGAAGCCTCGTGCCTGTTACTCTGGGAGAAGCCTCGTGCCTATTACTCGGGGAGAAGGCTCGTGCCTGTTACTCGGGGAGAAGCCTCGTGCCTGTTACTCGGGGAGAAGCCTCGTGCCTGTTACTCTGGGAGAAGCCTTGTATCTGTTACTCGGGGAGAAGCCTCATGCCTATTACTCGGGGAGAAGCCTCGTGCCTGTTACTCGGGGAGAAGCCTCGTGTCTGTTACTCGGGGAGAAGCCTCGTGCCTGTTACTCGGGGAGAAGCCTTGTGCCTGTTACTCTGGGAGAAGGCTTGTGCCTGTTACTCTGGGAGAAGCCTTGTATCTGTTACTCGGGGAGAAGCCTCGTGCCTATTACTCGGGGAGAAGCCTCGTGCCTGTTACTCGGGGAGAAGCCTTGTATCTGTTACTCGGGGAGAAGCCTCGTGCCTGTTACTCGGGGAGAAGCCTCGTGCCTGTTACTCTGGGAGAAGCCTCGTGCCTATTACTCGGGGAGAAGGCTCGTGCCTGTTACTCGGGGAGAAGCCTCGTGCCTGTTACTCGGGGAGAAGCCTCATGCCTATTATGCAGGGAGAAGCTTTTGACCTATTACTCAGGGAGAAGCCTTATACCTGTTGCTAGAACATAGAAGATAGAACATAGAAAACCTACAGCACAATACAGGTCCTTCGACCCATAAAGCTGTGCCGAACATGTCCTTACTTTAGAAATTATCTAGGGTTACCCATAGCCCTCTGTTTTTTTGAGCTCCATGTACTTATCCAGGAGTCTCTTAAAAAACCCTATCATATTCACATCAACCACCGTCACCGGCAGCCCATTCCACGCACTCAGTACTCTTTGCGTAAAAAACTTACCCCTGACATCTCCTCTGTACCTACTTAAAACTGTGCCCTCTTGTGTTAGCCATTTCAGCCCTGGGAAAAAAGCCTCTGACTATCCACACAATCAAAGCCTCTCATCATCTTATACACCTCTATCAGGTCACCTCTCATCCTCCAAGGAGAAAAGGCTGAGTTCATTCAACCTATTCTCATAAGGCATGCTCCCCAATCCAGGCAACATCCTTGTAAATCTCCTCTCTACCTTTACTATGGTTTCCACATCCTTCCTGTAGTGAGGCAACCAGAACTGAGCACAGTACTCCAAGTGGGGTCTGACCAGGGTCCTATATAGCTGCAACATTACCTCTCGGCTCCTAAACTCAATCCCACAATTAATGAAGGCCAATGCACCGTACGCCTTCTTAACCACAGAGTCAACCTGTGCAGCAGGTTTGAGTGTCTTATGGACTCTGACCCCAAGATCCCCTTGATCCTCCACACTTCCAAGAGTTTTACCATTAATACTATATTCTGTCTTTGTATTTGACCTACCAAAATGAACCACCTCATACTTATCTGGGTTACCACTTCTCTGCCCAGTTTTGCATCCTATCAATGTCCCACTGTAAACTTTGACAGCCCTCCACATTATCCACAACACCCCCAACCTTTGTGTCATCGACAAATTTTCTAACCCATCCTTCCATTTCCTCATCCAGGTCATTTATAAAAATCATGAAGAGTAAGGGCCCCAGAACAGATTCCTGAGGCACACCACTGGTCACCGATCTCCATGCAGAATATGACCTGTCTACAACCACTCTACCTTCTGTGGGCAAACCAGTTCTGGATCCACAAAGTAATGTCCCCTTGGATCCCATGCCTCCTTACTTTCTCAATAAGCCCTGCATGGGGTACCTTATCAAATGCCTTGCTGAAATCCATATACACTACATCTACTGCTCTACCTTCATCAATGTGTTTAGTCACATCCTCAGAAAATTCAATCAGGCTTGTAAGGCATGACCTGCCCCTGCCCTTGACAAAGCCATGCTGACTATTCCTAATCATATTATGTCTCTCCAAATATTCATAAATACTGCCTCTCAGGAGAAGCCTCGTGCCTGTTACTCTGGGAGAAGCCTCGTGCCTGTTACTCGGGGAGAAGCCTCGTGCCTGTTACTCTGGGAGAAGCCTCGTGCCTGTTACTTGGGGAGAAGCCTCGTGCCTGTTACTCGGGGAGAAACCTCGTGCCTGTTACTTGGGGAGAAGCCTTGTGCCTGTTACTCGGGGAGAAGCCTTGTGCCTGTTACTCGGGGAGAAGCCTCGTGCCTGTTACTTGGGGAGAAGCCTTGTGCCTGTTACTCTGGGAGAAGCCTTGTGCCTGTTACTTGGGGAGAAGCCTTGTGCCTGTTACTTGGGGAGAAGGCTCGTGCCTGTTACTCGGGGAGAAGGCTCGTGCCTGTTACTCGGGGAGGAGGCTCGTGCCTGTTACTCGGGGAGAAGCCTCGTGCTTGTTACTCTGGGAGAAGCCTTGTGCCTGTTACTCGGGGAGAAGCCTTGTATCTGTTACTCAGGGAGAAGGCTCGTGCCTGTTACTCTGGGAGAAGCCTCGTGCCTGTTACTCGGGGAGAAGCCTTGTGCCTGTTACTCTGGGAGAAGCCTTGTGCCTGTTACTCGGGGAGAAGCCTTGTATCTGTTACTCAGGGAGAAGGCTCGTGCCTGTTACTCTGGGAGAAACCTTGTGCCTGTTACTCTGGGAGAAGCCTCGTGCCTGTTACTCGGGGAGAAGCCTCGTGCCTGTTACTCGGGGAGGAGGCTCGTGCCTGTTACTCGGGGAGAAGCCTCGTGCCTGTTACTCGGGGAGAAGCCTCGTGCCTGTTACTCTGGGAGAAGCCTCGTGCCTGTTACTCTGGGAGAAGCCTCGTGCCTGTTACTCGGGGAGAAGCCTTGTGCCTGTTACTCGGGGAGAAGCCTCGTGCCTGTTACGCGGGGAGAAACCTCGTGCCTGTTACTCGGGGAGAAGCCTCGTGCCTGTTACTCTGGGAGAAGCCTCGTGCCTGTTACTCGGGGAGAAGCCTAGTGCCTGTTACTCTGGGAGAAGCCTCGTGCCTGTTACTCGGGGAGAAGCCTCGTGCCTGTTACTCTGGGAGAAGCCTCGTGCCTGTTACTCTGGGAGAAGCCTCGTGCCTGTTACTCGGGGAGAAGCCTTGTGCCTGTTACTCGGGGAGAAGCCTTGTGCCTGTTACTCGGGGAGAAGCCTTGTGTCTGTTACTTGGGGAGAAGCCTTGTGCCTGTTACTCGGGGAGAAGGCTCGTGCCTGTTACTCTGGGAGAAGTCTCGTGCCTGTTACTCGGGGATAAGCCTCGTGCTTGTTACTCGGGGAGAAGCCTCGTGCCTGTTACTCTGGGAGAAGCCTTGTGCCTGTTACTCGGGGAGAAGCCTTGTATCTGTTACTCAGGGAGAAGGCTTGTGCCTGTTACTCTGGGAGAAGCCTCGTGCCTGTTACTCGGGGAGAAGCCTTGTGCCTGTTACTCTGGGAGAAACCTTGTGCCTGTTACTCTGGGAGAAGCCTCGTGCCTGTTACGCGGGGAGAAAACTCGTGCCTGTTACTCGGGGAGAAGGCTCGTGCCTGTTACTCTGGGAGAAGCCTCGTGCCTGTTACTCGGGGAGAAGCCTTGTGCCTGTTACTCTGGGAGAAACCTTGTGCCTGTTACTCTGGGAGAAGCCTCGTGCCTGTTACTCGGGGAGAAGGCTCATGCCTGTTACTCGGGGAGAAGCCTTGTGCCTGTTACTCTGGGAGAAGCCTCGTGCCTGTTACTTGGGGAGAAGGCTCGTGCCTGTTACTCTGGGAGAAGCCTCGTGCCTGTTACTCGGGGAGAAGCCTTGTGCCTGTTACTCTGGGAGAAGCCTCGTACCTGTTACTCGGGGAGAAGGCTCGTGCCTGTTACTCGGGGAGAAGGCTCATGCCTGTTACTCGGGGAGAAGCCTCGTGCCTGTTACTCTGGGAGAAGCCTTGTGCCTGTTACTCGGGGAGAAGCCTTGTATCTGTTACTCAGGGAGAAGGCTCGTGCCTGTTACTCTGGGAGAAACCTTGTGCCTGTTACTCTGGGAGAAGCCTCGTGCCTGTTACTCGGGGAGAAGGCTCGTGCCTGTTACTCGGGGAGGAGGCTCGTGCCTGTTACTCGGGGAGAAACCTCGTGCCTGTTACTCGGGGAGAAGCCTCGTGCCTGTTACTCTGGGAGAAGCCTCGTGCCTGTTACTCGGGGAGAAGCCTTGTGCCTGTTACTCTGGGAGAAACCTTGTGCCTGTTACTCTGGGAGAAGCCTCGTGCCTGTTACGCGGGGAGAAACCTCGTGCCTGTTACTCGGGGAGAAGGCTCGTGCCTGTTACTCTGGGAGAAGCCTCGTGCCTGTTACTCGGGGAGAAGCCTTGTGCCTGTTACTCTGGGAGAAACCTTGTGCCTGTTACTCTGGGAGAAGCCTCGTGCCTGTTACTCGGGGAGAAGGCTCGTGCCTGTTACTCGGGGAGAAGGCTCGTGCCTGTTACTCGGGGAGGAGGCTCGTGCCTGTTACTCGGGGAGAAGCCTCGTGCCTGTTACTCGGGGAGAAGCCTCGTGCCTGTTACTCGGGGAGAAGCCTCGTGCCTGTTACTCTGGGAGAAGCCTCGTACCTGTTACTTGGGGAGAAGGCTCGTGCCTGTTACTTGGGGAGGAGGCTCGTGCCTGTTACTTGGGGAGAAGCCTCGTGCCTGTTACTTGGGGAGAAGGCTCGTGCCTGTTACTTGGGGAGAAGCCTCGTGCCTGTTACTCTGGGAGAAGCCTCGTGCCTGTTACTCTGGGAGAAGCCTCGTACCTGTTACTTGGGGAGAAGGCTCGTGCCTGTTACTTGGGGAGAAGCCTCGTGCCTGTTACTCGGGGAGAAGCCTCGTGCCTGTTACTTGGGGAGAAGCCTCGTGCCTGTTACTCGGGGAGAAGGCTCGTGCCTGTTACAGTGGGAGGGTTGCAAGATAACCTCTGACACGCTGACTATACCCAGAGCCTTGCTGTCTATGAGTGTGTGAGGCTTTTGGAACTTATGTGGGTGAAGATGTTCTTCAAGGTAAACAATGTTATTGATTAGCGGGAAGGGTGACAATTTGCCTGCTCAGAACACTAGCATACAGGGATGTGAGAGACAGGGGTGTGAGAGATAAGCGGTAACCCAGTCTGCTCACTGAGTGGAGCTCTGACATGTTTGGCACTGTGGCAGATTCCCCAGAGCCATACCCATAAACGAGATGATGGAGAGATTAGAGAATCACTTTAATGCATCAACCTCAGAAATCATCAAAGGCCATAAATTCAAAACCAGAAGCCATATCCAGCCAAAATCAGAGTCAGAATCAGAATCTGGTTTTATTAACACTGACATACATAGTGAAATCTTGTTGCTTCTTGATATCCACACTGGCATTAAGGGAGACAAAGCCCACGTTTACATTCAAACAAACACCAGCGCTGTTATTGAGATCTAAATCTATAATCTATGCCATGAAACTTAAGTCTAGCAAGAGATGAAAAACTTGAAGGACACCTCCCTCAAGGGGAACTATGGATGACAACAACACTTATTGCTGGTGTCACTAGGTCTGTATCCTGAGTGGACAAGGACCAGTGACTTTCACAAGTCAAACCTTGAAAATGCCCAATTAAACCTGGAGAAAGAAAGCCAATCTCATATTCATCCTGCTGACTTATAGTGGGGGTATTCATCCAGAATATTTTAGGCCACCGTGGACAAGGTATTAACTAGACTTCAACACTGCCTATAACTTCTTGATTACAGCAGCTGGAGAAGGATGTAAGAGCAGAATACTTGCTTCCAGAAGGAGAAGGGATCTGTTGTGCAGGAAGGGGTGGTTTCCTTGGTGCTGAGGGTGGGCATAAGAAGTCTACAGCTGGATAAGGGGAGGGCTCAAGATTAAGCTGCCTTCAGTGGACCTTGCAGTTAAAAGTGATGTAGCTTCATTCTCATTCTGATATGGTGCTCCATGGCCTCCTCTACTCTCACGATGAGGCCATATCTCATTTTCCGTCCGGGTAGCTTCCAACCTGATAGCATGAACATCAATTTCTCTAACTTCTGCCAATTTCTTCCTCTCCCCTTTTTCTCTTTTTAAATTCCCCAGTTTGGCTCACCTCTTACCCCTTCTCTTCTCCTCACCTCCCTCAGATGCCCCTCCTCCTCCCTTTTTCCATGATCTACTCTCCTCTCCTTTCACATTCTTTCTTCTTCAGCCCTTTAGCTCTTCCATGTATCACCTCTCAGCTTCTTCCTTCATCCCCTCCATCCCATCCAGCCATCCACCTTTCCCCTCACCTGGGTTCCATGTATCACCTACCAGCTTGTGCTCCTCCCCCCCCACCCCACACACCTTCTTACTTTGGCTTATTTCCCCTTTCTTTCCCATCCTAATGAAGGGTCTCAACCCAAAACATCAACTATTTATTCCTCTCCATGGAGGCTGCCTGACCTGCTGAGCTCTTCTAGCATCTTGTGTGCGTTCCTCACGATGCCCAGCATCTGCAGAATCTCCTGTGATATGGGCCGTGATGGTGGCATGAATCTTAACTCCTTTTTGAGTTTTACTCTGATATGTCTATGTCCTGTTTAGCGGCCTTCCCAAACATTATCACCTCACAAGTGATCTCCCATCTAATTGTCATTCTGAACAATTCTCAAAGTCCCTTATGGTTCTTTTCAACGTTAACTGCTCGCTAACTTTTTTACAGCCGCAAATTTCATTATGGTGCTTCTCTCATCCAAATCCAGATCACCTCCGCATATTAAGCAGGGATCCTTAATCCAATGGGTGGATAAAAAGTTTTATATCTTAGACAGTCTGAGTATATTATGGCCCTGGTCCTCCAATCAAACTTATTGTAATGTATATCCTACAATAAACACACTGGCTTTATCTAGACCTAGTAGGAATTGGGAGTGTAGGAGATGTGGGTCGGCTAAAGAGACTTTAAGCCATGAATCTGGCATTGACTTGGTGTAAAGCCTCTGCAGGTTATTCACCACAGTAAGACTTTGGACATGCTTTGTTCTAAAGGTTTCGCAGCTGGCTTCACAGTCATTATGATTATAACAGCATGAAGACCATATCTGGAATCTGGACGTCAGTTGCTTTCATCAAGGAAGGAAGATTTGCCATGGTGGATTTTCACCACTGGGTGGAACATAGCTTGAGTTTAGTTAAAGTCTGTCCAGAGCCTCGGCTGGTGCTTATTCCCGTTTCTGTGGCGTGAAGCGACTGAGAGTACGAGACTCCCCCCCCCCCCCGCCCAGATAGGATGCCAGTCTATCGCGAGGTTAACCCTCAGCATTTGCCGGTACCCATTTTCAGCTGGGGGACTGGAGCAGTGTGTGGTTAAGTGCCTTTCTCAAAGAGACAACACGCTGCCTTGGCCGAGACTCGAACCCACGACCTTCAGATCGTGAGCCCAACGCCCTAACCACTTGGCCACACGCCACATAACTTGAACCTGCTGAAAATCCAGACCCTTACACCATGATGGAGAAGCTTGGTGTTAAGTCGAAAGTAACAAAAGCTAAGAAATTATGGAATATAGAGTTACAGACCACCAATCCAATATTTTTGACAGAAATATTACTGGTAAGTGGATATAGTACATAAATACACAAGGCAATGGGATAAACACAAGAAATTCTGCCGATGCTAGTAATCCAAAGCAACACATACAAAATGATGGAGGAACTCAGCAGATCATGCAGCATCCGTGGAAATAAACAGTTGATGTTTTGGGTCAGGACTCTTCAGGACAATAGGAGCAGGGTTAGATTACTCATTTCACAGGCCATTCAATATGATCGTCTGATCTATGCTGGCTTCAGCTACTCTTCTGTGCCAGTTCCCCACATACCACAATTCCTTGATCTTTCAAATATTTATCTATGTCTACCTTAAAAATATCTAATAATCCACCATCCTCAAGAGCTGACACTACCCTCTGAGAGAAGATCAAAAGGAAAATGAGGATATTTCTTTCTGTTATATGAAGCTAATCATCTGTCCCTTCTTTGTGCATTAACATTCTCTATTCATTAAAAGCAGCCCTATAATGTTCTAGGCTGGAAACAATATGTGATGTTTCTTGCTGGATTTTATGCTCTGGGGAACTGCAGACAAACAATTGAGAGTTTTTACAGGGATTGGTGCTTAAAAATACTCTGGCTAGGAATAAAGACAGTTTCCCATTCCAGACAATTTATGTTTGTTCATGGTGTTAGAATCGCTCCAGGATTGTCTTAGTGTCTGCAGAAATTGACTAGTTTTCACTCTTTTGGGTAACAAAAGAGAAGTGATACTAGAAAAAGGCAAATCACAGAGAAAACACCTTCTGGCCACTTGTCTGTATATTTATAACAAAGGTTACTAAGCTGTGCAAAAAATAAAATCACTGGAGCTGTAAAGAATGAGCTTCATCCTTTGAACAGTTTTGCCTGCTAGTTATAAATGTGTGGAGATAGGAGGGTGGGGGAATGACAGTTTCTTGACTTTTGGGCGGTGGGAAGCCTCATGTTTAAGCTCCCAGGAGTACCCTGAAGTGGAGCTGGAACCCCTTGTTTATCAGCTGATAGGGAAGATGTCACGGTATAATGGCATACTCATCTTAAACTGGGTGCAGGAGCATTATCCTGTGGCTGATTTTGCAGGAACTGACAGGACTGGAAGTGAATGTACCACTCCTGCTATTCGCCCCCTTGCAAACAACCTTTCAGGTGATGGCAGCGTTTACACCATGAATGGTGTGCATGGCTCAGACAAATGTGTGCCAATCCCCCACTGCTGCAGCCCTACAACAAAATGAAACAAGTTCATTTTACCTGACAATCACACCGGGTCGAAGGTCAAAGTTCTTCATCACAACCTCCATCAGAGCTTTGTCCCCCATCCGAGAAGTTCCATAGGAAAAGATGGAGATGGAAAGTGGCTCAGCAACACCAATGGCGTAGGAAACCTGGAGGATACAGCAGGAGGAGGCTTCAGTGCATCGCCGGTTATATTATGGTTGAATGCATACTTTATGGATAAAGCAATGGTTGCCAGCTCAGTCTCAAAATCACTGCCAACCACAATCACGTTCACTCATGCCTAGACTTACACAGAAGTTCAAATAATTGAATACACCTACCCTAACACAATCGCTTACTCTTTGGCTCATTCTCACTCACAGAGTTACTATTGACAGCGACACATACAGGGTAATATTCACTCACAATCACACAAATAAAAGTAGCTGAGTTGGTGGAAGTCTTATCAACCCTTGTGTAAGTCAGCCACCAACCAGTTTTGGGTTAGATCACTCTCCACCTTTGTTAGATCCAGGCATTCCCAACCCAATGTCTCCATGGCAGCATCATCCACGGGAGGTTTTGGAAAAGGTCCATCTGTCTTCATCAGATCATAGACTGCGCAATGGATGCATCCTGACAAAGGCAGCAGGCTCTTCACATACCATGTCAAATAGTTCAGACACAGAATTCTTCATTGTATCAGAAGGTGGGGGTGCCATTTGTAAATTGACACTAAAGTTATAAATTTTGGAGACCTGTCTCTGTGCTCTGTGGCACAAACTGAGCACACACACACACACACACACACACACACACACACACACACACACACACACACACATATATTATTTGGTCCTGTTAAGTGCCCCTTAATTGTAGGTGAATGATAAAATCTGAGAGGAATTGACGGGAATGTGATCAAAATGAAATGGGATCAGTGTAGGATTAGTGTTAATGAGTGTATGATGGTTGGTGTGGACTCAGAGCATGTTTTATGCTGTGAATTTTCCTTTGATCTAATATAATCTTTAACTCCTTTACACACAATGAGACCATGCAAACCCCACAAAGACAGATTCAGATGTTGGATAGAAACCTTCAGATGTGAGGCAACAGCACCGTCTCTTGCATCATCCTGATCTTGAGCCACTGAGCTGGGTGAATTGTAGGCTGTGAGAATTGTGTTTGCCTTATTTCAAATTTTTAAAAAAATCAGCTATTTGCTTATCTGTCTCTTGGCACCTTTCACTTTGACCTTGGAATTTGACTGTGTCAATATACTTTTGTTTGTTGCAAAGTTGATAACAAGTAAATTTGCTGCATATTGTGGACGTCACATGGAAAATAAACCACTTAATAGACCCACCTCGGTTAGGCTTCTTAAATTCAGTAGCTATACTGGATTATAAGTGGATCTTATTGATTCAGAATTCTGCTGATCAGCAGAAAGTGTTACACTCTTTTGTAACTGCATTTCACTCACTGCGATTCAGGGAGCACAGCCTGACTATTGAAATATTAATCCAAATGAATGTGGCTTCATAGGTTCAAAAAGGGGATGTTAGACAAACACCACCAAACACAGTCTGTCTGGAAAATCTTATTGGGAAAGAGCTCACATGATACACACATCTTTACACAAACAATTTTACTCTCACTCATGCAAACAGAAACACACACCCTTGCACACTAATTTTCACATTCATACAATCGCGTATACTTGTACACAGTCAAATGTACACACACACACATGCGCGCACACACACACACACACACACACACACACACACACACACACCACACACACACACACACACACACACACACACACACACACACACACAAAACGCTCATCCTCTGCAAGATTTCCTTCATTCCAGTCTGCACCCTCCTCCAGTCCCAATAGCCGGGCCTAACCAGACTACTCAACCCCCTAACTCACCTGACCTTGTTGTTCCTTTCCATGCCTTGTGGCGCATCACGTGGCATTTTTGCCACTTCTGTAGCATTTGACTGTTTTTTACGCGGCTGAATTGCCGGCTGAAGGTTCACCCCGGCATGGATGGGAAGCATGCAAGGAACCTGCCAGATTCAAACTTGGGACCATTTGCCTCGAAGTCTGGTGCTGATGCCACCTCACCACTGGCCGGCATACCTGACGTCTTGAATGACTATTTTGTGTTTGCCTTTACAGTGGAGGACTCATCTGACAAGCCAAAGGGATACAAGGGAAAGTGTAGACCTCGGTACAATCGCTGTCATAAAGAGGTAGTGATGAGCAAACTTGGGGACATAAAGGTAGACAGATCCCCTGGTCCTGATGGGATGCACCATAGGGTACTGAAAGTTATGGCATACTGGTAATTCTCTGGAATTTGGGCAGGTGCTGGCAGATTGGAAGACAGCGAATGGCACACCGTTGTTTAAAAGGGATGTATGCAAAAGGTGGGTAACTCTAGGCCAGTTAGCTTAACATCTGTAGTCTGGAAAATGCTTGAAGCTATCATTCAGGGAGAAATAGAGAGACATCTGATTCAAAGTGGTTCCATTAGCCAGATACTGCATGGATTAATGAAGAGCAGGGCCTGTTTGACAAACTTACCTGAGTACTTTGAGAATATAATCAGTGCAGTGGATAAAATGGAACAGGTGGATATTGTATAATTAGATTTCAAGAAAGGCTTTTGATAAGGTACTGTAGTACTGTATATTTAAGACACAGTTAGATAGGTTTTAGCATTGCAGAGGAATTAAGGGAAGTAAGAATTATGGGAAAAAGGCAGGTAGGTGGGGCAGAGTCCATGACCAGATCAGCCATGATATTATCAAGTGATGGAGCAGGCTCGACACGCCAGATGGCCAACTCCTGCTCTTATTTCCTGCTTCTTACATTCTTATATCAGCAGATCAGAGTTTCCCGGTGGACTGTGAGGGTGGTGGTGGGGGTGGGTTGGGGGGGAGATGTGGAGTGCACTTACCGGTGAAGCTGGCTCACCTTACCTGGACACCATCACCTCCTGGCCTGAAGCCCACTGGGTCCCTGTTTACTACACTGTCTTCTGCATTTCCTTTAACTTCACGAGCCAGTGGCACTCTGAGCTTCTGCTAATTGTGTAGCATGGCCATGTCACCCATGTCCCGTTCAGAACAACCCACGTGCTTTGAGGCTGGTCAAATGCAGAGAGCCTTGAAGTTGGGTCTCAAAAGAGTTCATTAGCAAGGAGCTATTTACACAGCTTGGAACACTGCGATTAAGCTGGGCTGTAAATCAAAAAGCAGAGAAATGGGCCGGATGAGATTGCTTGATTCGGAGCTGACATTGAATCAACGTGCCACTTGTCCTTCTCCCAAGCTGTAAGGATCCTATAATTTTGTCCCACTTTATAGTTAGTATGAAGCAGTGTTATTCAAACTCCATGTTCAAACCAGCCTAAGTTTCTTTCCTAAAATAAGCACTTCCTAGAAATGGCTGTATTGATATTAATGCATGGATGCTTACCACAGTGGTGATGCTTTACTGCACTGGTTAAATGGAAGCTTTAATCCATTTCAGTAAAACTGGAGAATTCTGCCATTAAAGGGCAGTCACTATAGGGCACATAGAAACCCGAAGCATCTAATGTGAAACCTCAAAGCAACAAGCCCTCACCTGCACCAGGACACGTTTGCACAGGCCAGCTTTCACCAGGGACTTGGCTACCCAACGAGCTGCATAAGCAGCTGATCGATCAACCTTCGTGTAGTCCTTGCCTGAGAAGGCTCCACCGCCGTGAGCTCCCCATCCCCCATATGTGTCCACAATGATCTTCCGGCCAGTGACTCCAGCATCACCCTAAACAAACCAAGCACAAGATACAGAGTGATTGCGAACAGTATAGCTTGTGAGCGCAGATTTTTGTAAAGAACACTTGGAGAAATTTACACTCCCTATCTGTTTGTTATTGGAGAACATACTGATAAGGCCTACCTCTAGTTTATATAAGGCCCACCTTGGGTTTATTCTGTCGTACAGCTCAGATCCAGGCCATTCAGTCAGTCATCTCCGTGCTGACCTTCCCCCCCCGCCATCTACACGATTCCCATTTGCACACATTATGTTCATAGCGTTCTATATTTGCCTAACTGTGTTTCTCTAATGTAATGTTATATTTCATTTCCCCACCTCCTCTGGCTGTGTATTTCAGATATCAAATACCTTCAGATCCCTTTTCAAATTCCTCCCTTTCACCTTAAACACATGCCCTCTTGTTTGTGATACCCCTACCAAGGAAAGAATAATGAAATTCTGCCCTGTCCATGGCTTTCATTATTTTATACGAGGAAACAAGCCCAGCTTATCCAGTCTCTCCCCATAACTAAATCCTTAAATCCAGGCAACTTCCTGGTAAATCTCCTTTGCACTCTCTCCAGCACAACCACATCCTTCCTCTAGTATGGTGACCAGTTCTGCACACGTTACTCCAAGTGTAGTGTAACCAGTGTTCTGCAAAGTTGCCACATTATTCCCGCCAGTGCCTGTAAGGAGATTGCACGTTCTGCCTGTGACAGTGTGGGTTTCTGCTGGGTACCCAGGCTTCTTCCTGCACTCCGAAGACACACTGCTTGGTAGGTTAATTAGTCATTGTGAGCTGTCCTCTGACTAACTTGGAGGATTGCTGAGCAACTCAGTTCAGAGGGCTGGAAGGGCCTATTCCACGCTGTATCTCTGTAAATTAGTAAATAATGTCCTGATCTTTTTATCCTATGCCTTGACCTATAGAGGCAAGCATGCCATATGCCTTCTTCACCATTCTATTGTCCTGTGTTGCTACTCTCACTGAAATATTGACCTGAATGCCAAGCTGGTTCTGTTCATTAACATTCCTTACAAATATTTACTGCATATGTCCTATCCCAATTTGACTTCCAAAAATACACCACTTCACCTTCATTGGGATCATATTTTGTCCAACTTTCCATTTGATCCATGTATATGCTGCTTTTGCCTCAGACATTCCTCACTATCCACAACTGGCCAACCTTTGTATCATCCACAAACTTACTAATGATACCTCCTACATTCACATCCAAGTCATTGATGTACAACAAAAAACAAGGGTTCCTGCACTGATTCCTGTGGTACAGCAAGAGTCACAGACTTGAAATTAGAAAAGTGTCCTTCCACTATCACCCTCTGCTTTCTATTAACATGTTAATTATAGTCCCAATTATCCAAACAGCTGCTGCGCAGGTTGGCAGTGTTGTTAAGAAGGCGTATGGTGTGTTGGCACATTCATCAGCTGTGGGATTGAGTTCAAGAACCGTGAGGTAATGTTACGGCTAGATAAGATCTTGGTCAGACTCCACGTGGAGTACTGAGTACTGTGTTCAGTTCTGGTCACCTCACTACAGGAAGGATATGGATACCTTAGAGAGAATGCAGAGGAAATTTGCAAGGATGTTGCCTGGATTGGAGAGCGAGAGAATAGGTTGCATGAACTCGGCCTTTTCCCCTTGGGGCATTGGAGGATGAGAGGTGGCCTGATAGAGGTGTATAAGATGATGAGAGGCATTGATCATGTGGATAGACAGAGGCTTTTTCCCAGGGCTGAAATGGCTAACACGAGGGGGATAGTTTTAAGATGCTTGGAAGTTGGTACAAGGGGGATGTCAGAGGTAAGTTTTTCACACAGTGGTGGGTACGTGGAATGCACTGCCAGCGAGGGTGGTACGGGTGGATACAATACGGTCTTTTAAGAGACTCTTACATGGAGCTTAGAAAAACAGAGGGCTTTGCAGTAGGGAAATTCTAGGCAGTTTCTAGAGTAGGATACATGGCACAACAATTTGGGCCGAAGGGCCTGTAATGTGGAGTAGATTCTTATGTTTCTATCCAGTTCTCCTAGGATTCCATGTGCCTGAACATAGTGCAGAATCTTGTTATACGTCTTTCTAAACCACATAAACAAGGTCTACTGCCTTGCTGTAACCTTAGTTACTTCCTCAAAAACAAATTAATTAAATTGTTGAGATAGGATTGCCACTACATAAAACCATGCTGATTAAGACCCGTCTTACCAAATGGTCATTAAACATCAGAATTTTCTCCAGTAATTTCTCTGTCATGGACATTAAGGATCACGGTTTTGTACTTACTTGGCTTATTCCTACTGCTCTCCTTAAATAAAGGAACGATATTAACTCTCCTCTATTTTACTGGTATCTCACCAGCGGCTAATGAAGGTGCAAATATCTGTCTGGATCTGTTATTTCCTCTCATGCTTCCCATGACAATGTGGAGATTTATCAGAATTGTCAACGAGTTTAGGCTCAGCACCGATGCAGACAGGGGCTCAGTTCCAATACTCCTAGATCAAAGCGCTGCCATCGACACAATTGACCACAACGTTTTCCTAGATTGCCTTGATAACTGTGCTGGCCTCTTTGACAGTGCCCTTGAGATACAATGTACCTTCTGGTGTTGTTCAGAGAAGTTATCTTGGTCCCCTACTCTTCTCCTTATACCTGCTCCTCTTAGGGGACATCATTAAAGAGCATAAACTTCATTTAGGCAGAAGACACACAATTATACATCTCAGTTGCACCTGCCTCAGGACTTGAACCAGCAGGTTCAAGAACAGTAACTGCCCCTCAACCATCGGGCTCTTGAACAAAAGGGGAAAACTACACTCACTTAAGCATTCTGTTCTATTGTTATTTCATGCTCATTATTTATTGCTATTTATTTGTATCTGCATTCGCACAGTTTGTTTCCAGTTAACAGTTCTTGTTCTATAGATTTGCTAGGTATGCCCTCAGGAAAAAGAATCTCAGGGTTGTATGTGGTGACATGTATGTACTTTGACAATAAATTTTACTTCGAACTTTGATAACACCCTATCTTCTCTGATGTCTGGTATGGTTGCAATAAACAAATAGATGAGGAATAATTTCCTAACACTAAATGAAAATAAAACAAAAATATATTTGGTGGTCCTGAAGCCAAGAGAGATAAACTTCTTGGTAAACTTGGGAACTTGGCTTCTCTTGTAAATCAGAAGTAACTAGCCTGTGTGTTATCCTTGATTCAAATTTAAATTTTAAATCCTACATATATAAAAACCAGAGCAGCATTGCACATTAATTTTGCAAAGGTATGTTCGTTTCTGTCACGTAATGATGCTGATAAACTAATTCACACCTTTATATCGAATAGACTAGATATTACTGCAATGCACGTTTTGCTGGCCTTCCAAAGCAATATATTGATAAATTTCAACTCATTCAGAAAGCTGCTGCTAGATTTTTAACTAAAACCAGGATATGAAAACATATCACTTCCATCATGGCTACTCTGCATTGGCTTCCTGTATCTTTTAGAATTGATTTTAAAATTCTCTTACTTGTTTTTAAAGCTTTCAAAGGTCTGGGACCAGAGTATGTCACAGAATCGCTTTTGTTTTATAATCCTGCTCGAGCTCTTGGGTCTTCTTCCTCTGGTCTCTTAAATTTAAACAATCCCCCTCAAAAGATAATTGGCAGGTCAGCTTTTTGAACTACGCTCCTGAACTGTGGAACTCAATACCGAAACTATAAGAGGCGCAGACACAGTTGACACTTTTACATACCCGCTCAAAACCAATTTACTTAACCTATTTATTTGTCTTTTATTTTCATGTTTGCATTTTATTCAATTGTAAAGCACTTTGAAGTACATCGTTTGCATGAAAAATGCTCAATAAATTTATTATTATGAATATTATTAGTATTTTTAACCCTTATGTCTATAACATCTAACATCTAAAACCTCCCCCTTCTCACTACTGACCTGCTCCATATTATAAGTGTAGCCAAGGCTTGAGGGGCATAGTTTTGAGATGTGATGTCACCGAATTATTATTTCATCTCTGTTTCCTTGATAACTACAGGCGAAAACTATTTATTTTGGACCTCACCCACCCTTGGCTCTACGAACAGATTACTCCTCTGGTCCCTAAGGGGAACCATTCTTTCCTTGGCTGCTCTCTAGCGCCTGATGTACTTACGCAGTGACATTTCTAATGAAAGAGCATGCCTGGCTGGAAGGGGAAATTGATGCAGAACAGCTGTGACTGTCACATGATCAGAGAATATGGCCTACTGCACCAGGATATCACTACCTTTCATCAGGCCAGACACCGTTTATCCGTTAACCTCAAAGGCAGAGAGGTTAATGACTGGATTGTAAGGTGCTGGGATCTCATTCTCCCCCACCCCACCCCAACTCCTTCTTTCCTCATGATGTCATGAATGTATCTGTTTCCAGCTTAATGTTACTGATTCTGGGCAATAGATTCCAGATCTCAGCAACTCCCTGTGCAAAATATTTCTGACAATTCCTCTTTGGGTCTTTTGCTATCTGTCCACCGAGGCTCCAAGAAGTTCCTTCTCATCTGCTCTATCCAAGTTGCAATTGATTCATCTTCCATCGGTTGCTGTAGGGTTCTCTTGCCACTGACCTGTGGTCCTCCGATCACGAACCGCCCACTGGGCTGGAGGTGATAGATGGTGTCATCATCCAGGTACTTGCTGGGCACCACAAAATCAACAACTTTCTCCTTTAGGGCATTGCGCATTTCCTCCAGCCCGATGTCTTCGTCGTGCTGTACAGAGATGACGATGGTGTGCACGCGGGTAGGGACGACCATCCCGTTCTCCTGGCTGTACTGCACCGTCACCTGCAGGAGAAAGATGCCCACCAAATTAGTCCTGCACTTAGCTCAGCTCCTTCTAACACCGAGTTAACTACAACCCTGCCAATCTTGTCTGCTGCCTTCAACAATGGGAAAGAAATGGGATAAAGTATAGCACACCTGGGTTTTGGAGTCAGGCCGAAGCCAGGGGAGCCCGCTGTTACGCCGCAGCTCGGCCATGCGAGCATTGAGCTGGTGTGCGAGTATAATCGTCAGCGGCATGCACTCTTCCGTCTCGTCCGTGGCATAACCAAACATCAGGCCCTGAGAAAAGGATACAGGCACATTTAGAGAACAGAAAAAGGTCTGCTTCATCTTCCCATCCACTTCTAGCAATGACTTCACTGTATGGAGCTCAGTCAGGTCAAGGAGGCCGAGATAAAAATTAACCTTTAATTGAATGATAGTCAAGCTTCGAGAGGCACAAGTTTTAGACGATGTGTCACTGAGTTATTATAATGAACTTATAGCACAGAAACAGGTGTTGTAATGACATACAGTATGCCATTCACACATACAGTATAACCCCTAATGAATTATGTCAATACCAAAGAATGCTTAATCAAACAATATATTTACAGTATACTCACATACTACTGAAATATTAAATACACAACATTCCTCCATGCTTAGCTATAAGCTTCAACTCAAATATGCAACATATTGCTGTCTAGTCATCTGTACGGAAAAGTCAGCTACAGGGAGGATTGAGGTGGCGTTGCCAGGCCCCAGAGCCCAGCAAAGTGGCAGAACTTGATGTTTGGATGATGATTTAAGCACTGTGCCGAATCAGAAAGGTTGGTTGCAGGCAGAATCGAGGTGGCAGAGCCTGGGCCCCAGAGTGTCAGGAAATGACTGAACCCCATGTTCGGACGACTTAGGCACCAGGCCAGATTGAAAAGCTCAGGTAGTCGGGACCCGAGGTGAGGGACGGGCCAGTTTAGCTTGCTGCACTTCGACTTTTACTCCGCTCTACTCTGAACTATGGGTCTCGGACTCTCTTTGTGGTCTTCGGTTCAGAACGTTATTTGCTTGCGATTATTGTTTGCATGATTTTTAAAAAAAAAATTCTCTGCACATTGGGGTGTTTGACAGTCTTCTTCTTTATGGGCTCTTCAGGACTTCTTTGTTTTGTGGCTGCCTGTTAGGAGACGAATGTCAAGTTTGTATAATGTATACATACATTGATATATATACATCATACATATATGGAGAATTTCTTACTCATGTGGGATACCGTCTTTCCTGACGGGGGTGAGGGGTCACTCTGTCTGGCAGGTGAGACATGTGGCTATGAAACAATCTCAAGTTCCAGGGCCTCCTCTTTGGGACTGTCAGTGGTAGCCACCTTACTTCTCTAACAATTGACTCTGCTCTTTTCAACTGATTGATATATCATCTCCAGATGACTTCAGACGCAATCTGCATTGTGTACAAGATTGGGTCCAGTTCTGTCCTTAATCTTTCCAAGTATCCACTTTTGATCACCTCTATAATCCCTCCCCAGGACTGTTTGTCCAGGAGCGAAACATTGAACCTCCTTGTTTGAGGAGCTCTCAATTTGTCTCAGTAGTTTGTCCTGCATAGTCCTTCTGAGATTGGGTTTCAGGAAATCCAAGCATAAGCACAAGGGACAACCCTGGATATCCAAGGAGGAAATTGGCGAGCTTTTGATTCAGTGTCAGTGTAGAGTGTTCTGTTGCTATTCTTCTTCAGAATCCGGATAAAACTTTCTGCCAAGCCATTTGTAGCTGGGTGATACGATACAAATGTAATATGTCTTATTCCATTCATTTTCAGCAATAACTGACACTGTTTTGCAGCTAACTGTGGTCTATTGTTACTGACTAAGTGTTCTGGAACACTAGTCCCTGAGAAGAGGCTTCTCAACACTTCATGGAGGCTTCTCAACACTGTCGTGGAGGCTATTGGGAACACTTCTGGCCACTTTCTAACTGCATCCATTGCTACGGAAAAACTTGTATCAATGAATGGTCCAGCAAAATCCACATGAATCCCCTGCCAGGGCAAAGCAGGTCATTCCCAGGGATGGAGAGGTGCTGCTGTTGGCATCTTCTGGACATGTTGGCATCCCAAACAGTGTGTGGCAAGCTCCTTGATGTGCTAATCTATCCCAGGCCACCATACAAAATTTAGAGCTAATGCCTTCATTTTGCTCACATCCAGACGACCACGTATAGCTCCTCTGGCACTTTAGCTCTCAGCTTAGATGGTACAATAACTCTCAACCCCTTTCGATTTGCATTAGGGCAAATATGTTATGAGGAGTGTCCTCTTTTGTAAATTTTTCAGGTATCTCATTTTCCAAGAGTAAACAGGACAACCCATCAGCATTTTTATGATTAGTTCCTCTTGAATTTGATCCTGTAATCGTATCTTCCAAGAAATAGAGCCCATTCCTTCATTTGTACTGCTGCTGTTAGTGGAACACCCTTCTGCTGTTAACACATCACCCATCCATACCAGCTTCACCCATCTATACCAGAGGTTTAGATGCTCTAACTCTCTGGAGTATGGATAGCTGGCATAGCTCCTTTAAGGATTCAGGATTGTCCCACTAATTGGCGGTCATGTTTTGGCACCAAGGACTGAGCATTTAAGGAGCACCTGAACTGAGGTTTGGTGCTCAATTGGAAGCCTACTTGCGATTTTGTCTATGTTTGTTTCAAGCTCAATTTCTTGATTCAGTTTGAAACCATGTCTCAATCCTAGTCTCAGAGACTCCAGCATTTGGGTCCAAGCCATTCTCGTCAAGTACTCTCGTCACATCTGTGGATTGAAAATGGACACCAGTGGTTGCTGATCAGTATTGATGGTAAACTATCTCCCATACAAGTACTGGTTGCAACATTTTACATCCCAAAGTACAGTTGTGGCCTTTCTACCAATCTGTGCATAATTTTTCTCTGCAGTGGTAAGGAAATGTGATGCAATGGCTATGAGGCATCAAGTCCATCACTCATAACATATGATGTCACTGCACCTATACCATAAAGCAAGGCATCACAGGCAAACTTCCCTGGATGATGTGTATCATTGTGTGTGAGTACAGTTTTTACTATCATCATTTCCTTTGTCTTTTGGAAAGCCACCTCACATTGCTTTGTCCATTGGCATTCCTTCCTGATCTGTAGTAATGAGGTCAATGGGGTAGAGCATAGTAGCAAGATTTTCAGGAACCTGTTATAGTAATTGACACATCCTAAAAAGGATCACAACTGTGACACATTCTTTGGCCTTGGGACATCCACCACTGCTTGAATTTTCTGAGCACACTTCTTTAAAACTTGCGCGTCAATGGTGTGAAGACAGTAAGTGATGATTAGTTTAAAGAATTCACAATTGTTGCATTGTGCTCTGAGCCCATAACCTTCTAATCATCTGTCTTGAGATTTTGGAGATGTTCCTTGTCATCCTTACTGCAAACAATGATGTCATCCAGGTAACATTGATGTCATCCTGGAAACACTGATGTCATCCTGGGAAGCCTTGCAACATGTGGTCCATAGCTTTCTGCCAGAATGCAGGTTCAGATATTACTCCTAAATTAAGCCTATTATAGTGATTAAAGCCCTTTGAGTGTTTATGGTGAGAAACACTTTGGACTCCTCTTCCATCTTCATCTGTAGGTAGGCCTCAGCTATATCCACTTTGCTGAAGTGCTTCCCTCCAGAAAGGTTTGTCAAGATATACTCTGTCCTGCTCCTTGTTGACTCCATTGCAGGGGATGTGGCATGCAAATAGTGGATGGATCTCCAATCAAGTTGTAGTTGTCTTAGCCAGTCATGGCCCACAATGCTGGTCCTCCTGTTTTTACCACATACAAGCCCAATGTGGCTTGTTGGTTGTTGTGTTTCATTGTTATGAAAGTCATTCCATTTTGGAGACATCTGATTTGCAACATTTTAGCGTTGACTTCTCTCATAGCTAGGAGGGCGATCTTGTTTAAATGGAATGTTGTCATTCTGCCTACTCACGCTCAATGGTTACGTGATGTTATGTCATGCTTAAATTTAGAGAAGATTCATTGTTCCATTTCTAAATCTAGCCAAGACTTTCAAACATTGTGGAGACCATTTTTGAACTATTTTCCAAACCTTTGACTTGCTGTTAAAGCACAGGTGGTGGCTAATAACATATTTCACTTTATGATAAGGATTTTTTTTCCTTTTTACTTTCTTTACCAAACCACCTTGATCTTGGTAGTGGGTTTAGATTTTTTTTCTGTATAATAAAATTATTACATTTCAACATTACGATTTAATTTAATTTACATGAATATAGGGTAATGTGATTGCAAGTGTGATTCTAATATAATGTATTTGGTATTATTTTATCTTTTTTTGATTTATAATATATATCTTCTTGTACTCTATTCTTATATGTAGAAACTAATAAAAATATTGAAAGAGAAAGTCATTCCCACAGAAGTAATTATTTTCTCCTCTTCCTAGAGGAGAAAATAATTACTCTTTCTAGAGATGCTGCCTGGCCTACTGCGTTCACCAGCAACTTTGATGTGTGTTGCTATTTTCTCCAGTGTAAGTTCTTAGTTGAATAACTGTAGGCTCCAGTTCAGTATCTTTGAAATGCTGTTCAAACTCATTTTATGTAACGACTGAAAAAGCCAAGCCATTGTCCAATTCCACATTAATTAATTTGCCATTCACTTCTGGTGTAAGCCATATTGCTTGTTTCTTGTCAGTTTTCACACAGTAGATCTGAAGACTACCTAGTCCTGTGTCACTCTCATCATTGTCAGAATTTTCATCAACGGCATGCAGATTAGTGCTTTTTTTGAAACTGCAACTTAACGTTTTATCTTTTTGTTGTCCCTGTGTAGTCCATTTATTTCTGTCTGCCTGATGGGCTCTTTGTATGTGTCCTACTTTGTTGCATTTTCTGCAAGTTTTGCCTTTAAACCTGAATTCGTCTGGTGTATGTGAACTCTTCTGCAACTGTAACACTATTTGTTTGGTCAGGCAGGATTCTGTTTAGACATTACAATTTTGTTCATGATCACTTTTATTCCGACTGCAACTCAATTGAGCCTCTGGCTGCTGTTTCCATTAATATGGTGATTTCAACTGCTCTTTTAAATGCGAGCTGTACTTCAGTTAAGGGCCTTCTCTGAATGCTTTCTTATAAGATTCCATTAAATAAACAATCTCTCAGTGCATCAATTAATCCATCACTGAACTGACAATGCTCAGACATTTATTTCAATTCAGTCACATAAGTTGAAATAGACTCCCCTTCCTTTTGATTCCACTTATGAATCCTAACACTTTCTGCAATCAACAATGGTTTTGGTTCTAAATGTTCTTGTGTTATATTCACAATATCAGCAAAGCTTATTTCTGCTGGTTTGATTGGAGCAGTCAAACTTCTAAGCAAACTGTATTCTTGTCTATCTATTATGCTCAGTACCACTGGCACTCACTTTTCATTGGTTGTTTCATTTGCTTCAACACACTGCTCAATTCATTCAGTGTACATCAGCCAGTTATCTATTGTGCAATTGGGCATGTGCGTCTTTACAATGTAGCCAGCCATTTCTACTTTACTTATTTATGATTATTATCTCCCTTTACTTACTGTTTATGAACCTGTGAATTTAGTCTGTTTTCTGCCTTTTTCAAGCTCGGCCATCTGTCTCTCTTCCTTCCCCATCCCCCACCCCGAAGAAATATGTGCTGCATATTTTAGAAAAAAAAATCAAACATCTTTGTCCCCTTATGAAGAAAAAAAATCCTGCTGTGCTTCACGGGTAGATAGTATTTTTGGGTTCATTTTAAAACTTCTCCATTACCACTGTTATGTTTTGTAACTCCAGGAACTACTCAAAAGAAAAATATGGGAACCCTAGGGATACTCGTGTATTTAATTTTACTTCAGTGAGGCACTCGCATCTGATGTGGTGGTGTACTTCATACATATAATCCATAAGGAATTATGTAAACAAAAAAGAATGATTAATCAAACAATATATTCACAATATTACTCAAATATTACTGGCATATTAAATACACAACAATTCTTAAAGTTAATAAGGACCAGTGATTCTACCTTTATCATTTACTCTAGTCATCAATTCCAACCTACCACCTTACTATTCAACATGTTGGTCCAGCTGTTAATGGCTAAGGGACTGCTGAGTGTTGCCTATTTGTACTATTCAGGGTCCCAACTCAGCCAGTATGTAAAGTTCTGCATTCTTCACTGCCCCTGAGGGGTAGTAAAAAGGATGTCCCGTTCCCTGTCTAGGAGAGGGTCAACTCAAATCTCCTTCCTACTCGTAGTTGCATTACTGAGCTCCATAGGCCCAATTCTCTCTCATAGGTGCTATAGAGACACACGATGAAGTGCAAAGCTTACTTTTGCAAGTGGTCAGAGCTGGCTAGGGAGGGGGATCTGTGTTCTTTGATGGACTGTCAGAAACTTGCTTACTGTGACTGGTGCTAGAAGTGGCCACAAGCTCTTGGCTTGGCAATGTTTAGGTATTGCCTTCCAAAAGTGAAGATCATCATCCACATGTGGCCATTGATTCTTTAACAGCTGCTACTTTGTTTTTAAAAAAAGGTATCAGCACCAGTCACTGTGAGGGTCAGGGAATCCACTTGCACACAGAGTCATAGAATGAGAATCAGAATCTGGTTTTATTATGATTGGCTTAACCTGAGGTGGAATTTGTTGCATTGTGGCAGTACTACAATGCAAAGACATCATTCAGCACAGAAAAAGGTCTGTTGGTCCAACTGATTCATGCTTATCTAAGCTAGTCCAATTTGCCCATGTTTGACTTGCATCCCTCTAAACCATTCCTATCTATGTACCTGCTCAAATGTCCTTTAAATACTGCTAATGCACTTTGTTTAAAAATAGGGGACAAGCTCTCCTCTACAATCACTCTGAGCACCGGTGCCCCACGAGGCTGTGTACTCAGCCCCCTGCTGTATTCACTGTACACCCATGATTGTGTGGCCAAGTTTCCATCGAACTCAATATATAAGTTTGCTGATGACACAACAATTGTAGGCCGTATCTCGGGTAATGATGAGTTTGAGTACAGAGAGGAAATTAAGAACCTGGTGGCATGGTGCGAAGACAATAACCTATCCCTCAATGTTGGTTGTTGACTTCAGAAGGAGTAGCGGACCACACGACCCAATTGTACACCGGTGGTGCGCAAGTGGAACAGGTCAAAAGCTTTAAGTTCCTCAGCGTCAATATCACAAATGACCTGAGTTGGTCCAACCAAGCAGAGTCCACTGCCAAGAAGGCCCACCAGCACCTTTACTTCTTGAGAAAACTAAAGAAATTTGGTCTGTCCCCTAAAACCCTCACTAATTTTTATAGATGCACCATAGAAAGCATTCTTCTAGGGTGCATCACAACCTGGTATGGAAGTTCTCCTGTCCAAGACCGGAAGAAGCTGCAGAAGATCGTGAACACGGCACAGCACATCACACAAACCAATCTTCCGTCCTTGGACTCACTTTACACACCAGGCTGTTGGAGCAGTGCTGCCAGGATAATCAAGGACACGATCCACCCAGCCAACACACCTTTCGTCCCTCTTCCATCCGGGAGAAGGCTCAGGAGCTTGAAGACTCGTACGGCCAGATTTGGGAATAGCTTCTTTCCAACTGTGATAAGACTGCTGAACAGATCTTGACCCGGATCTGGGCCGTACCCTCCAAATATCCGGACCTGCCTCTCAGTTTATTTGTACTACCTTACTTTCTATTTTTCTAATTTTTCTATTTATGAGTTATAATTTAAATTTTTTATGTTTACTATCGATTTGTAATTCAGGGAGCGGGAAGCGCAGAATCAAATATCGCTATGATGATTGTATGTTCTATTATCAATTGTTTGGCGACAATAAAGTATAAAGTATAAAGTATTTTCTCTAGCAGCTTGTTCCATTACCCACCACCCTCTGTGTTTAAAAACTGCCCTTCAGGTACCTAATAAATCTTTTCCCTCTCATCATAAACTTGTATGCTCTAGTTCTTGATTCCCCAACCCTGCTTAAAAAAAAAAGATGGCATGCATTCACTCTGTGTATGTCCCCCATGATTTTATACATCTTATGGCTGATGTATACTGAATGAATTGAGCAGTATTTTGAAGCAAAAGAAACAGCCAATGAAAAGCGAGTTGCAGTGGCACTGAGTATAATAGATGGATGAGAATGAAGTTTGCTTAGGAGTTTGACTGCTCCAACCAAACCAGCTGAAATGAGCTTTGCTGATATTGTGAAATATAACACGATATTTTTCTTTGAAATCATCCCTCAGATTCCTGCATTCCAAGGAATAAAAGTCCCAGCCTGCCCAATCTCTCTCTGTATCCCATTCCCTTGAATCCTGGCAACATCCTTGCAAATCTTTTATGCAACTTTGAGAGTTTATTGACACTTTTCCTGCAGCAGGATGAGCATAACACTCCAAATGCAGCCTCATCAACATCTTGTACATGTGCAGGTTATCATGGTGTCAGTCACTGGTACTAGGAAGGGCTGGTGTCTACTGAGTGAGGACTATTGTCAGCAAGTTTATTAATTCAGTAGAAATTTCCCCCTGATTTGTACAGATGTGAGAGACGGTGACCATTGAGTGGTGTTGGCTGTTAACTCACCTGGTCTCCAGCACCAATGTTTTCCTCGTGTCTGTCTAGATGGACTCCCTGTGCAATATCCGGAGACTGCTGCTCCAATGCAACCAGCACGTTGCATGTCTTGTAGTCAAAACCTGTACACAGGCAAACATGACCACACTGTTACAAAGCAGAGAGAGGAACTTGAATTCATGACCATGCCTTTCCTTTTCATGCTGATGCATTGCAATTTCCAGGAACAATAATTACTCCGCTGAGGTAGCACAATAATTGAAACCTCCACAGACAGTAGGCTGTCAATTTGTACTTGAAAATTACTTTGCCTGTAACAACCCAAGACAAGCAAGAGCTACAACAAGATGCTGGAGAAACTCAACAAGTCAGACAGCATCTGCGTGGCCAGATAAACAGTTGATGCTTGGGATTGAGACTGATCATTTGGCCTTGCTGAGTTCCTTGGTCTTCTGCAGAATCTTGGGTATCAATATTTTTACAAACTCGAAGTTCAAAGAAGGAAAAGGAGCTTCAATGAGTTCTTCTCCAGTTCGATCTATTGATGGTGAGTAAACTGACACCAATGCTCACTAAATAATTGGATGCGCTTTTCTTTTGTGTAGGAGCACTGTTGAGCTCCTGGCCGTATACACTGCTGATTTCCAACAGCGAGCAACAGGAGGAATCACTTCCCACTTGCACACCTGGGCAAGTTACTGATGTCAGTGATTTAGACAGGGATTGGAATCAGTGGTCACTGAGTCATTGAGGAAGGAGAGTGCTGTGATGAGCCGGTGGGTGGTTTTTGCAGGAGTCCATGAGTAGAATCACAGAGTCACACAGCTTAGAAATAGGCAATAGTTTAGGAACAGCTTCTTCCCCGCCTGCCCCGTATCAGATTTCTGAATGGACAACGGGCCACCCCATGAACTACCTCACTACTTTCGCACCTCTTGCACTACTTATTCAATTTTTAATATTTCGTACTGTAATTTATATTATTTTTGTGTGCTGCACAGTACTGCAGCCACAAAGCAACAACTTTCACAGCGTATGCCAGTGATAATATACCTGGTTCTGATTCATTCAACTCATCAGGTCTGTGCTGATCTCTGGGCACCCATCCACATTAATCCCATTTTCCAGCACTTGACCTATGGCCTTCAACACCTGGGAGATTCAGATGCTTCCAAATGGATGGCTCAGTAGTGTAGCGGTTAGTGCAATGCTTCACAGTGCCAACGATTACTGATCGGGGTTCAATTCCCGCTGCTGCCTAAAAGAAGTTCTATACATTCTGGCCGTGACTATGTGGGTTCCCCTGGGTGCTCCAGTTTTCTTTCATATTCCAAAGAGGCACTGCTAGGGTGAGGGTGACTGAACCGTGGGCATGCTATGTTGAAGCCAGAAGCATGGCGATACTTGCAGGCTGCCACTAGCGCATACTGTAATTGGACTGTGTGGGTGGTTGATGCAAAAGACACGTCTCACTGTACGTTCCCATCTGCTGTACATGTGACAAATAAAATCTATCATTATCTTTATAAATGTTGTTACCCTGCTTCCATCACTCCCTCAGGCAGTATAATACAGGAACTCACCATTCTCTGGGTGAGAAAGATCTCCCTCAAATCCTCTCTAAATCTCTTAGAACTTACTCTTTGAACTTTAGTTTTATCTACCTCTGATATGGGGAAAAATTCCTGCAGTCTCTCCTACACCCCTCATAATTTTAAGCACTTCAATTAGAAACCTTTTTAACATCCTCTGTCTCAGGGAAATCAGACTTGTCCTCTGTGGTCTCTCCTGATAACTGAAACATTTCGTCTCTGACAACAGAGTGGAGACAGCCATTAGTGTCGGGGTCCTGCTGATACCTGTGAGTGAGGACTGGTGTCAGTTAATTTGATAGTTGGAGATTGTATATGAGAAATTCCCCTCCCCCTTGGTTTGGACAGAATGTGTTTAACAGGCTGGATATTTGTGCTGGATCACGAGATCCCTTCTAGGAGAAGAGTGCTGGGGACAGCAGATGCTCCCCTGAATGAGGAGAGTCCTGTGAGCAGCCGTGAGGTTGGGAGAGGCTTGGAGAGAAAGGACTGATGGCACAGAATCAATACGAGCATGGGTCTGGATTTGCATGTGATTCCTCACAAGGCTGAATATCACCGCCCAGGCTCACGCAAAAGGCGGCCAATGTTTTGCAGATGCCCAGAGAACTGTTCCCAGCTGATCCAGCAAACTGAAGCAACACTAGGAATTTTCACAGAGATTAGTAATTCAACAAAATCAATCATACATTGCATGGGAATTACAAAATACTTTAAAATAATGCTTCATTCCCCATGTTATAAAATGATTGGATGAGTTTTCACTGACCTTTAGAACAATTATCGTATCCGATGTACTGGATTGTGTTCCTCACCACTCTCTGGTAATCAACTATCGCTCGAGAGGTGATCTCACCACATAACAGCACCATTCCAGTCTTGCAGACCGTCTCTGGGGAAACAAGGCAGAAATGCCTTTGAGCTTGGAGGTTGATATGATGTCATTTTACCTTGTTTCAATTGAGAGGCAAACTGCAAACTCCTGGGACGGAGAATGCTTCGATATGGGTGTCCAGTGTCAGCATCAAGCAAAGCTGGTCAGGATAGAGGCAGCAGTGACTCCTAAAATGGTGAGGAAAACATTCTTACCAATCACTGGGGAAAGAGATTCACCCTGAATATCTCACTGGACTTATTAGGGACTGCTTCTGTTTTTACTTTCTGAAAACATTTTCTCACTGATTGCTCTACTGATGCCTTCATAATTCCATAGTCATGCCATTTTCTCAATTTCAGAAAAAAGTCTATTCATTTGGTAGGGCTGAGTTCCAATAAAAGGGCATCTCACCAATTAGAAATTATCCAATCCTTCCTCATTGCAGTAGCCAAGGGTTTGAAAGCACACACTGTACTAGACAGATAGGGGTGCGGACCACTCACCACACGCCACCTTGGCGTCGGGGTCCTGCTGCAAGTGGGCATCGAGCACGGCATCACTGATCTGGTCACAGATTTTGTCTGAAAGAGAGGAGGAGAGAGCTTAGACGCCTGCAACTGGCAGCAGCCTTGGAAGGAGCAAGAGGCATAGCAGTTAGTGTATCGCAGTGTAGAGCGGAGTAAGATTGAGGTTCGATTCCCACTGCTGTCGGTAAGGAGTTTGTACGTTCTCCCCATGACCACGTGTGTTTCCTCCCTCAGTCCAAAGATGACGGTTGGGGTTAGTGAGCTGTGGGCGAACTAGGACGGTACTGGAAGCATGGCGACTATTTGGGCTGCCCAGGGAAAATCCTCATTGATTTGATTTGACACAGGTGACATATTTCACTGTGGGTTTCGATGTACATGTGACAAATAAAGCTAATTTTCATTACCAGCAGACTGGTGGGATCGACATCCCAAGTAATAGATGTACCGATTTATAAGACCGTTAGATATTGGAATGGAATTAGGCTATTCGGCCCATTGAGTCTGTTCCAACATTTGATCATGCCTGATCCTTTTCCCTCTCAAACCCATTGCCCTGCCGTCTCCCCGTAACTTTTCAGGCTGTGACTTATTAAGAGTCCATTGAATACACTCAATGAACTGGCCTCCACAGCCACGTCAACAAATTCCACAGTTTACTATCTCCTGGTTAATGAAATCGCTCCTCATCTTCGCTATAAATGGATGTCCCTCTAGTCTGAGGCTGTGACCTCTGGTTCTAGACCACACCACTATAGGAACCATCCTCTCCTATCCACTCTATCTAAGCCTTTCAATATTGCATAGGTTTCATTGATATCCCCCCATCATTCTTCTGAATTCCAGTAAGTTATAAGTCCAGAGCCGTCAAACACTCCTCATATGATAAGCCTTTCAATCCCAGAGTCATTTTCATCTACCTCCTTTGAACCTTCTCCAGTATCGACACATCCTTTCTTAGATAAGGGGCCTAAAACTGCTCACATACTCCAAGTGAGGCTTCACCGCCTCAGCGTCACATCATTGCTTTTATATTCTAGTCCTCTTGAAATGAACACTAACATCACATTTACCTTCCTCACCACAGACTCAACCTACAAATTAACCTTTAGTAAATCCTGCATAAGGACTCCCAAGTCCCTTTGCACCTCAGATTTTTGTATTTTCTCTCCATTTAGAAAATAGTCAACTCTTTCAATTCTTCTATCAAAGTGCATGACCATATACTTCCCGACATTGCATTCCATCTGCCATTTCTTTGCCCATTCTCCTAATCTGTCTAAGTCCTGCTGTAGCCCTTGTAAGACCATAAGATATAGGAGTAGAATTAGGCCATTTGGCCCATCGAGTCTGCTCCACCATTTCATCATGGCTGATACACTTTTCCTCTCAGCCCCAATCTCCTGCCTTCCACCCGTATCCCTTCATGCCCTGACCAATTAGGAATCTATCATCCTCTGCCTTAAATATATATATAAATACTTGGCCTCCACAGCTGCCATGGCAAAGAATTCCATAGGTTCATCACTCTTTGGCTGAAGAAGTTCTTCCTCATCTCCTTCCTAAAAGGATGCCCCTCTATTCTGAAACTATGTTCTCTGGTCTTTGACTCTCCCACCGTTGGAAACATCCTCTTCACATTTACTCTATCAAAGCCTTTCACCATTCGATAGATTTCAATGAGGCCACCCCTCACTCTTCTGAATCCCAGTGAATACAGGTCCAGAGCCATCAAACGCTCTTCATATCACAAGCCGTTTAATCCTGGAATCATTTTCGTGAAACTCCTTTGAAGCCTCTCCAGTTTCAGAACATTCTTTCTAAGGGGCCTAAAACTGCACAAAAAACTCCAAGTGAGACTTCACCAATGCTTTATAAAGTTTCAACATTACATCCTTGCTTTTATATTCTAGTCCTCTCAAAGTGAATACTAACACTGCATTTGCCTTCCTCGCCATTGACTCAACCCGTGATTTTTAACTCCATTTCGCCAATTAAAGCGATGAGAGAGATTGAAATATTGAGGCAAATGCGGAAGTTTGGAGATTGTTTGGGTGCTTCGGCACTCTGTAGTCTCCAAGAGGTTTCCGGGAGGCAGACACAGTGTGTACAAACCTTACAGCAGGCAGGCTGCGGAATGGGGTGCGAGCTGATGCTTGACTCCATTTCGCCAATTATAGCTTTCATTGTTTGCTGATAAAATCAGCAAGTGAGATTGAAACATCAAGGTGAATACAGAGGGTGAGCACCAGTTGCCTGCCAGGGGATCACTCTGCTTCGCTACTGGGAGAGATAAGAGCCTACTGCTGTGTCTGGAGAATGTTCCCCAGGTTTTCTGCATTTTGGATGTGGACTTGGACTATAGACTTCTTTTCATCTTAGTTTTGTTTGTTTTCTGTGTTTCTCACCTGATCTTTCTCTCTTTTTTGCGCTGTGGGTGGTGGTAGTGGGGGGGTGGGGGAAATTTGGGGTTTGATTGTTCTGTTTTGTTTGTTTTTTTGTGCGGGAGGAGGGATTTGGGGTTTGATGTGCCTGTTCTGTTTTTATTCACTTTTTTGTGCAGTGAGGGGGGGATTTGGGAGGGAGGGCGTTGATGATCATGCTGCCTTTCTTTTCTTTTCTTTCTTGGTTTCATGGCTACCCGGAGAAGAAGAATATCAGAGTTGAATACTTTGATAATAAATAAACCTTTGAAGTTAACCTACGGGGAATCCTGCACGAGAACTCCCAAGTCCCTTCGCATCTCAGGTTTCTGAATTTTTTCCCCATTTAGAAAACGGTCTACTCTTTTATTTCTTCTACCAAAGAGCTTGAACATACACTTCCTGACACTGTATTCCATCTGCCATTTCTTTGTCCGTTCTCCTAATCTGTCTTGGTCCTTCTGCAGCCTCCCTACCTCCCCTCCACCTATCTTTGTATTATCCGCAGACTTGGCCAAAACGCCATCAATTCTGTTAACCAACTCAATGTCATACAACGTAAAAAGAAGCGGCCTCAACACAAACCCCTGTGGAACAGCACTGGACACTGGCAGCCAATCAGAAAAGGCTCCCTTTATTCCCTCTCTTTGCCTCCTGCCTACAAGCCAATACTCTACATGTCCCAATATCTTTCCTGTAATCTCGTGGGCTCTTATCTTGCTGTGCAGCTCATGTGTGTCATCTTGTCAAAGGCCTTTTGAAAATCCAAGCACACAACATTCACCAATTCTCCTTTGTCTATTCTGTAGTGGTAAGACTGCTGATCTGAGTTCCAGCAGAGAATGCGGCTGTTCTCTTTGGGGAAACAGCAGAGATGGAGTAAGCTGCAGAATGTAGGAGTATATTCCTTATCAATTTAATACATAAAATGGAGGTGGTCCTCCTGCTGCTAGCATAGAGCTGGATGATGAGTTGTTCCCAGGTTTAAGTCCAGCCTCTGCCATCCACCCCAACACACAGATTCAAATCTGAGACTGCTTTACCAGGTCTCAGGTTTCTCAGCAATAGAACTTCATGTTTAGACCAAAGGCGGTGGTGGGGGGGCGGGGGGTGCGGTATTGTGTGTGTGTGTGTGTGTGTGTGTGTGTGTGTGTGTGTGTGTAATTGGTTTAATTCTGTTCCACTATAAAGAGATCAGGAGCAGATAACCATGGACGGCCTTCCTTCCCTGGGCCCAGGGTTGAATCTTTGTAGGACAGAGAATAATTTGTGTCCTTAGGAATGTACACATTTCTAGGAAAAATCAAACTTCGGAAAACTAGTCTGACTTGACTCCTTACAAAGGTATGACATAGGATCGGAAGTTGTAGAATCCTTGTGGATAGAGTCAAGAAGCTGCAAGGGTGAAAAAAAAAAATCCCCTGATAGGGATTATGTACATGCCACCGAATAGTAGCCAGGATGGAAGATATAAATTTCAACGGGAAATAGAAAAGGCATGTAATAAACATAATATTATGATAATCATGGAAAATTTCAATACGCAGGTATGTTGGGAAAATCATATTGGTGTGGGTTCCAAAGAAAGGGAATTTGTAGAATGCCATTGAGGTGGCTTATTAGAGCAGCTTGTAGTTAGCTCACCAGGGGAAAAACAATTCTGGATTAGGTGTCGTGTAATGAACCAGATTTGACTAGAGAGCTTAAGGTAAAGGAACTTTTGGGAGACAGTGATCATAATATGATATGATCAGTTTTAGAGGGAGAAGCTGAAGATGTATCAGTATTGCAGTGGAGTACAGGGAATTACAGAGGTATGAGAGGCCTAAGTTGATAGGAAGGGGTCTCCAGAAGCGGTGGCAGCAGCGTAAGAATGGCGAGAGTTTCTGCAGGCAATTCAGATAGATACATCCCACAGATGAAGAAGTAATCTAAAAGGGTGGGTGAGGCAACCATTACTGACAGGGGAAGTCAAAGCCAGCATAAAAGCCAAAGAGAAGGCATATAATATAGCAAACATTAGTGGGAAGCTAGAGGACTGAGGAGTTTTTAAAAAACAACAGAAGGCAACTAAAAATAAACTTAAGGAGAGAAAAGAAGAAATACGAAGGTAAGCTAGCCAAAAATCTCAGAGCATACCAAAAGTTTTGTCAGATATGTAAAGAGTAAAAGAGATCTTGAGTGGATATTGGATTGCTGGAAAATGATATTGGAGAGGTAGTAATAGGGGACAGAGAAATAGTGCATACACTTATTAAGTATTTTGCATCAGTCTTCATTGTGGAAAACACTAGCAGAATGCCAGAAATTTGAGAGTGCTAGGGTAGAAGTGAGTGTAGTTGATCTTACGAAGGAGAAGGTGCCTGGGAAGTTGAAAGGTCTGAAGATAGACGTGTCACCTGAACCAGATGGACTACACCCCAGGGTTCTGAAGGAGGTAGCTGAAGAGACTGGGGAGGCATTAGTAATGATCTTTCAAGAACCACTAGATTCTGGAATGGTTCCAGAGAACTGGAAAATTGCAAATGTCACTTCACTCTTTAAGAAGGGAGGGATGCAGAAGAAATTATAGCCCTCTTAGTTATTAAGGATGAGGTTTTGGAGGCACATGATAAAAAAGGCCAAAGTCAGCATGGTTTCCTGATGGGTAGATCTTGTCAGGCAATTCTGTTGGAATTCATTAATGAAGTAACTGATAGGAAAGACAAAGGAGGGTCAGTGGATGTTGCTTACTTGGATTTTCAAAAGGCTTTTGACAAGATGCCACACATGAGGCTGCTAAGCAAGATAAGAACCCGTGGTATTAAAGAGAAGATACTAGAATGGATAGAACATTAGCTGATTGGCAGAAGGCAAAGAGTGAGAATAAAGAGAGCCTTTTCTGACCAGTGGTGTTCCACAGGGGTTAGTGTTGAGGCCACTTCTTTTTATGTTACATGTCAATGATTTGGTTGGCAGAAGTGGCAAATGGAATATAGAGTAGGGAACTATATGGTCATACACTTTGTTAGAAGAAATAAAGGTGCGGATTATTTTCAAAAAAAGGGAGAAAATTCAAAATCAACAATACAAAGGAACTTGGGAGACCTTGTGCAGGATTCCCTAAAGCTTAACTTGCAGGTTGAGTCAATGGTGAGGAAGGTAAATGTAATGTTAGCATTTACTTTGAGAGGACTAGTATATAAAGGCAAGGATATAATGCTGAGACTGCATTGGTTGGACCGTACTTGCAGTATTGTGAACAGATTTGGGCCCCTTATCGAAGAAAAGATCTGCTGGCATTGGGGTGGGTCCAGAGGAGGTTCATGAGCATGAATCCAGGAATGAAAGCGTTAACATACAAGGAGTGTTTGATGGCTCTAAGCCTGTACTCACTGGGGTTTTAAAGAATGGGGAGGGGGTGGGCTCTCATTGAAAGCTATCGAATGTTGAAAGGCTCAGATAGGGTGGATGTGGAGAAGATGTTTCCCATAATGGGGTGTCTAGGCCCAGAGGGCACAGCTTCAGAATAAAGGGATGTTCATTTAGAACGGCGATGAGAAGGAATTTCTTTTGCCAGATGGTGGTGAATCTGTGGAATTCACTGCCATGGACAGCTGTGGAGACCAAGTCATTGAGCATATTTAAAGCAGACATTGAAAGGTTCTTGGTTAGTCAGGGTGTCAAAGGTTACAGGGTTGAGAAGGATAAAAAATAAGCCATGATGGAATGGCAGAGCATGTTGATGGGCTGAGCGGCTTAATTCTGCTTCTACGTTTCATGGACATATGGACTCATTACCAGCTGCCAACCAACTCAAGGCATGCCCATTGGCCCAGTGTCTGGTGGTGCCACATTGACCTAGTGTCACCATCACTCAGAAACTACAGAGGCACTTTTCTGAAAGTGGTGAAGAGATTCTGAAACAAGCAGAACACCCCTATTAATAGACAGCAACATTCCTGGAACTGACAGATCTCATTTCAGAACTCTACATGACAGAAACAGAGTAAGCTTCGAGCAGAACTGCAGCAAGAACCAAAAAAAAAACTACCCAGAGGGAAGTTTTAACCCTTAGGGAGTATGAGGAGTGCATGGGATTTCTCTCAGAGTGCTGAGTTACCAGAGTTCCTGCTTTTGGGTCAAGTCTTCTCTACATTTCCTAACAACATGCGCCATAGATTTAGATATATCTGCCTTGAGGGAAGATTTACTATCTGCCTATCTACACTGCACATAGTTTTATACACTTTTGTCAGCTCCAAGGAAAACCAAACCCATTGAATCCAGCCTCTTCACATACTGAAATGTTCCCTCCCCAGGTAGTATCCCGGTGAATGGTGCTTGCAGCCTGGAGAAGTATGTAGTTCAACTTTGAAGCAAGAGTACACATCATTCTGCGCTTACCCAAACATTTAGTAGGACCGTGCCTAATCATTTATCTTCATCAAATCTCCTGAACAATTCCTATTTCCTTGATTCTCTTGGTGTCCTGTCATCAATCATTATCAGGAATAAAGATTAGCTTTATTTGTCACATATACATTGAAACATACAGTGAGATGCTTCATTTGCATCAACAACCAACATATTCCAAGGATGTGCTGGTGGTGGGGTGCAGCCCACAAGTGTCATCATGCTTCTGACACTGACATAGCATGTCCATAACTTAGTAACCTTAACCCCTCCATTTTTGGATGTGGGAGGAAACAGGACCACCCAGAGGAACTCTCTGCAGCCATGGGGAGAACGTACAGAATCCCTGCATACAGCAAAAGGAATTGAACTTCTGATATTCTGCTCTACACACATTGATAGAAGTGAGGTCAAAACCAAACACTACTGCAGTTGAGACCTCTCCAAAGCCCTGGGAAAATGCAGAGAAAGACTTCCTTTTTCCAACCTCTTTGCTTTAAAACACAACTTACCATCCCTCTTCTTAATTGCTTGTCAGATCTGCAGTATTAGCTTTGTGTCTTATGTCACAGTACCAGAATCACTCGTCACACATGTGTGTATCAGTTTCTGGGCATTCAAAGAAAATTCTACTTTTTACTTTTACAGCAATATTAATAATTTCACATTTTCCCCACAGTATCACCTTTCTTCCCATTGACATGGACTGTCCATGTCTTTTCTCTACCTTCAGAGCTCATTTGACTTGGTATCAGCTGGGCACCTAGATACAATAATGTTATTGATGTAAATTGTGAAAGACTCAGAACTCAGAACTGTCCCTGTGGCTTCCCATCAGGAAAATCCTGATCTATTTATTTCTAGTCTTTCTGTCCTTCTACTAATATACATTGATACATCATTTTTTCTTTGTTAACAAAAGCAGTTATATTGTATCTACTATCTCCCCTCCTAACTGCATCCCCGCAAACTACCACTTTTGTCAATCATAATTTTCATGATTTTCTGAATATTTTTGTATTACAGACTTCATAATGGCTTACAACGTTCCCCTGGTTGGCTGATTTCAATCTAACTGGCTTGTCGGAAAGGTGGACTACAGTGAGAAGACATCGCTGACTTCCAGAAATATTCAAATATCAAAAACTATTTACTCAGAAATATATTTAAATATTCAAAGATATTTAAATATTCAAAACTATTTAAATACACAGACTATATTTAAATATTCAAAACTATTTAAATACACAAAATATATTTAAATATTCAAAACTATTTAAATATTCAAAAACTATTTAAATAAAATTCAAGAATGAAAATTATTAAAGATTTAAAGAATAAGAAAAAAGACACTTAAAAACTATTGAAATCTTTCAACCAAATATAATTAATTCAGTACTTTTGTCCCTAGTGTCAATTCCTCTCCATTGAGCTGAAAGGGAAATTGTTGGTCTAACTCGGAGCAGATTTGGAGGTAGACAGATTACCCAGCATTGGGAAATTGCCACTGCTTCATGTTAAGGCAAGAGTGACCAGCAAGCTTTGACTTCAGTACCTCCACACACAAACGGGGGAAGCCTGATCTCCAATGGGTTTCTACATAGAAATGTGGCAAATTCTGCACAGAGCTTGTCCATCTAAATCTTGTCCTTAGACTGCAATATTATTGTGATGTTCTGCAGATCTGACATTAATTGCTCTCAGATAAAGACGTGCAACTTCTGACAACTTTTACTTACCAGGATGCCCCTCGCCCACTGACTCTGAAGTGAACATGAAAGTCCCTTCATCATGTAGGATATTGTTATGAATGCCATTCATTGGGCAACTCATCTTAAAGGTTAGAAAATGCTGCACTTGTTCTAATTTCAGGGTGATTGCTTTAATGCAGTTGCCTTCAGTCGGATAGTGGGGAAAAGAAAGTCCCTGAGTCCCCTGTATCCAGTGCTATAACTGGATAAACTCCTGCACCTGCTATATAAGGCACAGTTAATGTAATCAACATCATGCCAGTCCCTCAGGGGAGAACAGAGGACGGGACAGTTTCACATCAAGGCAATCAATTACTGTAACCTACAGAGGAAGTACACAGTATTTATTAACTATCATATTACACCCTCACCTACAATTCCTCATAAGCTCCACATGCTTCATAACTTTTGTTAATTGTTTTCGATATTTCAGCCCCCCTCCTAATTTGCTTTTGGAAAGTCCTGCCTGAGGGCTGGTCTCTGATTGACAGACACAGAGGGGTGGGTGGTAGGGGTGCTTTTTTTTTTAGTTAAGCAGACTCGGTGAGATGATGCAATGTATAAATACTGATTGTGTAAAATGTGTTTGGACTGCACCTACTTCTTTCCACATGGTGGCTTTTCAGTGGCATTTCAATACATATTCGCTAGTGCAGAAAAGAATGTCACAGGGAGCTTTTATTGTTAAAAGCTTTGACAGAAACACATGCACATTCTCCACAAAACTTTGAGTTCACTGCCATTATTTCCCGTAGTAGTCCACCTGTTGCATATATTTTATCTAGCAGGTTACACCCTCCTTCTGAATGCCAGCTTGGGAATTTGATGGAAGTCTGTTGAGATTTTCTGCAAATCCCTTTGTGATTATCCCTGTCAGGTCCATGATTTTGCAAGGTTTAGTAGCTTCAGCTTTGAGAAGTGCATTCCTATGGGAGCATTCAAGCTTTAAATATAGGGACAAACTTTACAAGCAAATCAGCAGAAAATATTCATGTAGAAGTCTGCGTTAGTTCAACGTGATGTTTTAATTTCAAGCAGTGTTATACAGTATATTAAATCCAAGAGTTATGATGGCCAAGAACAAGCCTTAGATCTTAAACAGGTGCATGATCATTAGGGTAACTGCTCAAGGCAGTTTGCAAAGTAATGGACTGATGTTATAGAGTGAACAGACACTCATGTTTGTGCCTCGAGATAAAGATGCACAATGCAGTTTATTTCAGGTATAAAGTGAACAAGAATTGATCTTTCTCAGAGTGAAATGCCAAAATGACCACTTCAGGCCATTTTGTTATGGGTCTGGAAATTTGGCCAGGCACAATGTTTTCCGTATGTGACTGATAACATACTCCTTAAGGGGCACACAGGTTGATACACAGATGGATGGTAGGGGTAGGGAGAGCTATGGTCTCAGTGCAGGTTGATGGGAGTGGGCAGATTAAATCATTCGGCATGGACTAGATGGGCCAAAGGTCCTGTTTCTATGCTGCACTTTTCTAAGATTCCATGACCCTATGTCTCTGTATTACTGAAACTCCTGCAGAATGGAAGCAGGCCCTTCATCCACTGTCACCATGCTAACTATCAAACCCCCATTTACCTCAGCTCTTTTTACTCTTCCCATATTCTTAATGACTCTTCCTGCCATATTCCACAACTCAACCTACACACTAGGGCCAATTTACAGCAGCCCAGTCAACCTTGTTTAGTGCTCCTTTGTGTGAGCCGAGGGCTTGAATTAAGTTGTTCTGTAAGTGACTATTGTTGGTCAGTTGTACTTTTCATTAAATACACAGTGGACTGGGACATCTATAAATAAGCCCCTCACTTTTCCCCGAGTTTCCCCTGAGATCCCCTCATCAGACCCAAACATCATTGACCACTCCTTGCCAAAGCCAACAGCCTCACTTCCGATTGCCAGAGATCCTCTCTGATCCTCTGGTTTCAGGATCTCAAATCTACCTCCAAGCTCCATTTCTTCATGATCTTCACACTCATCTAAATCCTCCAACAACCCCCCCATCTTCTTCTGCACACTAACATGATCATCAGCTCCACAGCCAAAACCTGCCAGCTTCTCTCCCCGATACAGTACCTTCAGTAGTTGACCTCTCACATCTCTTGGTCCTGGTGATTGAAAAGTGCAGTGGAAACTACCATGAAAACAGTTGACACAACTCCACTATAGATTGACCCATTCAGCGAAAGAACATTTCATGGGGCAGCATTTAGAACAAAGAAGATTTAGAGACTGGAGGAAAATTAGTAGAGCTACTTCTCGTGAGCACACGGGAAACATGAGTTTTCTCCAGGTGCTCCGGTTTCCTCCCAAATCCCAAAGATATGTGCATCGGTGAGTTAGTTGGCTATTGTAGTTTGCTCCTTGTGTGTTGGTGAGTGGTCATATCTGAGGGGAGAATAAAACAATGGATTGATGTCGGAATAGTGTAAACAGGTGGCTGATGGTCAGCATGGACTGATTCAATAAGTCTATGAAATCAAATGGCCCAAAATTTGAAGAGTAGGATAGAAATCATGAATGCAACAAAAAATTGATATGGGTATGTATTCAATATTAAAGCAATAAACCCTGTCCCTCATCCCTTCAAACTAAAGTTTGAGGGGTAAGCTGTGGAAAGGAGATGTGTTTGAATCATGTGTCACTTTGAGTTTTTATTTTCTGTAGATATTACGTCTTCTCTGCAAGATAACAACCCCACTTGTAATTCAGACCAGCGTGTTTGGAAATCTCATCAGAAACAAATTTTGAATGTTGCACATTGACTTCAGTCAAACAAGCTGAGTGCAAGAAAAATGAGTGAGGTACGCAACACTCCTGCATCAAATCCATCTTCAAAAAAAACTAGCGTAATATTTATTAATGCCACGTTCATTCAACTTTTGTATAACTTTGCATTCTTTGACACACTTTGGGTTGCAATACCTTCCTGAGACTTGAAGTTTGATGACATACCAAACACAATCTGAGTTGACTTGACTTCTTTCTCCAGTGTGGACCTTCTCTGTCCACTCCATCTTAACTACAGCCTTGGCAACTGATGGGCTACACTGTTTTTGGGCCTGCTGGTCACAGCCACAGTGAACTGTTCCAACAATATATCATTCAGCTACCCCTAACCATTGCCAGAAGTTTTCTCATCAGCAGCACTTGAACAGCTTGTCTGAAAGAAGCGTGAATAGATTGGCCTGCTCACCACAACTCTGTGACTCAAAGGCAAATCAGCTCTTGCTCCTTCCAGACTTTGACTTAACATTGGCATCAAGAACCTCAAAACTACAGGACAAGTTCCAATATCTACACCTCCAGTCAACCTCCCTGCCTGTCTCACTCAAACTGTTATATGGATATTAAATGGTCTGCTAGTATGATAAGATGGATTCCTGGCCTCATGATCTACCTCATTATGATCTTGCACGTTATTGTCAACCTGCATTGCACTTTCTCTGTAATTGTTACACTTTATTCTGCACTCTGTTATTATTTTACCTTGTACTTCCTTAATGATTCTTTAAGACTGTTATAGCCAGGAATGGTAATAGGGACAAGCTCCCAATAGCGTGCACTTCTAATAGCCCCTGACAACCAAATCCAGCTACTGGCCTTCATGTGTGGCTTAGCTACCAAGCCCGGCAGAACCATTTTCTACTGGGTTCATCAGATGCAGGGAAGGAGGAGCTTGCTACATGGGCAACAACTTGCTCTCTGTATCGTGCTGCCCAGGCTTGCGTATCTAGACAGCTAGGACACAATATCCATGGTCAACTCTGACTGACGGAGGCCATCACATCACATCACATCTCAATGCACTGGACAATTAATTGATCTGTACAAAGAGTATGCAAGGCAAGCTTTTCACTTTATCTCGGTACATTTGACACTAATAAACAGATTCCAATTCCAAGCAAACATACTGAATGATGTACTAATTTACTGGTGTCATGTTGAGGTATAGATAGAAGATGTAAGCTTTTTATTGACATGGTTGGGCACTGATTGACGCACTAAGAATTGATTGAAGAGCAGCTGTGCTGATTGACAAGTATTGATAGAAGCTGAAGCAATGGCAGAAACTGCTGGTGTGTTGAGGCATCGACTGAGAGGCTGAGGACCACTGATGTGTTGAGTGACAACCTGCGGTACTGATGTACTGAGGAACTGAGTGACCAAGAGGCTTTGATCACACAGTGGGTTAATGTTACACTGATAGATGTGCAGTGGTGTTCACTGAGGTGCTGAGGAATTAATTGCCATTCTGAGGCATGTATTTAAATTCTGGAGCACTGGTGGACAATCTAATGTACTGATTGACATGCTAAGACACTGAGGGAAATGCTGAGGCATTGGATAGTCTGCAAAGCCACAGGGTGAAAGTGAGTTCCTAACTGGAGTCAAACACATTAGCATAAGATGGCACTCGGAGATATGCTGTGGTTTGATTGAGATTCTCTGACGTTATCTGAGATTCAGAGGTTCTAGGTAATGTGCTGACAAAGTGCTGGAGGTACAGAGCCCTATCAGATGTACTACTGGGCTCAAGGACAGCTTCTAAACACAAAATAACCTGCAGATGCTGGGGTCAAAGCCACACTCACAACACGCTGGAGGAACTCAGCAGGTCGGGCAGCATCCGTGGAAACGATCAGTCGACATTTCAGGCCAGAACTCTTCATCAAGACTCATGACAGTCCTGACGAAGGGTTCCGGCCTGAAATGTCGACTGATCATTTCCACGGATGCTGCCCGACCTGCTGAGTTCCTCCAGCATGTTGTGAAGGACAGCTTCTACCCTGCTGTTATAAGACTTTTCATTGGCCCTTTATAGGATGGACTCTTGACATCACAATCAACCTCATCATGCCCTTGCACTTTATTGTCTTCCTGCACTGCACTTTCTCTGTAATTCTAACACTTTATTCTGTCGTAATGAAGTGATCTGTGTGGATGGCACACAAACAAGATTTTCACTTTACCTTGATATATGAGACAATAATAAACCAATTCCAAGTGCACTGTTTGAAATGTTGAGGGACTGTTTGATTGACATCTTAAGGTGTTAAGTAACTTGCAAAATCATTAATGTAAACATACACGTATACACAGAACACGTGACCATATAAACTGGGATCAGGAGGATGCCACATGGCACTTTGAGCCTGCTCAGCCTTTAATAATATCGTGGCTGGTCTACACGTAACATGAACTCCTCATTCTGGTCCATCCATAATGACTTTTCAATCCTTAATCCCCACCACTCTGCCCCTTAGATATCAATAATCTACCTATCTTTTTAAGAATATGTAAAAATTCTGTTTCTATCACCCCTGAAGAAGACAGTTCCAAAGTCTGGAACTTCTGAGAGAAAACACGTTTCATCTCCTCTGTCTTATATAGGCAACTCTTTGTTCTTAAACAGCGAGCCCTAGTTCTAGATTTATCCATGAGGAAGCATCCTTTCCACAGTCATGCTGTCTGGATCATGTGTGTTTTAATCATGTCACTGCTCACACTATTACATTCCAGATGATACAAGACTAGCCTGTCCAATCTTTCCTCAGAAGACAACACACCCATTCCTGGTCTAGTAAACATGATTTACTGGCATTATGTTATCCTCTTTCCTTCAATAAGTACTCACTGTATTCCTGATGCTGTTTCACCAATAGAAATATAATCTACTGATTCTTTATTTAATTTAATGTTCCTTGCAACGAATATCAACATTTTGTTAGTCTTCTTCATGATGCACTATACCTTCATACCACCTACTGTGAATTGTGCACTGGGAGACCCAAATCCATCTGTGTCTCAGAGTTCTAAAATTTCTCATCATTTAGACAATACATTTCCTTTTAATTGTATCCTGGGAAATGGGCAATGTCACATTTGAAATGCTGAGAGAATAATTGACATACTGGGACATGTAGACACACCAAGTTATCGGCTAATGTACCACGGCTCTGAGTGACAAACTGAGGCCAAGATTAACATGCTGTGGCAATGTGAGGTATTGAATGATGTGCAGATGCTTTTATTGAGCTGATGAGTCCTTAAGTTATCTGCAAAGGTACTCCAGGATATTTCATATAGAGGTTGGTGAATACCTAGAACATACTGCCAGAGGAGATGGTTAATGCAGACACAACTATGATCTTTAAAAGGTGATTGGTTAAGAAAGGTATAGAGAGAAACAGGATTAACACAAAAAATAGGATTGGTGTAGACAGGCGAGGACATGATAGGCCAAAAGAGCCTGTTTATACTTCTATGAAAAATGACACAATGCTGCTGTAAATAGGTAGCATTGGAACTGGTCAGAGGTAGGAGAAGGCAGGAGAGGAAGCTCAATATTTCATGGACGTACCATGAGAAATACAGGGAAGCTCTGAATGAATAGTAGAAAGAGTGCACGGCATGGCAAACTACCCATCTGCACTCTCTGTCTGTGCAAGTATCTGCCAGTTCCCAAATGCCCTCATAAACCCCCTTTATAATCCACAAAACTGTGTGGAACGAATTCATCTTTGATGCTATGGAGATGCTAAAGAAGAAGAAGAAAGCTGAGATGGAAGGGTGTAAAGAAGCTAATTGATAGGATTCATATCTGACATTTCTCATTGAGCACATAGTGGCGCCTAATTTAATCACATGCTTGTACCCAAAGCAATGTGATACAAATGAAGTGCTTAGGGATACATCTCAGTGACATTCTAAGGCACTGATTGATGTACTGAGATGCCAAGATTTTTCTTATTTGACCCATCTTGTCATGTGATCTCAGACATCTAGAGAATTTAAGGAACAGTTCATAAGCAGTTGATGGATAACCGTTTTGAGCACCTGAACTTCATGTTAGCAGACACTGAATCAAGGACTCAGCAGTCAATATCAAAACAATTAAAGGTTTTCATCTCAGGCAGAGACAAATCAAATGATACTGACAATTCTCTTGTAAGAACCATGTTCTGACACCTTGACGTGATCCTTCAATTGTACATATTTTACTATTGCTCATGAATAGAAACCAACCATGAAAAGCCACCTTGGTATCTTGATTGCAAAGGGACGTGCTGTCCACTATTATCCAAATCGAATGTGATAAAGATATGCTTCTAGTCAGCAAGGTAGTCATCCAAACTTTCTTCTGCAGTCCCAACTCCCTATGCTCCATACTACCCTCTGGAATTGGTATTGGTTTAGTATTGTCACATGTACCAAGAAAAGCTTGCCTTGTTCATACAGATCAAATCATTACAAAGTGCATTGAGGTAGATCGACATACACAAAAAATAAAAGAACGGAGAATAAAATGTTTACTAAAATGTTGCCTGGGTTTCAACTCCTAAGTTACAGAGAAAGGTTGGACAAGTTAGGTTTTTATTCTGTCGAGCATAGAAGGTTGAGAGGGGACTTGATAGAGGTGTTTAAAATTATGAGGGGGATTGATAGAGTTGACGTGGATAGGCTTTTCCCATTGAGAGTCAGGGAGATTCAAACAAGAGGACATGAGTTGAGAGTTAAAGGGAAAAAGTTTAGGGATAACATGAGGGGGATCTTCTTTACTCAGAGAGTGGTAGCTGTGTGGAACGAGCTTCCAGCAGAAGTGGTTGAGGCAGGTTCAATGTTGTCGTTTAAAGTTAAATTGGATAGATATATGGACAGGAAAGGAATGGAGGGTTATGGGCCGAGTGCAGGTCGGTGGGACTAGGTGGGACTAAGAGTTCAGCACGGACTAGAAGGGCCGAGATGGCCTGTTTCTGTGCTGTAGTTGTTATATGGTTATATAATAAAGTGTAACAACTACACAGAAAGTGCAGTGCAGGTAGACAAAAACGAGGTAGTTTGCGAGGTCAAGAAATCATCTTATCAGATCTGTTGCTGTGTGAATGAAGTCACTGGAGAAAATTACCAGTAGATACAAAGCAGCTTCTTTATTCGACAAAACAAGGTACAGCAGGCATCATATGGAGGCGTTTTCGGTGGAAAGGTCTGCTGGCTCAATATTTTATGCGCCAAACATCAAAGGACAACTCCATATTTACAATGTATGAACAATGCTTTCTTTGAAACTACATACAACCTTCACACCTCCTGATTCACATCCACACCACAGACATCCAAATGAATTTTAATCAGCATTGTCTGGACTGGGATTCATGGCGTTTAGGAGCCTATTGTTCAGAGCTGCACTCCAAATTAAATGCACAATACATTTTCAGATGTGGAGACTGGCAGCCAAAAGTCAATTGCCAAATGTATATGTCCTGAACCTAAAAATCACTTAAACAGTATCTGACCTGCTAATCTAACTTCATAGCTTTCTGGCTTGTCTCCCTGCACTGCCCTTTCTCTGTAACTATCACACTTTATTTTCCTTTGGTAGTACTTTGTTGTACTAATGCAGGGAATAATGCAGCTGAATGGGCATAGAAACAAAAGCTTTTCACTGTATCTTAGTACATGTAATAAAAGTAATCCTGGAGAGAGGGCTGGAGTGTGTGCAAGGTAAGGTCTGAATGGCATTGGAAGTCCAGTTCAGCAGATGTGAAGGAACAAGTCAAGGTTTAATGAGGCTTCAGAAATGCATCCTAACAATGGTCCCTTTAATGATATTGCATAAAAAAGGTGGCACTTCTGGTTATCTTTCCCTCACAGAGGCTGCCTGACCTGTCGGTGTGTTCACAGCACTTCTTGATTTAATTTCAGATTGCCAGCATCAGTGGATTTTTGGTTTTCTCTCCAAAAGAAGGAGCTGGTTCTGGACTGGCTCCAAAACAGTAAAGGCTTAGCAAGGGTCCACCACCAATCTTCACCCAAGCATCATCCTGGGGGTCCGTAACCCACTCTGTTCAGGGCAGTCTGGAAATGTCCTGCTTTCTGCAATTAATCAGTGCTTTTCAGCACCGTTGGACTGGCTGTAGCCCAGGCTGTTCGGGCTGCATTGGCACAAGTCACGTGAGTGTGCTGCCTTAGTGGAGAAGTCGTATGTTGGAGGTAAGTGGTCAGGCTTCACTCGTGCTTCAGGAGAATTGCTTACTCCTATGTTCCAGTCTCATCTCCATCATTCTGCCTCTCTAAATCATTGTAACCTCTACGATTCTCCACAAGAAACCTGTTACCACAGGAAATGAATGTAGAAACCACATGAAGGGCAATTTTATCAGTTATCTGTCCCGTGCAATATCCTGGAAAATTACTGCTACAAAGAAGGTTAATGCCAGTATAGGGTAACGTAATTAGGAGAAATGTACATAATTCACAACTGCTGACAATGAGTTGGGGTTTCACTTTAAGAGGCTGGTCCAATGCGATGATGTTATTACGTAAGGAGTTATTTTGGTGCGATTTTGTGTTTAGGTTTTGGAGTTCAATAGATTGTGTTATGGGTTTCATTAAACATAAAATGGCTCGAGTGTATTGGCATACGCACAAGTACACATATCCACAGGTGCAATGAAAAATGGTATGTGACAGGCTGTTAGAACAGATGAGAGTACAGCAGATTGCAGGAAGTGCAGAAGGGGAATATGAAAGTAATAGAGGTAAAGGCGATGCAGGGGAAAAGACTGGCAGCAACTATAGAAGAGAATTCAAGAGTATATTTTTGGCTCAAGAGCAGGGAAATGGGTGAACAAAATGCATTGGGCAAAACAAGGACAATAAAGGAAACCTTCTCATGGAGGCACAGAACGTGGCTGAGATACTACTGTATGTGAGTATTTTATGTCAGCTTTCACCAAGGAACAGGATATCACTGGAGTCTCAGCAAAGGAAGATACAGTGGAGATAACGGATTGGCTGAAAATCATTAAACAGAAGGTACCAAAATCTCCGTGAGTAAATCACCTGGTACAGATGGGATACATCCTGAGTCATGGAAGGGTGTATGGGAGGGAATTGCGGAGGCTGGACCATAATCTTCCAAACATCTGTAGATTCAAGTGTAGTGCCTAAGGTCATGATAATTATAAATGTTGCATGCTTCTTGATTTAAAATAAAAGGTGCAGGGATAAATCCTGTCAGTTTAATATAAATTTTGGAGAAAACTTTAGAAATACTAATCAGAGGCAGGGGTAGCAATCAGCTGGACAAATGTGCATTTATTAGAAAAAGTATACATAGATTTTAATGGTAAATACTGTCCAATTAACTTGCTATAATTTTTGATAAAGTATAGAGAGGCTCAAAGAGGGGTATGTAGTTGGTATAGAGTATGTGAATATCTGAAATAAATTTGACGGAGTCCAGTATTATCATTAACATTGAAGCCAATGCAATAAAAATGACTGTGGCAGCATTGATAGAAAATTGGAGAAGTGACAGGAAACTGAAGGTAGTGGTGAAAAGTTTGTCATACTGAAGGGATTCCCTGGGGTCACTACTAGAGCTGTAGCTTGGACTTAGGTATATAGGGCATAATTTGTAAATCTGTCGATGGCATACAGCCTGAAGACGTAGAGAATTGAGAGGACTAGTAGTAGATCTGGGCTGGAATGGGCAGAGAAACAGCAAATTAAACTTAGCAGATGTCTTCAGACTGCGTATTACACGGCCTCTAGCTCCGACATCAGCCCAGGTGTTTGTCGCTACCACCTCCAGACCAAGACCATCCCCGCTGCTGATTGGCCCCAGGCTCCCTTCCCCCTCCCACCACTCTTCAACCCCGTGTCTCCCAGGCTCTCCCATCATCTCTTGCATCCTCAGAGGCTCCATATTCCTCTCCCTCTACCTTCCGTGTACATCCTCAACTCTCCTCTGATACAACTAACTCTCCTTCCTGCTTTGATCCCAGCTCTAATCCCTGCTGTGACTTCACCATACCCTCTGCCCTTCCCCTCTCTGAGACAGTACATTCTGTCCTCAGCATGGGTCTTACCTTTGACCCCCTTCACCCGCAGCTCAGTGAGTCTGCGCCCGTCACGATGCAGAAGTCTTCTGTGTCCTTCATCTCCAACCCCACTTCTTTGGTAAGGATCCCCCTCCATGCACCGATGCCCCCTTCTTCTATCTCCAAACCTCTTCCTCCTCTTGGACACCCCACTCTGATTCTGTGCCTGCTTTGGATCTTTTCATCTCAAATTGCCAATGAGAAATCAATCGGCTCAACTTCAGCACTCTTCTTTCCTCCTGGAAACTTACCCCATCTGAATGCATTACCCTCCACTCTTTCCGCACCAATCCCAGCTTGACCATGAAACCCACAGACAAAGGGGGTGCTGTTGTAGTGTGGCGGACTGACCTCTATCTTGATGAGGCCAGGCAGACACCTCCTCTTACTTACCCTTTGAAAAGGACCCTACTCAGGACCATCAGGAAATTGTCTCTGACACTCACACTAACCTCATGAACTTTGGAGACCTTCCATCCACTGCCACAAAACTCATAGTTCATTTATCACACACTGTTCGTTCCTACCTTGTACTCAAGATCCATAGACGTGACTGCCTGGGTTGGCCTATTTTCTCTGCTGGCTCCTGAGCTACTGAACTCGTGTCCATATTCCACGACTCCATTCTATGTCCCTTGCTTCAGTCACTTCCCACCTCACATGTTCTCAAACTCCTCAACCACTTTCAATTCCCCAGCTCTGACCGCTTCATTTTCATCAAGAAGGCCATAAAGCTCTCTGCTTGTGTCTCAACAGATGTCCCAACCAATTTCCCTCCACCCCCACTCAACTCCATCTGGCAGAACTTGGTGCGTAGCCAAGTGGTTAAGGCATTGGACTAGTGACCTGAAGGTCGTGAGTTCGAGCCTCAGCTGAGGCAGCATGTTGTGTCCTTGAGCAAGGCACTTAATCACACATTGCTCCTGCACGCTTATAGCCCAGTGGCGGCAGTTGGTGTAGTATGGACAAAACAAGAACTGGTCCTCTCCCTCAACAATTTCTCCTTCTGCTCTTTTCCAGACTTAAGGGGTAGCCATGGGCACCCACATGGGCCCCAGCTATGCCTGCCTTTTCATTGCCTTCGGAGGACAGTTCATGATCCAAGCCTTCCCTTGTAGTGCTCCATAACTCTTTCTGTGCTACATTGACGACTGCATTGGTGCAGCTTCATGCACCCATGCTGAGCTTGTCAATATCATCAACTTTGCCTCAAGCTTCCACCTTGCCCTTAAATTCAGTTGGTTCATTTCTGACAACTCTCTGCCGACATCTTTATAAACCAACCTATTAGCATGGCTATCTTGACAAACCTCTTCCCACCCTGTCTCCTCTAAAACTGCCGTACCCTTTTCTTAGTTCTTTCTGTTTCCAGGATAAGGCTTTTCATTCCAGGTCATCAGAGCTCTCCTTCAAGAATGGAGTTGCCCTTCCTCCACCATTGAATCTGCCCTCACCCACATCTTCTTCATATCCCAGACGTCTGTGCTCACCTCATCTTCCTGTAGCCTTAACAGGGACAGAGTTCCCCTTGTTCTCACCTACCACCCCATGAGCTTCCAACATTCTCTGCAACTTTTTGCCATCTTGAAAGGGATCCGACCACCAACCACATCTTTACTTCCCCCTCCCAATCTCCCCTTCCTGCAGGGATTACCTTCTTTATGATTTACTTGTCGATTCGCCCCTCCCCACTAATCTTCCTCCTGACACATATCCCTGTAAGTGACAGAAATGCTACACCTGCCCATTCACCTCCTCCACTCAGGACCCCAAACAGTCCTTCCAGGTGAGGCAACACTTCAGCTGCGAATCTGTTAAGGGTAGCCTATTGATTCCGGTGCTCATAATGCGACCTCCTCTGTATTGGCGAGACCTGTTGTAAATCAGGGGACTGCTTCATCAACCACCTCCACTCCATCCACTAAAAGCAGGATTTCCCGATGGCCAACCATGTTAATTCCTTTCCCCATTCCCATTTTGTCACGTTGGTCGAAGGCTTCCTCTTTTGCTACAATGAAATCACTCTCAGAGTGGGGGCAGCAACACCTCATATTCTGTCTAGGTGGCCTCCAACCTGATGCTTTGCAGGCAGCTGTCAATCGAGTAAACTGTTAAGCACGGGCTTAGCAACATTACAAGAAGATCCTACAGACCCTCTTGACACAGAGTGGCCAGATGTCCTAACAAATATTTTCTCTGCACGCAACATCATCTAATAAATAAATTGGACCTTGTTTTTTCAGTGTTTACAGGATGGGGGTCAAAGCAACAACATCACAGCTGAAGCGTTCTGTAGCTGCTGTTCCTAATCATTATTTTCCCAAACAGGGCCCTCTTTTCTGAGCCAAAATCAATGCAACTTTGTTTTTCTCCAGATAATTTGGAAAGATAGGCTCGAGCTGCTCTTTTAACTCCACCTCAGGCCTGAGGGAAAGACACACTTGTGGAGGAACAAGGAGGAAGCTGTTGATGTTTCCTCAGCGTTCCTTGTTGGTCAGCTCCTGCACTCAAGGCCAGTAAGCACCATGGCGTGGCCCTTACCAGAAGCTCACCCAGGAGAAGAGAGGCCTGAGGGGGTAACCTGACGGACGCATGTGAAGCAAAGAGGAGATGGAAAGGGTAGCCAGAAAAATTTGTTTTCCTGGATTTGTCTTAGACAAAAGAGTGCAATTTTTAAGGTGAAAGGTAGAAAATTTAGAGGGGATCCACGGGAGCATTTTTTTCCACACACAGAGGGTCAATGCAATTCGAAATGTTCTGCCTGGAGATGTGAAGGCAGGAACTCTCACAGCATTTGTGATATTTATTAGTAGCATGTGCATGGTTTATTCTGTGAGCTGCACATGAGCAAGCAATTTTATTGCATCTTGATGTATACGACAATAAACTAAACTACTGAATTCTTTTACCAGGCCTGGGATTCCCGAATAAGAACAAAATTTATTGCCCATCCCTAGTTGTTTTTAAGCTGAGTGACTCGGGCAGCACTTTCAAAGGGCGTTTGAAGGGCCTTCCACATCGATGGGAGTGAGCACAGTGGGGCTCTTCTCCTGAAGAACCATGGTGAGCCAGAGATTCTGAGAGTTTTATCATCACGATTCTCTCCAAAACTTTATTGTGCAGCTGTTACCAACGGGATATTATTTTCTTTGCAATATTACGCTCCGTTCATAAGTGGGCACATCTCAGGGTATGTGCCTTTACTTCAGTCGACTTGTAGTGTATGGTCAGTGTTACCTGCAGAGAGATATGAATGGTGTGAGTCTCTGCTGAAGAAGGTCTTAACCAAAGGGCTTGTCCTCAAGGCTGCTGTTGAGGACCATGGTAGTGATTAGCCTTCGCAGTGATAGAGGCCTCTCTCTTCTATCTGCACTCCTTAACAGTGTGCTCCATGTCTTCTCAGATCTCTCCTCAGCCTCCCCAGGTCTTCTATGCATCTCCACCCCATCAATTAACTCCCCAAACTCCTCTCGATGATCTTGTGCCCTTTGCCTTCCTCCTGCTCTTGCCCAGGAAGCCAATGGAAGTGAGGGTGAGGGTTACTTGTAAAAATGCCATCCCCTTCTCTCAATTCCTCCGTCTCCGCTGCATTTGCTCTCAGATTGAGGCTTGTCATTCCAGGACGAAGGAGATGTCTTCCTTTTTTAAAGAAAGGGGCTTCCCTTCCTCCACCATCAACTCTGCCCTCAAACGCATCTCTCCATTTCACGCACATCTGCTCTCATCTCATCCTCCTGCCACCCCACTAGGGATAGGGTTCCTCTTGTCCTCACCTACCACCCCACCAGCCTCCATGTCCAACGTATAATTCTCTGTAACTTCTGCCATCTCCAACGGGACCCCACCACCAAGCACATCTTTCCCTCCCCTCCAACTTTCTGCTTTCTGCAGGGATCGCTCCCTATACGACTCCCTTGTCTATTCGTCCCCCCCCCATCCCTTCCCACTGATCTCCCTCCTGGCACTTATCCTTGTAAGCGGAACAAGTGCTACACCTGCCTTTACACTTCCTCCCTCACTACCATTCAGGGCCCCAGACAGTCCTTCCAGGTGAGGCAACACTTCACCTGTGAGTCGGCTGGGGTGATATACTGCGTCCGGTGCTCCTGGTGTGGCCTTCTATATATTGGTGAGACCCAACGCAGACTGGGAGACCGCTTTGCTGAACACCTACGCTCTGTCTGCCAGATGAAGCAGGATCTCCCGGTGGCCTCACATTTTAATTCCACCTCCCATTCCCATTCCGACATGTCAATCCATGGCCTCCTCTACTGTCGAGATGAAGCCACACTCAGGTTGGAGGAACAACACCTTATATTCCGTTTGGGTAGCCTCCAACCTGATGGCGTGAACATTGGTCTCTCTAACTTCCGTTAATGCCCCTGCTCCCCTTTTTACCCCATCCCTTATTTTTTTTTCTCTCTCTTTCCCTCTCACAATAACTCTTTGCCTGTTCTCCATCTTCCTCTGGTGCTCCCCTCTCCCTTTCTTTCTTCCAAGGCCTTCTGTCCCATGATACTCCCCCCTTCTCCAGCCTTGTATCCCTTTTGCCAATCACCTGTCCAGCTCTTGGCTTCATCCCTCCCCCTCCTGTCTTCTCCTATCATTTCGGGTCTCCCCCTCCCCCTCCCACCTTCAAATCTCTTACTATCTCTTTCTTCTGTTCGTTCTGACAAAGGGTCTCGACCCGAAACGTCGACTGTACTTCTTCCTATAGATGCTGTCTGGCCTGCTGTGTTCCACCAGCATTTTATGTGTGGTGCTGGGATCTGTCAGTTTTGATGAAGGATCGATGGCCTGAAATGTTGACTGCTTTCTCTTTCCACAGATGCTGAGTTCTTCCAGCACTTCTGTTTTCGTTCTACTCCCCAGTCGTCATTTTAGGAACAGCTTCTTCCCCTCCCCCATCAGATTTCTGAATTGTCCGTGAATACTACCTCATTATTCACCTTTTACACTGTTTAGTTAATATTGTAATTTGAAATTGTTTTTATGCCTTGCACTGTACTGCTCCCACCAAACAGCAGATTAACTGACACGCATCAGTGATAATAAACCTGATTCTGCTTTTGATCTATCATCAAAGATCCTCTCCATCCAGGCCATCCCATCTTTTTGCAGCTACTATCAGGCAGGAGGTACAGAAGCCTGAAGTCCAACACCACCAGGTTCAAGAACAGCTACTTCCTTTCAACCATGCAGTTCTTGAATCAACCAGCAAGCACAAATCACTACAGTTTAGCAAACCTATGACCACTTTAATCACTTGGCTGGTGATGTCTGTTATCTGTCAACTAGGGTGCCGTGCACAATCCTGACTTGATGGAGACAGACGTGAGAGCACGGGGGGAACATCTGGTGAAACTTCTGAAATGCCTGCTTTGCTGCTGCTGCTACTGTGTGATCCAGAATCTCTGGAGGGGAAGGCCCCGAGTCCTCGGCTTTGCTTGTTGCTCGGCGGCCGGGGCGGGGTCGAAGCGCTCGGCAGAGGATGGTGTTCGGTGCTTGGTGTCAGAGGGCTGGTCGGAGGCTCGAAGTTTTCAGACGGACTCAGAGTCCGCTGCGGTCGGGTGCTTCCAATGGTGCTGCATTGGCAAGTTTGCGGCGCTTGGAGGTTCATGGCAGGGAGAGTTTCTCCCTTCTGCCACCTGCGTGAGATGATGAGTCTATCGAGACTTTGAGACTTTTTTTTACCGTGTCCATGGTCTGTTCTTATCAAATTACGGTATTGCTTTGCACTGTTGTAACTATATGTTATAATTATGTGGTTTTGTCAGTTTTAGTCTTGGTTTGTCCTGTGTTTCTTGTGATATCTTTCTGGAGGAACATTGTATCATTTTTTAATGCATGCATTTCTAAATGACAATAAATGAGGACTGAGTGTCCTCATAATCTAATCTAATCTAAAATTGGCCCTTTTTTGTTATAATTGTGTCCTATCTGTAAAAAGCATGCATAATTTATCTTTTCCTTGTGCACATTGTTTACATGATGCTCTATGCCTGATATGCTGCTGCAAGACTTTTTTTATTGCATCTGGGCACACATGCACTGTGTGCATTTGACAGAACGTGCATCCATGTGGCAGGTTATTGCTGGCCTCACTGTCTCATGGGCACAACAAAAACATGTTAGAAACAAGAGACTGCGGATGCTGCAACCTGGAGATTGATTCATTGGTTCACTGAAAATACATTGAAGATTGTTTGTTGCTTAGCGAACTTCCTGGCTTACTCCTGCCTGGCTTTGTGGCTGTGAGTTGTAGATATGTTCACCGGAAGGCAGCTGTCGTGTGAAGAGGAGAGGAACATGAAGAAATGCAGTAAAGGTTGATGGAGCCAGGTGGAAGAAGGATTGCGGTCAGTGGCCATCTCCTGTGGGATGTCCCATCCTTGTCCAGAGGTGAGGACACATCACAACACTTTCAGCTTTTCAGTAAATGGCATCAAGCTTGTGAGACACTCTCCTGTACAACGATTATTACAACATGATGTGTATGTGTGGTGACAATTCCAAATTAAGTAAGTCAGTGCATTTATTATAATCTCTAGCTAAGTATTCTGGTAAAGCAAAGAAGACCTTGTCATATCCAGATTCGGATTCATTTATTTATCACTTGTATTGTATACTGAACATACAATGAAATGCTCCAAGCAACACACACAAGATGCTGGAGGAACTCAGCAGGCCAGGCAGCATCTATGGAAGAAAGGTACAGTTGACATTTTGGGCCGAACCCCTTCGGGAGGACTGGAGAAAAAAGCTGAGGAGTAGATTTAAACCCCGCTGTGATCCCTGCTGTTCTCTGACTCTTTTCAACATAATTGTATAAGGGCTAAGAGAGTTGTAAAAGAGCGCCTGAAGGCTTTGTGTGTCAATGCCAGGAGCATTCGTAACAAGGTGGATGAATTGAAAGTGCAGATTATTATTAATGATTATGATATAGTTGGGATCACAAAGACATGGCTCCGGGGTGACCAAGGATGGGAGCTCAACGTTCAGGGATATTCAATATTCAGGAGGGATAGACATGAAAGAAAAGGAGGTGGGGTGGCGTTGCTGGTTAAAGAGGAGATTAACGTAATAGAAAGGAAGGACATAAGCCAGGAAGATGTGGAATTGATATGGGTAGAGCTTCATAACACTAAGGGGCAGAAAACGCTGGTGGGAGTTGTGTACAGGCCACCTAACAGTAGTAGTGAGGTCGGGGATGGTATTAAACAGGAAATTAGAAATGTGTGCAATAAAGGAACAGCAGTTATAATGGGGGACTTCAATCTACATGTAGATAGGGTGAACCAAATTGGTAAAGGTGCTGAGGAAGAGGATTTCTTGGAATGTACACGGGATGGTTTTTTGAACCAACATGTCGAGGAACCAACTAGAGAGCAGGCTATTCTCGACTGGGTTTTGAGCAATGAGGAAGGGTTAATTAGCAATCTTGTCGTGAGAGATCCCTTGGGTAAGAGTGACCATAATATGGTGGAATTCTTCATTAAGATGGAGAGTGACATAGTTAATTCAGAAACAAAGGTTCTGAACTTACAGAGGGGTAACTTTGAAGGTATGAGACGTGAATTAGCTAAGATAGACTGGCAAATGACACTTAAAGGATTGACGGTGGATATGCAATGGCAAGCATTTAAAGATTGCATGGATGAACTACAACAATTGTTCATCCCAGTTTGGCAAAAGAATAAATCAAGGAAGGTAGTGCACCCGTGGCTGACAAGAGAAATTAGGGATAGTATCAATTCCAAAGAAGAAGCATACAAATTAGCCAGAAAAAGTGGCTCACCTGAGGACTGGGAGAAATTCAGAGTTCAGCAGAGGAGGACAAAGGGCTTAATTAGGAAGGGGAGAAAAGATTATGAGAGAAAACTGGCAGGGAACATAAAAACTGACTGTAAAAGCTTTTATAGATATGTAAAAAGGAAAAGACTGGTAAAGACAAATGTAGGTCCCCTACAGACAGAAACAGGTGAATTGATTATGGGGAGCAAGGACATGGCAGACCAATTGAATAATTACTTTGGTTCTGTCTTCACTAAGGAGGACATAAATAATCTTCCAGAAATAGTAGGGGACAGAGGGTCCAGTGCGATGGAGGAACTGAGGGAAATACATGTTAGTAGGGAAGTAGTGTTAGGTAAATTGAAGGGATTAAAGGCAGATAAATCCCCAGGGCCAGATGGTCTGCATCCCAGAGTGCTTAAGGAAGTAGCCCAAGAAATAGTGGATGCATTAGTGATAATTTTCCAAAACTCGTTAGATTCTGGACTAGTTCCTGAGGATTGGAGGGTGGCTAATGTAACCTCACTTTTTAAAAAAGGAGGGAGGGAGAAACCGGGGAATTATAGACCGGTTAGCCTAACGTCGGTGGTGGGGAAACTGCTGGAGTCAGTTATCAAAGATGTGATAACAGCACATTTGGAAAGCGGTGAAATCATCGGACGAAGTCAGCATGGATTTGTGAAAGGAAAATCATGTCTGACAAATCACATAGAATTTTTTGAGGATGTAACTAGTAGAGTGGATAGGAGAGAACCAGTGGATGTGGTATATTTGGATTTTCAAAAGGCTTTTGACAAGGTCCCACACAGGAAATTAGTGTGCAAACTTAAAGCACACGGTATTGGGGGTAAGGCATTGATGTGGATAGAGAATTGGTTGGCAGACAGGAAGCAAAGAGTGGGAATAAACGGGACCTTTTCAGAATGGCAGGCAGTGACTAGTGGGGTACCACAAGGCTCAGTGCTGGGACACCAGTTGTTTACAATATATATTAATGACTTGGATGAGGGGAATTAAATGCAGCATCTCCAAGTTTGCAGATGACACGAAGCTGGGCGGCAGTGTTAGCTGTGAGGAGGATGCTAAGAGGATGCAGGGTGACTTGGATAGGTTGGGTGAGTGGGCAAATTCATGGCAGATGCAATTTAATGTGGATAAATGTGAAGTTAACCACTTTGGTGGCAAAAATAGGAAAACAGATTATTATCTGAATGGTGGCCGATTAGGAAAAGGGGAGGTGCAACGAGACCTGGGTGTCATTATACACCAGTCATTGAAAGTGGGCATGCAGGTACAGCAGGCGGTGAAAAAGGCGAATGGTATGCTGGCATTTATAGCAAGAGGATTCGAGTACAGGAGCAGGGAGGTACTACTGCAGTTGTACAAGGCCTTGGTGAGACCACACCTGGAGTATTGTGTGCAGATTTGGTCCCCTAATCTGAGGAAAGACATCCTTGCCATAGAGGGAGTACAAAGAAGGTTCACCAGATTGATTCCTGGGATGGCAGGATTTTCATATGAAGAAAGACGGGATGAACTGGGCTTGTACTTGTTGGAATTTAGAAGATTGAGGGGGGATCTGATTGAAACGTATAAAATCCTAAAGGGATTGGACAGGCTAGATGCAGGAAGATTGTTCCCGATATTGGGGAAGTCCAGAACGAGGGGTCACGGTTTGAGGATAAAGGCGATTCCTTTTAGGACTGAGATTAGGAAAAACTTCTTCACACAGAGAGTGGTGAATCTGTGGAATTCTCTGCCACAGGAAACAGTTGAGGCCAGTTCATTGGCTATATTTAAGAGGGAGTTAGATATGGCCCTTGTGGCTAGGAGGATCAGAGGGTTTGGAGGGAAGGCTGGTGCAGAGTTCTGAGTTGGATGATCAGCCATGATCATAATAAATGGCGGTGCATGCTCGAAGGGCCGAATGGCCTACTCCTGCACCTATTTTCTATGTTTTCCACCACGTTCTTACCCAGACCCGCTACTACAGCCAGGTATCCTTTCTGGGAACATGTCTTCGCCGCCACCTTGTACCATACGGTTTCCAGATTTGTTTTTAGGCTTCTCGATTTGGACACTCAGAGGACCCCAGGCGTTCACATTCAACACCTTTTAAATCTACTCCTCAGCTTTTTCTCTCCAATCCAGTCGAAGGATTTCGGCCCGAAATGTCGACTGTATTTTTTTCCATTGATGCTGCCTGCTGCTGAGTTTCTCCAGCATTTTGTGTGTGTTGCTCGGATTTCCAGCATCTGCAGATTTTCTCTTGTTAGTGAAATGCTGTATTTTCATTAACAACCAACACAACCTAAGGATGTGCAGGGGGTAGCCCATAAGTATGCCACACATTCTGGTGCCAACATACCATGACCACAATGTTCAGTAGAACAAAGCAAGCAAGCAAGAAGAAGAAGAACAACAACAGAAACAAAATAACGAAAGCAAACAAGCCCCTTTCCCACTCTTCTCATCCACCCACACACAGACACAGGCCTCCAGTCCCAGGACAGGCTGCCTCCAGGCCTCCAACCTCCAGCTCTTGGTCCAAACTCTCGGACTCACAGGATTGGATCTCTTACCTCTGGGGCTTCAACCTTTGGGCCCTAATCTCCCGATTCTCTGATTTCAGCCCTTGACCTCCAGACTTGGCAATCCTTAAACTTTGACCTCCGACTTTGACCCCTGGAAACTGACCCCAGGACTTGTTGATCATGTGACTTTGTCCAGGCCTCAGCCCCCTAGACTTGATGGACCAAGCACTTCAAGCGATTCACAGGCTGAATTAGCATTTAATTGCCTGTAAGAGAAGGTGATGGTGAAGTTCCTTCTTGAACCACTGCAGTCCCTGAGGTGTGATCTATCCACAATTGTTGTTAAAGAGGGTGTTTTACGGTTTTGACCCAGTGACAGTGAATAATTTCCAAGTCAAGACAGTGTGTGGCTTGGAGAGCAACTTCCATGTGATGGTGTTCCCCATACTTTTGCTACCATCATCCTTCTAGCTGGTAGAGGTCATGAGCTTGGGAGATGCTGCCTAAGGATTCTTTGTAAGTTGCTGCAATGCATCCTATGGTTGGTATAATTACAAGGATCACCCCTTGGTAATAATGATCAGTTAGGCACAGAAAGAATCTCTGAATCATAGTGAGTGGAATATAGTTCCAAAACATTGTAATGATTTCCATAGACCTACAGAATTCTGAACCTTTATAATCCACTTATTATCCAGTATAACCATGGAACTTAAGAAGCCTAAACCAGATGGGTCTATTAAGTGGTTTAAGTGCAGTCAATTTACATGTTATCAACTTTGCAACAAACGACAGAATATTGGCACAGTCAAATTCCAAGGTCAAGGTGAAAGATGCTGAGAGATAACTTTGATATTTGTTAATTTTGTTTTGGCTTGAAACAAAGCAAACACAATCCTCGTGGCCTGTAATTCACACAGTGAAATCCCAGTTCAGTGACTTGGGATCAGGGTGATGCAAGAGGTAGTGCTGTTGCCTCACATCTCAAGGCTTCTATCCAACATCTGGATCTGCCTTTGTGGAGTCTGCATGCTCTCACTGTGATCATATTAGATCAAAGGAAAATTCACAGCACAAAACAGACTCTGTCCACACCAATCATCATACACTCATTAACACTAATCCTACACTGATCCCATTTCATTTTGATCACATTCCCGTCAAATCTTCCCAGATTTTATCATTCACCTACAATTAAGGAGCAACGTACAGGCCGAATAGTGTGCCAACTGGCACGCCTTTGGAATGTACGAGAAAACTGGAGCATCCAGAGGAAACTCACTACAAGGAAATGTGCAAAGTCCACACAGACAGCACCAGAAGTCAGGATTAAATGAGGTTCACTGATGTTCTACCAGCTTCTTCACTGTTTTGTTCCTTACAATGTTGTCAAAACAGCAGGAAATTTAAGGATGGATAACATTTCATAATTCAATGAAGGAGAACCAAAACCTTTATAAAGAATTGCCAGCACTTTTTAAATGGTCAGCATGGAGATGATGGGCTGAAGGGCCTTTTACCATGCTGTCTGACTCTATTACCCTATTAAAAGGGGAAGCTGAAGGAGAAGTTGATGAGCAAGAAATATAAACTGATGGTAAGAGTTTCTGTAGATCTTAAAAGGAAAAAGGGTTTGCAGGCATTAATACTTTATAGACAGAGGAGATTGAAAGTATATTGGAGAATAAAAAAAAACTGAGAGCAACTGAATAAATATTTCCAGAAGAAGAAACAGAAAATCTGCTGGAATTTGTGGAGAATTACTGGTCCAGAGTAAACAGGATTAGTTACAAGAAAGCACTGGAGAAATAAGTGAGACTGAATACAATAAATCCCCAAGGCTTTAAAAGAGATGATGATAGATATAATGTTAGCCTCCAAAACTCTATGTATTTTGTGCAGGTAAATGGATAGAAAAGATTTGGAGGGATATGAGCCAAATACAAGCAAATGAGACCAGATGAAAGAGATATCTTCGTCAGCATGAAGGAGTTGTGCCACAGGGCCTGTTCCCATGCTACAAAATGCTGACTCAACAGCAGTTTCCAGAGATGGAAAGGTACCATGGCGAAATTTGAATTTAGATGTTTAGACTGAAGTCCAGGCCCTTAGATGACTGGCCCTCCATGTGTGAATAAAATTTATCCATAGTTTCAACTCAGAAGGGAATTTAAAAAAAACTTCTATTGTTTATTTCAGTCATATTTATTGATTGCTCACACCTTGATGAACTCTATGAACAAAGCAGTATGGTGAGGTGTAGAATTGGTTAACACTCCTGTTGCCACATTCTGAGTCCACTACAGAGGCCATGGAACCTGGAGCCAATCAACGTTCCAAATTTTAAAGTAAATTTATTATCAAAATACCATATACAACCCCGAGATTTACTTTCTTGCGGGCATACACAGTAAATCCAAGAAACACTATAGAATCAATGAAAGATCTCACCAAACAGGACCTACAAACAACCAATGTGCAATAGGTAACAAACTGTTCAAATACAAAAGAAAAAAAAAGTAAGCAATAAGTATCAAGAACATGAGATGAAGAGTCCTTGAAAGTGGGTCCATGGGTTGTGGGAGCAGTTCAGTGATGGGGGTGAGTGAAATTGTCCCCTCTGGTTCAAGAGCCTGATGGTTGAAGGGAAATAGCTGTTCCTAAACCTGGTGATGTGGGTCATGAGGCTCCTATGCCTCCTTCCTGATGGCAGCAGTGGGAAGTGAGAATGACCGAGGTGGTGGGGGTCGTTGATGACGGATGTTGCTTTCCTGTGACAGCGCTCTGTGTAGATGCACTCAGCGATGGGGAGGCCTTTACCTGTGTTGGACTGGGTTATATCCACTACTTTTTGTAGGCTTTCCCATTCAAAGGCATAGGTGTTTCCATACCAGGCCATGATGCAACGAGCCAATACACATCTATAGGTTTGTCAAAGTTTTAGACGTCATGCCAAATCTTCACAAGCTTCTGAGAAAGTAGAGGCACTGCTATGATTTCTTTGTAATGGCTCTCAAAATCCAGGACAGTTTCTCTGAAATAATAACAATGAGGAATTTGAAGTTTATTACCCTCTCCACCTCTGATCCCCCAATGAGGACTGGCTCAGGGACCTCCAGTTTCTTCCCCCTGTTGGTCTTGTTGACATTGAGTGAGAGGTTCTTGTTGTGGCTCCACTCAGCCAGATTTTTGAACTCCTTCCTATTTGCTGATTCATCACTACCTTTGATTTGGCCAACAACAGTAGTGGTGTCAGCAAGCATAACTATGGCATTGGAGTTGTGCTTAGCCACACGGTCATAGGTGAAAAGTGTGTAGAACATGGGGCAAAGCACACAGCCCTGTGATGCACCAGTGCTGATGGAGATTGTGGAGGAAATGTTTTTGCCAAACCAAATGACTGGAGTCTGTAAGTGAGGAAATTGAGGATTCAGTTTGCACAAGAAAGTACTGAGTCAAGGTATTGAAGCTTATTGGTTAGTTTTGAGGGGATGCTAGAAACATAGAAACATAGAAAATAGGTGCAGGAGTAGGCCATTCGGCCCTGCGAGCCTGCACCGCCATTCAGTATGATCATGGCTGATTATCCAACTCAGAACCCTGTACCTGCCTTCTCTCCATACCCCCTGATCCCTTTAGCTACAAGAGCCATATCTAACTCCCTCTTAAATATATTGATTTCTGAACAGTAGTCAGTAAGGAGCATCCTGATATATGTATTTTTGCTGTCCGAATCTTCCAGAGTTGAGCGAAAAGCCAATGAAATGGCATCTGCTGGGGATCTGTTGTGATAGGAGGCAAATTAGAGCAGATCTAGGCAGGCAGGTGATTGAGAGTTCATCTCAACAGTTCCTGGAAAACCTGTGACTATATATTGTATATTGAGTACTCAGAGCCCAGATTCCAGACAGAATCTATCTACAGTGTGACTCCTTCCAGCTCTTAAAGTGACAGGACTGTCCAGAAACAGACCCACCCACCAGCAAGCTTGATCAAAGATTTACGCACTAGGATTAATGGCAGCCTTCCCACCCTTCCTGCCTTCTGGTCACTGAACTGACCTGAGCACATTCCCCTAGCAGATTGCCTCTTCTTTGGCAGTTGAAAATATTTGTTGCTGTTCTCATTGTTTGATTTAACAAGTGGCCAAATAAGATAAGGCTCAACTTCCAGGGCAATGAACATAGACTTGCCTCTGTTTGATCAAAAACTGCGTCAGCACTGCCAAGACTGGAACGGGTCCACGGGGTGAGCAAAAAAGCATTGTTGTATATGATACCTAGAAGGGAGTTTCTGATGGCAGCAACATGGCACAGCTGGTAGATCCACTGGCTCATGGCCGCAGAGACTCGGGTTCGATCCTGACTTCGGGCACTGTCTGTGTGAAATTTACTCATTCTCCTTGTGACCGAGTGGGTTTCCCCCAGGTGCTCTGGTTTCTTCACCGAATGATTTGTGGGTTGTAAACTGATTGAATCAGTAAGTTGCCCGTGGTCTGTATGTGAGTGGCAGAATCTCGGAGGGGTTGATGGGAGTGTGTGGAGAATAAAAAGGATTAGTGTAGTACATGAATAAGTGGGTGGTTAGTGGACAGAAGAGGGTAATTCTGGACACTATCGCTCTCTACAATTCTATGACATAGGTCTCACAACCCTCCTTCTCCACCCCAAAGCTGCTTCCATCCCACAGTTCTGTTATCTTGGAGCTCTTCCAATTCTGGCCTCTCAAGCACTGGAGATGTTCACCGCTGCATTAGGGATGTCTGGGGCGGGCGGGGTTTGATTAGCCAGCTCCCTTAATCATCCAGCCCCAAACTCCACCTACACCACAATCATTCTATCTCTCTACCGCCCTCCTCATCTAAAATCCCATCCACCCTCAGCCGTACCTGCTTTGGTGCCACATTAATGCAATATTGTGGCTGTGATTCACCCTGGCATGTATCCCTGTATGAGGCCACATGTAGTTATAGCAACCCACCCTGGCTTCTGCACTGAAGACTTTTTCAATGAAGGTCAACATATCTCTTGCTTCTGAAAAGGCTTGGTGCACCTGAATGTTTGCTTGTAATTTTTGTGGGATGGCTTGGGGATTAGAATTATCAACAGCACCGGGTGCTATCTACTTATCATTATTAATTATTCTCATGTTTATTTTTTTACATCCAGCTGAGAGGACAGGTAGACCTTCGGTTTCACATCTTATGCAAGGTATTTGGTACTACTTAATAGGTGAGACCCTGATGCTCAAGTCTGGGATTCACATCATGGAAGGAAGGTCTGCCCTTTCCCCTGGCATCATGATAACCATGTCTACTAACACCGGCCCGTCTTAATCTCGTTCCCAATTTTCCCAGCACAAAATTCCCCTCAAATGGCGAAATCAAGTAAAAGGCCAATGTGATGACGGATGCAGGAGGCAAGGTAATGTACCAGTTGACACAATACTGCTGTGGCACCAGAGGTCAGGGTTCAATTCTGTCAGTGTCTGTAAGAAGTTTGTATGTCCTCCCCACAACTGCATGGGTTTCCACCGGGTGCTTCAGTCTTCTCCCACATTCCAAAGACATACGGGTTTGAAGATTAATTGGTCGCATGGGTGTAACTGGGTGCTGTGGGCTCAATGGGCCAGAAGGGTTGTATCTCTAAATAAAAATAAGTAAATAAATAATATAAACTGTGCTGCTGCAGTTGAGAATGCATGACCCTAAGTAATGTAACTCCTGGTATGTTTCCTCTATATCTGTGTGTGATTATACGTATTTTGAAATCAATACGCTTTGCAGCTGTTGTTGGGTTGAGGATGTCTGTGCACTGAGAATCATACGTAAGGAAGTCCTTTAAGGGAGAAATCTGATATGTAGAACCTCTTGAGGCTCAAGTCAAGCCTGTGTTGGAATTGGAACATGATCAGGGTTTGGAACTGATCATGCTCCTTGAGGAAGGATGAACACCAAACCCTGAACTGGATTGGTTCTATTGAAACACTCTTTGATATGCCCTGCACAGGAGGATTGTCTATATCCTGACATTATGGGCATTTTGGCAGCCCGTACATTGGAAACCAGTTGTTCTTTTGTCTGAAGTATATTTTCATCACTTTGAGTTTTAACATAGTTGTGGAATCTGGGAGGACTGGCACAAATTAAACTGAGGCTTTTGGAGAGGGTACATTCTCCTCGTAGACTGGTTCATAGAAAATATTGCAACGCTGCTGCAAAAAGAAGCAAACTGCTGGGAGGGTCAAGGAGTCAGTCTACATCTGTGTAGGGAAATGGACAATTAACATATTGGTCGGAGGTCACTCAACTGGACTGAAAGAGAAGGAAGGTAGCCTACAAAGAAGTGAAGAGGAGGGATGGGGCAAAAGAAGCCAAGTTGTAGGTAGATGCAAATGGAGTGGCGGGGGTTGATTGACAGGTGGAGTCAGGTGAGGGAGGAAAGGGTGGGGATAGTGACAGAGGCTGAGAAGTCATAGATGGAGACAACAAAGGGCCACAGGTGGTGGAATCTGACAAGGACATGAAATGGAGCATGGAATCAAATATGGGAGTTGGGGTGGGTATTCACCATAAAACCATGAGATATAGGAGCAGAATTAGTCCATTCAGCCCATCGGGTCAGCTCTGCTACTCTATTGTGTCTGATGTACTTTCCTTCTCAACCCCATTCTCCTGCCTTCTTTCCTTCACCTCTGACACCCCTACTGATCATGAACCTATCAACCTCTGCTTTCAATATACCCAATAACTTTACCTCCATAGTCATCTGTGGCAGTGACTTCCATAGATTCATCTCCCTTTGGCTAAAGAAATTCCTCCTCATATCTGTTCTAAAGGGGTCTCTTTCTATTCTCTGATCCTGGAGTCCTCCAGTATAGGAAATTTCTTCTCCAAGTTCACTCTATACAGGTCTTTCAATATCTAGTAAGTTTCCATGAGGTCCTCCTTCATTCATCTAAACTCTAGTGTGTACAGGCCCTCATTCTTGTTACCCCCACCCCCCTGACCCTCTCCAATGTCAGCACATTCTTTCATCAATATGGGGCCCAAAACTGCTCACAATATTCCAAATGTGGTCTGACCAATATCTTGGAAAGCCTCAGCATTCTTTCTTAGCTTTTACATATTCTTCCTCTTGAACTGAATGCTAACATTGCATTTGCCTTCCTCACCACCGACTCAACCTGCAAGTTAACTTTTAGGGAATCTTGCATGAGTACTCCCTAGGCTCTTCGTGATCTCTTCGTCTATTCTTCGTCTCACTGATTCAGAAGAAGCGCTGTGTTTGGTTAATTATGTGTGTCTCCAGAGCACTGTGAATTTTAAACCGGAGGTGTGGAGCTGAGTTTTTCAAGGCAAACCTAATGTCTCATGCTCTGAAGGTGGCAGTGAGACCAGAGTGTCAGAGTGATCTGCAGGGTTGAAATCACCACGTTCTGGTGGTGCAGTGCAGACTAGACCACCGGCCACATTGAATAGTGCATATGAAGCTCAGCTGCATTCCCCTAAATTCCCTCTCTCTACCAGAGCGCGACTGAGTCCTAAAGCTCTCTGTCCTCAAACCTCCACTATCCACAGTTACTTTAAACTTTCAAAAGGTTTCAACACATCCGGTCAAGAAAGTGTTTTTACCCTGTCCTCCTTCCTTTTTCCCACTCTCATGCTATTCCTGACTGAGGAAGGAGGATGTGCTAAATATTGTTCCAGCCTAACGTTATTTCCTATATTAATTCTTCAGCAGAGGTTTGAGTGTGGTTTGATGAGGAGGCTGTCCTGGCAACTTCAAGATGGTTAAATAATGCTCAATGTTACGTCGCCAATGACTCACTACCACAGTGATATCTTGTATGCAGTCAGAATTTTATTTCAACTTGAGAGTTAACCAGTTTAGACAACCTTATTGAAATAATGATCATTAGTAGGCATTTGTTGACTAGATTAACCCTTGAAGTCACACTTATGAAAATGCACATATATTAGCATGGCAAATTAATGAATTGATTTGGCAAATGACTCAACAATTCTGTAAAATTTCAAGAGCAGGTTATTGTTAGGACCATTAATCTTACAGTAATTAAAACCCCCAATGCTTATCACTTTCTTTCTGGGATTAATTGGTATTGGTATTGGTTTATATAATAAACAGTGAAAAGTTTGTCTTTCATACTGCTTCTGCAGATCAAGTCATTACACACTACATTGAGCTAGAATAAGGTAAAACAATAACAATGCAAAATAAAGTGTAAAAGCTACCGAGAAACTTGAAGATCATTATGAGGTAGATTGTGAGGTCAAGAGTCCAAGGGGACCATTGAAGAGTCTGATAGCAGTGGGATAGAAGCTGATCTCACACTTTTACATCTTCTGCCTGATGAGAGAGGAGAGGAGAGAGAATTCTGGATTTGCTGGGATCTTAGGCTATGCTGGCTGCTTTACTGAGGCAGTGAGAAGCATAGGGAGAGTCCATAGAGGGGAGACTGGTTGCTGTGATGCGCTGAGCTGTGTTCACAACTCTGTAGTTTCTGGTGGTCACGTGCAGAGCAGTTGCCATACCAGGTTGTCGTGCACCCAAGCAGAATGCTTTCTCAAAGTTCAAAGTAAATTTATTATCAAAATGTGCATATATCACCACATACTAACCTATGATTCATTTTCTTGGAGGCATTCACAGTAGCATATACAATAGAATAAATGAAAAACTACACACAAGCAAACATTGAGAACCAACCAATGTGCAGCAGAAGACAATTTGTGCAAATAAAAAATAATAAATAAGTAAATAATACTGAGAGAATGAGTTTTAGAGCCCTTGAAAGTGAGTGTATGGATTGTGGAATCAGTTCAGAGATGAGGTGAATGAAGTTATGCACGCTGGTTCCGGAGGCCTGATGGCTGAAGGATAATAACTGTTACTGAACCTGATGATGTGGGACCTAAGGGTTCTAAACCTCCTTCTGATGGCAGAAGCAAGAAGAGAGCATGTCCTGGATGGTGAGGGTCACTGATGATGGATGTGCTCAACGGTGGGGAGGGCTTTACATGTAATGGATTGGGCGGTATCCACCACTTTTTGCAGGCTTTTCCATTTTTGGGCATTGATGTTTCCATACCAGACCGTGATGCAACCAGTCAGGATACTCTCCAATGTGCACCTATGGGGGTTTGACAGAGTTTTAGATGACATGCGGAATTTTCGCAAATTGTGGTGCATTGATAAAAGTTAGTAAGAGTCAATGGGGACATGTCTGCTGAGGAAGTAGAGGCATTGGTGAACTTTTATGGCCATGACGTCACAGTGATTGGACCAGGACAGAGTATTGCTGATATCCACACCTAGGAACTTCAAGCTCTTAACTCTCTCAACTCCAAAGTCATTGAGCATGTGCACCACCTCCTTTCTGAATTCAATATCCAGCTTTCTCTTTTGTTGTCATTGAGGAAATGATTTTCTTGACACTATGTCACTATGCTCTCTATCTCCTTCCTGTACTCCAACTCTTCATAGTCTGAGATGCGCCTCACTGCAGTGGTACAATATGTAAGCTTGTAGATGGAGATAGGGTTGAATCTGGCCATGCAGTCATGTGGAGTAGGGAGCTGAGGGACTTCAGGGAACACCAGTGTTCAGAGTAATCATGGCGGAGGTGTTGCTGCTTATCTTTATTGAGTGCAATCCGTCAGTCAGAAAGTCAAAGATCCAGTTGCAGAGGGAGCCATTAACCCAGAGTTTGGCGATGACTTTGCTTGGAATAATAGTATTGAGGAGAGAGCTGTAGTTAATTAAAAAATAGTCTAATGTGTGTGTTTTTACTGTCCAGATGCTCCAGAAATGAATGTAGGGCAGCAGGTGAATTGCAGTGTGTCAAGGTCATCAAGGAAGCTGGAGTTGATGTGTCCTGTAAGTACCAGGATGATAGTGGTCTTCTTGGTGCAAGAGGTAACCACAGCCTGAAGCAAGGTGAGGTTAAAAATATCAGCATAAACCCCTGCCAGTTGTTCCGCTCAGGACCTAAGGATACAGCCAGAGATTCACCCTCCAGAGGACTGATCTTATGTTTGCAATGATAATGTAGATTCGGGGGCACTGCAGACTGTCAGAATGGATGATGACATACTTGTTCCCTTCTGTTTAAAAGATGCTGAGCTCATTGGGAAGGGATGTGCTGTTGTCCTTGATGCCACCTGCTTCATCTTGTAACCTGTTACTATATGTAAGTCCTGCGCAGCTGACGGCTGGGGTGACACTCAATTTTGGACTGATAATGTCTCTTAGCATCTCTGATAGTTTTACAGAGGTCGTATCATGATTTCTTATAAAGCTCAGGGTATTCCGATTTAAATGCTGCAAACCAAGACTTCAGAAGCCAGTGGATCTCCCTGTTCATCCGTGGTTTCTAGTTTGAAAACACCCAGATTGTCCTCTTTGCTACACAGTCCTCAACACACGTGCTGATAAAGTCTGTGGCGGTACTGACGTACTCATCTATGCTGCAGCTAAGTCTTTAAATATGGATCAGTCTACCGAATCAAAGCAGTCATGCTCAGAACAGCACTTTCTGACCTTCTGTTCTGGTTTCTCCCGTCTTTGCTTCTGTTTGCATGCAGGGAGTCTGGTGGACTGATTTACTGAAGTGTGGACTGGGGATGGCTTGGAAGGCACCCTTGATGGTTGTGTAAAGATGGTCGATTGTGTTTGGGCCCCTGGTGGGACAGGAGACATGCTGGTAATATTGTGGTAACACACTCTGGAAGTTGACCTGGTTAATGTCAGTGGTAATGATGAAAAGGTCCTCTGGGTACCCCATTTCAAGGTGTTGACAACTAAGTATAGTTCATTGAATGAATTGAGAAGCTGTCAGGACGAATGGTGCAGTCAGGTGAAAGTGGATGTAAGCCACATTTCAGTGAGACATAGCACAGAACAATCCTTCAGTTTTCTTTGGTAATTCAGTCCTTTTCTTTGTTCATCAACTTTGTTCTCAATTGCCTGGACATTAGTTAGTAGTATGTTGGGGTGGGGGGGGGTGGGGTTGGTGGATGGTGGAGAGTCTTGATGTTTCAGCCTTAGCCTCTTGCCATTCTTTCAAGGTAACTGCTGGCTCCAAAGATCAGGTCTCACATTGGGTTCGGCCTCAGCCCCTGCCCTCTTGCTGTGGACTGGGCCACAGACAAAACTGATTATCCAGGGAACCTGGGGGTTCATTGGATCTAGAAATCAGGCAAGTTTGAAATTAGTTTTGTGAACTTATAAGCACATTAATCTTCAGCAATGTTTGAATGGGGCAAGGTTTAATGAGGGTTTCATGACACTAGTGGTTTTCTGGATGATATGATTCCTCAGACTGGATTCTATCTCTCAAGACTGCTTGGTGAGATGCTTTGTAATTCCGTGCTGAACATGTCCCAGGAGATTCCATGGCTGGTATTGCAGCGGGTGGTGTTTAGAAAAGTGAGAGTGGACTTGAGTAAACTAGCTCCTGTGAAGTCTTGGTAAGTGGATCTAGATTCTTGTAGGAGAACCCAGAGCTGGGGATTGCTGTGGTTTTTTTTGTTTTGAAAAGGTCACCCACTTAGGGAAAGCAAGTTTTTGGTTTCAGATGGTGGTGAGTCTTTGGAACTTTCTTTCTGATGGGGCAGTGGAACAAGAATCTGAATATTTGTAAGACAGAGGCAGATAGATTCCTGATAAGCAATGGGGTGGGATGGTGGTAAGCAGTATCTCATATTTGGCTATGCAATAAAGGAGGCTATTTGGTTAATGAAGTCTGTGGCAGCATTTCCAACAGTCACCTTCTCCCAATTAAGTTTCCATTCCATTAAGCTTTCATAGTGTAATGGTTAGCATAACACTATTGCAGCGCTAGGGACCCGGGTTCAATTCCCACCAGAGTCTGTAAAAAGTTCTTACGTTCTCCCTGTGACCGCATGGGTTTTTTCTGCGTGCTCTGGTTTTCTCCCACATTCTAAAGACGTAAGAGTTAGTAGGTTATTTAGTCACGTGGATGTAACTGGGTAGTGTGGGCTCATTGGGCTGGATGGCCTGTTACTCTGCTGTATCTCTAAATAAAAATAAAAGTAAATAATTCACATTAACCTCCTTTCCGACTCCCCTGTCCAGCCTGCCACGCACTGATCCACTAGGGGTAATTTAAAGCAGCTGTATGATTTGGGATGTGAAAGGAAACCGGGGCATCTTAATGAAGACATGCAATCACAAGGAGACCATGCAAACTCCACACACAGAGCACGGGAAGGCAGGATTGAACAGGAGTCTCCGGACCTGTGAGGCATTGGCTCTAAGATCTGCACCACCAGGTCTAGGCAGGAGTGTGGAGTTCAACCGGCAATTAGATCAGCCATGAATGCAGAACAGGTTCAAAGCATCTAGTGACTTCCTCCTGCCCTGTTGTGTTACTGGTGAAGGTCGGGACACTGTTCAGCAGGAAGAGACAGGAAGAGTTGAAACGACCCTTTTCACATTAAGAGCATGCTGCAGGCTTCATGGACTATCTCATTCTTCCTTGACATTTTCCATAACTAACCATGTCATGTAACTAAGTGTCAATTTCAATCATTTCAGTCCTAATGCAGGATTTTGATTCTAAACATTGGTAATTCCTTTCCTCCCACAAATTCTGCTAGACTTGCTGAGTTCCTCCAGTAGATTGTTTGTTGACCGATTTCAATCTTAACCCCTCCCTAACATTTCAATTATGTCATGATGATCTTGGTCTTGTGAACTGTTGTAGACACAATACGTGTGTCATAGGGGGCACATCCAATCACTTCTGCCACAAGGGCAAAGGCTAGTGAACAGGTCAAACATGGAATGGAAAGTAACAGTAAGCAGCCAGTTTCTGTATTGCAAGAGAAAGACATTCCTGAGAACAGCTGCACCGCAATTGTATAGAAACTTCATTTGCAAGGATTCCTAATGGAACTCAGAGAGTTTTGAAACCCTGGATGGATGAGGATTCCTGGCTAATTTTGATGGGACCCATCTCATGTTCTGCCAAGCGAGCAAGTGTTATTTCAGGAATCAAGGGATTTCTATCTCTGCCTAATCCACCGCAGCTTTGACTTGTTCTTGCTGCAGTGGCTGTAGATGACAAACGGACATTTCCAGCTATTTTGGGTTTTTCTGAACCAGAAATTAATGCTGTTCACCCAGCGGGTGGTGACAACAGAATGATGGGTTGAATCGACTCCCTCTCAGTGGCTAATGCCATTGATTCTACGAACCTGGTGAAAATCAGCTGTCCTTCAGTACATGAAAGAAGCAGTTATTGTAAAACTAAAGGCAGCAAGCACATCAGATCCAATCTGCTTGGGGAGAAAGCTATCTATATACACAGAATATAGAGAGTGATGTATAGAGACAGCTGTAAAGACAGATACTTCCTGTACCTAATAAAGTGACTATTGAGTATACGTTTGTGGTCTTCTGCAGATGCAGCCAATCCACTTCAAGTTTTGATGTGTTGTACATTCAGAGATACTTCTCTGCACACCACTGTTGTAATGTGTGGTGATTTGAGTTACTGTCGCCTTCCCATCAGCTTGAACCAGTCTGGCCATTCTCCTCTGACGTCTCTCATTAACAAGACATTTTCACCCACAGAACTCAGAACTGTCGCTCACTGGATTTCTTTGTTTTGGTTTTTCACCATTCCCTGTAAACCCTATTGACTGTTGCATGTGGAAATCCCAGGAGATAAGCAGTTTCCGAGATACTCAAACCACCCCATCTGGCACTAACAATTATTCCATGGTCAAATTCACTTGGATCACTTTTATTTTCCATTCTGATGTTTGGCCTGAACAACTAAACCTCTTGACCATGTCTGCATGCTTTTATGCCTTGAGTTGCTGCCACTTGATTGGCTGATTAGGTATGAGCATTAACGAACAGGTGTATCTAATAAAATGGCCACTGGGTGTACAGTATATTTACTGTATATAGGGAGATAGAGATAGATTTACAAACAGAGAGAGAGAGAGAGAGAAGGAAATCCACTCAAAATGCTCATTAGTGTCAGACTAGAGAAACTATGGTCACCACTCCATTTCTATCCATGAATGACCCACTATCATTTTAGTTTGTAGAGCAGCAAAGAAGCAAAGAGTTGGAGACCTTCATATATGCTAGATATTGGAATTCTTAGGAAATGAAGTTAGGGAAGTAGATGAAGTGTAAATTGTACTGAGGACATGAGTTGTAAAGCCCCTGAAAGTGAGTCCATAGGTTGTGGAATCAGTTCAGTGTTCAGCTAAGTAAAGTTAGGCATGCTGGTTCAACAATCTGATGGTTGAGGGGTAATAGCTGTTCCTGAACCTGGTGGTGTGGGAAATAAGACTTCTGTACCTCCTTCCTGATGGCAGAAGACAGCATGGCTTGGATGGTGGGGTTCTTGACGACGGGTGCTATTTTCTTGTGACAGCATCCCTTGTAGGTGTGCTCAGCATTTCCTGTGATGGACTGGGCTGTACCATCACTTTTGGTATGCTTTTCTGTTCTTGGGCATTGGTGTCTCCATACCAGACCATGATGCAACAAGTCACGGTAGTCTTCACTGTGCATCGATAGAAGTTTGTCAAAGTTTTAGGTCACATGCCAAATCTGTGCAAACTTCTAAGAAGGTTGAGGCACTACTGTGCCTTCTTTATAATGGCACTTGTATCTGGTCCCAGGACATATCCTCTGAAAAGATAATGCCAAGGAATTTAAAATTAATGACCCTGTTCACCTCCAGTACCCGAATGAGGACTGGCCAATGGACCTCCATCTTCTTCCTCCTGTGTTCACTAGTACTGAACAACATAGGTGTTGCTTTTTCTGAACACTTTTAGGTGTACCTCATGGATTTTGGGCTGCTGATCATGAAAATCACCATGAAATTTCCTATCACACACCATTTTTTAAAATCACCTTATATTTTTTATTTAAATTCATAATTCAAGTCAATTAAAGTGTAGCCCTCAATGTAAGCTGAAAAGGTTTCTATCCTGCGCGGGCATGCTTGGGGATGCCTAGGCAGGGTGGATGCTGCATGGCAGGACAGGATTTAGAGATGCTAAGGAAGCATCAAACACACACACACACACACACACACCCATACCCGTTGTTTTATGCACTGCAATTGCATGCATATTGGTTTGTGATCACGTTGATACGCATGTTTTATGCACAGCGTATTGTGTGTACTCATAATAATCAAGTATTCTATTTTCAGGAGTATTGCGACAGCAAAATGTCTCTTCAATGTTGCAACAGCTGCGATTTTTTTTGTTATATTTGTGGTGAGCATACACTTAAATCTCTAAGATGGAGCATGACTCCTCTTATTAAAATTTTGGATGTAATCTTGGTGACCAAGACAAAGCCTGGGCTCTTCACATTTGTTGTGCAATATGCACTGTCAATCTTAGAGCTTGGCTCAGAGGTACTTGGAAGTCAATACCGTTCATTGTCCTGATGATATGGCGAGAGCAGAAGGAGCATGTGACAGACTGCTACTTCTGTATGTCCAGTGTATCTGGGTTCTCTGCTAAAAACAAGAAATCCATTGAATTCAGCCACGAGACCTGTGCCACATGACGATAGTCTTCCAGTACCAAAGCCACCAAAGACATGGAGTCCAGAGGAGGCAGATGAAGATGCCATGATGCATGAGCCCAAAATGGAAAACAACACTGCACCAATACAGATATTGAACCCTGTATATTGAGTGAGTCTCATCTGATAACCCAATCTGAGTTAAATGACCCGGTCAGGGACTTGGGTTTGTCAAAGGCAATAGCACAATTACTGGGTTCAACACTGCATGGATGGAATCTACTGTCATCAGGCACATAAATTAAGATAAAGAATTTTGATATTTGAGAGAGATGTTTGCCAGAATAATTGAAGCCTATACTGAGAAAGGCATTTTTATTGGTCCACAAATCAAACAGGTCATCAATGGCAGCCAATTCGAAGAACTTCTAGTGGGATCAGAGAAAATCACATGGAAGGTATTCAAGGATGTTGTTGAAAATTTTCTTGGCAACTACAGAGCACCAAACTACTTGCAGCTGGTTGACAACATGCTTCAAGTATACAAAACCATGAAGTGCAACATGCCACTAATGATTCACTTTCTGCATTTTCATTTAGAATTCTTCCCTGCAAATCTTGGCACTGTCACCAAGACATTGCCGTCATAGAGAAATGGTTCAAGGGCAATTGGAATCCATCAGTGCTGGCTGATTATTGTTGGACACTTAAGCGAGAGGTCTCAGTACAAATGAAAATCATCAACAAAACATTTTAGCTTCATTAAAGCATTGCAAAGCATCAGCACCGTTATGTAATTAAATGCATTATATTCAATAAAAGTTAATTTCTTGTTCTTCAAAATCCTATGTGATAGACGTAGCCCAAAATTATATTAGTGTTCAGCTTCAAGCAGTCTATCATAAACAAAAGAAAATTTCTGAGGAAGCAACAGTTTTGAAAAAAAAAATTGTTGTCCAGTGTAATCAGCTCTTTGGTTTTACTGATGTGGAGTGAGAGATTGTTGTAGCTGTGGCACCATTCAGCCAGGTTTTCAATCTCCCTCTTATATGTCAATTCGTCACCACCTTTGATTTGGCTACAACAGTGGTGTTGTCAGTAATTGTAAGTGTCCTATTGGAGCTGTACTTAGCCTCATAGTTGTAAGTATAATGTGAGTAGAGCAGGAGGCTAAACACATGATCTTGTGGTATACCTGTGCTGATGATGATTGTGGAGGAGATGTTGTTGCCAATCCAAACAGACTGGGGTCTGTCTGTAAGTGAGGAAATTGAGGATCCAATTGCGTAAGGTGGTATCCTTGATTAGTTTCAAGGTGATGATGGTATTGAATGTGAGCTATAGTTAATGAAATGTATCCTGATATGTGCATCTTCACTGTGCTGTTGTTCCAGGGTTGAGTGAAGTCAATGAAATGGAATCTGCTGTTGACCTGTTGTGACGGTAGGCAAATTGGAATGGATCCAAGTCACTTATCAGGCAGAAGTTGATATGTTTCATGACCAAACTGACAAAGCACTTCATCACGGTGAATGTAAGTGCTATGGACAACAGTTATTGAGGCAGGTTACTAAGTTCTTCTTGGGCATCGGTGTGGTTGAAGCCTGTTTGAAGCAGGTGGCTACCTCAGACTGCCAGTGAGAGAATGAAGATGTCAGTAAACACTCCAGCCAGTTGATTAGCACAGATCTTCAGGGTACAACATCTGAGCCAGATGCTTTCTATTGGTCCAATAGCAGTTGAATATTGTGAACAGTTCTGGGCCCCTTATCTGAGAAAGGATGTGCTGACATTGGAGAGGGTCCAAAGGAGGTTCATGAGAATGATCCCAAGAAAGAAAGGGATAATGTACGAGGAGCATCTAATTGCTTTGGGCATGTACTCCCTGAAGGAATGAGGGGGATTCTTATTCCAACCAATGAGAAGCTTAGATAGAGTGGATATAGAAAGGATGTTTCCACTAGCTGGGGAGTCTAGAACCAGGTGGCACCACCTCAGAATACAAAGACATCCCTTCAGAACAGAGATGAATATGAATTTCTTTAACTAGAGGGTGGTAAATCTGTGGAATTCATAGCCACAGATGGCTGTGGAGGACAAGTCACTGGGTATATTTAGAGCAGAGGCCGACAGGTTCTTAATTACTAAGAACATCAAAGGTTATGGGGTTAAGACATGAATATGGGTTGAGAGGGAAAATAAATCACCCATGATTGAATGGTGGAGCAGAATTCATGGACCAAATGGCCTAATTCTGCCCTTTCACCTTATGGTCTTATGGTCTAAAATAAAGCAGGAATATTGCTGGTTCTTAAGTAGGTGATGCCCTTTTGGAACATTGAATATATAGTATGACTCTGAATAAAAGATTTGGCCAGATTTGGGAACAGCTTCTTTCCAACTGTGATGAGACTGCTGAACGGATCCTGACCCGGATCTGGGCCGTACCCTCCAAACATCCGGACCTGCCTCTCAGTTTTTTTTGCACTACCTTACTTTCCTTTTTCTATTTTGTATTTATGATCTATAATTTAAATTTTTATTACACATTTGTATATTTACTATCGATTTCTACTCCAGGGAGCGCGAAGCGCGGAATCAAATATCGCTGTGATGATTGTACGCTCTAGTATCAATTGTTTGGCGACAATAAAGTAATAAAGTAAAGTAAAAGTAAAAAGTAAAAAGAAAATAGGAGGACAAAGAGGGACTGGAAAATATCTCCATCAGACAGAATTAAGGAAAATCTCAAGGGATTTCTTGAAGTATATTAAGAGCAAGAAGATAATGAAGGAAAGGATAGTAGGAATCAGAGACACCCTATAAGGAAAAACACATTAACTTTGCAAATTTCAGAGAGGGACAGGGTTACTTTAGAGCATGTTAAAAGGAGGATGTAGTAGATATCTTAGTGGGTATAAAAGTCAGAAGATCCCCCAGGTCTGTTGAGATGCACCTCAGACCATTTTGTAGGCAAGGGAAGAGATTTCTGCAGCTCCACCTGTTGGATGTAGTAACTCATGTGTTGTCAAGTTCAGAATCAGAATCAGAATCAGGTTAATTATCATTGGCATGTGTTGTGAAAGAGAGTTCAATGCAATACATAATATAGAAGAAAAAAAATAAATATATAAGTAAATCAATTACAGTATATGTGTATTGAATAGATTAAAATCATGCAAAAAGCAGAAATAATATATACATATATATAAAAATAAGGTTGTGTCCAAGGGTTCAATGTCCATTTAGGAATCGGATGGCAGAGGAGAAGAAGCTGTTCCTGAATCGCTGAGTGTGTGCCTTCAGGCTTCTGTACCTCCTGCCTGATGGTAACAGTGAGAAAAGGGCATGCCCTGCGTGCTGGGGGTCCTTAATAATGGACACTGCCTTTCTGAGACACCACTCCTTGAGATGTCCTAAGTATTTTGTAGGCTAGAACCCAAGATGGAGCCGATTAAATTTACAACCCTTTGCAGCTTCTTTCAGTCCTGTGCAGTAGCTCCCCGCCCACCCTCCCCAATACCAGACAGGGATGCAGCCTGCAAGAATGCTCTCTACAGTACATCTATAGATATTTTTGAGTGTATTTGCTGACACACCAAATCTCTTCAAACACTTAATAAGTATAGACGCTGTCTTGCCTTCTTTATAACTGCATCAATATGTTTTGATCAGATTAGGTCCTCAGAGATCTTGACACCCAGGAACTTGAAACTGCTCACTCTCTTCACTTCTGATCCCTCTATGAGGATTGGTATGTGTTCCTTCGTCTTACCCTTCCTGAAGTCCACAATCAGCTCTTTCATCTTACTGACAATGAGTACAAGGTTGCTGCTGTGACACCACTCCACTAGTTGGCATATCTTACTCCTTTACGCCCTTTCGTCTCCCTCTAAGATTCTACCAGCAATGGTTGTATCATCAGCAAATTTATAGATGGTATTTGAGCTATGCCTAGCCACACTGTCATGGGTATAGAGAGAGTTGCACAGTGGGCTAAGCACACACCCTTGAGGTGCACCAGTGTTGATCATCAACGAGGAGGAGATATTATCAGCAATGCATACAGATTGTGGTCTTCCGGTTAGGAAGACAAGGATCCAATTGCAGAGGGAGGTACAGAGGCCCTCCATGATTACATTGCCATGATTACAACTATGGTGATGAAGTGCAGTATAATGAAAAACATGCTTACAGCAACAGCGCAGAAAGAGAGGGTCAAACAACACAGTATATAAATCATGACTCATTTATATATAAAATGATATCATACAGTGAAAAGAAAGATAGTGCAAAGCAAGGCCCTCATGCAAAGTTAACACACATAGTTGAACAAGTCCTGCCGAAGGGTTTTGGCCTGTAACGTCAGCTGTACTCTTTTTCTAGATGCTGCCTGGCCTGCTGAGTTCCTCCAACATTTTGTCTGGTGCTCAGACATAGTTGAAAACAAGTCCATGGATTGTGCAAGAGGTAGTGTTCTGTCACCGAGGTAGGATTAGTGTTGTGCACGTTGATTCAAGAACCTAACCATGGCAGGAAAACAGACATTCCTAAATCTGATAGAGTGGCACTTCAGATTTCTGGACCTCTTGTCTGATGAAGCATCGAGAAGAGGGCTTGATCCAGATGATGGGTTTCTTCATTTTAGGTGGTGTATTTCTGAGGCAGAGCCTCCTGTAGATGCTGTCAGGAGGGTTGTGTCTGTTATGGACTGGGCTGAGCTCAGCTGTTCTCTGTAGCCTCTTGCATTTCTGTGAATACCAAGTTGTGAAGCAACCAGTCTTTGAAGAAGCAAGAACGTTTGTTGATATGCCAAGTCTCCTTAAGCTTCTAATGAAGTTCTCCGTCTACCTTTGTCTAATGATAAATCAGCCTTCCCCTAGTTCAGTGCCTTCATTTCTGTATCACAATTATTCTTTTCCTCAAAAGTTAGATATAATTTTTAAATCTCTTTTAGCCACAGGTGAAATAGCAAATGCCAGCTTTATTCAAGAGTGGCAGCTGGAATAGTTGAGGCAATTATAGCCCTTAAGTCTAACATCAGTAGTAGGGAAGGTATTGGGAAGGGTAATGTACACTTGAAAAGAAAAGATGCAAGAAAGCATAGTGTTGTTGGTGGCAATCTGATCTGACTGATGTCACCACCAGGTTCAAGAGCAGTTACAGGTACTTCCTTTTAACCATTCAGTTCTTGAATCAACTGGCAAAATCCTAATGACTGCAGTTTAACAACACTATGCACTTTGCACTAAAGTGGGTTTTGATTTTTTGTTGTTCAAATAGTGTTTACTTTGAAAAATGGTGCATAATTTATGTTTTTCTTGTCAATGTTGCTTTCATGATACGATGTTTTAACATTGTACTTGTGCATATGAAAATATCCTCAACTTTGACTTCTGAAACTTACAAGAAAGTAACTATATATTTATATAATTGTCCTTATTTTGATTGAAATACTAGCAGGTACATTAATGGTGGAGAGGTGATGGGATTTGCAGAGGGAATTTGAAAGTTCAATTCATGGCCATCAACTGTATATCACTCCTTGGCAGGATTAGACCCAGATTTTCAATAGAATGCTACTTCTTTCAGCTGATCAGTAACTTCCCAGCTGCTGAGCACTGTAGTTTTAAAAGTGCATTTGTCATCAATGACTGAGCCACAGTGATGTTTTACAAAATGTACTACAGTTGAGCTTTGATGAAATCAGAGAGGATCAAGTTTCAAGCCATCACTCCTGCCAGAGGCCAGTCCAAGTAGAGTCCCACACCTGACATCATTTTGAGAAAATAGCAATCAGGAGTTTGCAGCTTTCTCATTGACAAATCCTATTGAGTGTGAGTGGGCACAATGACTAGGGAAGCACACCAGTACTTCTACTTCCATAGAAAGCTAAGGGAATTTGGCATGCATCCAACAGCTCTCACCAATTTTTACAGATGCACAATAGAAAGCATTCCTTCCAGATGCAGTATGGCTTGGTATGGCAATTGCTCTGCCCTAGACCATGTCATTGCAGAGTTGTGGACACAACTCAGTCCATCACAAAAACCGGTCTCTTCTCAATTGTCCCTCTCCACACTCTCACTGCCTCAGGAAAGCAGCTAATATAATTAAAGACCCCGGTCATTCTCTCTGCCCCCACCCCTACCATCACCAGGCAGAAGGAACAAAAGCACCAGTCGGCTCGAGATCAGCTTCTATCCCACTGCTATAAGATCCTTGAACGGATCTCCTGTATGTTTAAGAAAAACTCTATCTTTCAGTCTACCTTGTCATGGTCCTCCTATCTTATTTAAAGTTTCTTATATCTTGTATCTTATTTATATCTGTGTTACACTTCATCTGTAACTCTAACACCGCATTTTGTTACTGCTTCTCTCTTGTAATACCTCAGTCATATTTATGATCTGTCAGGATGGTAAGCAATATTACACGCACCAATCAAAACAGTTACCAATTAGATTGAAGTAACTTTCAGATCATGGTATAATTTGAAGTATTTGTGTTGATGTGAAGTATTTTTAAGGTGAAATAAACACAAAGGGCCAGATATTTATCTTATTTATTGAGATACAGCATGAAATAAACCCTTCCGGCCATTGAGCAAAGCCACCAGCAATCCCCTAATTTAATCCTAGCCTAATCACAGGCCAATTTAAAATGATCAATTAACCTACTAATCGGTATATCTTTAGACTATGGGAGGAACCCAGAGCACCCGGAGGAGCCCCACATGACCATGGGAAGAACATACAAAATCTATACAGGCAGTAGCGGGAATTGAGCCTGTGTCACTAATACTGTAATCACTGTGCCAACCATTGTGTAAACACCCTGTGAATTTCCTTGTACCATTTTACTGCATTAATGCCATTGCAACTATAATTGGTTTTCAGTATTGCTGCATTGCATTACTAAGTCTTGACTATCTTCCTAGTGCCACAATACATCTTGGTGTCTAAACACAGGGCCAATAAGTTTTATCAGTCACCAGCTACATTTAAAGACAGTATTTGTAACATGATTGGATACCATGAACTCGCTACTTTGATTACTTTCTACATCTTTGTGCATCTCTTCCACTTCACTTTGCATCTGCACTCCCGCCCAAGCTTTCTGTAGACATTTGACCACTTCTTTTTCTGACTGTTGCTTCTGAAGTAACAAAAATATTTCCTCTGACTCTCCCTGGATCACCTCAAAGGCCGTCAACTTTCCTATGACTGTTTTCAGTCTGTCTTGTTCAACTGCCTTAGGCTGACATTATTTCTGTATTTGCTGAGACAGAAGGCCCACCAGGGGCTTTTGGAGTTTCTGAGCTGTGTCCACATTGCAATATAGTTCTCACTTCAAGCATCCCTCTAAAAACTGCTTAAACTGGGCCTCAGGCTGGATGGCTTGGAACTGGAAGGTGGAGGGAAGCTGAGGAAATGGAGAGGGTGAGACAAGCTGACTGGAAGTGGAAGAGGATCCAAGAAGGAAGGTAGTGAGTGTAGCAGGAAGAAGTTCTACACCAGCTTGAACTCTGGGCTGAGGAAACTCACTTTAGTGAAGTCACACAGGGTGAATCTGAAACCAGAGTGTGGGGTGGTCAGATGCCAATGTGTGTCAATTGAGGGTCCACTTTAAATAATCACTGAATGCAGAACACCCATACCAGACACAACTAACTTGACAAGTTTAAACAAAGCACAAGGGCTTAACAACTCTATTTGAGAGAACAATGAACAAATACAGGTGCAAAGCCAGCAGGGCTCATGAGAGAGTTTTCTTGCTTCAGAGCTCGATCCCCAGGTATCTGGCACTCCTCACCAAGAGACACGTTTTGTTGGTTGTTGAAGTTCAATGGCCACCATATGTCATAAGAGGTCACATAGTGCACCTTTCATTCCACAATGTGAAGTTTGGAACATGAAATTGTCAGGATCTGGATGGACAATCCTCACAGCAACAGTCCTGAGCTTTATCCCCGTTGTACTCAGATACTTTAACCTTGTAGCCCTGAGTAAGACATGACAGGTGGGAGATGTCACATCTCAAGAAGGATAAGTTGGTAGGTACACTACACGGTAGGAGCATTCATCCAGAAGGGATTTTTGCCATTATGTGGTGACCTTTGCACTCAAAAATGAACTAGCTAGGTATCTCAACTACTCCTCCCCATGAAGAGTGAGGACTCCAACTCAGAGGACTGTACAAGACAGTCAGCAGTGCATATACAGATGAGGCCAAAGGGGACATTACCTCACCCTTGAGGTAATTCTAACCTGCCTCCCACAGGGAGACAACTCGTTCTCTTGGGTCTCTGCAGTGCCAGAGAGAACGCAACCCTCTAGTTTGGTGTGATCAGCAAGCAGGCACTAGGGAAAACTAACTCAGTGATGTTCTCCTCCTGACGAAAAACAAAAACTGAAGAACCCTAGCCAACTCTGTTTTGTTAGTAAGATAGGCAAAAGAACCCAGGGTAACAATGCTGGTCCAAACTCTGTCCTTATTTGAATGAGAGTTCAGAAGTGTGTCCACACATCTTCCCATGGTTGTGCCAGGTATTGATGACAGTGGGAGTGACTGCTTCATAACTTGCTCTGTCATCTCCATTCGACTAGCTCTGAAACAGCAGTGGCATTGAGACTCTACTGCAAGGAAGTCGATGTTGAGGGTCCCAAGGACATTGGAAAGATGGCTCAGCTCAGTCAGCGTGTCATTGACAACATATTGACCTCATCAACCTACAGAAACTGCACCAATTCCACAGCAATTGGATCAACCTAGTTCCACCAAAATTAGCACCTATGAGGAAACTCTTGCCTTCTTTGCTAGAAATCTCTAGAAAGGCTTGATGAGAATGGCTAAGATATGCAGGAGCTAATTAAAGCCAATGCAAGAAGTTCTTTGAATGAAAATTCCAGCATGCTTCAAGGGAAAAGAAATAGCTTAACAGTCACTTTAAAGCAATGGTTCAAAATAAAGGCTGTGATCTCAACAGGTGTAGAGTAGAAAGAGCATAGGAAGTTCAACTACTCACGAGCAATTGTAATGTATGGGTTCTCTGGTGCTTTCAGGAAAATCTAGTCGTATAGCCAACCTTATACAGAGTCAATAATATGGCGTTTCTGATTTATCAATAACAGTGGCTGCTGGTAGTCACAGGTTCTCTCTCATTTGAGCACCCTCATAGCAAATGATCTAGTTCAGCCTCACATCTATCTGAATGACAAATCATATGTCAATATCTCTGTTGGAAGAAGCCTTGCAGAGAAGTTGGGTCTTCAGCTTGCACATCTAAGAAGAGGACACACCAGGGATCTCGGAAATACCATAATTGTGACTCTCTTCAAGAAAAGACAAATCCAACTGCATTAACTAAAGGGCTGCCCTCTTCTCTACCTCAGGTAAAGTCATCATTCTGGTTCTTCTCCAGTGATGGTTAGAACTGCTCCTAGAGTCTGTGCGCAGTTTCCCTCCAACTAACAGACATGGACACAGACATAAATCACATCAGCTCCCAGACATGCAGGAAGAAAGTTAAGAATTGAGAAAGAAATACAGTGTTGAAAGAAAGAGATTAACCATGGATAGAGATTAGTGCAATGACTAATGTAGAAATAACAGCAATGTTAAGCATGAGTTGGGTGTTACAGAACAATGGTTACCCACTCAATTCCTGATTTGTAAAATTCTCACCCCACTTCCATCAAATGATACCAGATTTTACAGTTTACCTACATACAAGGACAAACTTATAACAGCCAATTAATTTATCAACTTGCACGCCTTGAGAGGAAACCAGAACAGTTAGGAGAAACTGATGTGTTTACAGGGAGAATGTGCAAACTCTGCTTCTTCGGTCCTGGATGTCAGGATTGAAACCTGGTTGGAGTGGCGAGGCAGAGCTCTACTAACTGTGTCACCACACTGGCAATTGTGGTGGCTTGTAATTTGTCTCAAGTAGTATGGGAAACATTGAGCTCACTTGAAGTCTTAACGTCAAAATATTGGCAGCAATTGATTACACTAAAAGCATGGAAACCACATCTGATTCCCATCTCTGGTGAGACAGCGCCACCTCCAGGCCAAACGAACCAACTACAAGCTCGAGATGCCCATGGTTGACACTTGGTTTGAAACAAGCGAAGTTAGGAAGATTTAAATGGATATCTTTGTAAATTTGCTAGTGTCATCAAAATAGCCCACAAGGAACACAATACCTGTAATTAAAGTAAAATATTGCCCTGAAATCACATCTTCAGCTGTTAACACTAGATGGATCATCTTCAAGTTATTTCAGACAGGACCACTTCTGCATGCACGGTACTGCACAATATAATAACTTACTGCACCATCTAAAATTAACAAATGCATCTGAACTAAGCTTCCACGTGTGAGATTTGCTGTGAAATGTCAGAGTTCCCAATAAAAATAGGATAACAAATGCATTGGAACTAAGTTTCTTCCGTGTTAAAAATGAAAAATACTTGGGTTAAACAAAGTAACTTTCGTTGATTTCAGACTGTTAAATTAAATGCATATGATGATGCCATCCATGTAGCATCCAAGCAGTTACCACCATTCAATTACATGTGCACTAATGACTCCAATCCGCATTGTTGATACACCAAAGTTTCTCATAACTAGAAGGGAATTGGAAGAGATACCAACACATCTCCCTTCATTCTCGGCTGGCCTGAGGAGGTTGTACAGCACCAAGCAATCTTTCTTGCATATAGATGAATTCCAGAATATCCACGTACCCACAACTCAACAGCCTCCACATTCCTGGAGAATACCAATGAGAAGCAATTTCACTTTACCGCAACCACTGCATTCATTAATCTAAGGAATGCTGGTTTGAAACTGATAATAGGTGTTTATTATTAAGGATGAAGTTTCAGGGTACTTGGAGATTAATAATAACTTAAGTCAAAGCCAGCATGGTTTCTGCAAAGGGAAATCTTGCCTTACAAATCAGTTAAGAGTTTGCCAAGAAAGTAACAAGCAGGGTGGACAAAGGAGAGGCAGTGGATGTCATTAACTTAGATTTTCAGAAGGCATTTGATAAGATGCCACACAGGAGGCTCCTTAACAAGATCCTATGGCATTACAAGAAGTACACTGGCATGGATAGAGGAATGGTTGACAGGCAGGAGGCAGCGAGTGGGAATAAAGGGGGCCTTTTCTGGTTAGCTGCCAGTGACTAATGGTATTCCTCAAGGGTCAGTATTGGGACTACGACTTTTCACATTTGTCAATGATCTGGATAATGGAATTGATGGTTTTATGGAAAAGTTTGCAGATGATAAGATGAGTGGAGGGGTAGGTAGTGCTGAGGAAGCAATGCGATTGCAGCAGGACTTCAGACAACTTGGAAGAAAGGGCAAAAAAGTGGCAGATGGAATACAGCGTTGGGAAATGTAAAATAATCTGCACTATTGTTCCTTTTACCAAAATGCATTATCTAAATGGGAGAAGATTCAAACATCAGAGATGCAGAGGGACTTAGGTGTCCTTGTGCAAGACTCGCAGAATGTTAATTCACCAGTTGAGTCTGTGACAAAGGCAGCAAGTACAATGATGGCGTTTATTTCGAGGGGAATAGAATATAAAAGCCTTTACAAGACATTAGTTAGGTCGCACTTGGAAGTATTGTCAACAGTTTTGGGCCCTGTATCTTGGAAAAGATGTGTTATCATTGGAGTCCAGAGGAGGTTCGCAAGAAATGATTCTGGGAATGACGGGGTTAACACGAGCAGCATTTGGCTGCTTTGGGAGGATTACTTTGTAACCGACTGAACGTTGAAAGGACTAGAGAGGGTGGATGTGAAGATGATGTTTCCTGTGGTGGGGGTATAAAGAATTAGAGGGCACAGCCTTAAAATTAAGGGGCAAGCTTTTATAACAGAGGCAAGGAGGAACTTTTTAGCCAGAGTTGTGAATCTGTGAAATGCTCTGCCACAGACTCCAGTGGAGGCAACGTTTGTGGGTACATTTAAGACCGAAGTTGGTAGTTTCCTGATTGGTCAGGGCATTAAGGATATGGCAAGAGGGCAGCTGTATGGGGTTGAGTGGGATCAGGGATCAGCAATGATGGAATGGCAGAGCAGACTCGATGGGCAGAATGGTCTAATTCTGCTCCTACATCTTATGGTCTTATGGAAAAGGTAACCCTTTATCCCATTTCAAGGATTCCCAACCCACTTTTGAAACAGCACTGTGGTCAAAAGAAATCAAAATACTAAACATTCATATGCACATCATAGAAAACAAATAAGCTCAGGAATCATTTGTCCAAAAGTTACCCCTGGCAAATAATTTAAAATGCGCTGGTGTAAAGCAGCGGTCCCCAATCACCGGGCCGCGGACCAGTACCAGGCCGCAAAGCATGTGCTACCGGGCCGTGAGGAAACGATATGATTTGGTGATAGGAGTCAGCTGCACCTTTCCTCATCCCCTGTCACGCCCACTGTTGAGCTTGAACGCATGCGAGGTCATTACGCACGCGTCATCCATGTCAGCGCAGGAAGGAGATCAACTCCTCAAGCTTGCAAATGACGGCGGGCTGAAAAGCGTGTTTGACATAACATCTCTGCTGGCATTCTGGATCAAAGTCAAGGCTAAATATCCTGAGATAGCCACGAAGGCACTGAAAACGTTGCTTCCATTTCCAGCATATCTCTGCAATAAATGCAACGAAAACTAAATTGCAGAATAGACTGGACATAGGGAACCTCCTTCGAGTATTGCTGTCTCCCATCACCCCTCGATAGGACCATCTTGTTGCAGGAAAACAAGCCCAGGGCTCCCACTGATTCAGCGATATTGGTGCGTTGCAATGATTTTATATGTTCATACGGGGAAAATACGTGCTGTGTTTAATATCCAAACGTTACTTAGAATGTTATGATGCTATTGACTTACATAACCATATAACAATTACAGCATGGAAACAGGCGATCTCTGCCCTTCTAGTCCATGCTGAACGCTACTCTCACCTCCTCCCACCGACCTGCACTCAGCCCATAACCCTCCATTCCTGCCCATATAGCTGTACAATTTTTCTTTAAATGATAATAGGAACCTGCCTCTACCACTTCTACTGGAAGTTCGTTCAACACGTACTTCAAGCTCCCCTGATAACTGGCTTATCGCTATATTCATGCGAGGAAAATATGCGCTGTGTTTAATATTAAATTCGTTAGATAAACCCTTTTAGAAACGAAATTGTGTATTAGCCACTTATCACCTGTATTGCATTCATGATTTATACCCCCACTCCGAACAGAATCGCCAAAAACGATTTGTAGAGAAAAGTCGGCACGTACACGCATGCGCACTGGTGCCCGCGCAAGGCTTCATGGTCATTATAGTCTATTCCCCCCCCCGGTCGGCCGGTCCGCAAGAATATTGTCAATATGAAACCGGTCCACAGTGCAAAAAAGGTTGGGGACCCCTGGTGTAAAGGACTTATTATAAATCTGGCACATTGGATCTACCAAATGCCCAAATGTGGAAGTCAATGAAGAACATGTTAAACCTCACTTTCAACTTGGGAAGTTACATTCATGATTCACTGGTGAAATGATGTTAACAAGGCTTTATTAAACTGGAAGAGTCACTGAATATTTTAAATTGCTGTAATATACAGATATTAATAAACTATTGCACAAGGTAATTTCATTTGACACACCTTATATTCCCATTATAACTTCAATTTTACTTGCTGAAGAAAACAAAGGAGATGCAAAGCTGTTCTAAGTCAACCTAATGTCCCACAAACAATAGATATCTCAGCTGAGGTTTAACATCAACTCCTTTTGATTAGGTTTATTCCACTGGTAATGGGACACAAGTACACTTCACAGGAAGTCATCCAACTTCTTTCCCGTTACTTCCTTCTGTTTGCGCCACTACTTGACAGTATAGTTGCTACTCGGATGAAGATGTTTAATGTATCCATGTAAATCCCCATGCATCTGTAATAAAGAATAAGTGTTAACATCAATAGACAAAACAGATTTAAATCAGGGTGTTAGTATAGCCTAATCAAGGAAGGGATAAAGGGATCAGGATAGGTTTCTATTTGTTCAACATCTGTTAGCTCTGCTTGGGTTTTCCTGACATCTGGCCAGGTTTCTGTAAAGTCAGCATGTGGGCGTCCAAAAATATCTGGATGCACCCTAGGTTAGTTCCTGTGGACCCATCTCCTGAAAGTATACAAGTCCAACATCTGTTGGATTTGCCTGGGTCATCCCAATATCTAATAACACACCAACAATGCCATGACTGAGCACCAGTGATCACAAATCAAGGTTCAATTCCTGCTGCTGTCTGTAAGGATTTTGCACATTTTCATCTGACTGCCTGGGTTTCTTCTCACATCCCAAAGACGTATAGTTAGGATTGGCAAGTTATTGGTATGCTACATTTGCGCCAGAAGTGAGAGGAGATTTGTGGGGTACCCTCAGCACAATCCTCGGACTGTGTTGGTCGCTGATTTCGCTGCATGTTTCGATGTACATGTGACAAATCAAGCTAAAAGATTACTAGATAAGAAGCCTGTTAAATCAATGTCTGGCTTACTTGTGAACCAGGCCTCTTGGATACAATGATCAGCAATCCTCCTGCACTCAAAGATCCTCTCAGATGTATCAAAAGATACATCCATTTGGTAACCATGCAGTTAGAAATAAGGTCAGTGTCAGCTTACAGCTGTTATACCAATAGTCCAGTTTCAGAGTTGAATCACGTCTGAATAGTTGCTGCCTCTGTAGCCAACTGATTGTCCAATTAAGAAAATCCTCACTACAGTACCGGGGGTGGCTGGGGAGGGGGGTGGGAAGCACTATACCCTCATATTAACCATAGTCTCACACTTACCCAAGATATTCACTTTGTTCTTACTCTTTCCCATTTCAACGGTCTTCAACCTGAAATGTTAACTCTTTCTTTCCACAGATGCTACCTGACCCACAAGGTATTTCAAACACTGTTTTTAATTCTAGATTTCTAACATCTGCATTTTCATTTGTGTTGAATTCTCTCCCAAAAATGCAGAACTTTAAGTTCTCTTCTGGTCTCTGGCAGGATTTCCCTGTCTTTTTTGTCACATTCACCCTCAGCAGGCATCTCAATGACAACCTTGGTCTCACTTTCTCTGCAACTAATAACCAACTTGTTTTGTGCCTTAATGGTTCTGATGAATATTCTTTGAGCTGAAAAACCTTTCAAAAGATACTGCCTGACCTTTGGTGTATTTTCAACATCCGCAGCTTTTGGATTCTCTTGGTGCTTAGAGGTTTGACTGTTACAGGGAAAACAACAACAATTTTCTTTTTTTTTAACCTTTATACATAATCACCTGAATCCAAGGGGGACCAATATCCTTGCAGGCAGGTTTGCTAGTCATTAGGGCAGATTTACAGTAATTTGGCGGGGGGGGGGGTTGGGAACTGAAGTGATAGGGCAGAGGGCAGTTAGTATACAAGTCATGGAGTATGCAGTGAGACTGAGGAAGGACAGGCAGATGATGAGGCAAAATTGCAGTCTGTGGGATGAGTTGGTGCAGCATGGGGTAAAATTAAGGGTGATGAATACAGTGCTGATGGTGTTATATTTGAGAGTAAGAGACAGAGTGGATATTGCACAGTCGGAAAATGATAATGGAGACGTAGTAATGGGGGATAAAAAACTGGTGGACAAACCTAGAACACAGAACAATACAACACAGGTACAGGCCATTCCGCCCACAATGTTGTGCAAAATCAGCTAAAAGGTAAATCAAAAACACCCAAATACTAATCCCTTCTACCTACATCATGTTCATATCCCTCCATCTTCCTTACATTAATGTGCCGATCCAAACATCTCTTAAAAGTCTCCAATTTATTTGCTTCTACCACTATACCAGGCATCCACGACTATCTTGAATAAAAAAAAACTTACCACTCACATCCCCATTGAACCTACCCACCCCCTCACCTTCAATGCATGCCCTCTGGTATAACACATTTCAGCCCTGGGAAACAGATACTCTCCATCCACTCCATCTGTGCCTCTCAATCTTGTAAACCTGTATTAGATCTCCCTTCAGCCTCCAGCACTCCAGAGAAAATAATCTAAGTTTCTCCAGCCTTTCATGATAGCATATGCCCTCTAAACCAGGCAGCATCCTAGCAAACCTCTTCTGTACCCTCTTCAAAGCCTCAACATCCTTCCTATAGTGGGTCAACCAGAACTGTATGCAATACTCCAGATGTGGCCCAATCAGAGTTTTATATAGTTGAAACCTAACTCCTTGACTTTTTAACTCAATGCTTAACTAATAAAAGCAAGGATTCCATAAGCCTTCTTAACCACCTTATTGACCTGTGTAGCCACTTGCAAGGAGCTATGAACTTGGATCCCAAGATCTCTCTGCTCAGCACACTGTCTCCTTCATTTGCACTACCGAATGCATGATGCAATGCCTTACATTTATCCGGATTAAACTCCATCCTGAGTTTCTTAAAGTAGCTGAAGAGATTGTGGAGGCATTATTAATAAACTTCCAAGAACCAAGAGATTCTGGAACGGTACTGGAGGACTGGAAAATTACAAATGTCACTCCACTCTTCAAAGTAGGAAGATAGAAGAAAGGAATTTATAGACCAGTTAGCCTGACTTTAGAGGATGAAAAGTCTATTATTAAGGATCAGGCACATGATAAAATAAGCTGTAGTCAGCATGGTTTCAAGAAGGAAAAATCTTGCCTGACAAATCTGTTGGAATTCTTTGAAGAAATAACTAGCAGGATAGAAAAGGTGAATCAGTTGATGTTGTGTACTTGGATTTTCAGAAAACCTTTGACAAGGTACGGCACATGAGGTTTCTTAACAAGAGTCCATGGTATTACAGGAAAGATTGGCTGACTGGCAGGAGGCAAAGAATGGGAATAAAGGGGGTGTTTTCTGGTTGGCTGTAGAAACTAGTGGTGTCCTGTTGGGACCGCTTTTCTTCACATTATATGTCAATGATTTGGATGACAGAATTAATGGCTTTATGGCCAAGTCTGCAGACAATACAAAGGAGAGAGGGGTAGGTAGTGTTCAAAAATAAGAGGTACAAAGGAACTTGGAAGCCCTCATTCAGGATTCTCTAAAGGTTAACTTGCAACTGGAGTCAGTAGCAAGGAAGGCAAATGCAATGTTAGCATTCGAGAGGACTAGAATATAAAAGTAAGGATATAATGCTGAAGCATTGGTTAGACCACATTTGGGAATATTGTGAGCAGTTTTGGGCTTCGGTTCACAGGAAGTTCAAAAGAAAGATTGTAAGAATGTTAACATATGAGGAGTATTTGATGATTCTGGGCCTGTACTCTCTGGACTTTAAAGAATGAGGTGGGATCTCATTGAAACCTATTGAACATTGGAAGACCTACATAGAGTGGATGTTTCCTATAATGGGGGAGTTTAGGACCAGAGCACACAGCCTCAGAATTGAAGGATGTCCACTTAGAACAGAAATGAGGAGGAATTCCTTTAGCCAGAGTGCAGTGAATCTGGAATTTATTGTCACAAGCAGTTATGATGGTCATTGGGTGTACTTAAAGTGGAAGTTGACTGGCTCTTCATTAGTTGGGGCATCAAAGGTTACGGCAGAATGCAGGAGAATAGGGTTGACAAGATAATAAATCACCCATGATGGAATGGCAGAGCAGACTTGATAAGCCGAATGGCCTCATTCTACTGATGTGTTATGGTCTAACATTCCTGAGAAAGCTTAGACTGAATAATCATTAGATGACACCTATTACCAACACAATGTCCTCATTGCAAACCCTTCCAAAAACATGCTATTCCAAATGCTAATCAACTGCAGTAGGAAACATTTAAAGGCACAAGGAAAGAATCTAAAAGACAGGATTGTCATTCAGTTGAAAAACTTGCAGACTTGAAAAAGAATTTGTAACAATGACCTTGTGTCAATTCATGGTCTAGAGATTAAAATGAATTTTGGTGAACACCATGCATTTATACAATCCCTATAAAATGTCCTTATCATATGAAGGCTGTTGTAAAGTCAGAGGAATGAAATTAGCTAAACGACTGAAAATTCAGTTCTAGATGGATTTAACAGAGTGGAGTAGAAAGGTTTCAAGGATTATCACTAAACCAATGTTGTAAAGATACCAGTGGACAAATGGAAGGTGATACAAAAAGGCAACAAATTTGGAGAAATGCAAAATTCTTGGCAAATTGTAAGGGGGGGGGAGGAGGATGATCAGAATATGAGGAATGTCAATTTGAAAACTGGACTACGGACCAATGAAGGCAAATAAATGCATTAGTGAGGGTGAGATGTAATCAGGATACAGTTGTAAATAGTGCTAGGTTATGCAGGATTGGAGATGGGACCCAGCTAATGTAACTATTCTGGAGGCAGATGGCCTATGAGTTCTGTGCACCAACTTCACTCTGGCAGTCTTTCATGAGCCAAGATCTTTGAGGTGCTGAAGATGCAAAAGACTTTTCCTTTTATTTCTTATACACAAGTTAACTTTATACTCACGCATTGATGGGATCAAATTTCTGAACGCCATAAGCCGGGTACATCTCTGCTCGTTTGATCACCTTCTGGGTATCGTATAGCAGGAACATTCCAAAAAGCACTAACCCTCCATAGACAGCTACAGAATATAAACCAGCACCAAATACAGAGGTGGGAGGCAGGAACATGGAGCCTGAAGATACAAGAATGTACAGATAAGCCACAAATGGATTAAAACCTTGTTTAAACAGTTGCAGCAATCTTTCTTAAGTCACTTACCTAAAGAGGAAGCAAACACTAAGCCCAGTCCAACAGCCAATGGTCCACCCATGTTCAGGAACTTCTCACTTGGGGCACACATAGCAACAGTGGAGAGACCTCCCACAATACCTGCTGTGTACCACGCTGCTCTGATCAGCAGAGGCCCACCAAGAAGGGTCACAGGAGCAACCACTGCTCCCATCACTCCTAATCAAAATACACATTAAAAATAATCAGTTTCTGAAGTACACACATTTAAAGATTTCCTTTAAACATTGGAACTGCAGAATATTGAAACAAAAACTCCTTGAAAGTGCATTGCTTAAATGTTTTTGGGAATTTAGGTGTGGCTGAAGGCCAGAATTCATGCTCATCTTTAACAGTTCTTGTGAAAGTGGCCACAAGACACATTCGTGACCTGCCACAGTCTGTCTAGTGAAAACGTTTCTATGGTGCCATGCCATTCCCCACCATGCCTGGAGATAAACAAGCTTCTGCCCCCATAGACGCAGCCTAACTTGCTGAATATTTATGCCATCTGCATTTTTTCTTTTGACTTTCAGTGAGATGTGTTTACCACGGAGAACCTTAAAGTGGTGGTACTTCTATGTGCCAGCTACCCTTATCGGTGGTAGAACTTGCAGCTTTGGCAAGAGTTGTCAGTATAACAAGTAAATAACTTCTGTGCATTTCATTGATGGCATGCATCACAATACACTAGTGGAGGAGCAAATAAACTTTTAGGATGGCCGATGAAAAAACAAAAGCCTATAATAGAAATTTGTGCACTAAAGATAAGTCTGGAGACGTCCAGTCTCCCGAATAAATACATCTGCACCAGGTGCACCAAACTGCAGCTCCTGAGAGAATGTATTATGGAACTGGAACTGCAGACTGATGACCTTCAACTCATATGGGAGAATGAGAAGGATAAATAGGAGCCACAGGGAGGCAGTAGCCACTAAGCTACAGGAGGCAGGTAACTGGGTGACTGTCAGAAGGAAGGGAAATACATAGCCAGTGCAGAGTTACTGTGGCTGCTCCCCCACCAGTAAGTATACAACTTCAGATCATATTGAGGGGGGACAACTTATCAGGGGGAGCTACAGTGACCGAGTATCTGACACAGAGTCTGTTACTGTGGCTCAGAAGAGCATAGAGGTGAGGGGACTGCAATGATGATAGGAGATTCCATAGTCAGAGGAACACAGATGAGATTCCGTGGGCACGATAGAAACATCCAGATGGTATATTACCTCCCAAATGCCACAGTCAGGAGTGTCTTGGATCAGGTCCACGGCATTCTCCAGGGAGAGAGTGAGCAGCCAGAAGTCTTGGTACATATTGGCACCAATAACATAGGTGGACAAGGTGAGAAGGTCCTGAAGAGAGATTTTAGGGAGCTAGGTAGAAAGCTGATAAACAGCACCTCCAGGGTAGCAATCTCTGAATTGCTGGCTGTGCTATGCGCCAGTGAGGGTAAGAATCACTTGGCAAATGAATGCGTGGCTGAGGAACTGGGGTAGGGGTTCAGATTCATGAATCATTGGGATCACTTCTGGGGAAGTACAAAACGGATGGGTTACCACTGAACCCGAAGGGGACCAAAAACCTTCAGGGCAAGTTTGCTAAAGATGCTTATGAAGGTTTAAACTAATTTGGTTGGGGGATAGAAACCAGGGTGATAGTGCTGAGGATCAGGTAGTTGGTTTACAAACAGAGGTAGTGTGTAGAAAAACTCCCATCAAGAAGCTGACGATAGGGCAAAATTGAAGTCAATGAGACATCTCCTTGCAATGCAAAAGGTGGATAAAATTGAAAAGGGTGAATACAGGACTAGAAGTGTTATATATGAATGCACACAGTATATGGATAAGGTAGATGAACTTGTAGCACAGTTACAGACTGGCATGTATGATGTTGTGGACATCACTGAATCATGGCTGAAAGGAGGTTATAGTTGATTGGAAAAGAATACTGGTAAGGATAATGGCAGACAAGCAATGGCTGGAATTTTTGAAAGAAATTTGGAAGGCGCAGAATATATCCTGAAGAGGAAGTAGTGTTCTAAAGGCAAGATGACACAAGTGAAAGAGGGCAAAAAATAGAGCAAAAATTATGGGGAAAGTAGAGGGTTGGGAAATTCTTAAAAAGCATTAAAAAGCAACTGAAAAAGTCATGAAGGAAAAGATGGAATGTGAAAGTAAGCTAGCAACTAATATTAAAGTGGATAGCAAATGTTTTTTCAGATACATAAAGCGTAAGAGGTGAGAGTGGATAATGGACCACTGGAAAACAATGCTGGAGAGGTAGTAACGGGGGACAAGGAAATAGCAGATGAATTGAAAGAATTTTGCATCACTCTTCACTGTGGAAGACACTAGCAGCATGGTGGAAGGAAGAGCCAGAGTGTCAGGGGTCAGAAGTGTGTGAAGTTGCTATTACCAGGGAGAAGGGAGAAGGTTCTTGGGAAACTGAAAGGTCCGAAGGTAGATCAGTCACCTGGATCAGATGGTGCACTCCCCAGGGATCTGAAAGAGGTGGCTGGAGAATTTGTGGAGGCATTAGTAATGATCTTTCAAGAATCACTAGATTCTGGAATGGTTCTGGAAGACTGGAAAATTGCAAATGTCACTCCACTCTTCAAGAGAAGAGAAAGTACAGAAGAAAGGATATTATAGGCCAGTTAGTCTAATCTCTGATTGGGAAGATGTTGGTGTCAATTGTTAAGGATCCGGTTTTGGGGTACTTAGAGGCACATGATAAAATATGCCATAGTCATCATGGTTTTCAAGGGAAAATCTTGCCTTAGTAATCTATTGGAATTTTTTGAAGAAACAACAAACAGGATAGACAAAGGAGAATTGGTGGATGCTGTGTACTTGGATTTTCAGAAGGCCGGTAACAAGGAGGATGCTTACCAAGCTATGAGCCCATGGTATTACAGGAAAGGTTTTAGCATGGATAAAGCAGTGGCTGATTTGCAAGAAGCAGAGTGAGAATAAAGGGAGCCTTTTCTGGTTGGCTGCTAGTGACTAGTGGTGTTCCATAGGTTCTGTGTTGGGACTGCTTTTTTTTTTAAAAAAACATTATATGTCAATAACTTGGATGACAGAATTGATTGTTTTGTTGCAAAGTTTGCGGAGGATATGAAGATAGGTGGAGGGGCAGGTAGTTTTGAGCAAGTAGAAGGGCTACAGAAGGACTTAGATGGATTAGGGGAATGGGCAAAGTGGCAGATGGAATACAGTGAAGTGCATAGTCATGTACTTTGGTAGAAGAAATGAAGGGCAAGTCTACTTTCTGAATGGAGAGAAAGTTCAAAAATCTGAGGTATAGGGAGACTGGGAGTCCTTCTGCAGGATTTTCTCAAGATTAATTTGCAGGTTGAGTCAATGGTGAAGAATGCAAATGTGCTGTTAGTATTCACTTCAAGAGGACTAGAATACAAGAGCAAGGATGTAATGTTGGAACTTTATAAAGTACTGATGAGGCCTCACTTGGAGTAATGTGAGCAGTTTTGGGCTCCTTATCTTAGAATGGATGTGCTGACACTGGAGAGGGTTCAAAAGGAGGTTCACAAATATGATTTCAGGATTAAACAGCTTGTCATATGAAGAGCATTTGATGGCTCTGGGCCTGTATTCACTGGAATTTAAAAATCCAGGGGTGACCTAATTGAAACCTATCAACTGTTGAAAGGCCTTGATAGAGGAGACATGGAAAGGATGGTGGGAGCAGACAACCTCAGAATAGAGAGGCATCCTTTTAGAATGGAGAGGAGAAGCAATTTCTTTAGGTAGTGAGTAGTGAATCTGTGGAATCTGTTGCCACAAGGAGCTGTGGAGGTTAAGTCTTTACATATATTTAAGGCAGAGCTTGAGGGATTCTTGATTGGTCAGGGCATGAAGAGATACAGGGAGAAGGAAGGAGATTGCAACCAAGAGGGAAAATGGATCAGTATAGGCCAAATGGCCTAATTCTGCTCCTACAGCTTATGGTCGTATGGTCTAAAAATAATTGCTGCTGGCTAGTTTATTTTAAACCAAGTCTGACAGATTTCTCACCTGCATGTAACATCCAGGCTAGGTGCTTAGCATTCAGTCCTTTCTCATAAGGTAGAGATCTCACCAACATTCCTGCTCCGATCATAGCTGCAAAAGTTGCTCCTATTGCCTTTTAACAATAAGAGAGGGGAAATGGGTATCAGGAAACTGGTATCATACACAAACCTGCAGAGTGCTGCAAACTAACCAACAAAGGAAATAGCCATTCTCCAATTCTGGAATATATTACTCTCTCCAGAGAATACACCAGAACTGTTTCAGCAGTCATTTGCTATAAGACTTTGGATAAAACTCATTAGGAATGAAAGACTTGTCAGCTCATACCCAACAAGCTACTCAGTACTCCTTCCTTGGTGATTGTAATATTCCTAGATTCCTCCCTCCCATTTCCTGATGTACAGCTGGGAGATTAAAAGTGATGTGGAATACTTTTTTGCTTCACTTGGCATCTCCTTTCATTATTAATTCCTCAGACCAACTCTCAGTTTGCAGGTAGGGTACTGCACATAGTGTGGTGGTAGAGCTACACAACATGATGGAATCTTCAACATTCTTCTGTCAAATGATTGAAACACGGATAAGCAATGGTTCATTAACTGAGGGAGTACAGCAAGTGCTACCATGACTGGGTTTTTCTTCACCATACTTAACCAAATGCCAAGTAGCCCACAGTAAATGTTGAGGACTCCCAGGACAAGAATTATAACACTATTATCATATTCAAACACATTCTCAGATGTTAAATGCACAAGAAGCCTAACTAGCTGACAACAACACTTGTAAAAGGGCTGTGGCTAAAACTAACAGCAAGTCATTCTCAAACTAGCATTTATTGAAGCAACAAAACAGAAAATATTTTGGGGAAAAAACCAAAACTGAACATGACGTTCCTTTAAGAGGATATTGAAAATAATTATTAGGGTAACAGAAAAAGCTTCCGCACAGCAAACATCAATTGGAAGTATCATTATTTTCAGCCACTTACCAAAAATGAACTCCTCATCATCAGATTCATGATCGCTGGTGACCTACTGATTGCCACAGCTGAGAGTGCTGTTAACCCCACACTTCCTGAAAAGTACATGTAGGTGGAATGAATCCTCTCTTTTACATACTGTGGCCAGATGCTGCAAGACAGATCACTTTAGTTAGCTTCTTAAGCAGATTGGACTCTAGATCAAAATTTGTTCACCACTATTTTTCAGCATCATTTTTTGTTCAATGAATCAGGCGTCTTGGGAGGGCAAGGTACCTACATAACTACAGTGAAATTCTTCCAACAGGTTTTTGCAAGATTACCACTACATTTTCTCTGATAAATTAACCTGCATAACTCAGCATTGTTCCTGACACTTGATTTAATAGCTAAACTTACCTGCCTCTAAACCCAGTTATCAGACGAGAACCTAACAAGTAACCTTAGGAAATAGCCAGAAATAATGACATGGGAAAACAAACAACTTTCTAAAATTATCTTTGAGATAAGTTTTTCTTATTTGTTACTTCAGCCCATAATGACCTGTTAAATGAGTTGAATTAAAATTTCTTAATACCCTGGTTAAGAACATGTTTTATTGTATTACTATAGTTATGCTGTTGGGCATTTTATTTTCTGCAGACTTTTTTGTAAAATGCCATGTGTACTGCTACTCAAATTTACAGTCCAGTATTTTGGTTCTGTTAACATAACATCATTTGATTTGCTTAAGAATATTGTATCAGTTCTTAACAGACTTCAAGGAAAGTTCGAATCCTGTCTGGCGCCTCTCAAGCAGAATATGGGTTCAGTGATGTGAGTAATTAAAGTGAAGCACATGACTACACATTAATGAATGTTTATGTGCACATAATAGACTGGTTTAACTGTAATGGATGTTTTTTCTGTTGAATGTTTGTTAAAGTTGAAATATTTGTAAATATACTTACACCAAGTTTATGCCGGTTTAAGTTCCATTATTTCCTGGTGAATGATAACTTTTGCATAGGACTGTATTTATACAGTACTCACCATAATTTTCACTCCCTTAATAGAACATTCCAACTTTCCTGTTTGTATTGAATCTTACCCTAGGTGTGTGTTGTTTACTGAAAATAGCCATCTCACCATTACCCATACATTGCTGAGTCATGTGGCTGTTAGTCAGAAATAGCTAACAAGCCTAATTTGTTATGAGTCACAGTGAGAGGGTTACAGGTGCAGTAACAGCAAGATAATTTAAAAAATATATGGAAACCAAAAGGCAAGTCTCTAAATGGTCTGCATGCACTGCAACAATATGCTCTAGAAGGCATCAAGTTTGACCTGCATGCAAATCACAGCTGGTTTGGCAGTGGGTCTATAGTTAACCTTTAGATTGAAAGAAGAGCAGGGTTGTGAAAGCTAGTATTCCCATTGCTGATAACCATCCAATGACTGCTACTGCCAGACCAGAACCAGTAAATGGTGCGACTTCTCTCTCATCCAATATTCAGAAATATCTGATTATTAAATTAGCATTTAAGTGAGGACGATAAAACACAAGAGCAGAATTAGGCCATTCAGTCCAATGATCTGCTCTGCCATGCCATCATGGCTGATTTATTATCCCCTTCAACCCTGTCTTCTCCCTGTGATCTTTGATACCCTGACTAATCAAGAACTTAATAATACCATAAGGAGGGGTAGTGTTTCTGATCAAATTGTGTAGAACACTGTCTGAAGAGCACAAGATTGAGAACTTAATTGTTTAAAATTATCAACACTGAGAAGTTGAAATAAAATTTCTTACAAATCAATTGTGTTATTACTCCACATAGCTACTTGCCAAGAGCGATATACTTACACAGCTTTTTCAATGGCTCCAATCTCATTGGACATTCCCAGTCCATAGTAACAAAGTGCCCCGAGACCAAGAGCTGCTCCTCCAGCTATGAACAATCTTCCAGTGTTATCAACTGAAATTCAACAAATCAGCTTTCAGAGCATGTTGTGAAGACAGCCAAGAGACTTTCACACGCATTAGGTTTCAGGCAATCTAATTCATCATCCATAATACTTATTTAATGGGAAAACTTACTGAAGGGTTTCCAAATGGCAAGTTAAAGCAGATTAAGGGAGTGGTATAGAGAACGTTTTGCCTTGTTTCTAATCTGACAATGCTTGTACTGCAGCCAAAATTTGATTGTGAATAAAACCCATGCTGAGCCTAAACTGCCTTTTCACAATGTTAACACATTATTCATTGTAAGAATTGAGGAACATAAATAATGAATTAAATGCTCAAGTTGTAGTTCATGAAGCATTAAGAGTATGGCAATATAGAAGAAAGGATGATTGTGCAGAAAGGAATTCACAACTAAAGGCACAGAAAACTAAAGAGGTGCAACAGTCCTGTTGGAACAAACAGAACTGGAAGACAAAAGACATCTCAGAAAAGAAGAATGAATGGCTTAGGAGAGATGATCAAGAGTTGGGAAATGTTTAAATTCATCACGTATACAAGAGCAACTGTATAAAATGTACTCAATTTTCTCCTATGGACATGCCTTATTATAAGTATTGGAATGTCAAGTTTGTGGACCCATTTTTTAATGATATAATCTCCAAACAATAAAACTACCCCAGTAAAAGCCCATGAATGTTTTACAGAAGGATGTTTCGCTGAATCTGGACCTTACATTTGGCTGCAGTCTCCAGTGATGGGCTGAACATTGCTTCCTTCATCTTCTCTCGCATTGTTTTTGCTCGTCGCACAGCAACACGTGACTTGGTGGCATAATTCTGGCAATGGTGAACATTCAGGTTTAGAAAAATACATTAGGGAAGAAACGCATCTGCACAGATAATAAGAATGTGGAAACAGACACCAACCAAACACATGACAATATGTATACCAATACTTTAAGCTGCCTTTTCTGTTGATTTTCTAATAACTAAAGTTCAAAGTAAATTTATGATCAATGTATACTATATATAGCCTTGAGATATGTCTCCTTACAGGCAGCCACAAAATGATCAACCATGACAGAATCCACTACAAAGGACCATCAAATATCCGATGTACAAAAAAAACAAATCGTGCAAGCAATAAAAAGTAAGTAAATAGCATACAGAACTAAAGTTCATAGCCACAAAGCCAGTCATCATTGCAGTTGATCCAGGAGTCTGTTATTGCAGGCCACAGCCACAATCAAGCAAACCTCGCCGAGCAGTGACCTGAAAACCACCACTCGCCGCTGGCCCCGACACCCTGACCTTTTCAATCTGGCCCGGCGCTTAAATTTGGCCAAACACAGGCTCATTCTTTGCTCTCAGACCCAAGCCCTGCCACTTAGCTACACTCTTGGGCCCAGGCCTGCACCTCACCTTTCCAATCTGGCCCAGCGCTTAAAATCAGTCAAACATTGGCTCATTTCTTGCTCTCAGGATCGAACTTCACTGCCTCAACTCTGCCTTGCCTGGCACACCTCACGTTGGATCTGACGCTTCAAGTTGGCTCCCAGTCCACTACAGCAATGGCAAAACTTTGGCTCATTCCTCGCTCTCGGGCCCCACTGCCTCGATTCGGCCTGTACATGCTACGCCGCAACCATCCTGCACATTTGAGACGTCACACTACATAAATGCCAGGTTATAAAGATAGCTCAGAAGCTCAACTCCGAAAGTGAAGTTGCAGGCGAATGATTGCTGTGATTGTTTTCCAGAATAAGTGAAAGTAATGGAATAATTAGTATTTTTATTTACTGCTAGTAAGGTGTCACAGTGTTTCACCAGTGCCATCTTAAAACCAAAATTAGCAGTTCTAACTGGCACAAATGCAGTGCAAAACTACTACCACCACCACATGTACTGCCATTCAGCAAATTACTTTAGTTAACTATTAATTTTCTTAATTCAATCATTACTGGAAGAGAACCAAATGAGCAGTTCCATACAACTAACACACATCAAAGTTGCTGGTGAATGCAGCAGGCCAGGCAGCATCTCTAGGAAGAGGTACAGTCGATGTTTCCAGCCGAGACCCTTCGCCAGGACTAACTGAAGGAAGAGCTGGTAAGAGCTGGTGAGTGAAGGTTGATCAGCCTTACTGCTTGGGGAAAGTAACCATTTTTGAGTTGGATGGTCCTGGTGTGGATAGTACACTCCCTGATGGGAGAGGGACAAACAGTCCATAAGCAGACTGGGTGGGATCCTTCATGATGCTACTGGTCTTTCGGGCACCATTCTGTAAATATGCACAATAAAATACAAAATAAAATTTAGTACCTGAAGTATTACCCCTAGAAGTGCATTGCATGTTATATAGGGCAGATGTACGGCAGGAACTGAGGGGAAAAATGCAAATTTAAGCCTCTCTTCAACCTGTAGCCGCTGCCACTGTGTCATCCAGAATCTCCGGAGGGCAAGGCCCCGAGTCCTCGGCTTTGTTTGTTGCTCGGCGCCGGGGCAGGGTCAAAGCGCTCGGCAGTGGATGGTGCTCAGTGCTGGAGGCTCAAAACTTTCAGACGGACTCAGTCGGCTGCGGCTGGGTGCTCCAATGCATCGGCAAGTTTGCGGCGCTTGGAGGTTCATGGCAGGGAGAGTTTCTCCTTTCTACCGTCTGCGTGAGATGATGGGGCTATCGGGACTTGAGACTTCTTTTTTTAAAACCGTGCCCATGGTCTGCTCTTTATCAAATTACTGTATTGCTTTGCACTGTTGTAACTGTATGTTATAATTATGTGGTTTTGTCAAGTTTTAGTCTTGATTTGTCCTGTTTTTCTGTGATTTCTTTCTGGAGGAACACTATATCATTTTTTAATGCATGCATTTCTAAATGACAATAAACGAGGACTGACTGTCCTCATAATCTAACCTATTACTTAAAGAATCCCTAAAGTTTAATGGGTGATGTGGCAAATAAAAGGAAAGCCTAAATAGTAGTATTTCTCTTCCAAGATCACACTATGAAGTTTCTCTCTCTCTCTCTTCACTGTGAAAGAAATAACCAACAGCAGAGCCTTGCTTATAAGCGATAATTCCCTGCACATATTGAATTGACATTGAAGGCATACCTGCTAAGAATGGTTGCATTTTTGTCCCCTTTCACCACCACCCTTTAACAACACATGGACCAGTGTGCTACTGCTATTCCCAGCAGCACATTATGACTCATGTCATTTTAGAGTCAAGTGGCAAGGAGAAACCAGCATTCAAGAAACCTGGAAGAGGTGCCATATCAAGAGAACCAAACATGACATCAGTTCTTCTCATCATGATGCAACACTGAATGGTGTATAGAGGAAATTAGGACCAAAATGTGTGCACAATTACCATGGGTTTATACTGATGCAAGTCCAGTGGCTGATACGCAAGAAGCTTGTGAGTTTCTTTTAGCTTATCAAGCAGTAGAGCCTTTCAGAATACCATTGTCTGTCTGTCTAGGTGCCATATCCGATGTGGACTTTGGTGACCATGGTTTTCCATATAGATCTATCCTTTGTTTTTTGGATGACTTCCATTTCGTCAATGTGTAGCCACCTGGCTATGCTTCTGATGTACATAAGCTGAGGTCTTCCTCTAGGTTTACTCCCCTCAATCTTTCCAGAGAGTATGAGTTTTTCTAGTTCATTTTTCCGCATGATGTGTCCTAGGAATGTGAGTTGTCTTTCTCTTATTATTAGTATGAGTGATCGAACTGCTTGGGCTCTTTTGAGAACTTCATTTGATGTGTGTGTGGTCCATGATATTTTTAATATTCTCCTGTAGAACTGTAATTCAGCTGCTTCTAGTCTCTTTTCCAGTGCTGGAGAAATGGTCCAGCATTCACTTCCATAAGTCAGGATAGAATAAATGTAGCACTGTAGTATTCTGTTTTTAGTGTACATGCTCATCTTTCTGTCTGTTAATATGGTCTTCATTTTTTGGAAAGTTTCTTTCACCATTGCTGTTCTGTATTTGATATCTGTGTCGCACCTGCCATTACTTGTTATTAGGCTGCCAAGATATTTGAATTTGTTAACTTGTTTGATGTTTGTATTTCCGATCTTGATCACACATTGTGGGATGTTTGTCTTTCTAGAGATGACCATGTTTTCTGTCTTCTTGGTGTTGATTGAGAGGCCTCTGCGATTACTTTCTGCTGCCACTATAGTGAGTAGTTCTTGAAGTTTTGTTTCTGAGTCAGCTATTAGTACGATGTCATCAGCATAGCTGATGTTATTTATATTATGGCCTCCAATTGTGAATCCTTTGAAGTCTTTGATACTTTTCAAGATATTTTCACTATACAGGTTGAATAAGTGTGGCGAAAGACACAACCTTGCCTGACACCTCTCGTGATAGTCACATACTCACTCACTTCTCCTTTTATTCTGATGGATGCTCTCTGGTCCCAATATAAGTTTCTTAAGAAACGTGCATCTTTCCCCTCTATGTCAAGATCTTGAAGCATTTCCAGAAGATCCTGCTGTTTGACAGTGTCAAAAGCTTTTGTATAGTCAATGAAACATAGGTACATGTCTTTCTGTACCTGGATAGCTCGCTCACAGATCATCTGTAGCATGAAAATTGCATTTCTGGTTCCAGTATTCCACAAAGTCGCATTGTTTCTTACTGATTTCTGGTTTTATACAGCATCTTGCTCTCATCATGATTACTCTGAGAATAATTTTTGCCACGTGGCTCATCAGACTTATTGTACGATGTAACTCACATTCTGTTGCTCCCTCTTTCTTTGGAAGTGTGATGAACACGGATTTACTTAAATCATCAGGTATCTCCCCATGATCATAGATTTCATTCGCTATTTCTGTTATTTTCTCTATTCCAAAATCTTCTAAGGCCAGTATCATTTCAACAGCGATGTTGCCTGCCATCTTTTGCCCTTATGCATCCACTTGCTGTGCAAGGTAATTTCCCCGTTAGTTCTTTAATCTTATTGTTTCCAGGGTTATGGGTTTGTAGCATTTCTATCTCTGAGCATTTCTCATTTAGCCATCTGTCTTTAGCTTCTCTGCATTTTCTTTTTATTGTCTAATCCAAGTTGTTCGTAGTCTTCGTTGTCTCTTAGTTTGATGGTCTGTTTTTGTTGCATCAATTGTATTATATCTTCAGTTATCCATTTCTTCTTACTTTTCTGTTCTTTTCGTGGGATGGTTTCTTTTGCAGCTACGATCATGGATTCCTTCAGTATGTCCAAGGAAAATTTGCCTCCTTCATCCTGCAGCAATTGAAAACTGTTTTTCTCCTTGATTGTGTATTCTGTTTTCAGATGAGGGTTGTTTTGTAGTTGTTGATAATCCAGTGGTTCTGATCTTTTTGGTTTTTTTAATTTTCTCATCTTTATTTTCATTTTGCAAATGACTGGTCGCTTCCACAGTCTGCTCCAGGGTAGCTTTTAGTAGAGTTTTTGAATCTGTTATTGTTATGTAGTCGATCTGATTTTTGTTGTTCCCATCTGGGCTTCTCCATGTCCATTTTCTTCTTGGATGTTGTTTAAACCACGTCTTGGTGATTATCTGATTGTTTGTGATATAAGCTCTTCTCCTCTTTCATTTCTTTCTCCCAATCCCTGGTCTCCAACAATATGGTCTTCTCTTCCCTCACCAACTTTTGCATTGAAGTCGCCCATGACTATGATGGCTTCTTGTGCATTCTTCTAGTGCTTTGTCTAGGGAGTGGTAGAAGGCATCAGTTTCTTCCTCTGAGCTTGCCATTGTGGGTGCATATACTTGGATGATAGAGATGTTGTTTTGTTGTCCTTTTAGTTTGATTAGCATCATTCTGTCTGAGATATGCCAATATCTTAGCAGGCTCTTAGATGTTTGTTTGTCTAAGATGATTGCAACACCCTTTTCATGTTTATCTCCACCAGAGTACATCATCTTGTGTTCGTCTGATTGGAATACTCCAGTGCCTTTCCATCTTATTTCACTTAGGCCTCGGATGCTGACTTCTAGCCTCTTCATTTCTAATTTTACGTTTTCTAGCTTACCAGCTTGGTGCAGGGTTCGAACATTCCAAGTGGCAATTCGCAGTCTCTTGTTCTTGCAGACAGTAGTGGTATGACAATCCGGGCTCACCTGTCTGTTTACATGATATCCCGTACCGAGCGAGGTGTCCGCACTATTTGAAAGTGGGCTGCCATTTACACTGTTGTCTTTTACATTTGTGTATGTATTAACCATGGTTGTACTAGGGATAAAATACAAGTAGCTTCCCCTTGCTTGCTTCCGACGCAGTGTCTTTACAAGACGGGTGACCCTGAACATTGTCCTATTAAAAGGATCTACTACTCAGCGTCTGAGAAGCAGGAACCATCAATTGTGTTACTCACAACTTGCCTTCTGCTTCATCCACCACCTGCATTCCATGGCTTCACTGTAACCCAAGTAGGGAGGTTAACAGGTGCTACACCTTGCCTAAGCGTGACCTTGAGGTAGCTGTGGTTAATGGTAACCTCATTACCCAAAGCAAATGCTCCACAGCCAGATGTAGTTTATCCTCATACCCAGGACAGAGAATACCATTGCTTTGCAAAAAAAAGTTGGTGATGGTATCTGGTAGGCCAAGGTTAAAAATAATATAGAATTACCAGTAAGTATTAAAATATAAAAAGGAAAACAACAGTTACAATGAATTCATTAGTTAATACAAGAAAAACATACGAGCAGATAGACAACAAACAACAAGAGTCCTGACGAAGGGTCTCAGCCTAAAACGTCGACTGTGCCTCTTCCTAGAGATGCTGCCTGGCCTGCTGCATTCACCAGCAACTTTGATGTGTGTTGCTAGCAGATAGAGGAGCTTTAGTGTCAAGTTGGAGCTGGAGGCTCAGCTATGGACTCCGCACTTCAGGGAGGGAAGAAATACATGTATGCTTTGTATCAAATGAAGTGTAAATATCATGAGTTGGGTATTCACTGATAGGTTGGGTACAGGGGAATACAACTGTATGAGGCTTAACCTTTGCAACTGTTCAAGTCAGTGAGGATCTTTCCATCTGTTTGGTTAATAAATGAGAGGGTGGACGCATTTGGCCTTTGGAATGAAACAACTGATCTGAGAGTGCAAATAGAAGTATGAGAAATGGCTTAAATATGACAGACTGCGACTCAAATATTGAAGAGTACTAGACATTTAGGAAGCATGAAAAAGCTGGAGTAGCAGCTCAGTAATTAATGATAGTATAAGTATAATATAAAGGGATAACTCAGCAGGAAAACCAGATGTAGAGAGAGTCTGACCGTTGATAACAGAGGCACGAAGCTACTGGTGGTAGCAGTGTACAGCGTCTGTAGGCAGCAGCATAAGGAAAATATTAACATAAGTATGCCAGACAGGTAAGGTAATCCAATTCGGGGTTGAGGGGGATCAATTTTAATCCACATACTGAAAAAATAATCCAGATGTTTCAGGCCAAGACCCTTCTTCAGGACACCAGGGCAAACACCAATCCCTGAAGTAGTCCTGGAGGAGGATTCTGCCTCGAAACATCGACTGTTTACTAATTTCCATAGATGCTGCCTGACCTGCTGAGTTCCTCTAGCACTTTGTCTGTGTTGCTTTGGATTTCCAGCATCTACAGAATTTTTCATGTTTAACACACCATGAAGGCACTTAAGGTAGTAGCAACCATAATTTTAAACGGAAGTTTACATTTGTCTTGAGGGAGAAAAGAACAGTTACAAGACTAGTACTTAAACTTAATACAAGGCAATTATAAGGACATGAAAATGGATTTAAAATGAACTGCCAAATTAGGTTATGGGATTGGTTAGAATATTAAAACATTTAAGGTGGTCTTTCAGTTTATACAAAGTAAGTATTTTTGTACTTATGACAACTTTCAGGAACGGGATACAATTTGTGATTATTTAGAAAAATTAACTATATTAAATATGTGAACTTTAAATTTTCAATATTCCTTCAATTCAGGAATTTTCCTTTAGATCAGAAAATAGAAATACAGGTAGTTTTTGAAAAAGGAGACAGACAAACAGGCCACCTAGTTTAGCAACTGACAAGTGGAAAATGGTAGGTGCAATTATTGATGATTTTATAACAGCACACAAAAAATTTAAGGTAATCAGGCAAAGAGAACATTATTTCACTTTATAAATAACATAATTGACCAAGTATTTGTAGCTCCTTGGAAAAGTAACATGCACTGTGGATAACGGTGAACAGATAGAACAACAAAGCACAGGAAAAGGCCCTTTGACCCATAATATCTGTACTGGGCATGATGTCAAATTAAACTACTTTCTTTAGATAATCCATACCCATCCATCCCGAATATGCCTGCTTAAAATCCCTGAATGCTACAATTGTATTTGCTTCCACTACCACCATAGGAAGGAAAGTAAACTGCCATAGATGTTACAAAGGGATATAGATTAAGTCAATGAGCAAAGACGTGGCAGCATATTACATAAATGGTGAGAAACTGCAGAAAGGTCTAGGTGTCTAATTACAAGATTTGCAAAATCCAGTATGTAGAAAAAAAAATTAGGAAAACAAACAGTTTGTTAAAATGGAAACTGAACACAAAAATAAAGTGGTTATAATTCCATTGTTTATGCAATCACATCTGGAATGCACTGTACAGTATTTGTCTCCTTTCTTGGGGAAGAATGTTAATGCTTTAGTGGCTCAAAGCTTTACTTGATTTATAGGAACAAAAAATGCTCAAAACATTCAACAACATCAGTGGAAAGAAAAATATGATTGTCGTCAAAACTGGAAAAGGAAGAAAACATGATTGCTTGAAAAGGCAGAGACTGGGGTGGGGGAGAAGGAACCTCTCTGATAGACTTGGATACAGGCTGCTGTGCAAAAAATCTACTTAATAGTAAACTGCGTGGCGATCATTGAGACCAGTTACAGTGAGATAATAGGTACAGAAAACCTACAGCACAATACAGGCCCTTCAGCCCACAAAGCTGTGCCGAACATGTTAACTTAGAAACGTGCTTACCTTTAAATTTTGCTTACATTACCTTAATGTAAGCAAAATGTAAAAGTCATGAGATAAAGGCAGCTACAGAAAGTACAAAATCTGTGAAATACAGGGCTCTAGGGAATGCCAAGCAGGTCATATCATAAGAGAGAAAATTTGAGCCAGGTGACAGATGGATGATCTAAGGCAGAAGGGCCCAGTTCAAATACAAATTTGAAAATTCACCATCAAATCCAGAATGTAGCATTGTGCCCAAACATACACAGGTTCTATGCTTCACAGCTTACATTTTAGATGCATCCTAAACAAAAAAATAATTACTGTGCACAGAAATAAATGTGACTAGTCAGATCAGCTATGGTCGCATCAAATGGTGGAGAAGACTGAAGGAGTCAAAAAATCTACTCCCACTCCTAATCTCATTGAACTCACTGCATTGTTCTAAACACTGGAGCAGATTTGAGTGCTATAAGAACTTGGCGTTCATTTGGCATTAGCCAAGTATCAAACCACAAGAAATTCATTAATTGGATCAATTCACATGTCCAACAATACCATTTCCATGTTTCAACCCAACTATATCTCATTAGTGCTCCCTGTCTCCTGCAGAATTAATTCTATAGCCCCTCCTCCTCTCCACCACTCAAGGCTCCACACTATAAAAAAAAACATTGTATTCAAAATTCCACTGTCCGCATACAAATTATGAGACCTAATTTTCATCAATCTCACTGAAGATTAGAGAGCCAGCACAGTTCAAAACCACTGACACTCCAATTACTTAATCAACTTAAATTACACACAGCTGCCTTTAGGTGATTTAAACTCATGTCCTTGCATAATGCATGCAGACATTTGAGTAATCAGACTAGCAGCTTAATAACTGTACCATTGTATCCCCCAAGAGGAATGCGTCTTAGAGTACAGGAAGTGGAACTTAGATGAGCACAAGTATATGTAGGTGAGAAATGAAGAAGTGGCAGGGGAGTACTGGAGTAATCAGTCTAGTGTGACAGAATCCTTTGTTAGCTATGTAAATCAAGACTGGGATGGAGATGGGCAAAGTTGCTGAAGAAATTAAGTATTAATTGGAGAGAAAACTGAGCTCAAAAGGAAATGCAGTGTGAAGACTGCAGTCTGACAGTGGTCGGGGGAGATTAGCAACATTGAGAATTTTCAGCAAAGGCTCAAGTGAATAAAATGTATTCATCTTTATTATATGAACATTTTAGTAACTACTTTAACTCACCTGTTTGGGTAGCAAAAGCCATTGACTAGTCTTTAGATTATGACTCCAAGCTGGATTTTGCTGAGTGAGGGCAGGCCGCAGGCTCAGTGCTGGTAAATTCTTCAGACAGGCAAATCTTGCCACCAACATTGTTACTACACTTTAAGTCTGATCAGTAACTGCCTAGGAAATGTTACCTGCAGAAAGAGAATGTACAATTGTAGATTTAAGAGAGCAATGCAGATCAATAACCTTTTCTAGTAATCTAGAAAACTACACAGGATAATGCTACTTTAAAAAGTGGAAATGTTCACTTAAAGCAAGCTGTGTTTATTCCAATTCTGATTATTAGAATATCATCCACACTATAACTGAGAAAATGTTTTCAGTGAAAGATTTTGCTTGACACACTGCCAACATATTTTAAGTAAATTATCAGTTGCTTGGTTTGGTTATAGTTCATTTATCCAGAAAACAAGAAACATATAAAAGTTGAAATAGATAACTACACTCAGGATTGTGTCAGGTCCAGCATCCAGGTGTGAGAAACATTGGCTACCATTCACCAGACCAAACATTGCTAATGACTTCAATGACATGTTCAAGCTACATGTAAAAGTTAAATGCTTATTCAGCAATAGTATATTTTTCCCACAATTAATTCAAAAGTCATTTTGAGCTGATGCTGCTCACTGCTGACTGGAAGATAATCAAGTCTTGTTCCAGACAACACAAGGATAGCAGTATCCTCACCATTTTAGCTTTCTACCCACTTGGGATTCCACCCTCATAGGCCGGATGATCATAAATCTGGAAAAACTGTGCAGTTATAAAAGTTAAGATACTCATTCAGTGTGATTCTCTTCCCTATCTTAAACTGGGAAGATTAAAAAAAAACAAATTATGGTTATTCAATCAAGGACACAACTTCAAAAAAAATAGCTATTTGTGTTTGAGAACAGTTAAAACAGTTGCATCATGATCTGGTATGGAAGCACCAATGCCCAAGAAAGAAAAGCCTATAAAAAGTGGTGGATACAGCCTAGTTCATCATAGGAAGTGCCCTCCTCACCATTAAGGACATCTACAACGAGCGCTGCACAAGAAAGGAGCATCCACATCAGGGACCGTCACCATCCAGGCCATGATCTCTTCTCGCTGCTACCATCGGGAAGGTGGTACAGGAGCCTTGGGTCCCATACCACTAGGCTCAGGAAGTTACTACCCTTCAACTATCAGGCCCCTGAATCAGCATGGAGAACTTCACTCACAACACTGAACTGATTATTGAACATAACCTTTGGACTAACTTTACAACTCCTGTTCTCAGTCTTATTTACTTAATATTACTTGTTTCCTTTCGTATTTGCACTCAGTCTTTTTGTGTAGTTTTTCCGATTCTATTGTACTTTGTTCTACTGTGAATGTCTGCAAGAAAATGAATTTCAGGATAGTATCTGGTGATATACATACTTTGATAATAAATTTATTTTAAACTCTGACATGATATAAAGCATTAGTGTGGGCAAGTATACCCGAGGTGACATGTCTTAGACCAGGATGTGTGGGTGGCCATTTAGGACTTAAGTGCACGAACTTTCCACCTCTTCCTTAAACCAGTGCTCAACATTAGAGACTAGTGAAAACATCCAGATGGATTTATTATGGAACATCTGGGATGTGGAAAACTGTCATAGATAGTAGGTTTGGTGAATTGGTCACACTTCAGGTACAGAAAGGAGATGGGTGACCATCAGGAAGGGCAGCAAGTGCAGGCAACATCATAGGAATCCTCTGTACTAATTCCTCCACAAAAAACTGCTGAGAGTGAGACTATGGAATGGCAGGTTGTTTTCCTGATCAGGGATTTCTCTGATCAGGTACAGAACATTCTGGAGGAGCAGACAGAACAGTCAAAGTCTACTAAACATTGACAATTACATAGGTAGAAATAGGAAAGTCAGTTTAATAGATTAGGTGGATAGTTTAAAAAAAAACAGGACCTCCCCGTTAGAAGGTTAAAAAACAGGACACTCCTGACCCATCAAATACACAAATTTGGCAGGGTAGGGGGATGTGGAAAGTCCCACTTGCTGTAAGTGGGAAGAAAAACACAAGCTAGTGGGCAGAGCAGACAGAAGTAGGTTAGGAAGCATGTGAGGGCTTGGGAGGCTCAACTGCATCCACTTCATTGCAGAGTCTCACAGGCAAGGTTGGCTGAGTTAGAACACGGATCAACACTTAGAATTATGATATTATTTTAAATTCAGAATTGTTCTTGGGTTAAGGGCAAGACTGGCTTCTTAATGTTCTGGGGTGTAGAAGTTTCTGTCACGACAGAGGGGAATCAAAAAAGAGGGAGCCCTACAGCTGATTAGGGAGAACATAATATCAGAAAAGATGAGGGATCGTCCAATTAGGTGTGATGTCTAGAATTAATAAGAGAAGGGCAATCACTATGCTGGGGTTATACTATAGGCCTCCCAATAGTTAGCAGGAAGTTGGGGAATTCAGGCTGACACATTGACAATCCCCCCACACACCCCAAGTAGCTCAACCTACTGAGTCCCTCCAGGAGTTTTTTTTTTTTGGCTTTGTAATTTATCACCTGTAGTCTCGAGTCTCCAGCTTCAATCATCCCCCTGGCAACTGCCCAAACTGAACAAGGCCACTTGAGATGTGGATGTCATCTTTAAATCAAAAGTGAATTATTTTTGGAACACAAGTCGATGCATTCAGACAGATTGTTGAATTCCCCTATTTGCTGCTGAATTTTTGAAAAGGTGAGTTTCACTTAACAGGAGTCGTGACTTGGAGAAAGAGGCAAGAATGTTTAAAAGAGGTAGGTCTTGGGACTAGCTGGTGAGTGTCACTAAACAGACTCTAAAAGAGGCACATCAAAAATACAAGTAATTCTACAGATACTGGAACACATACAAACTGCTGGGGGGACTCAGCAGGTCAGGCAGCATGTATGGAAAGGAATAAACAGCCGAGGATTCAGGCCAAGACCCTTCTTCAGAACTAAGAAGCACATTTGAAAATGGTTAATTAATAGTCATTTGGCTAATTGATTAATAGCAACCAATAAAAAGTTTGGTCAAGAAAATTGGTTATTTTGACTGTGGAGAACTGAGGCTTTGTTGTGAAGACATGTAACTGAAGTGGCAGTTGCAGGGTTTTTTGGGTTCAATGACCACATTTCTATTAGTTTTAAAAGTTCAGTTTTAAAACTAGCTAGATAGAACAGGTTCACAGGTTTAAGAACTAAACTGAAGCAAGCCAACTTTGAGGACATTAGGCAGGATACAGCTGGGGTTAACTGGGTGACTCCACTTAAAGGCAAGGGAAGTTGGCAAGTGGGAGATTTCTAAAGGGGTTAGATCAAGAGTTCAAGGGCATCATGGACCTATTAGGGTGAACAACAGACATGCCAAGTTCAGGGAACCTTGGGTGACAAAAGGCTTTGGGAAGGGATAAAGGAGGAATTATACATCATGTTTTGGCAGCAAGCTACAAATGAGTTCATGGATGAATAGAAAAAGCTTAACATCAGGCTTACCAGTGAAATTGGAGGGCAGAAAGTGCGAGATGGATTTGGCAGGCAGGGTAAAGGTGATCCCAAGAATGTATAAAGCCATGGAGCACTAAAGCAGGCCCTTTGGTGCATTTAGAAAGTGCCAAACTGTTATTCTGCCTAGACCCATTGATCCACATCTCGACCACAACCCTCCATGCTCTTCTCATCAAGTACTTATCGAAAATTCTCTTAAATGTTGCAATCAAACCTGCATCCATCACTTCTGCTGGCAACTCATTCTACACTTGCCCAACTGTCTGACTGAAATTGCTCCCCTTCAGGTTTCCCTTAAATATTTCACTTTTCACCCTTAACCTATCACTTCTAGTCTCACCCAAACTTAGTGGAAATAAGCCTGTTTGCATTTACCCTATCTATACCCATCACAATTTTGTATGCCCCAATCAAATATCTCATTTTCCTATGCCCAGGGAATAAAGTTCTGATATATTCAACCTCAAGTCAGGTCCTCAAATCTGGGCATTATCCTTGTAATTTTTTTCTGTCCTCTTTCAATCTTATTGATATCTTTCCTACAAGTATGTGACCAGAACTGCACAAAATACTCCAAATTTCTCCTACCTGGATACAGCAGAGGCTAAAGAGATAAGGACAACAATGAGGTGGTTGCAGGAGGTGGAGAAGTGGCTGTGGGATTTGCTTTGAGTCAGTGGACTGGGACGTATTCAAGGACTCAGAGGATCTGGATGAATACATCACGGTTGTCATGGACTTTATAGGGATTAGCGTGCCCCACAAAATCATTTAAAGTCGTCCTCAACCAGAAGCCCTGAATGAATCATGATATCTGCAATCTGCCAAGGACCAGATCAGTGGCATTTATGTCTGGTGAGCAAGATGCAAAAGGTCCAGGTATGATCTCCAGAAAGCCATCTCACGTGTGAAGTGGCAATTCTGGACCAAACTTGAATTACTGGGGAATGCTCAACAGCAGTGGCAGGGCTCGAATGCTATTACCTCTTACAAAGTGAAATCAAGTGACATAAGTGACAACAAGGCTTCACTGCCAGATGAGCTCAATGCCTTCTATGCTCACTTTGCCATCAAAATATGGAGGAACCTTCATGACCATCCACAGCCTCAATGACCCTGTGATTTCAGTCTGAGGCTGACATGAGAGCATCCTTCAGGAGGGTGAACCCATGGAACGCATCCAGCCCAGATGGAGTACCTGGCTGAGTACCAAAGACCTGTGCTGATTAACTGACTGGAGAGATCTTTAACCTCTCGTTTAAGTAGTCTCAGTCTCAGATTAACTGACTGGAGAGATCTTTAATCTCTCGCTTAAGAAGTCTCAACCAGGGTTCAATTATACCAGTGCCAAAGAAGAATGTGGTAACCTGCGTCAATGACTATTGTCCACTGGCACTCACATCCACTGTGATTAAGTGCTTTGAAACATTGGTGATGAAACATGAGAAGCGACTTGGATTCACTCTAATTTGTCTACAATCACAACTGGTCCATAGCAAATGGCATTTCATTGGCTCTTCACTTAATCTTGGAACATCTGAACAGCAAAGATGCACACATCAGGATGCTCTTCATTGTCTACAGCTTGGCATTCAATACTATAATTCCCTCAAAATTAATCAATAAGGTTCAAGGACTTAGCCTCAATACCTCCTTGTGCAATTGGATTCTCGATTTCCTCACTTACAGACCCCAATCAATTTTGATTGGGAACAGCATCTCCTCCGTAATCTCCATCAGCACAAGGCTGTGTGCTTAGCCCCCTGCTTTATACAATGACTATGAGGTTAAGCATGGCTCCAATGCCATATTTCAGATTGCTGACATCACTGTTGTTGGACAAATCAGCATCTAGGAGGGAGACTGAAAAAAGATTGGATAAAGGAGACAGATCTACTAAAAGTCAGTCATTTAAAAGATGAACGATCTAAAACAGGGTCTAAACAACAGTTGAAATCTCCTCCTAAAACCAGCGAATACAGACTTAAAACTGGTAAAAGTGAAAAAAAGCGTTCAAAAAAACCTGGATCATCTATATCCGGGGCATACAAATTAGCAAAAATCATTTATTATCTAATTTCTCTGACACTATAACAAAACGCCCATTGGTCTCAGGCACTACATTATGTTGAACGAAAGAAACTGAATTGTCGTCTACAAGAATCAAAACTCCTCTAGCCTTAGCCTGAAAGGAGGAATGAAACAATAAACCCTTCCAATGGCTGAAAAGATGTAAATTATCACATTTACGAACATGTGTTTCTCGTAAAAAAATATTCAATTTCTTAATATAATTAAGTATCTTACTACGTTTCACAGGATGGTTTAATCATTTCATATTAAAGCTAAGTAAATTAATAGTATGGTCCACTTCAAAGATTGCTTGAGAGAGGTTAGAATAAAAACCACTGGAATATATATTAAATCCAAACAGTGAGCTTTAAGATAAAGTAACCAAGCAACAACTGAAGCTAAAAGAACCAAACAGCTGATAGAAAAGAAAAAACCCACCCCCCACTCAAAGAAAAAAAGTCAATCAAAGGGCAGTCGACAGCTAAACCTACCAACATTACCCACCCAAAACAATTTACTGGCTGAGATCCAAAAAATTTCCAAGGCTAACTGCATTCCAACAAGTTTAAAGTGGCTGAAAGAGCAATGGCCAGTGATGTTACAAAGTGTAATTAAAGGCAAAGCACAACAAGTTTATACAGCTTTAAATGCTGAGCCAGCACTGGATTATGACATTGTTAAACAGCATATATTAAAGGCATATGAGTTGGTTCCGGAAGCATATAGAGAAAGATTCAGAAATTTGAAGAAATCGGTGCAAAAAAACTTGTGGAATTTGCCTGTGAGAAATCTGTGTGTTTTGAGAGATGGGTTTCCTCTAAAAATGTAAATGGGGAGTATAATAAATTAAGAAAGTTGATTTTGCAAGAGGTATTTAAAAGCAGCATTCCTGTCGAAGTGAGAACATACTTAAATGAACGGGACATTGCAGGAGATTGCTAAATTAACTGATGAGTATGTTTTAATTCACAAAAATAAATTTTCTCCAGGTAAAATTTTTTTAAAAAGAAAAATAGCAGAGAGTCAAGGTAAACCAGAAATTAAATCTGAAGTTAGTGAGAAAAGTAAGGATGAAGGGAGACATGTGAAGGAAAGACATTTTGGTATTATTTGTAATTATTGTAAGAAACCTGGACACGTAGTAGCTAATTGTTTTTGATTGAAAAAGGAAGAGAAAGAATCCGTCCCAGATGCCTGTGTGCAGCATATTGAAAAACCTATAAAGCCACAGGGTTCAGAAATTACTTTCTTTTTAAATCTTTTTATTGAATAAGTATACAAAAAGGTAAGCCATATAAACATTAATACAATGTTAAAGTATAATAAAATTCCAGAAGGTATCAATACCAAAAAAAAACTACAAACAATGTAATTTAAACATAAGAAACCAAGATAACATAATAGTATACTAAATTTTATATATATCAATGGAAAAAAAGAAAAAAACCCCAAAAAAAAACCCACCGTGCAACTAACTAAAAGCAAAGCAATGGGCTAACTTGAAACCAAACAGAGTTAAACTTAAAATCACGTCCTCAATCCCGACCTCCATTAAAAAGTGAAAAAAAAAACAAGGGTATATATTACATTAAATGAAAATATCGAATAAAAGGTCCCCAAATCTGTTCAAATTTAAATGAAGAATCATAAAGATTACTTCTAATTTTCTCCAGATTCAAACATAAAATCGTCTGAGAGAACCAAAAAAAGGTAGTTGGAGCATTAAGCTCTTTCCAATGTTGTAAAATACATCTTTTCGCCATTAAAGTAAGAAATGCAATCATTCTACGGGCTGAAGGGGAAAGATTACTAGAAATTTTAGGTAGTCCAAAGATAGCAGTAATAGGGTGAGGAGAGATATCTATATTTAATACCTTAGAAATAATATTAAAAATCTCTCCAAAAAGTTTCCAAAGTAGGGCAAGACCAAAACATATGAGTTAAAGAGGCTATCTGCCCCGAACATCTATCACAAAAAGGATTAATATGCGAATAAAAACGCGCTAACTTATCTTTGGACATATGTGCTCTATGAACCACTTTAAATTGAATTAGGGAATGTTTAGCACAAATAGAGGAAGTATTAACTAATTGTAAAATCTGCCCCCAATCATCCACAGAAATGGTAAGCCCCAATTCCTGTTCCCAATCTACCCTAATCTTATCAAATGGAGCTTTCCTAAGTTTCATAATAATATTATAAATCATAGCCGATGCACCTTTCTGACATGGATTAAGGTTAATTATCGAATCTAAAATATATGTAGGAGGAAGCATTGGAAAGGAAGAAAGTATAGTACTTAGGAAATTTCTAACTTGTAAATATCTAAAAAAATGTATTCTTGATAAGTTATATTTATTAGATAATTGTTCAAAAGACATAAGGGAACCATCTAAAAATAAATCCAAAAACCGTAAAATACCCTTAGTCTTCCAAGTTTGAAAAGCGCGATCCGTAAAAGAGGGAGGAAAAAATGTTACCTAAAATAGGAATCGCTAACCCGAATTGATTAAGATCAAAAAATTTTCTGAATTGAAACCAAATGCGCAAAGCATATTTAACTATCGGGTTAGAGACCTGCTTAAGGCGTTTCGAATCAAAAGGGAGAGAGGAACCTAAAATAGAGCCAAGTGTATAACCCTGAACAGATTGTAGTTCCAATGCTACCCATTTAGGAATAGATAGTATGTCCTGATCAAGTAACCAAAATTTCATATGTCGAATATTAATAGCCCAATAATAGAATCTAAAGTTAGGTAATGCTAAACCTCCATCTCTCTTAGCTTTCTGTAAATGTATTTTACCCAGTCTCGGATTCTTATTCTGCCAAATAAATGAAGAAATTTTAGAGTCAACTTTATCAAAGAAAGATTTTGGAACAAAAATTGGTAATGCCTGAAACACATATAAAAATTTTGGCAAAAAAAACATCTTAACTGCATTAATACGACCATCAAAGTTAAATATAAGGGAAACCATTTAGATGAAAGTTGAGTAATATGGTCTATTAATGGTAAAAAGTTAATCTTAAATAAATCTTTATATTTACAAGTAATTTTAATCCCAAGATAAGAAAAATAATTATCAATCAATTTAAATGGAAATTTATAATATAAGGGAAGATGTTTATTAATCGGAAAGAGTTCACTCTTACTAAGATTTAATTTATAACCTGAAAAAAAACCAAATTGTGCTAATAACTCTAAAACAGCAGGAATGGATTTCTCAGGATTAGAAATATATAAAAGTAAATCATCAGCATAGAGTGATAATTTATGGGACTTTAATCCCCGAGTTATCCCAGTAATATTTGAAGATTCTCGAATGGCAATTGCAAGAGGTTCTAATGCAATATCAAATAATAGGGGACTAAGAGGACAGCCTTGTCGAGTACCTCGAAAGAGAGGAAAAAAAGGTGAGTTTAAAGAGTTAGTACGGACCGAGGCTACAGGGGAATGATATAACAGTTTAATCCAGGATATAAATTTCAAGCTAAAATTAAACATTTCAAGCACCTTAAATAAATAAGGCCATTCTACTCTATCAAAAGCTTTCTCGGCGTCTAAAGAAATAACACACTCAGGAACATTTTGTGAGGGAGTATAAACGATATTTAACAATGTACGAATATTATAAAAAGAGTAACGACCTTTAATAAAACCCATTTGGTCTTCCGAAATAATAGAAGGAAGTACTTTTTCTAGTCTATTTGCTAATAACTTAGAAAAAACTTTAGAATCAACATTTAATAAAGATATTGGTCTATAAGATGCACATTGAGCAGGGTCTTTATCCTTCTTTAGTATTAAAGAAATTGACGCTCTATTAAAAGATTCAGGAAGTTTACCAAGTTTCAGAGAAGCCTCAAAAACCCTACAGAGCCAAGGGATCAATAAAGAAGCAAAACATTTATAAAATTCAACGGTAAACCCATCCGGGCCAGGAGCTTTCCCCAGATTCATAGAAAAAATAACATTCTTAATCTCATCCATAGTAATGGAAGTATCTAATATAGAAGACATATCCTGTGAAATCTGAGGGAAGTCTAACTTATCTAAAAAATCATTCATATATTTAGAATCTCGAGGAGACTCTGATTGATATAAAGAAGAATAAAAATCACAAAAGGTTTGATTAATCCCCACATGATCCAGTATCAATCGATCATTTTGGTTATAAATCTGATTGATTTGAGATTTAACATAATTAGATTTCAATTGATTAGCCAGCAGCTTGCCAATTTTGTCACTGTGAACATAAAATTCACTTCTTGTTTTCTTTAATTGGTTTACAATCGAGGACGAGTGTAGTAAACTGTGTTCCATTTGAAGTTCAGTTCTTTGTTTGTATAACTCCTCAGAAGGAGCCATAACATATTTCTTATCAATTTCTTTAATCTTGTCCACAATTTCCATCTCCTCCTGCTTCTGTTTCTTCCTCAAAGCAGCAGAATACGAAATAATCTGACCACGAATATAGGCTTTAAAAGTGTCCCAAAGAGTGTTAACCGAAATATCCTCTGTATGATTAATTGTAAAAAAAAGCTCAATCTGTTCATTCATAAAGTTAACAAAGTCCGAGTCCTGAAGCAACAGCGAATTAAAAAGCCATTGTCTATTATTTTGTATATTGGCCATAATTTTAATAGAAAGCTTAAGTGGAGCATGATCCGAAATGGTTATAGAATCATAATCACATTTAATCACTGAAGGAATAAGACGAGAATCAATAAAAAAATAATCAATTCTTGAATAGGAATGATGAACATGTGAAAAGAAGGAAAAATCTTTTTCCTGAGGATGCAAAAAACGCCAAATGTCCGTCGACCCAGAATCAGAAAGGAAAAAGTTAATCAAAGTTGCAGATTTATTAGGTAAGGTCCGTAAAGGAGCCGAACGGTCCAAAGCTGGAGACAAACAGGTATTAAGATCTCCGCCCCAGATCAATGAAAACTCGTTCAAATTCGGAAACTGATTAAACAATGATTTATAAAATTCCGGACAATCCATATTAGGAGCATAAACATTAACCAAAACTACTTTTTTATTAAATAGTAAACCACTAACCAATAAAAATCTACCATTCAGATCAGAAATAATATCCTGTTGTATAAAAGTAACTGAGGAATCTATAAAAATAGAGACGCCTCGAATCTTAGCATTGGAGTTCGAATGAAATTGTTGCCTCTTCCAGAATTTAAAAAAACGTAGTCTGTCCCCCCTCCGTACATGGGTCTCTTGTAAAAATAACATTTGTGCTTTAAGTCTCCGGAACACTTTAAAAACTTTTTTCCTTTTAATAGGATGATTAAGACCGTTAGTATTCCAGGAGACAAAATTAATAATAGACTCCATAAATCCTAAAGTCAACCCACAGCTAGGAGGATTGACGATAGGCTCGACCCACGAACCCGGAGAGGAAACAGAACATACAAAAGATACCGGGAAAAAGGACGCAACCAGTACTTCAATAATGTATATAGCCCAAAGAGAAAAAAACTAAAACGTGAAGCCCCTCCTGCCACCCCCCCGCCCCAAGACCCCAAGGCAAAATCTAAAGCAGACCCACCCGAAAGAAGCAAGCGCTAAAACTACCCCCATGACTTCCGGTATACGCTCCCTAAAAAAAAGGTATAAATATGAAAAAGATCAGCTAATTGTAAAACAGTAAAAAAGTAAAAAAAGGTAACTCAATTAAAATACACACACAACAGAACAAAAGCCAGAGAATATATATTAAAAAAAACCACAATAAACCCCAAACCCATGAATAAACACAACAAGAAAAAATAAGATTATTAACATAAACTAGTTATAAAAAGCAAAACAAAATAAAATTTAAAAAAAACTACAAAATTTAAGGCCACACAGGAAATACGTAAGATGACAAAAAGGAAGTAACCACCCAGAATCCCCTGGGAAAAGAAAGAAATGACGCAGTTAAAAAGAAAGTTTAGCAACCATATTAAGAAATCAAAAATAAACTTTTCTGCCCAAATAGGGCACAAAAAAGTTAAAACCAACCAATTCACAGCCTCCGATCAACGGAGATAATTAAAAAAAATAGCAATTAAGATGTTGAAGGTGAAAATTGATCCAGATAACTCTGGGCCTCCGATGGAGAATCAAAAAAACGAAGGGCTCCATCTGACATGCGAATCCTTAGACGTGCAGGGTACAGCAGCGCTGGTCTTAAATCCATCTTATAGAATTCCGACATCACAGATCTGTAGCGAACCCGTTGGTCCCAGATTGGTTTACTGAAGAAATTACTAATGAAGATGTGTTAGAGTCTGACCAAGTTAAGAAGGGATATGAAACTTTTATAACAGAAGGATTTGTATCCTTGAAAGAAGGATCCAATTCAGTACCAATAAGAATACTTGGAGATACTGGAGCTTCTCAATCACTAATATTAGACAGTGTGCTGAAGTTTATTGATGAGTCTGACATTGATGAGGTAAATTACATAAGAGGAGTTGGGAGTGCCATTATGCCAGTACATCGACATAGAGTAAATTTAAGGTCAGAATTCATTACAGGGGTTGTTAAAGTAGGACTACAATCCAGTTTACCTGTGAATAATGTTTCTCTTTTGTTAGGGAATATTTTAGCAGGTGGACAAGTTTTTCCTGAAGTGCATTTGACAATAAATTCAAATTCTGAGGATCCACAGAGGGATTCTAACACAGATTCTTCCTGTGTTATAACAAGAGCTATGGCTAAAAAGACTGATGTAAAGGATGAGGTTGTTACCCATAACAGTTCAAATCAAGATTCGAATTTTGAGGATGTATCAGAAACTTTCTTACCTACATTATTTGATCAGGATTTTGGTGGCAAGTCTGACCAGGAAGATTTGTCTTTATCTCGGAAGGAGATGATAGCAAAGCAGGGTAGCAATCCTGAGATAGTTAAATTAAAAGAACAAGCTCTTCCAGATAGTGAAATTGAAAAAGTACCAGTAGGATATTACTTTGAAAAGGGAGTATTAATGAGAAAGTGGAGATCGCCTACAATTTCTGCTAGTGAGGAATGGGAAGTTAATCATTAGCTAGTAGTTTCTAAAATTTATCGAAATGAGATTTTAACTATGGCTCATAGTATTCCTTTGGGTGGTCACTTAGGTGTAAAGAAAACTATGAACAAAGTTTCTAAACATTTTTATTGGCCTAGTTTAAGACAAGATGTGGCGACATTTTGTAGAACGTATCATACGTGTCAAGTTGTGGGTAAACCTAATCAGGTTACTCCAGTGGCCCACTGCAACCAATTCCAGTATTTGGTGAGCCATTCTCAAAAATCATCATAGACTGTGTAGGCCCTTTGCCAAAAACTAAAACTGGACATCAATATTTGTTAACTATTATGTGCACAGTGTCTAGGTTTCCACAGGCAGTACCTCTTAGGAATATAACAGCCAAAACTGTGACAAAGGGTTCTTATGAAATTCTTTACTTATTTTGGGTTGCCTAAGGAAATACAATCGGATCAAGGTAGTAATTTTATGTCTGGATCGTTTCAGCAGATAGTTTATAAACTGGGAGCAAAACAGATTATTTCATCAGCCTATCATCCAGAATCACAAGGAGCCTTGGAGAGATTTCATTCTATATTAAAAACTATGATTAGGACATATTGTGTGGAAAATGAAAAAGACTGGGATGAAAGTATACATTTACTACTTTTTGCAGTAAGAGAGGCAGTGCAGGAATCATTAAGTTTTAGTCCTTTTGAACTTCTGTTTGGGCATAGAGTTCGAGGACCTTTGGCTTTGTTAAAGGAACAGTGGATTAATAAAGAGGTACACACTAATTTGCTAGATTATGCTTTAAAATTTAAAAAAACGATTATATAAAGCTTGTAGCTTGGCCAAGGAAAACTTAAAGTTAGCTCGAGAGAAGATGAAGACTTAGTATGATAGGGAAGCTAGGATGAGGTTGTTTAAGCCTGAAGATAAGGTGTTGGTCCTTTTCCCAGTGCAAACGAACCCATTACAAGCTAAATTTCATGGTCCTGATGAGATTAAATCTAAGGTAAATGATGTAGATTACGTGGTTAAAAACCCCAGATCGGAGAAAGACAACACAGCTGTGTCATATAAATATGATAAAACCGTATTATGAGAGAGAAGCTGCTACTATGACTGTTGTGATCAATAATGAGTCTGATCTTGATAAAAACTTAATGGAGGATTCACCTGAAACTCATTTTAAACCCAGAATTATTTCAGCCAGGTTACCAAATTCAAAACTTCTAGAAAATATTGATGAAAAATTAGCTCATTTACAGCCAGAGCAGAGAGAGCAGATGAAACAGTAAATTTTTAAATAGAGATTTATTTCCAGATGTCCCTAGAACCACCATAGCTACGCATGATGTAGATGTTGGAGATGCAAAACCCATAGAACATCCGTATCAAATGGAGAGGGAAAAATGTGAACTTGAACAAAATATTAAGTATATGATAAAGAATGATATTATTAGTCATTCTAATTCGAATTGGAGTTCACCGTGTGTTATGGTGTCTAAGCCAGACAATAGTATTAGGTTTTGTACATATTACAGGAAGGTAAATGCTGTGACAAAAAATGATGCATATCCAATCCCTAGGGTAGGTGATTGTGTGGATAAAGTTGGATAAGCCAAATTCCTTACAAAAATTGATTTGTTAAAAGGTTATTGGTGTGTTCCATTGACGAATAGAGGTAGAGTGATTTCAGCATTTGTAACCCCATCTGGGTTATATGAATATAATGTTCTTCCATTTGGGATGAAGAATGCAGCAGGTACTTTTCAGAGGATGATTAATAGCGTGATTCAGGGATTAAAAGATACAGATGCTTCTATTGATGATTTAGTTACAGCAAATAATACCTGGGAAGCACATCTTACTGCAGTGGAGAAATTATTTGAGAAACTTTCAAAAGCTAACTTAACTATTAACTTAGCTAAAAGTGAATTTGGTCATGCCACTCTGACTGTTAAGGAAAAGGGTTAAGGAAATTAAACTCCAATTTAATAATTCAGTTGAATGTTACAGGACTACAATATTTTGATCACTCATATTAAGGGTAAAGATAATGTGATCGCTGATTGTTTATCTGGATGTTAAATGTACAACGAAAATTTGTTTTTTATGGAGTGGTATTTTAACATTTGTAACACTCCTACTGTAGGGAATTATTGAACAATTAAACTTCTGATACTGATTCAGAAATTAAGAAATCCTGCACCTCAAGTCGAATGGAACCATTTCTGAGAGCCATTTTTCAAAATGATTCTAAGACGAGCAGGGTAACGAAGAGAGGGTTTAAAACCTTTATTATACAACTCAGACATAACTTTTTAAAGCGTTCATTCAACACTCAGGTGAAAAATCCTCCACAATTCATATCTTCTGGCCTTCATAATCAATCATAACTTTCTGATGAGATTCACGAATTAAAATTTCCTTTGTTTGAAAGTCATGAAGACAAAGTATCATTAAACAGGGTTGTTCTCCTGAAGGGGGTCTTGATACTGGCGATCTATCAGCTCGGTCTATTTTAGGTGGAGATTCTAAAATATTCGGAAATAAGTTAGCCAAAAGGTTTGCAAAAAATTCTGAAGGCTGATTGCCTTCCATTAACTCCTTAAGACCCAGAATACGCTTCTTCTGCTTCTATTTTCTAAGTCGATAATCTTCCGTCTTAATGTTTCATTAACTGTTTATCACAGATCTTTTCCAGGTCATCAATCTTCACATCCAAGATCGTCAAAGTGTATTTATTCTCCTTTATCCATTTATCATGTTCATTTAGTTTTTTTTAATAGAATCCAATTTTACATCCATTCATTTAAATTCAGCGCTCAGTTGCCGGAATTTCTGCTGGAACTCCTCCGAAAGTTCATTTTTATGCTTCCGAAGTGTCTCCAAAATAGAATACAAAGTTACAGGAGGGTCCTATTTTTTTTAGCAGCTTTGGCACGACTCATTGTAAAACAATAATGAGTTTAAAAGTAAGTTTTCAAAACAAGTTGAAAACAGTAAATTAAGTAGAGTAGGAGCAATTATAAAAACGCTGCTACTTCATCAACAGCCAGTAGGTTCTGCCGTCTGAGACTTTAAATGTCTTTTTTCTCCATATTTACTAAGGAGAATATCATGGAAGCTAAGTGAGGATAATATGTAGTGAGGTTTTGGATCATATGCATTTGAGGAAGATAGTAATTTGCAGCGTTGAAGCACATCTAGCAAATCACCAGGGCTTGACTATACCCAGATGTTATGGGAGACCAGAGAAAATATCAGAGGCTTTCAGAGAAATTAGCTTTGCCATTAGCTACAGGCAAAGTTCCGAAAGATTTAAGGGTGGCTACTGTTGTTCCACTGTTCTAGAAAGGGAGCAAGGACAGGCCAGGAAACTATTTGCTGGTGAGTCTAACTTCAGTTGATAGGAAATCACTAGAGGAAATTTGAGGGACAGTATCTACAAATGATTAGACACTCAAGGCCTAATCAGGAATATTCAGCATGGTAACAACAGGAATTCTGCAGATGCTGGAAATTCAAGCAACATACATCAAAGTTGCTGGTGAACGCAGCAGGCCAGGCAGCATCTATAGGAAGAGGCGCAGTCGACGTTTCAGGTCGAGACCCTTCGTCAGGACTAACTGAAGGAAGAGTGAGTAAGGGATTTGAAAGCTGGAGGGGGAGGGGGAGATGCAAAATGATAGGAGAAGACAGGAGGGGGAGGGATGGAGCCGAGAGCTGGACAGGTGATAGGCAGAAGGGGATACGAGAGGATCATGGGACAGGAGGTCCGGGAAGAAAGACGGGGGAGGGGGTGACCCAGAGGATGGGCAAGAGGTATATTCAGAGGGACAGAGGGAGAAAAAGGAGAGTGAGAGAAAGAATGTGTGCATTAAAAAGAGTAATTCAGCATGGTTGTGTGTGAGGTCATTTATCATTAATCTTTGAGTGTTTTGAAGAGTTAACGAAGGATCAGTGGATGCTGTCTATGTGGATTTCAGTAAGGCTTTGGACAAGGTCAGGCATGGCAGGTCATCTGGAAGGTAACACTGCACGAGCTTTGGGGAGCTAATGAGCTGGATGCAGAATTGGTTCGACGACAGGAAGCAGCGGGCTATGCTTGAAGGTCGATTCTCCGACTGGAGGCCTGTTACTCGTGGGATATCTTGGGGCCAGTACTGGACCACACATTTGACCCTTACAGTATGATTCTACTGAGCAACATTTGGTGCCGAGGACTGAAGAGAGGAAGTACATGATGCAAGCTTGTGTCACAGCCCGAGGGCAACCTTTTACTTAAAAATCCACAGAATGACAGCCAACAGTGACCAAAACACAGAAGCCTTTAAAGTAGCAGCTAAATTCACATGCCAGCTTCATAAAACCTTCAGTGAGCAACATCCCTGGGTTTTACACCAGAGCTCCGTTAACATGACCGCGACGAGCCCCGCCGAAGGTAAAGGAGCGATGTAGCGGCAGTCGGGCTCAGGAGCCCGGAACCGCTTGGGGCCGGACTCCTCCATCCCTGGGCAAGGAAGGAGCGGAGCAAATGGGATTAGCAAACGGGCACAGGATTAGCGAGGGTGCGCGTCGAGCGACCGGCTACCAGGAAACACGGCCTCACGCCAGGAACTCCCACACCGGTCTCCATTCCCCTTCCCCTTGAGGCCGTGATCCTCTAACCCACTCCGAGGGAACCTTGACATTACCCGCGAGGTACAAGCACTCTACTTCGACTATTTCCCCCTTTCCGGCATGCCGTGTACTCACCTCCCCTGAACTGCGCCACAACACACCAAATCCTTCCGGAACATTCGCCTACAGTCACTGCGCATGCGTCTCAATTTACCTTGCTTCCTCAACTACAACGGGCGGCGGAGCTGGTCACGTGAAATGGTGTTTACGCTTTGAATGGGACGTGTTTACGTCATTCCCACCCCGCCCTCCTCTCCCCAACCCACCCCACCCCCACTCCCGCACGGCGTAGCTGGGTTATCAGTGAGCACAGGCAATTAGGTTATAGGCGGTAAACCGCGTGGTTGTGCCAACATCAACATTTATTCTCACGTCTGTTTGCCCTGGAGTGAACCATTCCTACTATCAGCACCTCGCTCAATGCTTTTTTTTCCTGTAACCTTCTCTCATTGTATCATTTCTTAATGCATGTATGCATTTCTAAATGACAATAAAAAAGGACTGAGTGTTCTCATAATCTAATCCATGCCCCTTCCTCCTTTTTAATTGACCACCCTTCTTTCCACGTTCCTCTTCCTCCTCCTCCAATCTCTACATCACTCTCCTCTCCAACCCCTCTTTGCTTATACCCTCCTTCCTCATCTGCCCCTTCTCCATACAAATAGTCTGCCTGCTGCCTGTCTCCTATGACAACCTTTAAGACAGCTCTCCCATCTCTTGCTTTACTCCTTTGCATCAAAGGCTGTAACAATGGAGTCTTGGTTATGACTATTGTTATATATCTCAAGGAGATCTTGTGACTTTCTTGTGCGAATGATGTAATAGTCTTTTGGAGGTCAGCTGATGTAATTTTCCCGCTGATGTGAGGTCACGTGATGGCATGTTCCCCACGGATATAAAAGGGAAGACCCCTGGTGATGCAGTTAGTTTTCCAGCCACAACGTTAGTCAGTGTCTCCGTTTGGTTGCGTATTTGTTTTATGATGCAGTTTCATTTTTAAAACGGGGTGTTGTGATCTATTGTAAGGTACAATAGTGCTGGATTGGTAGTTTACCCATTTCTGCCAGATTTGTTGATGTACCTTTTCAGCAGTATTGGAGAGTGAAGACTTTATCAAAGTACAGGACCTGAAGGATTAAGAGAAGTTGGTATCGTTTGGCAGTTTAACAAGGATCAACCTTATTGAGTCTTCATTGAAGAAGTAGCGACCTGCATTAAAGATAACTCCTGCAAAAAGAGCAAGGTAGTTCATGCAGAATTTGCTTGCCAGAAGAAAGGTCAGTTGTTTTAAGCCGTGTATTTCCTTTGTGAATCCTTTTGGACAGAACTAGCAAGAAAGTCGCGTCTATGAAGAACTCCTTCTCCAGAGAAGTCTCTCCCAATTGAATGTATAAATCTGTTGGACTTTCGAATTTACCATTTTAAGAACTGTATTTGACTTTACTGCTTTAAGAACTGTTTTCGCATTTATTGCTTTAAGAACCAGTACCGAGTGGCGATTTGTTGAACGGCCGCATAGCGGTTAACTTCCGGTTAAGGTTTTCGTTTTTTTTTATTGTTTATCCGTGTTAAATAAATGTTTGGGTGTTTTTATATAACCTAACTCGATTGATATTCATTGTTGCCGGTTACGTAACACTATTCAGGATATGGAAATTGGCTATTACAAAAAACTGGATATGAGAAATAAAATTTATTGCAAAATAATTGTGATGTGATCTATTTATAGGCCCACAATTCCCCCAGGCCCCCTGCCCATAGACTCCTGCATTTGAGGATTTGCTTTCAGGAAATAGGGTGTGCGTGTTCACCGTTCTTCCCCTTCACGTAACTGCTCCATTGCCTCAGCTACTCTCAATAAGTGTGAGACACAAGCGATTGCACATACTCTAATGAACAATGAGCTACAGGAACTTATCAGGTTGGGCAGTATCTGTGTGGTTTCTCTTGCACAGTTCTGACCTGAAACGTCAACAATCTTTCTCACCTTCCAGCTGCATGACCTGCTGAGTTCCTCCACCCACATCCACACAACTTCCTGGGAAAAGAGGTCTTCCTGAACTCCCCACTTGATCTCAGGTTTTCCCTTTCCATTCTCTGGACTGCATTGTAGAACAAAAAATATAGAACATGGAACGGACCTTTTGACTGACAATGCTGTGCTGAACCAATTAAATTAGAAATCAAATGGCTAACAAAACTAATCTCTTCTGCTGACACAATATCCAGGTCCTTACAGTTTCCTCACATTCATGTGTCTATCTAAATGTCCCTTAAAAGTCTCTAATTTCTACCTTTACCACCACTCCAAGCAGTGCATTCCAGGCATCTGCCACCCTGTATAAACCCTTGTCCTTTAAGTCTGCTTTGAAAGGACCCCCCCCCCTCACCTTAAATGCATGCCTGAATTCAACTTTTGGAAAAAGATATTGTCTGCCTACTCTATCTCTGCTTCTCATAGTCTCATGAACCTCTATCTGATCTCCCCTCAGCCTCCGCTGCTCCAAAGAAAACAACCCAAATTTTTTCCAACCTCTCGTTATGCAATACTCCAGCTGTAGCACAACTAAAAGTTTTATAAAGCTGCAACATACCTTCCTGACTTTTGAATTTGGTGCCTCAGTTAATGAAAGCAAGCATGCCATATACCTTCTTAACCACCCAATTCAAACTGTGAAACCACTTTAAGGGAACTATGAAAATGGACCCCAAGATCCCTCTGCTCATTAACACTGTGAAGGGTCTTGCTCTTAACGGTGTGTTGTCTCTTTGCATTTGACTTACCAAGGAGAGGAACTTCTCATCTGGGCAGGTTAAACTCCTTCTGCCATTTCTCTTCACTGTTGGATTATTTGTCAGTCTTCCACACGATCAACAACAGCACCATCTTCATTATATCTGTAAACTTACTAACCCACCCATCCAAATTTTCATCTGGGTCACTTATATACATTATAAACAGCAGATCCCTGTGGAACACCAGTCATGACAAACCTCCAGCTAGAATAACTCCATTCAACCACTATCCCGTCTTCTACGTGCAAGCCAGTTCTGAACCCAAACGGCCAATTCACCATGCATCTTTATCATCTGGGTGAGCCTCCCATGAGGGACCTTGTCAAATGCCTTACAAAAATCCATATATACAACATCCAATATTCTACCAGCTCAATTGCCCTCAACTCAAGCATGTTAGTAAAACATGATTTGCCCTGCACAAAGCCATGCTGGCTGTCCCTAATTAGACCATGGTTTTCCAAATGTTCAATCATATCCCTAAGAATTCCCTCCAGTGACTTCCCTGCCACTGATGTGAGACTTAGCACTGTACAGTTTCCAGGATTATCCTTCCCGAATAATGGAACACCATTAGCTACTCACCAGTCCTCTAGGACCTTGCCTTTGGCTAGAGAGGACACAAAGATATTGGTCAAGGCCCTAGCAATCTCTTCCCTTGCCTCTCTCAATAGCCTGGGGTATACCCCATCAGGTCCTGGGGACTTATCCACCTTAATGCTCTTTAAGAGACCCAACACGACCTCCTCCTTATCCATGAAATGCCCTAGCATATCAATATGCTCAGCACTGATTTCCCTATCCTCCATGTCCACCTCCTTAGTAAGTACTCATGTAAAGTACTCATTAAGGACCTCATCCATATTGTCTACATCCAAGCAACTGCTCCCCCTAAATGCACTCCCCCCCCCCCCATCCTGGAGTGATCCTACCCTCTCTGTAGTTATCCTCTAGCTCTTGATTTATTTATAAAATGCCTTGGGATTCTCTTTAATCCTGGACTTCTCATGGACTCTCCTGATTTAGTTAATTCCATTCTTAAGTTCTGTTCTGGCTTATTTATAACCCTCAAGGGCTCTGTTTGATTCTAGCTTCCTATGCTTTTCATACTTTTCCTTTTTCTTCTTGACTTAATTCATCACTCTCTCAACATCCAAGGTTCTCTTACCTTGCCATCCTTGTCTTTCTTCTTCCTGGAACATACCTGTCCTGTACCCTGTCCAGTTGCTCCTTAAACAGCCTTTGTATACCATGTGTGGTCTTGTCCACAAACAACTGTTCACAATTAACTCTACCTAGTTCCTGCCTAATTTTCTCCTAATTTCCCCTGCTCCAATTAAATACCCTCTTGCAAGGTCCATACCTATCCTTATCTATAGCTATCTTAAACTTAAAGAGTTGTGGTCACTGTTCTTCCAACCGTTCACCCACTAGAAGATCAGTGACCTCGTCTGGTTCATTGTGCAACACCAGGTCCAGTAGAGCCCTTCCTCTTGTTGGATTAACTACATATTGATTCAAGAAACACCTAATAAATCAGAGTGGTTGCTACCTTCCTATTTTTGATTTCCACACATGTAAACTGGGTGGACGAGCCAACCACTATGTCCCCTCTGAGTGCAGCTGTGATATTATCCCTGCTAAGTAGGGCAACTCCCCCAACTCTTTTACCCCCCTCTCAATTTTTTTAAACATTGAAACCCTGAGACATTAAGCATCCATTCTTGTCCCTCTAAAACCAAGTCTCGTAATCGCCAGAGCATTATAGTTCCACATACTGATCCATGTTCTAAGTTTATCACCTTTATCCATAATACTCCTAGCATTAAGTTACACACACTTCAAACTATTCATATCATCATATCCATTATTCCTGTTCTACCTGTTTTTACTGGCTCTGACATCTACCTTCCTCTCCATCCTTTCACTTTCTGAATTGGTACTCTGGTTCACGTCCCCTGCTGAGGAGCTCTAGTGAATCTCCCGGCCAGGATATCGGTTTCTCTCCAGTTTAGGTGGAATCCATCACTCTTATGCAGGTCACCCTTTGCCCCAGAAATGGTTCCCATTATCCAAGAACATGAAATTCTGTTCCCTGTACCAGTCCCTCTGCAACTCATTTATCTGTAGTATCATCCTATTCCTGTCCTGACTAACATATTCCACTGGTAGTACTGTAATCCAGAGATTATTACCTTCGAGGTCCTGCTCCTCAGCCTCTTTCCTAGCTGCCTATAGTCACCACACAGGACCTCTTTCCTTCTTTACCTTTGTCATTGGTGCCAATGTGCACAACAAGATCTGGCTGTTTACCCTCACATTAGGGAATCTTCTGCAGCCATTATGAGACATCCTGGATCCTAGCACCTGGGAGGCAACACACCATCCTGGTGTCCTTTTCATGGCCATAGAATGTCCTGCCCTCTGAGAATGCATGGGCAGGACATACAACACATGATTAACTTGTTGCACAAGATAATAAGACATAGGACCAGAATTAGGCCACTCTGCCCATTGAGTCTGCTCCTCCATTCCATCATGGCTGATTTATTATTCACCTCAACCTCATTCTCCTGCCTTCTCCCCTTAACCTTGAACACCCCGACTAATCAAGAACCTATTGACTTCTGCTTTAAGTATACCTCCACAGCAACCTGTGACAATGAATTCCACAGATTCTCCACCCTCTAGTTAATGAATTTCCTTCTCAACTCTGTTCTAAATGGCAGTCTCTCTATTCTGAAATTGTGCTCTCTGGTCCTAGACTCACCCACTTCAGAAAACATCCTCTCCACATCCGCTCTATCTAGGCCTTTCAATATTCAATAGGTTTCAAAGATATCCCCGCTCATTCTTCGAAACTCCAGCAAATACAGGTCCAGAACATTCAAATGCTCTTCATATATGAACACTTTCGTTCCTGCAATAATTTTTGTGAAAATCCCTTGGACCCTCTCCAATAGCAGCACATTTTTTTCATAGAAAAGGTACCCCAAACTGCTCACAATACTCCAAGTGTGGTTTGACCAAAACCTTATAAAGCCTCAGCATCATATTCTTGCTCTCATATTCTAGTCCTTTTGAAATGAATGCCAACATTGCATTTAGCTTCCTTGCTGCCAACCCAACCTGAAAGTTAACCTTTAGCGTATCCTATAAAAGGGACCCCAAGTACCTTTGCACTTCTGAGTTTTGACTTTCCTCTCCATTTAGAAAATAGTCTATGCCTTTATTCCTTCTACCAAAGTGCATTACCATATCTTCCCTACACTATATTCCATCTGCCACTTCTTTGCCCATTTTCCCAATCTGTCTAATTTCTTCTGTAAAGTCCCTCCTTCCTCAAAGCTTTGCTTCCTATCTTTTTATCATCTGCAAACGTGGACACAAAACCATCAATTCCCTTATCCTAATCATTAACATAGAATGGGAAAAGGAGTGGTCCCAATACAGAACACTGTGGAACACCTCTAGTCACTGGCAGCCAACCAGAATAGGCCCCTTAGTGTTGGTACATGAATGATGAAGTATAATTAGCTCTTTGGTGCAGAATTCCGCAAATTCTAGGCAGCAGTCCAGCCTTTTTGTCACATTTATCTCATGACTGTCTGGCCTTCAGTTTGTGCTCCTGCACAGAATCCCAGCCTCTGATCAGTCTTCCCCATTCCATCCTGTCCCACAGGTTGGAAAAGCTAGTCTTCCATTCACTCTCACTTTCAGAATGTCATTTTCCCTTTATACCTGGGTGTTTGAGTGTATAAGAGACTTGTTTAAAGAACTTTGGCAGAACTACAGAAATTTCATTGTATTTCTCCAAAGTAATTAATTATCATCCTTAAAAGTATGAGGTAATTCAAATTATAAAGATTAACATCTTAATAATCAAACAGAATCTCTAAAAATACAATGAAGTAGAAAATACCAATTAAAGACAAAATTGCAATGAAAATCCATCACTATCAGATCTTAATTTTGCTCCAATTGTTCGTTTAGAACGGGGATTCCCTACGTGGGGTCCGTGGACTCCCTGTTTAATTGTAAGAGTCCATGGCAGAAGAAATGGTTAGGGACCCCTTCGTTAGAAGATGCAAAGCTAAAAAATCAGAAAGCAATTATCTTGAAATATGTTGATCAAAGCAACATCACAAGTTATCTAAGTCACCAGACAACACCAAACATACAAGAACAAACAAGGATAAAAGATGGGAAATTAATATTTTTAACTTATCATCAATAAATGCTCCTCATTCCCACCACCCCAATTCTGTCCTGGTAAAACTTTAATGTGAAAGTACAACAGGACCCTTAACTCTAATTGCACATGAATCGAAGCTATTCCTCCATCCCAGATCTGTTTTCCTCAATCAGTTTAGTTTTCTTCTTCTTCTTCTTTCTTCTTCTTCATCTTCTTCTTCTTCTTCTTCCATTTCCGGCAGTTTAGACGTATCTAGGCATATTACTGTCCTCCGCAGGATGTATAATTAATTATAGAACTTCAAGGAACTCAAATTCTCAAATACAACCTAGTCTGGACTTTCCAACGAGGTGGGAGAATGCGTTGGATCTTGTTTACACAAAAATTCCCAATGCGTACTGGGCAGAGCCCCGCTCCCACCTCGGTTACTCACATCACATCTCTGTTATACTAATCCCAGCATACAGGCCGCTCGTCAGGCGCTCCAGACCAGTTCAGAAGCAGATGAAAACCTGGCCAGCAGGAGCCATCTCTGCTCTTCAAGACTGCTTTGAGCACATGTTCAGGGAGGCTGCAACCGATGGCGACTCTACCAACTTAGAGGAGTACACGGCATCAGTGACTAGCTACATCAGCAAGTGCATCAATGAAGTCACTGTGTCCAAGACCATCACTACACGCTCTAACCAGAAGCCATGGATGACCCGTGACTCCACCTTCAGAGCAGGCGACAAGGCAGCCCTAACAACAGCGAGGGCCAATCTTTCCCGGGCCATCAGAGAGGCAAAGCATGCACACGCCCAGTGAATCCACAGCCACTTCCAGGACAGCGGTGACACGTGGCACATGTGGAGGGGCATTCAGGACATCACCAACTACAGGACAACATCACCTGGTGCTGCCTCCTTCCCAGATGCGCTGAACAACTTCCACGCTCGGTTTGAAGCGGATAATGACGTGGTGGAGAGGAAGACCACCTCTCCTCCAAATGACCAGGTGTCTTACCATGGCTGATGTGAGGAGAACTCTGTGCAGGGTCAACCCACGGAAGGCTGCTGCACCAGACAACGTTCCTGGCACAGTGCTTAGAGGATGTGCAGACCAGCTAGCAGATATTCTTACTGACATCTTCAACATCTCCCTGAGCAACCCCGTCATTCCTACGTGATTCAAGGCCGCCACCATCGTCCCCGTGCTGAAGAAGTCTTCAGTGTTCAGTGCACGTGGCCTCAATGATTACTGTCCCGTTGCACTCACATCCATCATCATGAAGTGTTTTGAAAGGCTCATCATGAGGCACATCAAGACCCTTCTGCTCCCCTCACTGGACCCCCTGCAGTTTGCATACCATCCCAACCGTTCAACAGACAACGCCATTGCCATCACCCTCCATCTGGCCTTAACCCACCTGGACAAAAAAGACACGTACATTTGAATGCTGTTCATAGGCTTCAGTTCAGCATTCAACACAATCATTCCTCAGAAACTGATTGGAAAACTGAGCCTACTGGGCCTGAACACCTCCCTCTGCAACTGGATGCTAGACTTCCTGACTGGGAGACCTCAGTCAGTCTGGATTGGAAGCAGCATCTCCAACACCACCACACTGAGCACGGGGCCCCCCAGGGCTGTGTGCTCAGTCCACTGCTGTTCACTCTGCTGACCCACGACTGTGCTACGACACACATCATCAAGTTCGAACCACATCATCAAGTTCGAACCACATCATCAAGTTCGCCAATAACATGACCGTGGTGGGTCTCATCAGCAAGAATGATGAGTCAGCATACAGAGAGGAGATGCAGCGGCTAACAGACTGGTGCAGAGCCAACAACCTGTCTCTGAATGTAAACAAAACAGAAGAGATGGTTGTTGACTTCAGGAGGACACAGAGTGACCACTCTCCACTGAACATCGACGACTCCTCCGTAGATCGTTAACAGCACCAAATTTCTTGGTGTTCACTTGACGGAGAATCTCTCCTGGTCCCTCAAAACCAGCTCCATAGCAAAAAAAGCCCGAGCAGCGTCTCTACTTTCTGCGAAGGCTGAGGAAAGTCCATCTCCCACCTCCCCATCCTCACCACATTCTACAGAGGTTGTATTGAGAACATCCTGAGCAGCTGCATCACTGCCTGATTCGGAAATTGCACCATCTCGGATCGCAAGACCCTGCAGCGGATAATGAGGTCAGCTGAGAAGATCATCGGGGTCTCTCTTCCCGCCATCATAGACATTTACACCACACGCTGCATCCGCAAAGCAAACAGCATTATGAAGGACCCCACGCACCCCTCATATAAACTCTTCTCCCTCCTGCTATCTGGAGGAAGGCACCAAAGCATTCGGGCTCTCACGACCAGACTATGTAACAGTTTCTTCCCTCAAGCCATCAGACTCCTCAATACCCAGAGCCTGGCTTGACATCAACCTACTATACCCTCTACTGTGCCTACTATCTTGTTTATTATTTATTGTAGTGCCTGCACTGTTTTGTGCACTTTATGCAGTCCTGGATAGGTCTGTAGTCTAGTGTGGTTTTTGTGTTTTTTCTTACGTAGTTCAGTGTAGTTTTTGTATTGTTTCATGTAGCACCATAGTCCTGGAAAATGTTGTCTCATTTTTACTATGTTCTGTACCAGCAGTTATGGTTGAAATGACAATAAAAGTGACCTGACTTGACTTGATAAACTCTTCAATTTGATGTTGGTTCTCTTGATGGCCAAACAAAGATTTAATAGAAAACCAAAATACATTTAAGCTTCTTTCAATAACATGCTTCTTTCAATTTTGTACCCATTACAACTCAGCAAAACACGTTGGACTGTCTCTGGACTACCACAGTCACATAATCCAGTAGGATGTTTTCCTATTATCTTTAAATAATAGTTTAGCCCACAATGCTTCAACCTAAGTCTTGTTAATTTCACCATATCTCTACGATTTAAAAGGTAACATTCTGAGACCTTTTTAATTAGTGGGTGACTAGAAAAATAATGCCTGCCCTTTAATTCATTTTTCCAATCCTCTGCCACTTCTCCTCTATACCTTTTTTAATCCTACTTCTCAATTCTGCTCTACCTAGGGGAACTCTGTTGTGGAGCTTTTAGAACAACATCAATCCCGGCATTATGTGTGGAGATGGGAGAAGTGCCTGTACATTTAAGACAAATTCAGTTGGGCCTGCAGTATTGGGCAAAACTAAATGGATTCAATCACAGCTGTCCGCCAAAGTGTCTTTTGCAGGGGAAGTCGGAGCGCCAAAGTAAAATTAAAAGATATCCATTTTTAGATTTGGTTAATAAATTGGCTGTGAAATTGAAACTGACTGAGGAAGACATAGTTGACCAAATTTGCTTGCCACTTGTTCCTATTTGGCTTTTGCCAGAACCAGAAGTAGACCTATTCCTCCTTCTTCAGCTTCAAGGAAGCAAAGCAATTTCAACAGCGTCGATCATAAATGAATATTTAAATAATAAATGGGGACCTTATTTGAAGATCTTTACTGATGGCTCATTGAGACCCAGAGAGCAGTAAGGCAGGATTTGGGATGTATGTGTCTCAACTTGGCCCTAAGATTGGTCACGGGTTTCAGGTGGTGTTTCTTACTTTGCAACAGAATTATTAGCAATCCTCTGGGCTTTATGGTGGATAGAAGACTCTCGACCACGTAGGGTTATCATCTGTTCGGATTCTGCTGCTGCCTTAGAGACTATAAAAGGGAATAAATCAAAAGCTCGTCCTGACATAGTTATTGAGATTCTCTTAGTGTTGTTTAGAGTAGGGAAGATGGGTTGTGCAGTTAGATTTACATGGATACCTGAGTATGCTGGCGTGGAGGGAAATGAAATTGTGGATGGCATTGCAAAGTCTTCCTTACAGAGCAGGCAAGTAGAAATTAGAGTTCCCCTAGGCAGAGCAGAATTGAAAAGTAGGATTTTAAAAAAAGGTATAGAGAAGAAGTGGCAGGAGGATTGGAAAAATAAATTAAAGGGAAGGCATTTCTTTTCTAGTCACCCGCTCGTTTAAAAAAGTCTCAGACTGTTACTTTTTAAATCGTAGAGATATGATGAAGTTAACAAGACTTAGGTTGGGGCATTGTGGGCTAAACTATTATTTAAAGATAATAGGAAAACATCCTACTGGATTATGTGACTGTGGTAATCCAGAGACAGTTCAGCATGTTTTGCTGAGTTGTAATCAATATAAAATTAAAAGAAGCATATCGTTCAAGAGGCTGTCTGACTTAAATGTACTTTGTTTTTTCTGTTAAACCTTTGTTTGGCCACCAAGAGAACCACCATCTGATTGAAGAGTTTATTATTAAGTTTGTGCGTGTGACTAGTTTATGTTCGAGAATTTGAGTTTCTTGAAATTCTATAGTTAATTATACATCCTGCGGAGGGCAGTAATATGCCTAGATGTGTCTAAAATGCCAGAAATAGAAGAAGAAGAGGTTCAATTCAATGGAGAGATGTCCAGAGAGGTGATGAATTTAGTCAAGAAGAAAAAGGAAAAGTATGTAAAGCTCTGGAAGTTATGATCAAATGGAGCATGGGAGAATTATAAAGAAGCCAGAAAAGAACTCAGGAATGGATTAGGAAGGACAGGAGAGGCCATAAAAAGTTCTTGGCAAGTAGGATTAAGGTAAATCCCAAGATATTCTGTACATACATCAAGAGCAAGAGGGTAACCAGGGAAGGGTATGACCACTCAATGATAAAGAGGTGAACATTTGCTTGGATGTGGAGAATGATTGAGCTCCTTAATGAGTATTTTACTTCACTATTTACCAGGAAAAAGGTCATGAAGGACCAGGAGATCAGTGTTGAGTTCATAATAAATATGTAAGGGCTTTCAGAGGTCAAGGAGGAGAAAGTGTTGGGCTTCCTGAGTATTAAGGTATATTAAGCCCCAGGTTCTGATAGGATTTGCCCCAGGTTATTGAGGGAGGCAAGTGATGAGATTACTGGGGCCCTGACCAGTATCTTCATTTCCTCTCTAGGCACATATGAGGTTTTGGAGGACTGGAGAGTGGCTAATGTTGTACCACTATTTAAGAAGGGAACAAGGGAAAAATCCTGGAAACTATAGACCAGTGAGTCTTATGTCAGTTGTAGGAAAATCTCTGGAGAAAATTCTTAGAGCCAGGAAATGAACATTTGGAAACCTATGACCTAACTTGGGAAAGCCAGCACGACTTTATGTGGGGCAAGTTGTGTCTTATCAACTTGATTGACTTTTTTGACAAAGTGATGAAGGAGATTGATGAAGGTAGAGTAGTGGATGTTGTCTGCATGGGTTTTAGCAAGGCATTTGACAAAGTCTGTCATGGGACACTTTGTCATGCTTGGACAATCTCTTCAATTCGTACATATATGCCAAAAATAACTCCCCTTTTTGATTCTGCTTCTGAAACAAGGTGTTCTGCGATCAACAATGGCTTTGGTCCTAAATGTTCCTGCACTACTTTGACAAAGTAGTGCTCATCAGCAGAGCACATTTCTGCTGGTTTGGTTGGAGCAGTTAAACTTCAAAGCAAATTGTATGTCTTTTAAACCTAATACACTTAGCAAAATTGGTGTTTGTTTCTCATTGGTGATTTCATTTGCTTCAAAATAAGGTTGAATTAGCTCAGTGTACATGAGCTAGTCATCTTCTAGGTGATCAAATGTGCCAAATTTTTCCAAAGCAGCCAGTCATTTCTGCTTTTTTTGATGATTATTAACAGATGGTACTCACTGTATATGAACTTGTGAACCTTTTCTTTCTGTTCATGAACCCATGAATTCAAATTTCTGACTTTCTTTAAAAACTTGATTGTGTCTTCCCTTCTGAAGAACATGTGCTGTGCTGCTTTTTTAAAAACTCGACTGTCACTGCATGTGCTGGGCTAGATTTTTTTACTCACCATTGTGCTTGCTGTGATTTTTTTTAGTTCAAATGTCTCAGTAGCTACCTGGGGTTAGTTTAAAAATAGCTTGCCGCCAATGTTTTGTTTTGTAATTTCAAAACATTAACGTGATTCAAGGGAAGGCATGGGAGTCTGAAATGTGGGTCTAACTTCGTATTTACTTCTGGTGAGGCGCACACATCACATGGTAGTATGATGATGTATGCATATAACCCATAAGTATTTAAACAAGAATGCTTAATCAGGAAATATATAAAAGATTACTCAAGTATTACAGAAATACTAAATACACAGCAATGAATATTTTCAAATATACCAGATGCTTCAAAAATGGTATAGTGGATTTGGGGTATGTTGCGATTATGCCTGATTTTAACATGAGAAAACAAGAGAGGATAAATGATTTCTCAGTGTATACAGGTGAAATGACAGCTGGACTATTTGCTTTGCAGTGGGTGGAGGAAGTGAAACTGATGAGAGTTGTGATATTGTCTGATTCAAGCACAACAATCAGGAGTCTAAAAGACTTGCATTCAGAGGCAAGATCAGATATTATAATGCAAACCTTATTCGGACTTAAATTCATAGGACTCTGTATTTGTTTTGTGTGGAATCCAGCACGTTTGTATTGGAGGGAATGAGCAAGTGGATAAATTAGCAAAGGAGGCACCTAGGCAAACAGAGATGGATACTCAAATAAATTACCATGAAGGAGAAATGAAAAACATTACTAAACGTGAAATTAAAAAAATAGAGAAAACAATGGGGATGTAGAGAAAAACTTCTTTATAATTTCCAGAAATAAGTGGGATGGTTGAGAAATGCAGGAAAGAGCAGGAGGGAGAAGGTGATAATATCGAGATTGAAGTTTGGGCGCACTGGTTTAAATACTACATAGATTTTACAGAAGAAGAACTATAATGGGAGGTGCGAGTATTGTAATTAATAAGAAATGGTTGAGCACCTAGAGGTCCAATGTTCAAGATATAATCAAGAGGATGGTTGATTTTAAAGTTATCATAGAATAAAACAGAGTTTAACATTATTAATAGTATTTTGTAGAAAGGGTCATAGGATTATTGCTTTATATATTTAGTGCAGTTCCTTAAGTACACAGGTCTTTATCATAGAATTTAATAGAAATATAAATATACAAGGAGGAGGAAGAAGGAAGAGGATGAAGAGGAAGGAATAAGAAGAATCAATTGTTGTTCAGACCAAGCATGAGAGTGGGGAAGAAATGTGATATAAATGACTTTGACCTTGGAATGACTTGGTGCCAGATGAGGTGTTTTGAGTATCTCAGAAACATGGGATTTTCATGCACAACAGTCTCTAGAGTTTATAGAGAATGGTGCAAAAAGCAAGAATCATCCTGTGAGTGATAGTTCTGTGGGTGAATATAACTTGTTAATGAGAGAGGTCAGAGAAGAATAGCCAAATTGGTTCAAGTTCACTGGAAGGCCACCATAACTTAAGTAACCATGCATAACATCAGAAGTGTGAAGATGAGCATCTCTGAATGCACAACAATTCAAACTTTGAAGTGCATGGGCTATTATCATAGAAGACCATGAACATATACTCAGGGGCCACTTTATTAGGTGCCCTTATAAGCTACAGGAGGTACCTTATAAAGTGGTCATTGACTGTATGTAATCATTATAGAGCTCTGCAGTCTCCAAAATTAGGAAGGAAAATGAGAGATTTTTATATTTAGCAAGTTGGTATATTTAGGAATCTGTTACCTAAAAAGCTAGTGGGACCAGAGTTAAAAAGAACATTGAAAGGAACTTGTACATTATGAAGTTTTAAGTGTTTTTGGGATGGCTTCCTGATTGTCCCCCATGATATCCTCCAGCTCTGTCCTTGGAATAATAATTCTCAAATCGTATGTCTCTATTCTAAACCATACAGCTTTCTTTCAAGTTTGACATTGTAAATGATTTTTTTTAAGATATTCACTCTCTTTCACACTATTTTTAAAAAAAACTGGTCTTGGATCCTCTATGTCAACTAGCCTTCAACCAGCCTTTTATTCAAAAGCTCATAACTCTGTATACTTCTCAAATCTAAGCACCAGATTTGCTTCCCAGATCTAAGTACAGCCTCTTCTCAATCTTTCCTTGATCTGACACAGAAATGTGGGCTACAAGTGAGTGCGACTTTATTGCATTGCTTCATCAGCAGGCGTTAACAATGTGCATCAATATCATCCTCTTAATGTACCAATTCTAACTCAATTGATTCCCTTTTAGATAGAAAATCAGACTATCATTGTAAATACTTCACTTTCACCTCTTGTGGCAATCATAGAGTCCAAAGTTTTGGTTCCCATCATCCCAATTCTATTCTCATCACGGAGTTGGCGTGCACATGTAAAATGAAGACACAGCTTTTGATCAATATTAGCTGTCTTTATTCTCCCATTACCAGCATTGTCAGATTTTACAGTGTCAGTTAAGATGCCATTTCCTGAGCTAAATAGAATTATTTTTGATGTATCTTAATGTTTTGGAATGGATTTTCAGGGCAATATTTCCGAAGTTAAGGAAGACATAAAACTTAAAAATTGACTGGAATGAGACAGGAAATAATGTGGACCCTGAGTAAAATAATTGTTAAGCCACATCTAACTGTGTCTAATCCAAGTTATCACACTTTGTGTAAGCCTGAGAGAAGTTCATTGGACTGGTCTACAGACATGCAATTTCTGATCTTGGTCTTCTGATTATTGGAGCTTAAAGGGTTTAGAATTCTGAAGATTAGTAAGAACCTGAGTGGAGGGAAATAAATAAAGTAATTTAATCCAATGAATAAAATTGGGTCCAAAATTAAATTTTTCTAAGGATGTAAAAAGATAATTCCATTCAACTCTGTCAAAGGCCTTCTCCACATCCAAAGATATCACACATTCCAATATTTCCTTAGATGGAGAATGCATGACATTTAACAAATGCCATATATTAAAATGAGATTATCGATTTTTAATAAATCCTGTCTGATCATCTGAAACTATAGAAGATATAATATTTTCAAGACTGCGAGCCAACACTTTAGATAACATTTTAGTATCAAAATTGAGTAAAGAGATAGGTCTATATGAAGAACATTCAGTAGGATTCTTACTCTTTTTAAGAATAAGCGACATGGAAGCTTTGTAAAAAGACTGTGGTAACCTTCCTACCTTAAAGGAATCTGTAAGGGTAGAACATAAATGTGGTATAAGCAAGGAGGAAAAAGCCTTAAAAAACTCTCCAGAGAATGCATCGGGTCCTGGGGATTTCCCAGAACGCAATTCTCGAATAGCCTGAGCAATTTCCTCCTGGGAAATAAGTTGATCCAGTTGCCTACGATCATCTATCGAAAGATTAGGAATATTTAATTGATCTAAAAATTATTCATTACAATATTATCATTAACAGAGTCAGAACTATACAATTTGGAATAAAATTCCCAAAAAGTGTCATTACTTTCAAAGTGGTCAGTTGTCATGTCCCCATTAATTTTACATATTTCTTTAATTTGCCGCTTGGTTATAAATGGCTTCAATTGATTAGCCAGTAGCTTACCAGTTTTATCTCCGTGAATATAAAAGCTGGTTTTCAATTGGATACGTTAAAAGAAGATTATATTTAGTTTTGGTTTCAATATGTCTCTTATATATTTCAGAATTGGGTACCGAAGCATATTTATGGTCCAGTTGTTTTAACTGATTAGCTAGTTCATTTCTCTCTTTAACTTCTTTAATAATACTTGCAGTATAAGAAATAATTTGACCCTGGATACATGGTTTAAAAATATCTCATAGAATAAGACTAGATGTCTCTTCCAACATGTTTTCTTCAAAAAAAAAGAGTAATTTGATTCTCCATAAATTTTAAAAAGTCCTCATCGGATAACAGAGTTAAATTAAATTGCCAAAATCTACTCATAGGGATAGGACCAGGAAGATTTAGAGATAAAAGTACAGGAGCGTGGTCTGAAATAGCAATTTCTTTATATTCGGTCGATCGAACCAATGGAATCATTTGATTATCAATAAAAAAATAATCAATCCTGGTATAAGAATGATGGACATGAGAGAAAAATGAATACTCTCTGTCCGTCGGATGAAGAAAACGCCAAGCATCAACTATACCACATTTAATTAGTAAGGATTGGATAAACAAAGCTGATTTATTAAGTGTGGCTGGTTTAACAGACGAATGAGCTAATACTGGATCTAACCAGCAGTTAAAATTTCCTCCCATCACAAGAGAGTAAGTACACAAATCTGGCAAAAATGAAAACAGACATTCAGAAAGCCCTGGATCATCTACGTTGGGGCCATAATCATTAGCAAAAACAATCTATTTACTGTCTAAACTCCGTGATACAATAACAAATCGACCATTAGGATCCGAAACAACTTTATGCTGAACAAAAGAAACTGTATTATCTACAAAAATCGAAACTCCACGTAATTTTGCATTAAATGAAGAACGGAATTGAATATCCTTCCACCGAGTAAAAAAACGTAAGCTATCACAGCTGCGTATGTGCATTTCTTGTAAGAAAATAATGGGTGCTTTTAATTTTTTAATAAAAATGAACACTTTGTTCCATTTAATGGGGTGATTCAGCCTTTTCACATTCAGACTAAATAAGTTAATATTTCGAACCATTTTAATTACCAATCATCATGTAATTAAAAGATCTGGCCATAAGTTATTAAAACTAGAAAGCAAACCATAGGGTAAGGTAGTCAAACAGACAATCATATAATCAACCCAACACAGCTCCCAGAGAGAAATAAGCTCTACCTCCTCCCACACCCAAAACGAGAAAGCTGACCAACAGACAATCAGCGAGCTAACAACTAAAAGGTTCCCCCCATTGACAGAAACTCCGGTCCTTCAAGGTCAATTATGTCCCTACCAAGACACAACATAAAAAGAAAAATAATTCAGTATTCGAAAATATAAAAGGATCAATTTAAATAAGTTCAAAGAAAGATATATTAAAATAAAGCCTCAAAAAGGGATATAACAAACAAATATCAAAAAAACAAAAAACAATATATGAATGTAAGCTTATTGAAACTTTATTTCAAATTCATATGAACAGAAGAAAAAAATTGATCAAATAAGAAATATAACAGTTTTAGACTTCAGCCTTCAGAAACCCTTTTGCGTTTTCAACTAACTTTATTCTTTTTTGCAATCCGTTCTTCAAAACAATACTCAGACGGGCGGGAAACCGAAGAGATGGTTTAAATCCTTTATTGTAAATTTCCAACATAAATTCTGTATATTTCATATGATCAGCCATAACTTCAGGTGAATAGTCCTCCACAAATCTGACCTTGTAATCATGGAAATCGATCATTCCTTGTCGATGGGTATGGCGAATTAAAAGGTCCTTAATATGAGATTCATGAAAAGTTAGAATGACCGACCTAGGTCTCACTGTCGACGGCAGTGGCTTCGAAGTCGGCGAGCGATATGCTCGATCAAACTTAGGCTCAGAAGTGAATAAAACAGGGAGTAGCTGCTTCCGAAAATTTGCGAAGAACTTCGTAGGTTCAGTGCCTTTAATTGATTCTTCAAGACCCAGAATTCGCAAATTATTTCTCCTGTTACTATTTTCTAGATTGATAATCCTTTTCATCAATTTTTCATTGGATAAAGATAACTCTTTACAGAGTTTAATTGTATCTTCAACATCCTCTTCAAGTGTCAACAGCTTTGCAGTATTTACCTGAACTCGGTTCTCATGCTCAGTTAAAGTTTGTTGGATTGTATCCAATTTTCCATTAAGTCGTTAAAACTCCTCAGATAATTCTGATTTTTGCCGTTTATGGAAGTCACTGATTGAATCCAAAGCGACAAGGGATTCATCTTCTGTTTCCCTTTCTTTTGCAGAAGCTTTTGTTTTTTCCCCAGCCATAGTAGAGCAGTATTAAAGTATTATAATAAGGTTTCAAAAAAACTGATAGGAGACTATAAAGTAAATAGGGTAGGAACAATCTAAAATGATGTTACTCCATCAGCTGCCAACAGGGCTCTCACACCTCTCTTAAAGTAACCATGAAATTAGACTCACATTTTGGACTTAAATATATTTGAGATCTCCCCCACATATTGTCCTTGCAGTGGAAAGTCAGTGCCGGTCAGATCTTCAGCAGGGAAGGGGGAGAAGAAGTGAGCTGTAGTGATAGAGAATTCACTAGTTAGGAGAACAGAAAGGAGGTTCTGTGAGCGAGAACGAGATTCTCAGGTGATACGTTGCCTCCCAGGTGCCAGGGTCCAGGACATCTCAGATTGAGTCCTCAGCATTCTCAAATGGGAGGGTGAACAGCCAGAGTTCAAGGTCCATGTAGGTACCAATAACATGGGTAGGATAAATGATGTGTTTCTGCAAATGAAGTTCAGGGAGTTAGGTACTAAATTAAAAGGCAAAACCTCCTGAGATGTGATCTCAGGGATTTCTACCCATGCCACGTGCTAATCAGGCCAGAAATAAGAAGATTATACAGTTTAACGTGTGGTTAAGGAGTTAGTGTAGGAGGAAGGGCATAAGACCATTGGGCTCTCTTTCAGGGAAGGTGGAACCTGTACAGAAGAGATGGTTTGCATGTGAACTGGAAGGGGACTAATTTCCTAGCGGGGTTTGCTCATGCTGAATGATGGGGTTCAAACTAAAATTGCAGGGGGATGGGAACCTGAGTGCCAGAACTGTTAGTGCACAGGTTGTGGAGACAGATGTTGGTAAGACCTCAGAGAAAGTCAGGAATCAAGGGTTGAGTATGGTGTGACTGGTGCCCTGAGCTGTGTGTATTTCAATGGAAGAGGTATCGTAGGAAAGGTGGATGAGCTCAGGGCATGGATACCTGGAATTATGTCATTAGTGAGACGGTGCAGGAGAGGCAGGAGAGTTCAATATTCCAGTGTTCTGTTGTTTCAGAGTGGGAGGGATTAAAGGAGGAGGGGTGGCATTACTTATCAGGGCAAATGTCACAGCAGTGCTCCATCAGGACAGACTGAACTCGTCTAGTGGGGCATTATAGGTGTAACTGAGAAATAGGACATGTATGAACACTTTAACGGGGCTGTTTTACAGACTGCCCAACATTTCACAGGATTTAGAAAAACAAATTTGTAGAGAGATCACAGACAGTTTCAAGGACCATAAGGTTGTTACAGTAGGTGATTTTAACTTTCCGGATATTAACTGGGACTCCCTTACTGTCAAAGGACCAGATGGGATAGTGCTTGTCAAATGTGTTCGGGGAAGTTTCCTTATTCAGTACATAGAAGTCCCAATGAGAGAGTATGCAATACAGGATCTGCTATTGGGGAATGAGACAGGGCAGGTGACAGAAATGTGTGTAGGGGAATACTTTGCATCTAGTGACTACAATGCCATTAGTTTCAAAGTAAATATGCAAAAATATAGATTTGGGCTGTGGATTGAGATTCTAAATTGGAGAAAGGCTAATTTTGATAGTATCAGAAATGATCTGGTAAGTGTGAATTGGGACAGACAGTTTTCTGGCAAGGGTGTGCTTGGTAAGTGGGACGTCTACAAAGGCAAAATTCTGAGAGTACACACTTGTATGTTCCTGTCAGAATAAAAGGTAATGATGACAAGTGCAGGGAACCTTGGTTTTCAAGAGATATTGAGGCCTTAGTTAAGAAAAAAAATTAAGGTGCTTAGCAGTTATAGGCAAGTAAGAGAAAATGCGGTGCTTATGTTGAAGAAGAAATGCAAGAGAACACTTAAGAAAAAAATCAGGAGGGCTAAAAGAAGGCATGAATTTGCTCTAGCAGACAAGGTAAAGGAGAATCCAAAGGGATTCTCACATATGTTAAAAGCAAAAGAATGACAAGGGACAAAACTGGTTCTCTGGAATATTAGAATGGTAATCCATGTGTGGAGTCAAAACAGATGTGGTGGGAGATCATAAGTAAATTTTTTGCATCTGTGTTTACTCAGGAGATGGACAGAGGCTATTGAAGGGAGGCAAAGCAACATCTACTACTTGTATCCTGTACAGAAGAGCAGATGTTGGTTATCCTGTAGCAAGTCCAGATGGATGAATCCCAGAGCCTGACAAGATGTTCCCTCAGATCCCATGGGAGGTAAGTGTAAATATTGCCGGAGCCCTAGCAGAGATTTTAAATCATCCTTAGCGACAGGGAAGGTACCAGAGGACTGGAGATGTTGGTGAGGTCAATGTTATTCCACTGTTTAAGAAAGGCTCTAAATATAAACCAGAAAATTACAGGCCAGTGAGCCTATAATTATATATGCATTTGGATAGACATGGACTGATTAAGTATAGTCAGCATGACTTTGTGCATGTTAGGTTATATCTAAGCAATCTTGTAGAGTTTTTTTGAGGAAGTTACCTGGAAAGTGGATGAAGGCAAGGCCTACATGGATTTTAGCAACACATTTAACAAGGATCCCTCCCCCCCCCCCGCCCGCCCCACAGAGGAGGTTAGGAGGTTGGTCAAGGATGTTCAGTCACTTGGCATTCAAGGTAAGGTAGTAAATTGGATTAGATATTGACTTCGTGGGAGAAACTAGACAGTGGTGGTAGATGGTTGCCCCTCTGAATGGAGGCCTGCAGTGGAGTTCTGCAGGAATCAGTGCTGAGTCCATTGTTGTTTGTCATCTATATCAACGATCTGGATGATAATGTAGTTAACTGGATCAGCAAATTTGTGGATGACACCAAGATTGGGGGTGAAGTGGACAGTGAGGAAGGATATCATGGCTTAGAGGGATCTGCATCAGCTGGAAAAATGGGCTGAAAAATGGCAGATGGAATTTAATGTGTTGTACTTCAATAGGACTACCCAGGATAGGTCTTGCACAGTGAATGGTAGAGCACTGAGGAGTGTGGTAGAACAAAGGATCTGGGAAAATAGGTCCATAATTCATTGAATGTGGCATCACAGGTAGATAGGGCTCGTAAAGAAAGCTTTTGGCACATTTATTGGGCTTCATAAATCAATGTATTGAATACAGGAGATGGGATGTTATGCTGAAGTTATATAAGATGTTGGTGAGGCCCAATTTGGAGTTTTGGTCACCTACCAAGAGAAAATATGTAAATTGGATTGAAAGAGTACAGAGAAAATTTATAAGGATATTGCCGAGTCTGGAGGACTGAGTTATAAGGAAAGATTTAATAGGTTAAGACTTGAATACTTAGAACGTAGAAGCTTGAGAGGAGATTTGATAGAGGTATACAAAGATATGAGGGGTATAGATAGGACAATCAGGCTTTTTCCACTGAGGTATGGTTGGACTATAAACAGAGGTCCTAGGTTAAGGGTGAAAGGTGAAAAGTTTAAGGGGAACTTGAGGGGAAACTTCTTCACTCAGAGGTCTGTGAGAGTGTGGAATAAGCTGCCAGCACAAGTGCATGCGTGCTTGATTTCAACACTGAAGTGATGTTTGATAGGTACATGGATAGTAGGGGTATGGAGGTCTATCGTCCCGGTACAGGTCGATGGGAGTAGACAGTTTAAGTGGTTGGCATGGACTAGATGGGCCAAAGGACCTGTTTCTGTGCTGTACTTCTCTATGACTCTATATGGAAGACAAGCTCTGGGAAACCTGGATGAGCTATTAAGGGTTATCAATGTTTATAAAAATGTCCTGGATGGCCAAATAGTTTAGAGTCCATGAAATCCAAGGCAAGTTTGCAAATTGGATTTGAAGCTGGCTTTATAGTTGAAGACAAAGGGTTATAGTGGAGATTTGTTTTGTGATTGGAAGCCTGTGACCAGTGATGCACCACAGGTAATTGTGTTGATGCACTTGCTGTTTGTTAAATACACTCAGGGGCCACTTTATTAAGTACACCTGTACTCCTGTTTGTGAGTACAAATATCAAATCAGTCCGTCATGTAGCAGTAGCTCAAAGCATAAAAACATGCAGACATGGTCAAGATGTTCAGTTGTTGTTCAGACAAAACATCAGAATGGGTAAGAATCTGATCTAAGTGACTTTGACCGTTGAATTAATGTTGTTGCCAGACAGGATGGTTTGAATACCTCAGAAACTGCTGATAGCCTAGGATTTTCACACACAACAGGCTTGAGAGCTTATGGAGCATGGTGAGAGAAACAAAATCTATCCTGTGAGCGGCAGTTCTATGGGTGAAAATGCCTTGTTAATGAGAGAGGTCAGAGGAGAATGGCCAGACCGGAGGGCAACAGCAACTTAAATAACCACGTGTTACAACAGTGGTGTGCAGAAGAGCATCACTGAATGCACAACATGTCAAACCTTGAAGTGGATGGGCTACAGCAGCAGAAGACCAGAACATGCACTCAATGGTCACTTTATTAGGTACAGGAGGTACAGAACAATAACGATCAGCTGGTAAATTAGGCAGAGTGGTGTCAGGGAATTTAATTCTGTTAAATTCAAAGTTATGCATTTTGAGGGGATGTGATACGTCTAGGAATACACCATGATTGAAAGAATCCAAGGGAATATTGGGGAATAAAGAGACACTTGTGTACCAGTAAATAAAGTTGACAGCACAGATAAATAAAGTGCTGAAGAAGGCATATGAGATGCTTCCTTTGATTGGCCAGGATATTGAATACAGCATGGTACAAATTTATAATACTTTTATTAGGTTGTAGCTGAGGAATTGTGCTTATTTCTGATCTCTTCTCTATGTCAAGAATGCGGAGATTTGCCAGGATATTATGATGACAGACTGAATGGCCTGGATTCATTTTCCATTGAGCTGAGCAAGTCCTGATGGAGATATATTAAGTTATGTGGGGCCTAAATACAATAAATAGTAGGAAACTTGTCACTGTAGTGGAGCTGGCTAGAAGCAGAGTGCCTGGATCTAGTGTAAGGGGTAAGAAGTTGAGAAGGAATCTGAGGGTGATGGAATCTCTCAATTTAAGCATCTGGGCAAGGTCTTGAATCATTGATATCTAAGATGTTACTGACTAATAGATAAGTACTCAATGGTCAGCATGGACACGGCGGGCTAAAGGATTTGCTTCTATGCTGTCTAACTTTGAGGTTAATGCAGTGACAATTTACCAGATTGATTCCTGAGTTTGTTCTTCTGTCCTATAGAGATTGAAAATGTGAGCCTGTACTCATTCTGAGCGATGGTTTATTTGAAGCATAAAATATTTTTCATGGTCTTGAAATTATTGATGCAGAGTTTATGTTTTTCCCATATGGCTTGTCTGGAATCTCAAAAGTAGTGGATAAAGATGGAGGAGAAAGTTCTTCACCTTTTGAACCTTTGGAAGATTCAGACCAAGAGGTCTCTGGAGGCTCAGCCATGGAGTATATTCAAGAAAACAAAAAATTTTTAGAATTTAAGGGAATAAAGATCTATGGGATTTGTGTCAGAAGATTATTATGCTTGCAAGAAATGCTGTTACTGAATCAGAATCAGAATCCTTTAATATTGCCAAGTATGTGGACACATACAGGAAATTTGATGCAAAACAAATGAAAAACATTTTTATTTTGAGTGAATTGTAAAGAAAGTAGGAATACTTGCCTCACAGTTGAATGTACAACATAGGAGATCCCATGATTATAGCCACTGCCTATATGAACATTGCCAGTGAAAAATACAGATTAATATGACATACTAGGTGGATTTCAAACAACTTGTAAAGCCAACACTAGGAGATGCTGCAGATATGGCAATATATTGTGCTGCTAGCTTCATGATACATGATTAAGTATGGTAAGCAAGAGATGATGTTTCAAATGGATGGAGGAAACGGATGAGGTCCTCCGTGACTGCTTTGAATTGGTGGACTGGTTAGTATTCAAGGACTTGGCAGCTAACCTCGATGAGTATGCCTCAGCTGTCATGGACTTTATTTGGAAATGCATGGAGGACTGCGTGTCTCGCAAGATGATCCGGTTATTCCCTAACCGGAAACCTTGGGTGAATTATGAGATCAAGTCCCTTTTGAAGGCTAGAGCTGTGGCTTTTAGGTCCGGGGATACCAGTCACTACGCGGAATCCAGGCGTGAACTACGGAAAGCCATTAAGGGCGCTAAGAGGCAATATTGAGCCAAGTTGGAAGCCTAGGCTAACCAAAGGGATTCCAGTAGACTATAGCAGGGTCTAAATGAGATCACTGGGTGCAAAGAAAAGGCTTGGAATTTCAATAACTGTGGCGCTTCTCTTCCTGATGAACTTAACATGTTCTACGCAAAATTTGAACAGAAGAGGAGCGTCCCGCTCCCTCTGGATGAACCGGCCCTGGTGGCATCGAGATTCATCATCACCGAGGAGGACATTAGAAGGGCCTTCCTGAAGCTAAATCCAAGGAAGGCGACAGGCCCAGATGGCGTCCCAGGACGGGTTCTCCGGGCCTGTGCAAGCGAGCTAGCTGGAGTGTTTGCTGACATCTTCAACTGCTCCCTGCTTCAGTCTAAGATCCCCTCGTGTTTTGAGAAGGCAACGATAATCTCAGTGCCAAAGAAGAGCAAGGTGGCATGCCTGAAAGACTGTCGACCTGTGGCTCTGACATCAATTGCTATGAAGTGCTTCGAGCGATTGGTTATGGCACACATCAACCACAGCCTACCGGTCAACCTCAACGCTTTGCAATTCACCTACCGGAGCAACAGGTCAACGGCAGATGCCATCTCTCTGGCCCTACATCCCTCCTTAGAACACCTGGAGAATAAAGACGCAATATGTAAGGCTCCTTTTCATTGACTACAGCTCTGCCTTTAATACCATCATTCCAAATAAACTGATTCCTAAGCTCCGGAATCTGGGCCTTAGCACTCAGATCTGCAGCTGGATCTTCAACTTCCTCACAGAAAGGACCCAGGCTGTAAAAATAGGGGACAAGCTCTCCTCTACAACCACTCTGAGCACCGGTGCCCCACAAGGCTGTGTACTCAGCCCCCTGCTGTACTCACTGTACACCCATGATTGTGTAGCCATGTTTCCATCGAACTCAATATATAAGTTTGCTGATGACACAACAATTGTAGGCCGTATCTCGGGTAATGATGAGTTTGAGTACAGAGAGGAAATTAAGAAACTAGTGGCATGCTGCGAAGACGATAACCTATCCCTCAACATTAGCAAGACGAAGGAATTAGTTGTTGACTTCAGAAGGAGTAGCGGACCGCACAACCCAATTTACATAAGTGGTGAGCAAGTGGAACAGGTCAAAAGCTTTAAGTTCCTCGGGGTCAATATCACAAATGACCTGACTTGGTCCGACCAAGCAGAGTTCACTGCCAAGAAGGCCCACCAGCACCTTTACTTCCTGAGAAAACTAAAGAAATTTGGCCTGTCCCCTAAAACCCTCACTGATTTTTATAGACGCGCGGTAGAAAACATTCTTCTAGGGTGCATCACAACCTGGTATGGAAGTTGTCCTGTCCAAGACCGGCAGAAGCTGCAGAAGATCGTGAACATGGCGCAGCACATCACACAAACCAATCTTCCGTCACTGGACTCACTTTACATTGCACGCTGTCAGAGCAGTGCTGCCAGGATAATCAAGGACACAACCCACCCAGCCAACACACTTTTCATCCCTCTTCCCGCTGGGAGAAGGCTCAGGAGCTTGGAGACTTGTACGGCTGGATTTGGGAACAGCTTCTTTCCAACTGTGATAAGACTGCTGAACGGATCCTGACCCGGATCTGGGCCATACCCTCCAAATATCCGGACCTGCCTCTCGGTTTTTTTGTACTACCTTACTTTCTATTTTTCTAATTTTTCTATATATGATTTATAATTTAAATTTTTAATATTTACTATTGACTTGTAATCCAGGGAGCAGGAAGTGCAGAATCAAATATCGCTATGATGACTGTACGTTCTAGTATCAATTGTTTGGCGACAATAAAGTATAAAGTAAGTATAAAGTATAAATAATGGGTGATTTATTAAAAATATGGTGAATATTAGGAGACCAGACAAAACTGGTTTATCGAAGAATTAATTCCGTTGGAAAAAATTCTCAGTTGGAGAAAAATCTGTAAAACTAAACTTTGATAGCCTTTGTGTTTAGCATATAAATATCGAGCCCACATTGAGCTAACAGACCTTCCTGCGGAAAGCGTCTCGGTACGTAGATGCCTGCTGTACCTTGTTGTGTGGAATAAAGAAGCTGCTTTGTATCTAGCAGTGACTCTGTCTCTCCGGTGATTTCATCCACGCTACAACATTTGGTGTCAGGAATGGGATACCTTCATGACCCGTCGTGTGGCCAGCGTTCCTAGCAGTCTAATTTGGTGAGTATTTTTCTAAAATAACACTCACACTTGGATCTGTTCGATCGGTGGTGCACGGGACATGAGGTATCACGAACATGAGAGCTGAACTGGTAGATATGAAAGTACTGTGTGCGTGTGCATGTGTGTTTATGTAAGTGAGGAATCTTCGCATGTTAACTTGGTGAGACCTGGACCACCAGTTGCAAAAGGTGGTAACCGGTTCGAGACGCCAGAGTAGGGGCGTGTATACTCGTTTGGGGAGCTGCATTTTAGTGTATGCATGTGCAAGTGTGATGCAAGGGAATACAGCAGGCATCATGAGTTCAGATACTCAAAAGTGGCCGATTGTGGAATACATACTCTGCGGTTTTAACTATATGTTGTTTAACTGGTACCCATCTTTTATATTTTGCGTAGTGTGGGGATATCTCAGGCGAGGTTTTACCCAGATAAATCTACCAGAGTGGCACCTATTGAGGTCAGGCAACGTCAGGTTGAGAACCCTGATGATCCGAGCCAGCCTTTGACCTTGATTACAACTATCCATAAGCCGTTCACCCCCGGGGAGAAACAGAGCATTTTGTCCGAGTTGCCCTCACTTAAAGTCGCCTGTGAGAATTCAGAATTCTGGCGTAAACTCGAGGAAATGGTTGAAGTTCACCAGATGCACCCTAAAGATATACACGTGTTAGTGAAAGCCAAGTGCCCGAGGAATATGTGGGACAGGATGGCCCGGGGTTGTGGGATGGTACATGGGCAACTACCGGGAGCGCCAGTAGTGAAGAAAGATATCGCTCTTTTAAAGGGGAAGTGAGGCAGTGACTGGGGGGAGGCGAGAGTAGCTGGGGAATGATAATGGCAGTGATTCAAAAAGCTGACGAGATAGCCATGGATTATGCAGAATGTAAATACCGAGCATACAAGGAGTATTCAGGGTTAGATAACCCAGGGAGGGATGACCAAGTCTTCCTATAAATGCTGAAGGAAGGCCTGAGCTCAGCCCACCAAGAAGTTTTAGATTTAGGCATAATGGTAGCGTCCAACTACTCTGAGATAGTTTCGTGGGCCAGTCAGATAGACCAAAGAAAATGCAAGAGAAATCATAAAGTGGGTATAGTGGAGGCAGCTGCTGTGATGTCCTGGAGAGTTTGTTTTGCTTGCCAGCAGCTGGGGCACTAAGCAAAAGACTGCCGGACCAGGTATAAGGCAGTGAAGGAGTTGATATGCTATAGCTGTGACCTATCGGGACATAGCTGGAGACAGTGTCCAAAAGGGAGGGGGAAAACCCAGGCGAAGGAGATGGCAGACACCCAGTCACTCACCCCATCAGCACCCAGTCTGTCCAATATGACTGCTGATCAGATCATAGAGCTAGTAAAGACGGCTTCTAAGTCAGGAAAATAGCTGGCGGCGACACCCACTGCCAGTGCTGGTGACCCGCGGATGTACACAACAGCATTGTTAGGGGGCCGGCAATGCAATATGTTAGTGGACATAGGGGCATCGGTAACGATAACTGACTTACCCTTACCAACAACCGGACAGGCTATTTATATTACGGAAGTAGGAGGAAAAATGGTAAAAGCTGAAAGAAGCAAATTGCAAATACTAGAAATCGGGAGAGTGCAGCTTCCAGTGTATTTCTGGGTATGTCCAAATAATGAGGGCACGATCCTTGGAATCCTCAGGGAAGCAGGAGCTGTTATAGATTCAGGAAAAGGAAAAATAATATGGACAAGTCAGGGGCAGCGAACACGCACAACCAACAGAATACACAACCTGGCTAGCAGAGACGCAGCTGCCCCGTTCATTAGAGACTGGAGCCAGGATGATGTCTATGGGTTACTTTGTCAGCAGTTCCCAGCTGTGTGGGCTAGACACAAGCAAGATTGTAGGCAGGTAAAGATAGACCCAGTTAAAATAGATGGGGACAGCATAAACCCCATTAGCAGTATCCTATAAAACCAGACTCAATGGCAGCTGTCCAGGGTATAGTGAAGGAATTAAAACACCAGGGGATACTCAGAGAGACTACGGCCACAACTAACTCACCTATATGGCCAGTAGAGAAACCCGACGGGTCATATTGGTTAACAATAGACTATGCCGCCCTTAATAAGACCACGCCCAGATTGCATCCCATCGTGGCGACCCTGTGACAATCCTGAATGGCCTGTCTCCAGGACATAAATTTTTTTCAGTCCTGGATATCGCTAATGAGGTTTGGGGACTCCCCTTAGCACCTGAATCCCAAGACCGATTTGCCTTCACCCTGGGTGGGCGGCAGTATATGTGGACCAGACTCCCCCAGGGATTCCACAATAGCCCAGCTATTTTTCATAAGGTCATGGCGCAGGCTTTGGAAAAGCACAGTTTAATGCCCTACCGGTCGCCCATCTTACAATATGTAGATGATCTACTCATTGCTTCGGAAGATGAAGCGGGCCATTTGGGAGCGATGGCCAGTGTTTTAGAGGTACTGCAGAATGAGGGGTTTAAAATCAGTCCGCACAAAGCTCAGCTAGGCAAACAGACTGTAAAGTACCTGGGCTACACCATTTCCCAAGGGAGGAAGGACATGTCAGATGACAGACATTCAGCAATCAGCTCCATGCCCCGCCCAGTCAACGTAAGGGGAGTGAGGAAGGTGATGGGTTTGTTTAACTACTGCCGAAATTTTATACCGGGGTTCTCAGCACTAGTGGCCTCGATACAGGCCTTGATTAAAGGAGGGAAGCCCCCCCCCCGGAAGCAGTAAAGTGGGGGTCAGAAGAGGAAAAGGCCTTTACAGAAATCAGGAAAGCTCTGGTTTCCGCACCTGCACTAGGGTTACCAGATGCAGATCGCCCCTTTCACCTATACTGTAGTAACGAGGGAGGGTACTACAACGCGGTAGTGGTGCAGGACTATGGGGACACTAGAAGGCCAATGGCCTATTACTCTATGAAACAGGATCCCGTTGCAGCAGGACTCCCCCGCTGTGTTGCAGCGTTAGACTGCGCCGCGCGGGCTGTGCGAGTAAGCGAACCAGTTGTGATGATGGGGCAACTGATCCTACACACACCTCATACCATTGTAGAACTCCTGAACACGGGGAGGCTGAGGGCAGTCACCGATAGCCGACGAGCAGCTTGGGAGGCAGTTCTCATTCCAAAGGACAAATCAATAACTATAGTTAGAGGCACTGGGGAGAATCCCACGAGCGCTATCCTAACGGAGGGAGAAGCACACGAGTGCCAAATAGAAATTGTCAAGGAAGAAGATATCGGTGTGAAGGAAACACCTCTGGAAGGAACAGTAAATGAAATCTTTATAGATGGGTCTCAGAGGTACATAGATGGGAAACCACGAACTGGGTGGGCCGTGGTAAAGGAAACAGGTGAAGAGTTAGCTTCAGGAGCACTGCCAGGGGGCTGCTCAGCTCAGGTAGCAGAACTGGCAGCTGTGGTAGAAGCTCTACGCTGCAGTAAGGGTAGACGGGTAAATATATATACCGACAGCCGGTATGCATTTGGGGTGGTGCATGATTACCTAATGGCTTGGGTACGACGAGGATTCATAACTTCAACAGGTGCTAATATTCAGCATGGGCACCTAATACAACAGCTACTGGAAGCAGTGAGCCTGCTAGAAGAGGTGGCAGTGATTAAGGTAAAAGCACACCAGAAGGGTGAGAGCATGGAACAGAAGGGAAATGAGTGGGCAGATGTTGCTGCAAAGAAGGCAGCAGAGGAACAAGAGGCAATTGAAATTGCAAGTGTGCAGGAGGAAACGACAGAAGCCAGTTTAGTAAAATTATATGAAGAGGTAGAGGCAGAAGAGAAGGAAAAATGGAGGAGAAAAGGAGCAAAGGAGGGACCAGATGGGTGCTGGACACATGGGGAGGAAAGAGTCGCGGTGGCCCCACTCTGTATTAGACAGACACTACAAAAGTTATATCATGGGGTGATGCATCAGGGAAGGCAGAGCATGATCACAACCCTCCAGCAGGACTGGTGGTGGCCAGGGATGGGCAGGGATGTTGAGAAATTCTGCCACCATTGTATCATTCGTGCCCAGCATAACTCTAGTAAGGACAGAAAGCTACAGCTGGCAAATCAGCCTCGGCCGAGGGGACCCTGGGAAAACATCCAGATAGACTTCACAGGGCCCCTGCCAAAAATCAGGGGGAAAAGTTACCGTCTAGTAATTATGGATCACTTCACCCGGTGGGTAGAGGCTTTCCCAACAAAGGACTGCACCACCCGCACCGCTGCATGGATCCTAGTTCAGGAAATCCTCCGAAGGTGGGGAACCCCAGTTCAGGAGGATTCAGATCAGGGAGCAGATTTCATGGGGAAAGTGATGAAGGAAATGTGCCAACTACTAGGGATTTGACAATGGTTCCATGTACCCTACCACCCCCAGAGTTCAGGGATGGTAGAAAGGATGAACCAAACAATCAAGAATATGTTAGCCAAAGCTATAGCTGAGACAGGAAAGACATGGGTGGATGTATTACCAGGAATCTTGATGAGGTTGCGTGCAACCCTGAACTGTACTTTGGGTCTCAGCCCCTACGAATTATTGATGGGGCGAGCAATGCGACTCCCTTATGGGGTAATTACGGGTTGCGGGGAGCCTGGGGCTCATAGGGATAGAATGACCCAATATGTGAAAGACCTTTGTAACCAACTTAAAGTATTAAAGGATCCAGCGAAACAACAGCAACGAATCGCTGATCAGAAAGAGCCAGAGGGAAGGGGAATAGTTCTTCCACAGCATGGAGACCAAGTTATGGCGAGGGTGCTGCCGGAAAGGCCAGGGTTTGCCCCCAGGTGGATAGGACCACAGACGGTACACTTAACCAATGATACGTGTATCTGTGTACAGACTTGGCGAGGCAGCCAGTGGAGACTCTGGACTCAGGTTAAAGCAAATGACTCACCCTCTTGTTGCTCCCACAGACAGAGTGGGGAACCAAGTGTACCGGTAACCATATAATTACAGAGAACCTAAGAGAGGAACACCAGCCGGCCATGCCAGACCTGACCACAGCTGATGAAAACATACCCGGAGAAAACTCAAAGGCAGAAAATGCCGAGAACGTGGCAGAAGACACTGAGAACGTGTTGGAAAACCATGAATAGCCTGCTAAAGTGTGATGATGATGGTACTCTGTAAAGAAGGCTGGTTGCCAAAGGTAGATGATTAATTTTATAGCATAGCTTAGAAATTTATTGGGAAATAGACGGGGAGGGATTTTTGAGTTAAAGTAGAGACGGCAAGTTCCACCACTTCGATGGCGTTTCAGACTGCACTCGGCATCTGGAAGCAGTCACCCCCAGTCTGAGGAGCTGGGCCCTTTCAGCAGTTGGACCAGTGATTGACCGGACAGTTTGGAAGGGGTGCCACCGGGGACAGGTCCTTGCAGACATTTACATAGAGGCCACCCCAACACCTTCCTGTACATCGATGAGAGAGCCCGTGGGTGCTCCTGGAAGGAGAGTTTCAGCGACCAGAGGATAAAGGGCTGAAGACAAAGGAATGTGATTAAGATGCAGTCAGCCTGCAGGTGCACGAAAGGAGCTGCATCCCTAACGAACTGGAACAGCCTCTCTGCTTAACATTTGGTAGGTAGCGATTAGGTAATGCTAGGATAGATATCGAAGTACATAAAATTGGTGGGGGGGGGGAATGTCAAGACAGGGCATATTTGCAGCCCTATTTGAGCAAATCCTCCTAGGTTGGCCTTTCCTGATACAAATTTAATTTTTGTCCAGGAAGGCCAAGAGGAGGGACTGTTAGAGTGAGTTTTTTTGGGTAGATGATTTGCTTACACTTAAATGGCTTTGGTCACCAGACTTCTATTTTAACTGTTTGACAAAGGACTGTGGATTAAGTCCACCACAATGCACTTCCTTAAATGGTGTGAATATCAGATGCTTCTGGCGCCTGCTGCTGTAGTTTCGAAGACAGTATTATCTATATATTATAAATATTAATTGTCGTCTATGTTAGCATGGGAAATGCCAAATAAATGTATCGTAGACTTAACTTACATTCCTAAAGGCTGTGGATACCAACCCAGACATGTTGGCGTCGGAAGGAAAGGGTGGTGTGATATTTTGTATGTAGCTTCAATAAGAAGTATTGTCTATAACTTTTTAAGTAGCGATTGCCTTTGTGTTTAGCATATAAATATCGAGCCCACATTGAGCTAGCAGACCTTTCTGCGGAAAGCATCTCGGTGCGTAGATGCCTGATGTACCTTGTTGTGTCGAATAAAGAAGCTGCTTTGTATCTAGCAGTGACTCTGTCTCTCCAGTGATTTCATCCATGCTACAACTATTCTTTAGCCCCAACTATTATTATTAGCCCCAACTATTCTTTCTTCTACAACAGTACCCCTCTAGGCCCAGAAAGAACAATGGGACTGAAGATTAGATCTCTTAATAAATCAGTGAGTTGTTTTGTCTATGTCTCCCCTTTCACTGTGAAAGGGTGACACCTCTCTGTCCCTTTATTAGGGAGGGAGAGAGATCCTGTGGTACGTCAAATTGTCTGGATGAACAATTAATTTTTATTGTACTGCAGATGATGGTCTTTCTTAGAGGCTTTGCTCTTGCTTACCTGGTAGGTGGAGGGTGCTGATGCTTATTTTTGATGAAGGAAGTGAGTGATGGAGAGGGTCATTGCTTTGCTGCTGTTTGTATGTGGGAGGGGGAGCATGGAGGCTTTGGGGTTCCAACAGTTTAACTGTCACTTACTCTTTGGGGCACTCTTCTGTTTTGTGGATGTCTGCAAAGAACAAGAATTTCAGGTTGTTGATTGTATACGTTCTCTGATATTAAATAGAACTACTGAACTATTGAACTAATAATACCCTTGTTAGGCCAACTATATGGCCATCCCTTAATGCCAACACTTTACCTGCACAGAAAAATAATTAAGGTCACTGAAATAAAGAACTGTGTTAAAATAAAGAGAAGTTAAATCCAGGGATGGATTTGTACATGAAAACCCCAATTCCAAACACTGTCCCAAAAGGAAAGGTTCTCTAGAACCACTTTGGCCCTGCTCTAATGATCTATATCGATTTTCAACAGTGGATCCCATTTAATAGCTTGCTTATACTCCTGAATAATCTTTTCCCAATCAGCAGGAAGGAGTGGAAGGGGCGGTGGTTCTGTGGATGTGTATTTGTTCAATTCTCTGTGTCACTATCAGAAATGATAAGCTCCAGTATCTCTTCTACAGCTGGTTTTAGCAACCTCTGATCCACAATTGTTAATTCGGTTGAGACATCACTGACTACCTTATTGTAGCCAGTTGGATTGCATTGCAACTGTCTCTTGTAATGTGCTCTTGCTGATGTGGAGATGTGGTAGATGTTGTTCACCAAGGAATACTTCAAGATGTTTTCATTATTAACAGGCAATATGGACAGGAAACAGTTGTGGTACAGTATGTAGCAAAATCACATTCAGTCAGATGTCTTTGCACAAATTCCAATGAACATGCCCAAAAATTCCACCCGTAGTAACCACTTGAACAAACCACACCACTGTTGGAGACCAAGCATGGGTGAGATAATCCTGTATGATGTGCCCTCCGCTTGAATCCAGTAATAAAGGATCTGATATTTCTTTGAATGGAAGACATGTTATACAGGACTAATCCCCCATGCTTGGTCCATAAGAGCAGTGTTGGTTTGTTCAAGGAGCTGCTACATTTTGTTGACAAAAAAGAATCGACAGTTATGCCAAGTAAACATCTGTCTTAGACAAAGGATTACAACAGACTTGTGGGGGAAATTAAAATGCAACATTGATACGTCAAAAGCAGTTTGTAGCAAGTAACGACATTTTGTCGATTTCATGCTGTGGGATTAGTGTAGGAATACAGTTTGGGATGGTCATCATTGACCATAAACTCTATAGTGTGGTGTTTGCTTAAGAATTCATTGGTAGGTTCTATTGAAATGCTGAAATACTTTGATTGTCAATATTTGAATTGAATGCTGTATGTTTGGTCTGGGTCAAGCACTTGGAAAACTGAAGGTAGTGACCTTGAAGTTGGGAGTAAAAGAAAAATTAAACCTATTGAGAAATCTCTAGTGAGTAGAATTGAAAGTTCTTAAAAGGAACATAATAAATTTGTCAGAATAATTAAGGATGTGATACCATTAATTCGATGTTTTATGCAAGAGAAAGAAAATGTCTCGCAAGTGCTGTCTCACTTTGAAGATGCAAAAAGTATTCATGAAGTTGTTGTTAAGCAACACAACATGTTGTCTTTAATTCCTATCTCAGAGCAAGGTAAACAAATCAAAAGCTTTGAAAGTATTGAGACTTTTATTAAGCAGTTGAGCAGAGGCTGAACAATGGCTGAAACAAACATGTGACATTGAAGGTCATGTTGTCGAAGCAAGTGAAAATATTTATCAAATTCTATTTAAGTTTTTTTTCCAGACAGAGGATTTGTGTGACAGGTACGTATGAATACAAAGTCTAACTGTTTGAATCATCCTATCACCAAGATCTGTCTTCTACAGGAGGCAGAGGTTTGAGGAGCTTCAGCTCTAGGAGATTCATGATTCTGTCTTGTTAGAGAATGGTGGTAGAAGATCACTCTGTACTGGGCTAAGTGCTGGTAACCTCTGGCCTAGATAAGTGTTGCATGACTTGCCTGTAAGAAGAAAGAGAATATTTGCGTGAATGTTAAGATTGCATGTCTCCTGTTTTATTACAACTATATACTGCTAAATTATTATAGTACAATGATTAAGGAGCTGGGATGTAGGAGCCATGTTTCTGTTTTCTATCTGCATTGTGTAATTATGTTGGGCATTTATTATGTTCATTATGGTAGTCACATGGGTAGGGGTGTGGTAAAAACGAAGAGTTTGAATATGCATTTATGCTTTGTTTTTGAGGTTCAGTTAAAGTTTGTCTTTAGTCAGTTAGGGTTAGAGATTGTTGGGTATGAAATCTTTGTTGACCGCTTATGCTTAAGTTCAATTAATTATGCTTATTTACACTGCAGAAAGTTTAAATGTGTTTATTACATTAAGATTGTTCTGCTATATCACTAGTTTATTTTCATTAGTTTTATCGCTTCAAGATTGCTTGCATTTCTAGTTGCTTAATAAAAGATCAAATATATTTCCTCAACTTTGAACCTTATTATTGGATTCAAATGGAAGGCGCATCATATGGGATTAAACCCCCATGCTTGGTCTCTAACTCTAACTGACTAAAGACAAAACTCAAACTGAACCTCAAAGCCAAATCACGAAGAGCCAAGCTCTCTGCTTTTACTGCATCCTCACCCATGTGACTAACTATCATAATAAGTAGGCAACACAAAAATACAATGCAGATAGAAAACAGATACGTCGCCCCTTCACCTCGCTTTGGTGACATTGCATCAAGTTCATCTCCTCTTGAACTTGTGTAATTCAATTACGTAGGCTGGCCGGTTACTTCAGAATCAGAATCAGGTTTATTATCACTGGCATGTGACATGAAATTTGTTAACCTGGAGATATCCAAGTTCCCTCATGGTATTTTCCAACGGTATGCTTCTCATAAGAGGGTAAGATTGTCTCTGTGTCAGGGAATGTAGAGGCCAGACACAATGACTCTTATTCTCACAGTCTTCATGGACATGATTAATCAGAGTGAGATCTCAAATGTAGCACAATCGGGCACCTTTAAGCACCCATTCTTACAGCTGGTTGACATTGTAGGTTTTCACAAATAAAATGGCTGAGGCGTTTTGTGTTTAAGAATAAACATAGCAACTTGCTTATTAACTATCAAAAAACTGAACACAAAGCGCAGTAAGAGTCCTTTATGCATTGACCTTATGTCAGACCAGCCTCTTAAAGTGAACCCCAAACCAATGTTAGTGGTTATGAATTATGTATGTTTCCACCAATTACATTACACAATTAAACGCTCCCCAGAATTCACTAAAACCGGCATTGTGAGCCTGTTCAGAGCCCAGATGAGCCACTTGGCTCAAGTCCTATGTTCCATGGGTGGGGGAACAGCAGGTGTCTCTGGCTCGTCTGGGGGTGTGTTGATATGTTCTTGGTCACGTCGTGATGGCAGGGGCACGGTAGTGGAAACTTCTTGGTGGGCTGGTTTAAGGTGATCGATCGAAACGCATTCAGGTTTGCCCCTCTTGTCTATGATAAAAGTCTTTTTGCTTCGTTCCAAAATTCAGAACAGGCCATCATAAGGGCTTAAGGGGATGTTGGTGTGCATCATGGCGGACAAAAGTAAACAAGGCTGAATGTAGGTCAATAGGAACCCAAGAGTGTTGTACGCCATGATGGGAGGTAGGAATAGGTGCAAAGGGATTGAATTTACTGAGGAGGGTGGAAAGCGTTGAGAGGCTGACCAGGCAGTCGTGGCATCAGGAATAAAATCACCTGGCACTCATAATGGCTGCCCGTATACCAATTAAGCCGTGGACAACTGCAGGTCCTCTTTTGGAGCTGTTCTGAGCCCCAGCAGGACCCATACAGATGATCAAGCCAATGCTCAGAGCAGCAAAGCCACTCGTATAGGCTGTTGGACTGCGGATGATATGTCATGGTGTGATATAGCCTAACGACGAGGTTCTGGGCCATCCCAGCCCAGAGGTCTGATATGAATCCATGCAGGCTGCAGTCCAATCACATACGTCTTTTCTAAGGCCGTGCCACACAAACTTCAGCGCAACCAGGTTCTGTGAGGCCTTCTGGTTCAGATGCGAAAGGCCGTGCATGGAGCCAAAAACAACCTGCCTCCAGTTTGTGGGCACGATGGGGTGATGGGCGACTGCTTGAGACTTTGTACAGGAGAGAAACCCCAGCTTCCCCAGACTTAACTGTTGTTCAGTAAGCCTGGACCTTTGGCCAGTAGCTTGGTTGGTTGCCATGACACTCCCTTCTTTAGCTCTTGTTAATTAAATTAATCTTGATATAATTTATCTGTCCTTTACCTAATACATCCTTAATTGCCTTAGTAAAATTGTAGATAAGATCAGGCTATATGGGGTATACAGGGAGGGGTAGTGCCTCTGGTGGAGAGGCTTGTTATGTCCATTCCAAGGCTGCTACCTGGAATGGTCCCCATCAGACACCCAGCTCTCACTTGTGGCTTCAAGTAGCGGCAGCAGCCACACCCTGGTACAGGTGGACTAAACCAGGTGAGGGTAGCTGACAGCCTGGTACTCCAGTGAGTTAGGGATATGCCCATCCTCGCACGCAAAGTCAGCTCTGGCAGACTGGCTGGATGAGCTCTACTGTGAAATCCAATGGCCAGGAAAGTGCTACTGCAACGCCCCTTGGAGAACAAAGAGCATGATAAGGCACAGAAGATATAGATAGATAGATAGGTATACTTTATTAATCCCGAGGGAAATTTGGTTTCGCCACAGCCGCACCAACCAAGAATAAAGCGTAAATATAGCGATACAAAAACCACCAACAATCAAACAACAAAATGCAAACTATGCCAGATGGAAAATAAGTCCAGGACCAGTCTATTGGCTCAAGGTGTCTGACCCTCCACGGGAGGAGCTGCATGTTCGATGGCCACAGGCAGGAACGACCTCCCGTGCCGCCAAGTGTTGTATCACGGTGGAATGTGGCCGAAGTCCAACATTAAAAAGTTCAATATCCAGTCTGCAAATGCGTTCCTCGATCATAATATGCCCCGGATTGCACCATCTGTTGTTAACCAGATCAGTAAGCACCCAACTCCTTTATGCTTACCGCTCTCAGTGCACTTCTGGTCAGCCAGAACGGTATTACCCACCGAACTCCTCTTCTCCATAAGTCTCTGTTGTCTCGACCCAGTCCTCTTTCCTCGACTTTGTGATCCCCCTCTGCATCCTCTATGTGTTTTCCTCCGGATTTCAGCAGGGGTGTCCGCCGCTCTGCTCGCTAAACCAGCCGGCATTAGCTGGTTTCTAGAATACACCATGCGACCTTGCTTCTGTCCCGCGTGTTGGGATGTAACCATTTCCAGCGCTAAAAAAGACCCAAATAAAACTCTCTCCCAGCATGTTAGAGAGGGTGCAGCGTCAACGTGTTACTGTGAGAAAAAAAATACAAAGAATAATGTAAATTTTAAAAAGTAAGAAGAAGAAAGTAAGAATAGATCGGAATGGCTGTACAAGGCTGCATGCACGACTCGCGCATGCGCACTTCATGGTCATTCACTGCGACTTAAGAAGTTTGTGATGCTTGTTTGTACTATTGGACCTGGACTTCTGAGATCGAAAGAGTGGAACTGTCCCAGTGGAATGGCTATTCCACTTTAAAAAAGTTCTTCTGCACAGGTTTCCTGTCATTGTCGGAGACAATGACAAGCTGTCCAGTAATAATACATTTTGAAACAGAATGGTGGCTGCAGGAAGGCTTAATTAAGTTCCAGACTAGGTTCTGATTAGAGAATAAAATGATTTTCCATGGGTCAAACAGCAAATCCAATAATGGGTCCATGCTACAATACAATTAGTGAAGTTCCTGAAACTTGTGTGTCACAGCTGTTGCATTCCACATCTCTGCTTCTAGGCTTTGTCACCACAGGAGCTCAATCCACATCTTCTCCGATCATTTTGGATCTACCCCTCCCCCTCCCAGTTTCAAATCTCTTACTAGCTCTTCTTTCAGTTAGTCCTGACGAAGGGTCTTGGCCCGAAACGTCGACTGTACCTCTTCCTAGACATGCTGCCTGGCCTGCTGCGTTCACCAGCAACTTTGATGTATGTTGTCTGAATTTCCAGCAACTTCAGATTTCCTTGTGTTTGCGTTTTACAATCCACATCTACTAGCTCTTAGCCCTCATTATTCCTCCTTCTACAACAGTGTATGGCACTGACTGCCACTGATAGTGGTGGAGACACATACGTTAGGGACATCTGGGAAACTCTTAGATAGGCACATAGGAGTTTAGTAATATGGAAGACTATAGAGTAGGGTAGGGTTAGATTGACCTTCGAGTCGGTAAAAAAAATGTCAGCACAACGTTGTGGGCTGAAGGACCTGTACTGTGCTGTAATATTCTACGTTCTCTGAATATATGTTGTTAACTTGTATTAATGACAAGATTAACAGAGGGTAGAACATTGTGAATTGAGATGCGGGTGTTGAAACTAAAGCCAAGAAACTTCTTTCTATAGAAGCTGAGAAAATTATAATATCTCATTCAGAAAATGTTTACTGTACTTTGGGCGATATACTGCAGGGCTAGAAGGGTGAAACAATCTTAAGTCCTCAAAGGAAGAGAAAGAGGCTAGACAGGAAGGGACAGCCGTAACATCAACAGCACAATAATGACAATGGTTTGAATGGAGCATCATTATAGGTTTCTCATTCTAGAACAAGATGCTGATGAAGAAAAAGATGAAAAGCAGAAAGTAAACTGAAGTTCCTTCTGATATTCATTAATCCAGAGCTTCCACAGATTTTTTGGCATGGCAACCCTTGCAAAAGGTGATTCTCAGGTCAGCAGTATTCTACCAGCAACTGTGAGCATATCAAATCAGAAACAATGGCTGGGCAGCTTTCTCCTTACAGCTTAAAAGAAAACTGGGTTTGGAGAGACATTTTCAATCTTCCAGTCCTCTGGAAGAATCATTACTAATGCCTCCAAAATCTCTATCGCTGCCTCTTTCAGAACCCTAGGGGGCAGTTCATCTGGTCTGGGTGACTCATGTACCCTTAGGTCTTTCTGCTTTTTGAGCTCCTTTGGCCCTTGTAATAGTAACCGCACTCACCTCTCTTCCCTCACACCTTTCAACATCTGGCACACTGCACAGTGAAGACTGATGCAAAATACTTATTTAGTTCATCTGCCATCTCCTTGTCCCCCATTGTTACTGCTCCGGCCTCATTTTCTAGTGATCCTATATCCACTCTCATCTCTTATTTTTTTTACATACTTGAAAAAGCTTTTACTATCCACTTTGATACTGTTTGCTAGCTTGCTTTCATATTTTCACCCTTGAAAAATTGGCAAAGGACACAGCTGACTCCCTTGATGAGGCATGACAGGCAATTTCTGAAATGTCAGCAGAGTTAGTGGCAGTATAATCTGCACCCCGGCAAAACAGAATGGCCTTACACTTTATTTCAGCTGGAAAAGGGGGTACTTGTGGTTTAATTGGGCAGGAATGTTTCACCTACATAGCAGACAAATCTGAAAATATAATTCATCTGATGGATTATATCAGAGAGGCTGCAGATAGAATTAGAAAAGTGGGAGAGCATTTCCACGATGAAAATCCCTCTGGAAGCTGGTGGCCATTTGGAATGCTGGGAGGATGGTGGCCTACTGTTTTACGTTATGGAATAACCATTGGTATAATAATAATGGCAATAATCCTATATTGATTCTTGTGCGCAGTGGTGGGCCTGAAAATGAGGGAATGTTACAGTTTTGGGTACTTGTTGATAAAAGAGAGCCATGAGAACCAAATCATTATAGCCTTAAAGATGTAATCCACTTTGAAAATCCTGATAATATTGAATATATGTTGTCATGATGTGACAAAAAGAAGGGAATGTGGAAGTATGTTTTGAATTTTGTATTTTTTGTAACCATTTAGTGTGACAAAATGGAATTGCACAAATCCCAGAATGCTAAGCTAATATGTTACAATATATGTACTTGGCTAAAGGAATACATGACTGCAGGCACACAATTGAATATATGTTCAATGTACTGAATAATTGGCAAGAATAAGGAAGTAGCAGAGACGAGTCAACTGCAGGTGGCAGAGTATAACAAATGTATCAGAAGGACTGAATTCGCTGCAAATAGTAGCTGAGTCTTGTTCTTGGGTATAAAAATAACGCTTTTTAAATAACAGCAACACACATCAAAGTTGCTGGTGAACGCAGCAGGCCAAACAGCATCTGTAGGAAGAGGTGCAGTCAACGTTTCAGGCCGAGACCCTTCGTCCTTCAGTTAGTCCTGACGAAGGGTCTCGGCCTGAAACGGTGGACTGCACTTCTTCCTACAGATGCTGCTTGGCCTGCTGCGTTCACCAGCAACTTTGATGTGTGTTGCTTGAATTTCCAGCATTTGCAGAATTCCTGTTGTTTACGCTTTTTAAATGGTGTGTTGGAAGTCTCCTACCCTCCCTAGATGGAGTAGAGGTGAACTTTTACCTTGCAAGTAGTAGAAGTGCTAGATAACAATCCTCTCAATGTTGGTATTATGTTCTGTGAGATTTAGCAGAGAGGTACTCGATACAGTGTTACATTAGTAGTGAGGGATTTCAGTATTCTGTGTTCTGAGCTCTGTGTCAGATGTGGGAAGTCCGGGAGACTCCCAGCCTCCCGGACGGCCACATCTTCGTCAGGTGTGTTGAGCTGCAGCTCCTTAGGGACTGCGTTAGGGAACTGGAGATGCAGCTCAATGACCTCCGTCTGGTCAGGGAGAGTGAGGAGGTGATAGAGAGGAGCTATAGGCAGGTAGTCACACCCGGGACTCGGGAGACAGACAAGTGGGTAACAGTCAGGAGAGGGAAGGGCAGGAGTCAGAGGCTAGAGAGTACCCCTGTGGCTGTACCCCTTAACAATAAGTACTCTTGCTTGAGTACTGTTGCAGGGGGGGATGACCTACCTGGGGGAAGCAACAGTGGCCGTGCCTCTGGCACAGAGTCTGGCCCAGTGGCTCAGAAGAGTAGGGAAAGGAAGAGGGTGGCAGCAGTGATAGGGGACTCTATAGTTAGGGGTCAGACAGGCGATCTGTGGACACAGGACAGATGGTAGTTTGCCTCCCAGGTGCCAGGTTCCAGGATGTTTCTGATCGTGTCCATGATATCCTGAAGTGGGAAGGAGAACAGCCAGAGGTCGTGGTACATATTGGTACTAATGACATAGGTAGGAAAAGGGAGGAGCTCCTGAAAGCATATTACATGGAGTTGGGAAGGAAGTTGAGAAGCAGGATCACAAAGGTAGTAATCTCAGGATTACTACCTGTGCCATGCAACAGTGAGAATAGGAATAGAATGAGGTGGAGGATAAATGCGTGGCTGAGGGATTGGAGCAGGGGACGGGGATTCAAATTTCTGGATCATTGGGACCTCTTTTGGGGCAGGAAACACCTGTACAAAAAGGACGTGTTGCACTTGAATCCCAGAGGGACCAATAACCTGGTGGGGAGGTTTGCTAAGGCTACTGGGGAAAGTTATCCCCTAGGATTGTTGGGGGGTGGGAACCAAACTGAATAGATGGAGGAAGAGGCAGTTGGCTCATAAATAGAGAAAGCTTGAAGACAGTGTGAGAGGGAGGATAGCCAGGTGAAAGAGAAGGGACGTGCTCAGACCGATGGTTTGAGATGTGTCTATTTTTATGCCAGGAGTATAATAGACAAAGCGGATGAGCTTAGAACGTGGATCAGTACTTGGAGCTATGATGTTGTGGCCACTACAGAGACATGGATGGCTCAGGGCAGGAATGGTTACTTCAAGTGCCACGCTTTAGATGTTTCAGAAAGGAGAGGGAGGGTATTGGGAAATTAATCTGGTTAGGTGTCAGGTCTGTCAGTGGGAGAGCATTTTGGAGATAGTGATCACAATTCTATCTCCTTTACTATAGCTTCAGAGAGGGATAGGAACACACAAGTTAGCGAAGTGTTTAATTGGAGTAAGGGGAAGTATGAAGCTATCAGGCAAGAATTTGGAAACATAAATTGGGAACAGATGTTCTCAGGGAAATGTATGGAAAAAATGTGGCAAATGTTCAGGGGATATTTGCATGGAGTTCTGCATAGGTACATTCCAATGAGGCAGGGAAAGGATCGTAGGGTACAGGAACTGTGGTGTATAAAGGCTGTTATAAGTGTAGACAAGAAGAAAAGAAGAGATGACGAAAGGTTCAAAAAACTAGGTAATGATAGAGATCTAGAAGATTATAAGGCCAGCAGGAAGGAGCTTAAGAAAGAAATCAGGAGAGCCAGAAGGGGCCATGAGAAGGCTTTGGCAGACAGGATTAAGGAAAACCCCAAGGCATTTTACAAGTATGTGAAGAGCGAGAGGATAAGACGTGAGAGAATACGACCAATCAAGTGTGACAGTGGAAAAGTGTGTATGGAACCAGAGGAGATAGCAGAGGTACTTAATGAGTACTTTGCTTCAGTATTCACTATGGAAAAGGACCGTGGCGATTTTAGGGACGATTTACAGCGGACTGAAAAGCTTGAGCAAGTAGATATTAAGAAAGAGGATGTGCTGGAGCTTTTGGAAAGCATCAAGTTGGATAAGTCACCGGGACCAGACGAGATATACCCCAGGCTATTGTAAGAGGCGAGGGTGCAGATTGCTGAACCTCTGGCAATGATCTTTGCATCATCAATGGAGACAAGAGAGGTTCCGGAGGATTGGAGGGTTGTGGATGTTGTTCTCTTATTCAAGAAAGGGAGTAGAGATAGCCCAGGAAATTATAGACCAGTGAGTCTTACTTCAGTGGTTGGTAAGCTGATGGAGAAGATCCTGAAAGGCAGGAATTATGAACATTTGGAGAGGCATAATATGATTAGGAATAATCAGCATGGCTTTGTCAAAGACAGGTCTTAGCTTACGAGCCTGATTTAGTTTTTTGAGGATGTGACTAAACACGTTGATGAAGGTAGAGCCGTAGATGTAGTGTATATGGATTTCAGCAAGGTATTCGATAAGGTACCCCATGCAAGGCTTATTGAGAAAGTAAGGAGGCATGGGATCCAAGGGGACATTGCTTTGTAGATCCAGAACTGGCTTGCCCACAGAAGGCAAAGAGTGGTTGTAGACGGGTCATATTCTGCATGGAGGTCAGTGACTAATGGTGTGCCTCAGGGATCTGTTCTGGGACCCCTGCTCTTTGTGATTTTTATAAATGACTTGGATGAAGAAGTGTATGGATGGGTTAGTAAATTTACTGGATTTGGGGGTGTTGTGGATAATGTGGAGGTCTGTCAGAGGTTACAGCAGGACATTGATAGGATGCAAAACTGGGCTGGGAAGTGGCAGATGGAGTTCAACCCATATAAGTGTGAGGTGGTTCATCTTGGTAGGTCAAATATGATGGCAGAATATAGCATTAATGGTAAGACTCTTGGCAGTGTGGAGTATCAGAGGGATCTTAGGGTCCGAATCCATAGGACACTCAAAGCTGCTGTGCAGGTTGTCTCTGTGGTTAAGAAAGTATACGGTGCATTGGCCTTCATCAATTGTGGGATTGAGTTTAGGAGCTGAGAGGTAATGTTGCAGCTATATAGGACCCTGGTCAGACTCCACTTGGAGTATTGTGCTCAGTTCTAGTCGCTTCACTATAGGAAGAATGTGGAAACCATAGAAAGGGTGCAGAGGAGATATACAAGGCTGTTGCCTGGATTGGGGAGCATTCCTAATGAGAATAGTTTGAGTGAACTCGGCCTTTTCTCCTTGGAGCGACGGAGGATGAGAGGTGACCTGAAAGAGGTCTACAAGATGATGAGAGGCATTGATAGTGTAAATAGTCAGAGGCTTTTTTTCCCAGGGCTGAAGTGGCTAACACGGGAGGACATAGTTTTAAGGTGCTTGGAAGTAGGTACAGAGGAGATGTCGGGTAAGTTTTTTACGCAGAGAGTGGTGAGTGCGTGGAATGGGCTGCCGGCGAAGGTGTTGGAGGTGGATACGATAGGGTCTTTTAAGAGACTCCTGGACAGGTACATGGAGCTCAGAAAAATAGAGAGCTATGGGTTACCCTGTGTGGCACGTGGCCAAGTGGTTAGGGCGTTGGGCTCACGATCTGAAGGTCATGGGTTCGAGTCTCGGCCAATGCAGTGTGTTGTGTCTTTGAGCAAGGCACTTAAACACACACTGCTCCAGTCCACCCAGCTGAAAATGGGTACGGGCAAATGCTGGGGGTTAACCTCGCGATAGACTGGCATCCTATCCGGGGTGGGCGAGTCTCGTACTCTCAGTCACTTCATGCCACAGAAACTGGCATAAGCACCGGCCTGATGGGCCACAAGGCTCGGGAACAGACTTTAACTTTAACTAAAATGGGTAACCCTGGGTAATTCTTAAGATGAGGACATGTTCGGCACAGCTTTGTGGGCCGAAGGGCCTGTATTGTGCTGTAGGTTTTCTATGTTTCTAATATGCAGATAGCTTGGGGAAATCAAGTTGATGCTGGATCCCAAGAGAGAAATTCTGGAATGCCTCTGAGATGGGTTTTTGGAGGAGCTTGTGGTTGACCCCACTAGGGAATCAGCAATTCTGGATTGGGTGTTGTGTAATGAACTAGATACAGTTAGGGAGCTTACGTAAATGGAACCCTTGGGAAACAATGATCATACCATAATAGAATTCATGCTGCAATTTGAGAGACAGAAGGTAAAGTCGATGTATCTGTATTATGGTGGAATAAAGGGAATTACAGAGGCATGAGAGAACAACCGGCCAAAGTTGATTGGAAGGGGACATTAGCAGGGATGACAGCAGAGTAGCAATGGCTGGTGGTTTTGGCAGCAGGACAGACATATCCCAAAGAAGAGGAAATATTCTAAAGGCAGGATGACGCAACTGTGGTTGACAAGTGGAGTCAAAGCCAACACAAAAGCCAAAGAGAGGACATTTAATAGAGCAAAAATCAGTGGGAAGTTAGGGGATTTGGAAATTTTCAAAAAATCAGAAGAAGATTACTAAAAAAACATAAGGAGGGAAAGGATGAAATAGCCAATAATATCAAAAATGATGCAGAAAGTTTTTTCAGATATATAAAGAGTAAAAGAGAGGCAAGAGTAGATATCAGACTGCTGGAAAATGACACTGCAGTGATAGTAATGGGGACAAGGAAATAGTAGGTGAACTTATGAAGTACTTAGCATCAGTTTTCACTGTGGAAGAAACTAGTAATATGCTAGATGTTTGATAATGTCAAGGGGCAGAAGTGAGTGCAATTGCTATTACTTGAGAGAAGGTGCTTGGGAAACTGAAATGGCTGCAGGTAGATGTCACCTGGACCTGATGTGCTACACTACAGGTTTCTAAAAGAGGTGGCTGAAAGGATAGTGGAGGCATTAGGAATGATCTTTCAAGAATTAATAGATTCTGACATGGTTCCAGAGGACTAGAAAAGTGCAGTTATCACTCCACACTTCAAGAGGGGAGAAAGGTGGGAGAAAGGCAGGAGAAAGGAAATTATAGGCCAGTTTGTCTGACCTCAGTGGTTGGGAAGATGTTGGAGTCGATTGTTAAAGATGTGGTTTTGGGATACTTGGAGGCACATGATAAAATAGGCCACAGTCCGCCAGGTTTCCTGAAAGGAAAATCTTGCCCAACAATTTTGTCGGAATTCTTTGATGAAATAACAAGCAGGGTAGACAAAGGAGAATTGGTGGATGTTGTTCTTGGCTTTTCAAAAGGCCTTTGACAAGATGCCACATATGAGGCTGCTTAACAAGATAAGAGCACTTGGTGTTATAGGAAAGATACTAGCATGAATAAAGCATTGGCTGATTGGCAGGTGGCAAAGAGTGTGAATAAAGGGAGCCTTTTCTGATTGGCTGCTGGTAACTAGTGGTGTTCTGCAGGGGTCTGTGTTGAGACCACTTCTTTTTATGTTGTATGTCAATGATTCGGATGATGGAGTTGATGTCTTTGTGGCTAAGGTGGCAGACAATATGAAGATAGGTGGAGGGGCATGTAGCAGTGGGGAAGCAGGGAGGTTTCAGATGGACTTTGACAGATTAGGAGAATGGACAAAGAAGTGGTAGATGGAACATAGTTTCAGGAAATGTATGGTCACGCACTTTGGTAAACGGAATAAAAATGTAGCTGATTTTCTAAACAGGGATAAAATTCAAAAATCCAAGGGACAAAGAAACTTGGGAGTCCTTGTGCAGGATTCCCTAAAGATTAACTTGCAGGTTGAGATGGTGGTACCTCATCTGCTGAGGTCTAGATCTGTGGCATTTAAGTCTGGTGACCCAGGTCTGTACAAGAAAATCTGGTATCACTTGTGGAGGGCTACTTCAAGGGTGAAGAGACTGATTTGAGTGAGGTTGGAGGTGACATCGGATGCACAAAATCTCTGGCAGGGTTTGCAAGACTTAACTTCCTACAATGTGAAACACAGTAGGATGAACGGCAGCGATGCATCACTGGTGAGGTCAATGCCTTCTATGCACACTTTGAGAGGGAGAATTTAACTGCAGCTGTGAAGACTCCTGATGCACCTGGTGACCCTGTAATCTCCATCTTGAAGGCTGATGTTCAGCTGTCTTTAAGGAGAATGAACCCTCACATGGCGGTAGGCCCTAATGGAGTACCTGATAATGCTCTGAACACTTGTGCCAACAAACTGGCGGGAGTATTTAAGGACATTTTCAACTTCTCACTTCTATGGTTGGCGGTTCCCACCTGCTTCAAAAAGGCAACAATTATACCAGTGCCTAAGAAGAGTAGTGTGAACTGCCTTAATAACTATCACCCTGTAGCACTCATGTCTATGGTGATGAAATTCTTTGAGAGGTTGGTCATGGTTAGAACGAATGCCTGCCTCATCAAGGACCAGGACTCAATGCAATTTGCCTATCACTACTTTAGGTCTATTGCAGATACAATCTCAAGGGCGCTTCACATGGCCTTGGATCACCTGGACAATACAAGCACCTATGTCAGGATGCTGTTCATTGACTATAGCTCAGTGTTTACCACCATCATTCCCATAATCCTGATCGATAAGTTATAGAATCTGGGCCACTGTATCTCCCTCCGCAATTGGATCCTTGCCTTCCTAACTGGAAAACTGTGTGGCTAGGTATAGCTCAAATATAAATTTGCTGACGATACAACCATTGTTGGTGGAATCATAGATGGAGATGGGAGGGCATACAGGAGTGAGGTATACCTGCTGGTTGAGTGGTGTCGCAGCAACAACCTTGCACTCAATGTCAGTAAGATGAAAGAGCTGATAGTGGACTTCAGGAAGGTAAGATGAAGAGCCATGAACCAGTCCTCATAGAGCAATCAGAAGTGGAGAATTGAGCAATTTCAAGTTCCTGGGTGTCAAAATCTCCAAGGATCTGACTTGAGTAAAAGAGAGATGAGATTGGATATCAGACAGTTGGAAAATGATGCTGGAGAGGTAGCGACAGGGGACCAAAGATATGGCAGATGAACTCAATAATTATTTTCTATCAGTATTAACTGCAGAAGACACCTGTTGTATGCCTGAAATTTGAGTATGTCAGGGGACAGAAGTGAGTGTAATCACTCTTACTAAGGAAAAGGTGCTTTGGAAGTTGAAAGGTCTGAAGTATATAATCACCTGGACCAGACACACTGCATGTTAGAGTTCTGTAAAAGGTAGTTGAAGAGATTGAGGAGGCAATAGCAGAGATCTTTCAAGAGTCATTAGATTTGGGAATGGATCTGGGGGAATGGAAAATTGAAATGCCTCTCCACTCTTTAAGGAAGGAAGAGGCAAAAGACAAGAAATGATAGAATGATGCTGGGAATGAAAGGGTTAACATATTAGGTGCACTTGATTGCTCAGGGCCTGTACTTGCTGGAATTTTGAAGAATTAGGGGGTAAGTCATTGAAACCGTTTGAATATTGAAAGATCTAGATAGAGTAAATGTTGAGGGGGTGTTTCCAGGGGAAAAGGTTGATAGGTTCTTTATTAGTAAGGATGTCAAATTTTGCAGAGAGAAGGCGGGAGAATAGAGTTGAGCATGATAATAAATCAGCCGTAATGGAGTGGCAGAGAATGGCATAATTCTGCTCCAAAGTCTTATGATCTTATGATCATTTTAAAGATGATGAATACTTAAAGCAAAGCCATTTCACTGGTGAATTAATGGTTGAAACCTTTCAAGTTAAAGCACACATGGGAAAGTGGGATCAGGCCAGGAGGACTGAGGGTGGAATGAGGAACGCTGTGGGTTGTTTAGAAGTGGTTTGGGGCATTGGGTGGGATTAACGGTGCTGGCAATTAGATTGTGAGAAGGAAAGTAGGAAGTTGAGAAAGATGGAGCACAGATGAGTTTGGAAAGAAGGATGGAATTCAGATGAAATAAAGGAATTGGAACTTACTATCCATTTTGCCACTGGTGCTTAGGGCAGCAAGGAAGGTCCTTCATCATCATTGCTGTTTCTGTAAGAACCTTTTTTTTCCAGTCAGGGTTGTTAGCCCTGAGCTGAAACCGCCCCCCCCCCGCCCTCCACTGCAAACCTAGAAGACCGGTGGACCACTCTTGGTCTGGCCTCTACCCTCTGACCTGTTTGGCATGGGTGACCTACCAAGAATCAAAGCACAAGGCTCTGACTCCAGGCAGTATAGTTCTCCTGGTCACCAAGGCAAACGAGCCTCCAAACACTATGACAGGTTTGTGGTCCTCTTGGAGGAAGAGGATTGAAAGAGGTAAGGAAAATGTGAGAACAAGCGAGAATGATGTTAGGATAGATGGAATAAATAACGAAATCATCGCTATCTTCCTGCAGTAATAGTGATTTAGTGATTTCTTTAATATCTGAAAACCTTTTGATTTCTTGAATAACTCAGTGTGTGGACCACCACAGCCCTCTCTGATAAAGAATTTCAAAGACTTGCTGACCTTTGGTTGAATCAACTTCTCACCTTTGGCTTGAACTATTGTCTCCTTATTTGTGTGATAGTGACTACTAATTATGAGCTCTTAAACCAGGTGAACCATTTTCTCCTACATCTTCCCTGTCAAGTACTTTAAGATTTTTATGTTCACTGGGATCCTCTTTTTCAGAACTCCAGTCAGGATAAATCCTATTTGCTTACTCTCTGCTCATAACATCAACCTCCTATCAACACGCACAAAATGCTGGTGGAATGCAGCAGGCCAGACAGCATCCATAGGAAAAAACACAGTCTATGTTTTGGGCCGAGACTCTTCATCAGGACTAACTGAAAGAAGAGATAGTTCCAGGTATTCCAGGTATCTGTTGCAAAACTTGCGTTGCATTCTCTCCATGGAAAGTATCTTCTTACCTTGTGACCTGAACACAATATTCCAGGTGTGATCTCACAAGGACACTACATAATTAGTCACAGGAGACTGATGATAAAATATGAAGTAACAAACAGGCAACTTGCTTGAGGAATCCAATGTGTCAAACAGCATCTGTGGGGACAATTGAATGGGGGCAGGAAATATTGATGCTTCAGGTAAAAAACGGTTCTAAACACTCCTTCCTCCAACACGACCACAACCTTGTCATTAAGTTTGGAGGCTTGCACGTCTCAATGACCTGGAGAGCTGTGTCGGCTGGAATCAGGGCTTTATGCTTTGGCTCTTGGTAGGGTCACCCATGCCAAACAGGCCATAGGATAGAGGACAGACTAAGAGTCATCCTCCGGTCCTCCAGGTTTGGGAATTCAGTTCAGGGCTAACATCTGAGTGTGACAGTATTCCTGAATATCTGGGATTTGCATTATTGACAGTAGTGAAAACTGAGAGGAAGCTACTGACATAATGAAGGAAGCTCTGAACACTGTCAGAGGTGGAGAACCTTCATTGCTGCCCTAAACACTAGTGGCATAATGGGCAGTAAGTAAATAAACAGCCCTAATACAAGAAAATCTATAGATGCTGGAAATCCAAGCGGCACACAAAATACTGGAGTAAACTGTCAATGTTTCAGGCTGAGACCCTTCATCAGGACAGGAAAAAAAGATGAGAATTCAGTGCAAGAAGGTGGGAGGAGAGGAGGAAGTACAGAGTGGTAGGTGATAGGTGAAACCGGGAGGTGGGAGACGTGGAACGGGTGAAGCAAAGAGCTGGGAAGTTGATTGGTGGAAGGTGTAATAGGGCTGGAGAAGGGGGAATCTTATAGGAGGGGGTTGAAGACCATGGAAGAAAAGGAAGGAGGAGGAACACCGGAAGGAGGTGTTGGGCAGGTAAGGAGGTGAGGTGAGAGGGGGAAATGGGAATGGTGAAGGGAGGGGGGGCAATTACCAGAATTTCAAGAAATCAGTGTTCATGCCATCAGGTGGTGAGATCCCATTGGAGATGGAGTAAGTTATTGAGAATTATGTGCTGGATGCAGAGGCTGGTGGGGTGGTAGGTGAGGACAAGAGGAACCCGATCCCTATCATCATGGGCTCATTATCGTCTTGCTGAACAGCACTTTCTCTGTAACCATTGCTCTATATTCTGCATTTTAATATTGCTTTTCTCTTCTACTGCCTCAATGTTCTGTGATAAAATGATCTGTATTTCATTGTACAAAAATACACTGAAAACATTGTTCATCGGTTTCAACTCAGTGTTTAACATGATCATCCCTCAGCTGCTGGTGGGCCAACTGTCCTTGTGGGGACTTAATATCCTCCCTCTCTTTTACTAGATCTTAGACTCCTTGATGGAAAGACGCTCGTCAGTCTGAGTTGGCAGCAACATGTCAAGCTCCAACAAGCTGAAGGCAGGTGCCCCCTTGGATTGTCTGATCTCTCTGCTGTTGTTCACACTTCTGACTCCTAACTGCACTGCCAGATTCAGCTTAAACACAACCATTAAGTTCAACAGTGGTTGGACTCATCAGCAACAATGATAAGTCAGCATACAGAGAGGAGATAGAGAGGCTTGTCAAATGGTGCAAGAAAATCGATTTGAGTCTCGATGTGGACAAGACAAAAGAGATGATTGTGGACTTCAAGAAGGCACAGGTCAACCACTCTCCATTACACATCAATATCTCTGCTGTGGAGAGTGAAGAGCACAAAGTTCCCTCCTGAGCATATGATAAGCGATCTAACCTGGACCCACGACACCTCATCACTAGTCAGGAAGACACAGCAGTGCCTACACTTATGAGGAGATTGCAGCATGCAAGGCTTCCTGCCCCCATTCTAACAACTTTCAACAGGAGGACCATCGAGAGTGGCTGGCCACATCATTGCATGGTACAGAAGCTTCAAGGCATCATACTGCAAGAGGACAGCAAAAACCGCCAAGAAAATCATTGGGGTCTTACTCCCCACTATTTGTGACATTTACCAGGAGTATTGCAGACGAAGGATTCCTACCATCCATCCCACAATCTCTCTGACCTGCTACCATCAGGAAGGAGGTACCGGTGCATCATTTCCAGTCAAGATGGCCTCAATGAACAATGATTCCATTAGGTACATCTTCCAGATAGAAGATCCATCAACTCATTTAACTTTTTTCTACACCTTTTGCTTGTTCTTTTTGTCTTGTTTGTGTTATAGAAACTGTTGGAGCTTGTGACATACAGTTTGGAACAATTGAAGGATCCAACGCTATGCTGTGTCTGGAGAACTGCCTCATAGAAATCATAGATGGGGGACTGAAAAGGTCTGAGAACACAAGCTGACTCATGGAAGATACTAGAGACGAGGCATGGGGTCATGAACGAATCCATCTCGAAGTGGCGAGGAAGATTAAAGCATCGAGGTGAATGTGGAGGGGGTCAAAGATGGCTCCCAACAGAGATAGCCAGCAGCCAGATCGGCAGTGTTCAGACCTGGTCCTGGGTCAGCATTCACACTTATGGAAGGACTGAGTTCATGCAGCTGCTCTCCTTGTATGCAGACGAAAAGAAGTTTCCCAAATTCTGAGATCTATGTGATTTGTTTCCTTCAGTTTTTCATTTTCTCTTTCTTGTGGCTGGTTGGTGGGTGGGTGATCTGTTAATTTTTGTGAGGGTGGGGGTTTGGTTCTACTGCCCCTGTTCTTTTCTGTGAGAGAGAGTGTTGGGGATCAGGGCTCGTAATGTGTAACGGGTCGGTGATTGTTATTGTGGGAGGGGGATTTTAGGGTTTGTGAGTTTTGTTTCTATTTTCTGTCTGGGAGGAGTTGATGTCTTTACTTTCAACACCCATGATCTTTCTGTATTTCATGGCTATCTGGAGTAGACAAATGTCAAGGTTGTATCGTACATGCATACTTCAACAATAAAATGAACATTTGAACTGCCAGACTGGGTAACAGCTTCTTCCCTCAATCTTTGAGACTAATGAATATCCTGCCACCACCGAGCTCTCGGCACTAGGACAGTGAGCTGTTTACTGTTCATCTGTGCTGTGCTTGACTTATATATTTTTAATTATATTTTATTGTTATTTATGGTACAGCATAATATTTTGGTTTATGCGATATGTTGTCTGGGTGCAGTGTGATCTAGAGGAATAGTGTTTCATTTGGTTGTATATATGTACAGTCACCTGACAGTAAACTTGATCTTGGAATCTAAGAAGAGTAACAACTTGTCGACATGGAACAGTAATCAACTCCTGGGCTGAAGCAGACTGTTCACTTTTGGAAACGATCCACCCACTTGTTGTCATTGCTGCTGCCCAGCCACTGGATACATTCAATTAAAATATCAATTTTCATTGGGGCATTCTGTGACCTTCTTTGATCCTTTCACTCAGACTGATGTATGTTGATGAGGCTGGGTGATATTTACCTGTGGAACAAAGCCTGCTGCATTCTCACGAGGAAGGGCAAATTCCTCCAAGGTCAGGAAGTACAGTACATCTCAAAGGTTCATTTGTTACGAAAGTACACAACTTGAAAGTCGTCTTCTCTGGGTAGCCATGAAACCAATAAAGAAAAGAATTGAAGGCTCCATCTGTCCAAGTAGACAATAGATGCGCCCGCTTGGGGCGCAGACATGGCGATGAATATGGAGATCCTGGGCTGCCCAGACATCAAGATCCCCCTCTCGGCCTTGCAGATGTGATCCAAAGGAATGTGAAGCAGTACATTTGGCGTCAGCTTGGCTGCAGGAGCTGCTGGGAGGTGACGTGATACGTCATCCAACCGCTTTAGGGGCTCCACTCCGGATTTGTGTAGGGTTTACTCCTTAGCCTTCTCTTCTCCTGAAGATACCCACAAGGCAGTGGGATCCGTAACCCTGGATAGGGGCCCATACCAGGTACTGTCAGCCAGAGCCAGCTGAGCCCGGGACTCGTGTAAGGCAGGGTCGTCACGCCCTGTAGCAGTGACCTATGGAGCCACTACCCACTACCCAATAAAGAAAAGAATGACAACACAATCATCAACCTCCCAAAACCCCCATCCCCACACAAAAGATGAATCAAAGCAAATAGTCACATCAACATTCAAATCCCTCCTCCCGCACAAAAGACAAACCAAAGCAGACAGGCACATTAACACTCAAATCCTTCCTCCTGAACAAAAGAATGAGCAAAAGTGGATCAGGCACATCAAATCCCAAATCCCTTCTCTTGCCCAAAAATAAGTGAACAAAAATGGGACAGGCACTTTAAACCCCAAATCCCCCTCCCCACACAAAAAAGAGAAAGATTGGGCGAAAAACACAAAATATAAAAAGAAATTACAGACTAAATAAAGTCTATAGACCAAGTCCACATCCAGAACACAGAACACCTGGGCAACACTCTCTGGGTACAGTAGCTGGCTCTCCAGTAGCATAGCAGAGCAATCCTCAGTGATCAAAAGACAGGCAGCTGGCGCTCACCTTCTGCATGTGCCTCGATGCTTCACTTTCCCTCGTCCCTTTAATCAGTGCACAATGGAAGCTTTAGTTGGGAGTTCAACATTGGCTTGCACCCCATCCTGTGGCCTTCCCGCCACAAGGTTCCTACACACTGACTCTGCCTCCTGGAATCCTCTCAGCTGCAGAGCACTAGAACACCCAGATAACCTCCAAACAGCAAATCACAGGCTCCAGCAGTTCCAAAGTCAATAGACAATAGACAATAGACAATAGGTGCAGGAGTAGGCCATTCACCCCTTCGAGCCAGCACCATCATTCACTGTGATCATGGCTGATCATCCACAATCAGTTCCCTTTTCCTGCCTTCTCCCCATATCCCTTCACTCCGCTATCTTTAAGAGCTCTACCTAACTCTTTTTTGAAAGAATCCAGAGAATTGGCCTCCACTACCTTCTGAGGCAGAGCATTCCACAGAACCACAGCCCTCTGTGTGAAAAAGTTTTTCCTCAACTCCGTTCTAAATTGTCTACCCCTTATTCTTAAACTGTGGCCTTTGGTTCTGGACTCTCCCAACATCGGGAACATGTTTCTTGCCTCCAGCATGTCCAATCCCTTAATAACCTTATATGTTTCAATCAGATCCCCTCTCATCCTTCTAAGTTCCAGTGTATACAAACCCAGTCGCTCCGACCTTCAACATATGACAGTCCCACCATCCCAGGAATTAACCTAGTGAACCTACGCTGCACTCCCTCAATAGCTAGAATGTCCTTCCTCAAATTTGGAGACCAAAACTGTACACAATATTCCAGGTGTGAAAAACAATGTTAACACTTGTGAAGCTCTAAGGTAATCCACATGAACACAGACAAGTTCATGTTCAACTTGAGCTGTGATAGGTCAAAGGTCTCTTCTACTTGACGATATCTTCAGACCATCTACCTATCCCCAGGATTAAACATCTGGACTGGCCTGATCACCTTATCACGTGTTTCCAGTTGTTGCAGTAATATTTGGAAACTGTTGAGAATAAACCAATCTTGAGCAAGATCAACCAAGATCATGGCTGTTGTTTTCAAAAACAATCAGTGGGCAGCACCTCAGTCACCAAGTTCCAGTATTCAAATAGAAGTGGAACCAATGTTTCTTTTAAAAGCGAATGGACTGAGAACACTGTTTTGTCCAAGCTCCATGTTAGCCCACAACTACCCTTCATGGAGTTCTGAACAAAAGTGTTCTCAGACCACCCAGAAAATGCTGTTTATCTGCTTTAGTGTGGTCTGTATGAGAGCACTCCTAAAGTGCCATGGCCAGGACCATGGATATTTAGGTTCCAGGTCTGGTTTACTCCAAATAGTGTCACGGAATGCTATCTGATTCTCAAATTTTTTTTTTTGGTCCATAGACAGCCTCAGACACAGGAGACAGTGCCAGGCTAAGGTCTTTGTGTAAGAGATGTCAGGATGACACTAATGTACCTTAAGGTCAGTAACTGTTGACTGAACTTCAGAGGCTTTTATAACTTGAGAGAGTCACACAATGAGGTCTTGATTTATGGAGAGCTCATCCCTTTATCAAAGTAAGTATGCAGCGTTGTGTCTCTCAGCAAGTTAGGCCTGGTTCTTCAGAGTTAAATCCAAGACTTTTAAAAGATCAGGTTTCTATCTTTTATCTGCCACAATGTTGCTTGATAGCTTGGATAGGTACCCAGTGAGCCATAAAAACAGAAATTAAGAAAACAAGGAGGTGCTCCACTATTCAACATAATGTCAACTGATCGACTAAATGGGTGCTTTGTTCTCAAATTCTTGATTTCTTAGGCATGAGAAATATATCTAAATCCTTCCTGTATATACTTAATAGTCTGGCCTCAACTGCCTTCTGAATTAAACAATTCTTCGGGGTCCATAAGACCATAAGACATAGAGGAATAATTAGGCCATTCTGCCCCTCAAGTCTTCTCTACTGTTCCATTATGGCTGATTTATTATCTATCTCAATGCCATTATCCTGCGTTCTTTGATACCCTGACTAATCAAGAACCTATTGACCTCCATCTTAAAAGACACTTAACAACTTGAGTTTACAAGCATTCGTGGCAATGGATTCCACAGACTCACCACCCTCTGGCTAAAGAAATTCCTCCCTATCTCTATTCTAAATGGACATCTCTCTATTCTGAGACTGTAGCCTCTGTTCTTAGACTCACCCACAATAGGAAACATCCTCTCCACATCCACTCTATTTAGGCCTTTCAACATTCAATAGGTTTCAGTGAGATCTATCGTGTATTTAATATTTTATATTTAAGTAATCTTGTATATATAGCATTATACAAATTCCCTTTCTTGGGATTCAGCACCAACCTGATTTTCCCAATCTACCTGCATATTGAAATCCCCTATGACTATTGTAGCATTGCCCTTATTACAAGCCTTTTGTATCTCCTGTTGTAATTTCTATCCCACATCCTGTCTACACATAGGACACCTTGATATAAGTTCCATGTGGATCTTTTTACTCTTGCAGTTTCTTAACTCTACCCACAAGGATTCTACATCTTCTGATCCTATGTCACCTCTTTCTAAAGAATTGATTTCAATTTTACCAACAGCCACCCCACCTCCTCTGCCTACGTGTCTGTCCTTTTCAATACAATGTGTGTCCTTGGATGTTAAGCTCTCAACAATGAACTTATAACCATATAACAATATAACAATTACAGCATGGAAACAGGCCATCTTGGCCCTTCTAGTCCATGCTGAACGCTTACTCTCACCTAGTCCCATCTACCTGCACTCAGCCCATAACCCTCCATTCCTTTCCTGTCCATATACCTACCCAATTTTTTTTTAAATGACAAAATCGAACCTGCCTCTACCACTTCTACTGGAAGCTCGTTCCACACAGCTACCACTCTCAGAGTAAGGAAGTTCCCCCTCGTGTTACCCCTAAACTTTTGCCCCTTAACTCTCAACTCATGTCCTCTTGTTTGAATCTCCCCTACTCTCAATGGAAAAAGCCTATCTACGTCAACTCTATCACTCCCCTGCATAATTTTAAATACCTCTGTCAAGTCTCCCCTCAACCTTCTATGCTCCAAAGATCTTCTTTTAGTCACGACTCAATAATGCCCACAATGCCATAGTTTCTAATTTCTTACTGCACTACAAGATCATGTATCTTATTCCATATACTGCGTGCGGTCAAACACAATGCAGAGAAATACAGTCCTCTATTCATCATCCTTTTCAATTTTGCCCCCATGTTACACTTCAACTCATCCTACTCCTGCAATTTTCCCCTCTCACCTGCCTGTCCTTCATCCAGTCTCATTACACAGTACATCGACTTGTATACCAACTACCCCATCCTCAGCTGTATCACTCTGGTTCCCACCCCCCTACCAAATTAGTTGAAACCCTGCCCAACGGCTCTACAAATCCTACCTGCAAGGATATTGGCCCCCTGAGGTTCAGGTGTAACCCATCCTTTTTGCACGGGTCATTCGTTCCCCAGAAGAGATCGCAATGATCCAGAAACCTGAAGATCTGCCCCCGAACCACTGCTTCAGCCATTCATTCATCTGTGCTGTTATCCTGTTCCTGGCCTGACTAGCAATCCAAAGATTACTACCCGGAGGTCCTGTTCTTCAGCATCTTCCTTAACACCCTATGCTCATTGTGCAGGACCTCTTTCTACTTTCTTCCAATGTCATTGGTGCCAAAGTACACCATGACCTTTGGCTTCTCACCCTCCTTCTTGAGAATCTTCTGCAGCTGTTCTGGAACAGCTTAGCCCCTAGCACCCGGGGACCAACACAGCATCTTGTTGTCTCTCTCACGGCCACAGATTCTCCTGTACAACTCCAACTACCAAGTCTCCTGTCACTATTGCTCTGCCTGAGCTGGGATCAGAGGAGGGGGAAGGGAGTTGGTGGGATCAGAGGAGGGGGAAGGGAGTTGGGGTGTTCAGGGAAGGTGATTATGTGGGAGGAAGGTGGAGGCTCCGAGGATCCATGATGTGACAGTGAAGCATGAGAGACTTGGGATTTGAGAGTGATGGTGGGAGAAGGGAAGCCTGGGGTCCAGTGCTAGTGAATAAAGTCTCAGCCCGGAGGTGCTGGCAGTCAAGTCCCGGCTGGAGCTGGAACTAGAGTCTGCGTAATTTGCAGTCCAAAGATATCCAGGGTCATAGGAACCGATATTGATGGTGGAATCTGGGTTCTGGGTCCACTTGGGGTCGTCGGAACGTTTTGACCACACTAGTATCACTGGTGCAGAGCTGTCAGAGCCGGGGATGGAGTCGACGAGATCTGTGGTCCTGGGGTGTTGGATTGTTGAGCAGGAGGCAGCTGGGATTGCAGTCTGGGGGAACTCAGGGCTGGTAGAACTGGAGTTGGAGACAGCAAGATCTGTGTTCTGGAGGTGGGTGATCTTCCGATCCTTACTGGATGTGAGGAAGGCGAAGAATCAGCAGTTGAAGGTGTGGATACGGTGGAGGATGAAATGTCAGAGAGGTTCATGATAGGCAGAGAAGAGAAAGGCCCAGAGCTGCGGCAGAGACTGAGACAAAGACAGGGCCACCAGGTATTTCCACATTGCGGAGAGGGTGGAGCGTAGAATTCAGAGGGAGAAGCCGTCAATCAAGGATGGGGCAGTTGGTATACAGGTCGATGTATTGTACCTGGGATCCTCGGTGGGTCCAAACAAGTATTAAACACCTGTGCTAATCAACTGGCTGGATGTTTGCTGAGATCTTTAACTTCTCACTTCGGCAGTCTGAGGTACCCACCAGCTTCAAGCGGGTTTCAATTATACTGGTGCCCAGGAAGGGTGTGGTGATCTGCTTCAATAATCATTGTCCAGTAGCATTTACACCTACAGTTCTGAAGTGTTTTGAGAGGTTGGTGATGAAACATATCAACTTCTGCCTGAGAAGTGACTTAGATTCTCTCCAGTTTGCCTACTGGAGCAACAGGTCCACAGCAGATGCCAACTCATTGACTCTTCACTCAACCCTGGAACATCTGGACAACAATGGTGCATTCATCAGGAAACTCTTTATTTGCTATAACTCAGCATGCAATGCCATCATCCCATTAAAATTAATCAATAAGCTTTAAGACCTTGGCCTCAATACCTCCTTGTGCAATTGGATCCTTGATTTCCTCACTTGCAGGCTCCAGTCAGTTTGCATTGGCAGCAACATCTCCTCCATGATCTCTATCAGCACAGGTGCACTTGAACCTAAGGGGGCCAATGTCCTTGGAGGCAGGTTTTCTAGAGTTGTCGGGCAGGGTTTCAACTAGTTTGGCAGGGGAAGAGGAACCGGAGAGATATGGCTTAGCCCTCCACTCTACTCTCTTTACACTTGTTACCGTGTGGATAAACACAGCTCCAAGACCATAGTCAAGTTTGCTGACAACACCACCGTCATGGGCCAAATCAAAGGTGGTGATGAATCAGCCAATAGGAGGGAGACTAAAATCTGGCTGAATGATTCCATAATAACAACCTCTTACTCAATATCAGCAAGGCTAAAGACCTGTTTATTGCCTTCAGGAGAAGGAAATTTGAGGGCATGAACCAGCCCTTATCAGGGAATCAGAGGTGGAGAGGGTCAGCAAATTTAAATTCCTCTTTGTTCGTGTTTCAGAGGACCAATGTCCTGGAATAGAAAATCCAACAAAGGGTAATGGATACAGCATAGTCCATCACAGATAAAGCCCTCCCCATCGTTGAGCACATCTACGTGAAATGTTGTTGCAGGAAAGCAGCATCCATCATCAGGAACACCCGCCACCCAGGTCATACTCTCTTCTGGCTGCTGCCATTAGGAAGAAGTACAACAGCCTCAGGACTCACACCACCAGGAACAGTTACTAGCCCTCAACCATCAGGCTCTTGAAACCAAAGGGGAAAACTTCACTTGCCCATCATTGAAATGTTCCTACAACCAATTGACTCACCTTCATGGACTCATCATCTCATGTTCTTAACATTTATTGCCTATTTATTTATCATTATTCTTTATTTCTTTTTCTATTTGCATAGATTGTTGACTTCTGAACACTGGTTGAACACCCAAGTTGGGCAGTCTTTCATTGATTCTGTTATGGTTATTATTCTATTGACTTATAGAGTATGACTGCAAGAAAATGAATCTTATGGTTGTATATGGTAACATTTATGTTTTTTGATAATAAATTTACTTTGAGCTTTGAAGAACCATGGCAAAGGATTCACATAGATTTTGCAGGTCCTGTAGAAGGCCATGTAGTCTTGGTCATAGTGGGCTCAAACAGCAAATAGCCCAAGGTTGCCATCATGAAGAACACTACATCTGAAAAATGCACTAAGGAGTTAAGTTCCACCTTTAACCATTTTGGGCTTCTCCAGCTTGTAAGTGACAATGGTCCACAACTCCTGTCTGAAAGTTCAAAGCATTTATGGAAGCAAATGTTATTCAATGCATTAAGTCAGTATCATTATCATCCAGCCACTAATGGCTCTGCTGATTGATTTGTAAGCAATGAAATAAGCCCTCAAGAATTCAGTGGGAAGTGTATCCCACAACAAGCATCTCAGCATTTTCTTACTGACATACCGCAACACACGTCATACCACCACCAGAATGGCTTCAGACACTTCAATGATGAAAAGGCAGCTTTGCACCTGGCTTTACCTGCTTGGACCCCCGAACACAAAGCAGATTGGGTTAAATGAACAGAAAACCCAAGCAGAGAGACAAGCCAAAGTGAAGTACAGAAATTTCACAGCAGGACTACTGGCCCTGAACTACATTTCTGGAACCGAGTGGATACCTGTGATATTGGTGGCACAAACTGGTCCTGTGTCATACACAGTGGAAACTAGTAACCACAACATCTGGAGAAGGTGTGTTGATCCGATGTTGTCCACTTCTGAGGCCACTGAAAACCAACACAAGCTGACCAATTCAGATGCAGTTGGAGAAACGGGACAGGATTCAGAGACAACGACTGCAGACCCTCCGTTAATATTAAATGACACAGCCAGTACTCTCCCATCACTTGTGCTCTCTGAGGTGCCCACTACTGTCAATGCAGTACACAAGCCAAGATCTATACATGCACAACCAAGAGATAAAATTACTTTAGCATCATCTCCAGGTCATTGGCACCCTCACATGACCAGACAGTCTTCAGATTGACTCTTTAGTTTAGTGGCTAACCTTCAGCACATGGGGCTGAATAATCCCCAGGGTTATGTATGGGAATGGAAGCAGTCTACCCTCCTTCCCTAGTTTAGAAAAAATTGCTGTTGGTTGAATTTGATAATTAATTCATTGAATGTTAATAGTTCAGCAGATGGTCTGTATATGGGAAAGGAGAGCAACACTTAAAATAAGGGGGGCAGTGATAAGTTATGTATTCATGTATAATTTAATGCTTACGGGGTGCTGTCAAGCTTCACTGTGTGTTATGGACTAAATGTGAGAAGGTATTCTGGGTAGATGACCTTCAAGCAAAATAAACAGTTGCATGCTCGTTCCTCAGCTCTCCATCTCTCGTGTGTGTTACTCAGAGTCATCCGGCTTACCAGTACCTCAAACATAGCATGCACAATTCAAACTGGAATTGTTAAAGTCGAAGTTGACTTTATTGTCATTTGCACAAGAACCTGCAACCGAGGTGCAATGAAAAACCTGCTTCCAGCAGCATTACAGGCATACAGCATTCGAGAAGCAGCATACACAAGAAAACAACACACATAAAAGTTGCTGGAGAGTGCAGCAGGTCAGGCAGCATCTCTAGGAAGAGGTACAGTTGACGTTTCGGGCTGAGAACCTTCGTCAGGACTAACTGAAAGAAGAGCACATCCTATTCTCATTCTGATATGTCTATTCCACAGCTTCCTCTACTGTAAAGATGAAGCCACACTCAGGTTGGAGGAACAACACCTTATATTCCGTCTGGATAGCCTCCAACCTGATGGCATGAACATTGACTTCTCAAACTTCTGCTAATGCCCCGCCTCCCCCTCGTACCCCATCCATTATTTATTTATATACACACATTCTTTCTCTCTCTCTCCTTTTTCTCCCTCTGTCCTCTCACTATACCCCTTGCCCATCCTCTGGGTTTCCCCCCCTCCCCCATTTCTTTCTCCCTGGGCCTCCTGTCCCATGATCCTCTCATATCCCTTTTGCCAATCACCTGTCCAGCTCCATCCCTCCCCCTCCTGTCTTCTCCTATCATTTTGGATCTCCCCCTCTCCCTCCCACTTTCAAATCTCTTACTAGCTCTTCCTTCAGTTAGTCCTGACGAAGGGTCTCGGCCTGAAACATCGACTATACCTCTTCCTAGAGATGCTGCCTGGCCTGCTGCGTTCACCAGCAACTTTGATGTGTGTTGCTTGATTTTCCAGCATCTGCAGAATTCCTCGTGTTTGCATATACAAGAAAAACTGAAATTCAGCATAAATTTATACATAATTTTTACAGGAAAGAACTCAATTAGAACAAAGAAAAGCGAAGTCATTTTAATGCAGGGTGGTCATAGTGTCGTTAAACTGTAGTGATTAGGATTGTGCTATTGGTTCAAGAGTCAGTTAGCTGAAGGGAAGTAGCTGGTCTTGAGCTTGGGTGTGTGAGATTTAAGACTTCCCTCTCTCTTGCCCGATGACAGCAATGACAAGATGGAGCGTCCCAAATGGTGGGGATCTTTGATGATGGATACTGTATTGCTTTCTTGAGGGGCTGCCTCCTGTAGATATAACTGATAGTGGGGAGGAATGTGTATTAGGCAGAGTTCTGATTGTGCATTACAAATTGCTGTACCAGATTATGACCCAGACACTCTCATATCTGGATTGTAACCTGTAGGTTGGGCGTATAGAAGCCGAGTGATTTCGGTTTTGAGGCTCTGAAGTCTGGACTGGTGATCGAGTGACAAGAGTTTGAATTCACCATACCAGCTGCAGCTTTAATTTAAAATGATGCAATAACTCCAGATTGCAAAAATCTATCAATGAAATTATCAGATGATTATCAAAGCAATTTTGGTTCCCCATGTTGTTCAGTGGAGACAGTAGAGTCATAGAGTCAATGAACACTACAGTACAGGAACAGGCCCTTCGGTCCATCTAGTCCATGCTGAACTATTATTCTGCCTAGACCCAACAAATTGCACCTGGACCACAGCCCTCCATACTCCTCCCATCCATGTACATTTCCAAATTTCTCCTGAAGGTTGAAATCAAACCTGCATCCCTCACTTCCTGTGGAATCTCATTCCACACTTTGAGTGAAGAAATTTCCCCTTATTTTCCCCTTAAACATTTCACCTTTCGCCCTTAACCCATGATCTAGTCTCACCCAACCTCAGTGAAAATAGCCTGCTTGTATCGATACCCCTCATACTTTTATATAGCTCTATTAAATCATTCTCCTAGGCTCCAGAGAATAAAGTCCTAATCCATTCAAACCTTCCATATAAATCCTCAAGTCTCGGTAACATCTTGTAGCTTTTCTCTGCATTCTTTCAAAACTATTCTCTGCATCCTTCCATAAACTACAGAAACCAGACCAACCCAGGCCTGCAGAAGGAAAAAAACTGTTTTCAATTTTTTGAATGTAATTAGGTACTGCTTGACTCAACCATATCACCTATGATCTTATCTGCCAGGTATTCTGCAATGGCTTTAATGTTTCTGAGTGAGTCGATGGGGTTCATTCCAAAGGATGTTTGCAACAATTTTTAGCAAAGAGGCAGGAGAACCAGACCAACCTAGGCCAGCAAAGAAAAAATTGTATTTAATTTTATGAATATAATTAAATAATGAAGATTGATGAGCATACTGTTTTTGACATGGTCTGTATCAATTTCACCAAATCCATTTAACAAATTCTCAAACAGCAAATAGGATCCAGAGGACAGGATCCTAAACATTTTATTTCTGGTTCCCATTCCTGTTCTGACATATCGGTCCATGGCCTCTTCTTGTGCCTCAATGACACCACCCTCAGGGTCCACCTTATATTCCATCTGGGCGGCCCAACCTGATGGCATGAATATTGATTTCTCCTTCCGGTAAAAAATTTCCTCCCCCTCCCCTCTTCCTCTATTCCCCACTCCGATCTTTTACCTCTTCTCGTCTGCCTATCATTTCCCCATGGGTCCCCTCCTCATTCACTTTTTCTTATGGTCCACTCTCCTCTCCTATCAGATTCCTTCTTCTCCAGCACTCAACCTTTCCTACCTACCTGGCTTCACCTATCACCTTCCAGCTGGCCTCCTTCGCCTTCCCACCTCCTTTTTATTCTGGCATCTTCCCCCTTCCTTCTCAGTGCTAAAGAAGGACCTCAGCCTGAAGCATCTACTGGCTTCGTTTCCAGAGATGCTGCCTGACCTGCTGAGTTTCTCCAGAATTTTCCTTTGGATTTCCAGCACCTGCAGTCTTTCTCGTATCCAGGGGAGAGGGGTAGTTTGGACCCAAAATTAGTTGAGTGGCAGGAAGCAAAGATGAGTGGATGAAGCAGGGGACACTACCTCAATAAGTATATTTAAGACAAGATTGGATAGACCTTTGCATAGTAGGGGAATTAAGGGTATTGGGGAAAAGGCAGGTAGGTGGAGATGAGTCCATGGTCAGATCAGCCATGATCTTATTGAATGGCAGAGCAGGCGTGATGGGCCACAGGATCTACTCCTGCTCCAATTTCTTACCTTCTTATGTTCTTATGATAGGTAAGACTTTGCAGTAAATCCCCCTGGTTTCCATGGTATGAACCAATGATTTAAATTTAATTTCAAGGAGCAGCATTGCAGATGGTGCAAACATTGTACGGAGCAAGAATATATCAGAGGACCGTCAAGAGGTGAGAAAATTGGGATCAGCCCAGAAAACTGTTGGGTAGGGAAAGTTGGAAAGGCATACATGACAAGGAGTTTATGGAAACTGGCAGATAAGTGAAGAGTACACAATAATATGAGTGTATGGACACAGGTCCCCACATTTAACATTTAAATTTAGACAAATAATTTGTGACACACTTGAAACTCAGAGGATTTTTAACTTATTAAATATTTCAAAATTACAAAAGATTTGTAAACTTCAAAGGATTACCAAACATAGATAAAATTATTATAAACTAACAGGTCATACCAGGAAGTTGCAGATAATGTCATCCATCAGAAACACCAAAGGCTGACCAGAGGCTCTTCTTTCTGTCACCCCATGTTTCTGTCATTGTTACTGCTAACTGCTCTCAAACATTTATACTGTTTTGCCTCTAATTGATTTCTTCTTCTTCTCCTCCTCCCTCTTCATCTTCTTGTCTTCTTCATTTCTTCCTTTTGTTGTCTTCTTGTCTTCTTCTTTGTCTTCTTCTCCTCCTCCTGCTTCTTCTTCTCCTCCTCCTTCTCCTTCTTCTTCTTCTCCTCCTTGTCTTCTTCTCCTTCTTCTTCTTCTTGTCTTCTTCTTCTCCTCTTTGTCTTCTTTCCTTCTTTTTCTCCTCCTTGTCTTCTTCTCCTTCTTCTTCTTGCCTTCTTCTTCTTCTTCTCCTGCTCTTCTTCTTCTTCTTCCTCTTCTTCTTCTTCCCCAAAGAATCTGAATCTTTCTAGCATATTCTTCCTTCCTTTTCAGTCCTGAAGAGGGATCTTCACGTGAAGCTGCGACAGTTTGTTCATTTCCATAGATGCTGCCTGACCTGCTGAGTTCCTCCAGCATTTTGTGTGTGTTGCTTTGGATTTGCAGCATCTGCAGACTTTCTCGTGTTTATCTTTTCCTATTAGTCACCTGAAACTTTGGAACATGCCTGAATGATCTGTGACTGGATATTTTTGAACCATTTGTATAGATATGTAAGAAACCATAATATCTGCACTGAATGACATAGCCTGCATGTGATGCTTTCAGGTACTTTGGTCACATGAGGTGAATACAATGTTTAATTAAGCCGATGTGTTTCACTTAAAATACTGGCCAATGAGAACCTCATTGTTCACTTGTTTACGACAAGAGGCTGAGCAAGAAGTATTGATAAAAATTTAACTTTGTCAAAAACAACTTTTGACTTGGAGAGGTCATGTTGCTGTGTTAGAAAGCTCAGGTTAGAAATAAGCCCCTTGGGACCTGGAAAGTAAATATTCATTACACTCTTAGCCAAAACACACATAATAAGATTTATTATCACTGACATATATGTCATGAAATTTATTATTTTGTGGCAACAGTACAGTGCAAAGCCATAAAATTAATATGAATTACAAAATTAAAAAAACTGGTGGCTGAGGGGAAGAAGCAGTTCCTGCACCATTGAGTGTGGGTCTTCAGGCCCCGGTACCTTTCCCTGATGGATCTAATTGTCATGTTACCAACAGAGGAAATTGAATTAAAATCCCTAAAGTCCCTAAAGTGTTGCTATCCAAGAAGTTGTGCTTTACTTGTTTATTTATTATTATATTTTATTGTATTTATTATTATTATTTATTTTTTCTCTCTCTGCTAGATTATGTATTGCATTGAACTGCTGCTGCTAAGTTAACAAATTTCACGTCACATGCCAGTGATAATGAACCTGATTCTGATTCTGATTCTGATTCATGAGAAGGCAGAGGTACGGTGTCTTCTTGAACTGCTGCAGCCCTTAAGGTGTCGGGATAACCCCTTCCCCCCAATGAGTCACAAACTGGTGGGGTATTTTGAAAAATGCTTTCATTTACAAATCTCTGCCTCTTTATGCAGTTCTGTTTTGAATATGAGAAGAGGCTGAAGACTAGACAACCCAGTGGAGAATCTCTTCAGAACACTGTGAAAATGGGTCTTGTCCCAATTCCCAACGGCAGGAAGCTAGGGTTGAGAATGTGGAAGATGTTGTGCAAAATATGTTTCCTTTACAGGATTTGTGATTCAAACTGAGCCTAAAACAGGGAACAGGAGCCTCCTTAAAATTATTAATTTCATGGCAGTTGATATCTGTTGGAGTGCTGACTTAAGAAAATGGTTAAAGCTGAAACAAAAAGAACTTGATTAACATGGGAACTAAACTCTGACATAAACACAATACTTGTCTGGAAGTCTTTCCAACAATGATAAAAACTTACTGAAGGGAACACATATTGAAATGACAAAAATTGGACATTATTTCTATGTATTTGCATTGTCAGACTGTTGCTGAAGTTTTAGGGAACTTCATTTATTCCACCCCCCCCCCACCTCCCCTGCAGAGCTGATGTGAAGGTACTCTCCTGTATTCTCCCCATAATATTAACGCTCTGGCAGAGAAGATAAAGCAGAGGTTTGGTGCTGAGTAATTAAATTTAAGGTTTTTACTTGTCATTATCAGTACACAGGTGTAAAGAAGAACAGAATGATCTGATGCAGCATATAAAAAAAATAAGCATTAAGAGCACAATATCAAAAACAATATAAAACATACTAAATATAAATACATAAAATAAGATTAACTCATATAGTACATAGACTGATGCATGTCCATAAAGTGACCCAGGGTCCAGGATTATCTCTACGTAAGGTGACCCTGAAAGGAAATGATGAAGTAATGGTGCCGGGGAGTGTGCCGGGATGGGTTAATGGGTGAAGGTGTTGATCAGCCTGATGGCTTGGGGGAAGTAACTATTTTTGACTCTGGCGGTCCTGGCGTGGAGGCTGCGTAGCCTCTTCCCTGCTGGGATTGGGACCAACAGTCCATGAGCAGGGTGAGTGAGATCCTTCATAATATTGCTAGCCTTTTTCCAGCACCCTCCTGTATATATGTCCTTGATGGTGGGTAGGCTGGTGCTGGTGAGGCGTTAGGCAGTTCTAACTACCCGTTGTAGAGGCCTCCTTTCTGCTGCAGTGCAGTTTCGGTGCCACGTGGCACATCATGTTAGGATGCTCTCAACTGAGCATCTGTGGAAGATCGTGAGTATTGATGTGTGTAGTCCAGCTCACTGCAGCCTCCGGAGAAACTAGAGGCATTGGTGAGTGTGGTTGACTGTGGAGGATGTGTTCCTGCACCATGAGAGTTTGTGCGAGATGTGCACCTCCAGGAGTTTGAAACCGCTCACAGTTTTGCCTACTATGCTGCTGAAAAGAGAGGTGTGACTGGTGCGGGTGCTCTAGAAGTAGGTAACTATTTTGGTAATGTTATTGATATTGATGAAGAGATTAGTTGTCTGGCACCAGGCCTTGAGTGATGACTAATTTAACTTGGCTGGGATAACAGTGAGAGAGATTTGCATTGAATCTAAAGTGGCTGCACAGACCTGGAAGTTCTTCATGTCCCTCGCCATCCAAGTCATTCTCTCTTCTCGTTCCTACAGTCAATGAGGAGGCACAGGAGCCTGAAGACTCACACTCCACATTATAGGAATAGTTTCTTCCTCTCTACCATTGGATCTCCAGATGGTCCATGAACGCATGAAGACAACCACGCTACTCCTCCTTTGTCCTGTTTGTTTATAATTTTTATAACTTGAAGTAATATTTTTATGTGTAACACTGTACTGCTGCCACAAAACAACATACTTCTTGAGATACTGTATGTCGGTGATAATAAATCTGATTCTGATCCTGAGTCTGGTGGGCAGTGCAGGAACGAGCTTTGCTTGCCGTTGCACCAGAGATCCAAGGCATCGCTCTACTCATTTGTCCCCTCACATCATGGCCTCAGGAGCCAGACAAGGACCAGGAAAGGCTAACAACTGTTATAGGAGATTGAGATTCAGATCACTATTTCCTAATTTTGTTCCTAATCTTAGGAAGGAGTGTCCTATTTCAGTTGATAGTCACTGTGATGCATGTTTATGCAAGTGCTGGTGTGCCTCAGTGCTGCCACTTTTCAATCGCCAAGAGACCTTCCTCTGAAATTGTTCTTGTACACTTCAAAATTAGTGATAAGTACAGTTTGTTTCTCAAAGCATGTCACTGTAAACTGTTGGAAAAAATACCTCCTTATTTTTGCAGTGCTGAATATGTCAAACAGTGAGGCTGAGAGACAGCTGAATTTGGCAGGCACTGCACACAGAAAGCATGGTCAGAAACTTTACCTGAGACTGTGAAGGGAGTGCCAGAAAGAGGATAACTTCTGCTTCACATTTCTTCTCGATCGTTCTGTTCTATATCTAGTAGGTGATTAGCATGGCACCAAGAGCATAAACAATCAGGTCGTTCGCCAATTAAAATCATGTAAAACTGCAATGAAAAAAAGGCATACAAAGAAACCAGGAACACATATAACATGAACTGCAAAGTCCTCTAAAAGTGAGTCCATTCCACAAACCACACCAATTAAACCTGGGCCAAGACCCAAGGATCCTGCACCTTCTTCTGGCAGCAGTGAGGGAGAAGGAGACTGGTTAAACGCAGGCAGATGGCACTGAACACCCGCTTGCTTTCTGCTCTTGTCCTCATTGATTTCAATCTCACTTGATGCTTTATTTGGGGTGATCGGTGAGTAATGGAGCCGATCACGGGTTCGTGCTCAACCATTAGGCCGCATACTCTGTTTTCAACCTCGCTCTCAACCACACCGAATTCCCTCGGAGACAGCAGAAGCACCAGGTCGCACATTTGGCCCAATAACACATTAGTTACAGGCTCCAATCACACACAGATTAGTAGTAGAAGTATATTTAAAAGTAGAGGGAGAAGAAGAAGACGTTTTGTGAACTTTCTGCAGGATGTCGCTATTAGCCGTGTTGGTCGCTGGCACCATCTTGCAAATATACCCAGTGACTTGGCCTCCCCCCACCTCTGTGGCCACAAATTCCACTGATTCTCTGCCCTTCTGGCTGAAGAAATTCTTCCTCATCTTAGTTTTAAATGGATGTCCCCATATTCTGCGGCTGTGTGTGTGGTTTTATCACTCACAAAGGCAATCACTGTACATGTTTGATTCAATAATAATTTGAAGACTTCAATGGAGTCAGGCTGACATTTGAGATCATTCTAAGAGGTTCAGTTCTAGATGAGGAGAAAAACCGTATGAAGCTCTCATGGACCTTTACTAATGGCATTTAGAATATGATGTGTCATTCTGAAATTCCTATGGTAATAAAGACATTGAAAAAGGTGCAACAATCTGTGCAAGAGTGAGATAAGAATGCAGAAGCTGAGAGTTGATGGGGTTTACGACTGAATTCTATTATGACGCTGTAATGTATGGATCTATTTCTTTTAGAGCAATAACCTCCCCCCCCCCTTAGCACTACATATTGATCTGTTTATGCATGTGCTGTTGTCTATGTATGCACATTGTTTTCCCTCTCTCTCACTGCAATGTGACTTTTCCAGTTAAAGCCATCTCCCACGTGTGTGCTCTTATTTAATTGACATGTAGTTATGCATAGACACAAGCGGGTGACGAACATGAGCCTCAGTGTTAGAAAAAATCATAAACTGCACTGACAGTTATGGGATGAAACAATGAGAGTTAAATAGAACAAGAAGGCTGTCACAGACGCTAACAAATGCGTGAATACTGCACAGTACATGGTAACAGTGAAAGACCCATGGAATTTAAAGTGAAAATAATGTGGCGATGGCTTCAGTCGGGAAAATTGATAAATTTGGTAGCTCTAATGGAGGTTACGGGTTGTAAATCGAGAGGTTTGAACTGTATTATAACGCGAACAACATGGAGGAGCAAAAGAAAGCCCTTACGCTTCTTAGCTTAATGGGTGCAAGAACGTACACCCATCTTATGTAACATGGTAAACCCTGCAAAGCTAGCAAGCAATGTGTTCGATGAAATTGTTTCAATTTTACAAAATCACTTGAGCCCTAGACACTGGATATAGCTAAGAGATTTAGATATTACAAAAGGAACCAATCAAAAGATTTCTGAATACATTGATGAACTGTGCAAACTTTCTGAGTGCTTTGGCTTTAGAGATTGAATTGCTGTTCCATTAAGGGACAGGCTTGTATGTGGCATGCATAGTCAAAAGAGGCTACTGTCCAAAAGAGACCTAAACTTAGAACTGGCATTGACCATTGCAGTATCTTTAGAGACCACAGCAAGGGAGGCAGCAGAACTGCAGAAAAAGAAGTTAGAATGTGAAAAGCACAAAATGTTTCAGATCTTTGAGACTTTCCCAGTGGATCCCGAAGAGAAATCAAAAATAAATACACAAATACTATTGTAACGTGAGCATTATAAAAGTAAGTAATACTAATTAGGATAATGGTAATATAGCAATATTTTCGCTAAAAAGCTGTTTGTAAAGAGAGATTGTTTGCGGGTGGCAAGGGTTTAGTTCCGTTCTTTCTGCCCAGTGCGCATGTGTGTAGTTTCCCCGCCATGCACCGCGTTTTCAGCGTAGCCTGTGCTGCATCAAAGACCAATCAGATTAGATAAGAGTACTGACTGTCGCAAACATCAATATACGGCAGTGGTCCCCAACCTCTGGGCCGTGAAGCATGCAGGGGTGCAGCGGTAGTCGGGACGCACACAGCACATCTTTAACAAAAAAAGCCGGAATAAACAAGCTAATTAATTAGGTGCCGCCCGGCACATAAATGTCAGCTCAGATCAGAGGCAATGCAATCAGCAATCGCTTGTGATATCCTGACAGCATAGCGGAGGCTCCACGAAAGAAGGCGAAAACATACAAATTCCATCCAGAATGGGAAGAGGAATTTCTGTTTACCTTGGTGAAAGTCAAGTGTGTATGTATGTTGTGCCACCAAACACAAGCACTGACTAAGAGAGGGAATCTGGAGCAGCACCGCAACACCAACCACCAGGAATTTAAAGACACCTACCTCCCAAAGAGTGCAATTTGTGCCTGGAAAGTTGAGGAGCTGAAATCGGGGTTGAAGGCCCAGCAATCATTTTTCACAAAACATGCTGCTCAAAATAAGGCTGCTATTGAAGCATCATTTTGTGTAAGTCACCTTTTGGCTGAACACAAGAAGCCTTTTACAGATGGCGATTTATTCAAGGAAGCAATGGTCATTACCGCAAAGACTGTTTTTAATGACTTTAAAAACAAAAACGGCATCACAACTGCAATACATAATATACCGCTTGGCCCTGCAACAGTGACAAGGAGGGTAGAGTCACCGTCAGAGGACGTGGATATTTTTCACTACAGTTCAATGAATCCCTGGATGTAATGCAAACAGCTCAGCTTGTTGTATTTGTCAGAATGGCTTTCCAGGATTTTACAACAAAGGAGGACTTGCTCACTCTTTTGCAATTAAAGGAATGAACGAGAGGTGAGGATATTTACAATGAGTTTAAAAAAATATGTCCGTGAAGATGACATCCCCGTTCATAAACTGGTGGCAATTACTACTGATGGGGCCGAGGTGTGTGCGTTGGTTTTATACCACTAAAAGTCAGTGCCTACTTCGGGTCAACTTATCTATGTGAAATTGCATTTTCACAGATGAAAATTATTAAATCTAAGTACAGGAGCTGACTTACTGACAGACACCTCACTAAGGTTGCCAACTTTCTCACTCCCAAATAACGGACAAAAGTAGCAGTCAAATCCCGGGACATTTGTGCTTACCCTGAGAAAGACTACCATGACCATGAAGTCTTGCGCGGGCACCTGTGTGTGCATGTGTGTACGTGCCGATTTTTTTTTATCCCACAAATCGGTTTTGGCTTAATTTTCATCACTTCTACTTTATATAGGCTGTGTATTTATCATATCATTCCTGCTTTTACTATATGTTAGTGTTATTTTAGGTTTTATGTGTTATTTGGTATGATTTGGTAGGTTATTTTTTTGGGTCTGGGAACGCTCAAAATTTTTTTACATATACATTAATGGTAATTGCTTCTTCAGCATAAAGCATTTTGGCACGAAAGGTTTCATAGGAACGTTTTACCTTAGCAGGGAGAATACGGGACAGTTGGCAACCCTACACCTCACAGACTGTCTCAGACTGGCTGTCTGTAGTTATGAGCCAAATTTTAGGGAACTAGCAGAAAGTATTCAGCCCCAGTCATCACACTGAGTGCAAAAGTCAATTTTTATTCATTTATTTTTTGTGTTGAAATAAAATTAAATAATGAAACTTAGAATTAAAGTTGTGAAGTATTGTAATACTCTTAAAGAAAGACAGCTATGGCCTGTTTGATATGCTAGTTACAGTGTTTTCTTGCTTGAATTAATTTGAAAGTTTGACAAAAGTATTTTGTGTAATTCAAATACAATTCGCCCAAATAAAAGGCCTCAAATTGGAAGTACAATCTGAGCTGTTTTTTCTCTAGACGATTTAGTAGGTAGATCTTGCCTTTCACTGAGGTCGAGGTAGGGGATCTTGGGCTTAAAAAGGTTGGTGACCACTAACCTAGATCATTAACGTAGAACGTAAGAAGCAGCTGACCCAACACCGACCCCTGTAGGACACCACTAGTCACCAGCAGCCAACCCTATATTCCCACTCTGTCTTTTGGCAATCAGTCAATCTTCTGTCCTTGCTCTATCATTCCTGTAAGTCCATGGGCTCTTCACGTTCAATTGTCATTTAACGATACATGAATACCTATGAATAAAGTCAAACAAAACAGCATTACAATGGGGCCAAGGTGCAAAACACAGTATCAACAGTTATACACAGCACAAAGCACACATAAAACATATAAGATAGCAGTGAAATACAGACACACAAAAAAAAAGTCAAAGTCCCTGAGTCCATCAATGTTGCAGCAGTCTACTGTAGAAGACACTGTATCTTGGCTTCTGCTGAGTGAACACCGGAAAACATTATGAACTTCATCATGCATGCCATGCCTCATTGCCTCTGGAACTCCGATAGAGCACAACAGTTCTAACGCATCTCTCCTGGGTGCTGCCAACAGGTGACACTGGGGTTTGAGGTGCTGCAGTGAAACCTCTGACCGCAGATTACAGGGGGAATGGGAAGAATAACTCAGTGAGTGGGGAGACTGAGAAAACAGAATTGTTTACTATTAATGAGATGATGTACCAAGGAACATTTGAATAGGCATATTAAATCACTCTCCTGTTTTCTTCAGGCTGGTGGTGGAGAGGGTTTAGTGTGTCAGGTGATGAAATGTGTGCCACCATACACCCAGCTTGTTACCTGTTCTGATAACCACAGAATACTGGCTGTTTCAGTGCAGGTCCAGATGAAGGATCTTGGCCCAAATTGCTGACTGTTTATTCTCCTTCACAGAACCTGCCTGACCTGCTGAGTTCCTTCAGCATCTCATGTGTGTTGCTTCAGTGCAGGTGCTGATTAGCTGTGAATCCAGTATGGGAGCCATGGTAGAGATTGGGCTCTCACCCTGTGGATGTGACTTCTTTTGTTGTTTCTTCACACTCCTCTGGTGGGATTTGATTTCATTTTGGTTGGATTACTACACCAGAAAAATATTATAATGCCATAATACTGCAGAGAGAGTGAAACTGGTGTTATAAACCTGAATGATTTACACATTTAGTTTATAGTGTAAATAGACTGATAAATTCTTAGTGTAATAATGATCCACTGACAGATCCCATTGATAAGATTAATTCATTGGTAGATTCTATCTATAAAGCCCATGCATTGTTGGCCTCTGTTTATAATATCTATGATTTGGCAAATTATATTCATGAAGCATTGATTGTTTATATTATTAGTAATTCATAGTATCTATAAAATAATACTTTACAATTTTGAATAGTTGACAATTTAGTAATGCTCATTTCTGATATGTTTTGCTTATTTTCTCAAAACGTCTGCTGAATATATCTAAAATGTCAATATATTGCAGAGAATTCTATTAATATGTTACCTTCTTTCCATTCAGGGTGTCGGACAAGTTTCCACTAGAATTATCTCAAGTGAAATTGGTGGGGCCAAGCAGCATTACTCCAGCCAGAGCCTTGACTAGAAAAAGCTCCCCTCTCTAACTCAATCACTGCCTCTGGCAGCTACTGAAAGCACAGAGAAACTGTTTGTCATTGCAGGCTGTGCCAAGAAAAGAGGAAAGAAAGCACTTGGTAGGGAGGACGCACTTGCTCTTGATGGTGACAACTAGGACAGGCTCTTCCTTGGTTGGTGAATGCTTCAACCAGAACAACAATACATTCTATCTCTATGAATCTCTGTGGCACGTGGACAATATGGTGAACTTTCAAATGGGTAGGATAAATGATGTGGCCTTGTCCATCATCTATCGCGATCTGCTGCAGCAATTGATGCTCTGTGATCTATACGCTTTGGAAAGAATCCCGATCCCAAAGCCCCAACACCCTGTTCCGGCAACTCTCAAGCAAGTCCTTGTGTGAGGGCTTGGTGCCCATGCTAGCCAAGAGTGGAGAGAGGGAGAAGTTCTCCTATCACTTGCATCGTTGTGGGATACTCAACTTGACCTTGACTCCAGAAGCAGGTTGTGGATATGAAGACCATGTGAATAAGTCAGCTGGAGTTCATTTGACTGCTGGTGGAGCACCTGAAGATCTACCTTAAGATCATTCATCAGGTGAGGGACCCCACGGTTGTGCTGGCTTCTCGGATGGCAGCCTTCCTCAGTCATTTTGAAACATGGAAGAAATGGACCAAAGGAAAAAAGGAGCCTAATGACAAAGAGATAGATAAGGTCTGAAAGGACTGCAAGAATATCCGAGCCTCTGTGCAGCTTGGTATCAGCTTTGCTCAAGGATCGCTTCATACTTATGCGTTATGAGGACATTGCTCTAGAACCTGTGAAAAGGGTGAAGGAGAGGTACCACCTTGCTGGCATTCCCTTCGCACCTGAGGTCAAGGAGTGAATTGACAAAAACACCCGAGCTTCCAGGCCTGATGCCAGTACATACTCAACGTACAAAACCGTTTCAGAGCAGTTTCAAAATTGGTGGCTCCGTCTGCCATTCAGGATTGCCAGAATGGTCCAACAAATGTGTGATCCAGCAATGAAATTGTCTGGGTACAAGTTTGTCAAAGATGCCAGCAAATGCACATTAGTGATAGACCAATTGATTCGTAGAGATAGAAAGCTTTGCACAGGTCGGAGAGAAGAGTGTAAAAAAGGAGTGCTTCATGGGCTCGGTGGACCAATTGATTCACAGTTCATTAGCAGGAGCAATTAAAAGTAAAGCAGGGTCAAAGCAGAGCAGCCATTGTGTGAGTGGGCCAGTGCAGGAGTGGGAACTTGGGGCTTTGATTCAAAAGGCTTTGGTGGGGAGGCACAGGTAAGTAGCGGGAAAGGCTTTTGTCATGGTTGAATAAAAAGTCACTAAATTACAGCTAATTAACTAAAGCAGAGATGATACAAGGTCAGATGATGTGCTGTAGCTGCATGATAAGGGAGCTGGTGGACCCCATTGTGGATCCTGGTGACCACATCAACGGCAAGTGTTGGCTGCTGGAGGAACACAGGCTCAAAGTTGATGACCTGGAATCTGAGCTTCAAACACTGTGGCACATCAGGAAGGGAGAGAGTTACCTGGATTCTCTGTTTCAGGAGGTAGTCACACCCATTAGATTAGCTGCCTCAAATTCGGACTGTGGTCAGGAACAAGAGGGTGTGACTGCGAATGAGGCAGGTAGTGGGATCCATGAGACAGTGCTGGAGAAGCCTCAGCCCTTGAGCTTGTCCAACAGGTCTGAGATTCTTGCGCCCTGTGTGGATGAGAGTGGGGGCTGTAGGAAGGATGAGCAACCTAACTGAGGTAATTGAGGTTAGTATAGTCAGGGGAATAGACAGAGTTCTCTGTTGTGAGGATAGAGCATTCGAAAGGCTGTGTTGCCTGCCTGGTGCCCAGGTTCGGGACATCTTGCCTGACCTGCAGAGGAATTTGCAGTCTGAGGGGAAAGATCTAGTTGCCGTGGTCTATGTGGGTATCAATGCCATAGGCAGAACGAAGAAAGAGGTTCTGCTGAGGGAATTTGAGCAGCTAGGGACTGAATTAAAAAGCAGAACCAAAAAGGTGGTAATCTCTGGATTACTACCTGAGCCATGTACAAATTGACGTAAGGTCAAGAAGACTAGAGTTAAATGTGTGGCTCAAGGATTGGTGGGGAGAAGAAGGTTTAAATTCATGGGAAATCGGCACCAGTATTAGGGAAGGAGGGAGCTGCACCAATGGGACGGGTTTCATCTGAACGTTGATGGGACCTGGATCCTAACAAATTGCATAACTAGGGCTGTGGATAAGGCTTTAAACTAAATAGTAGTGGGGTGGGTTCAACAGATTAGGGAAGTATGGATAAAGTAAAAGAGAAAAGTGTGGATAAAGATAAAAAAAAGCAAAAGATAAAAAAAGAGAAAAGTGAGAGTGGAGTAAAGAAAAGTCAAGGGCAAAAGAGAAAAAGATTACAAGATTTTAAAAGCACAATGAGTGTAAGGGCACTTTATCTGAATGCCCGTAGTATTCGAAGCAAGGTCAGCGAACTTGTGGCCCAAATCAGTATAAAGGGGTATGATTTCATGGCCATTACAGAAACATGATTGCAGGGTGGAGAGCACTGGGAATTAAATATCCAAGGATATCAGGTAATATGGAAGAATAGGTAGGAAGGTAAGGGAGGTGGAGTAGCCGCTTTGAATTAAGGATAAGATCAGGGCGATAGTGAGAGATGATATAAGATCTAAGTAGTAGAATTTTGAATCCCTCTGAGTAGAGATTCAGAATAGTAAAGGGAAAAATCACTGGTGGGAGTTGTCTATCGGCCACGAAATAATAACATTACAGTGGCACAGGCAATAAACAGAGAGATATCTGAGGTATGTAAGACCGGCACAGCAGTTATCTTGGGGGACTTTAACTTGCACATAGATTGCGTGAATTCATTTGGTCGAGGCAGTCTTGAAGGGGACTTAATAGAACTCATATGTGATGGCTTTCTTGAACAGCATGTTACTGAACCTACAAGGGAACATGCTATCTTAGATCCAGTCCTGCGAAATGAGACATGTAAAATTAGTGATCTTGTAGTTAAGGACCCTCTTAGAAAGAATGATCATAGTATGACTGAGTTTCTTATACAAATGGAGGGTGCAATAGTCTTTTATCAAAACCTAGTGAATTATGCCTAAATAATGGAGACTACAATGGGATGAGAGAGGATTCGGCTAGTGTAGACTGGGAACACAGGCTGTATGGTGGGATGGCTTAGGAACAGTGGATGACATTCAAAGAGATTTTTCCCGGTGCTCAACAAAAGTATATTCCAGTTAAAAGCAAGGACAGTAAAAATGGGGAGAGCCAGCCATGGATAACTAAGGAAATAAAAGAAGGCATTAAACTAACAGCTCATGCATACAAAGTCGCCAAAAGTAGAGGGAAACTGGAAGACTGGGAAAACTTTAAAAAGTAACAAAGAACCACTAAGTGAGCAATGAAGAAAGGGAAACTAGATTATCAAAATAAACCAACACAAAATATAAAAATGCATAGTAAAAGTTTTTATAATTATATAAAGTGGATCGTGGTGGCTAGAGTGAACATAGATCCCTTAGAGGACGAGAAAGGGAAATTTATATTGGGTAATGAGGAAGTGGCAGAGGCTTTAAATGACTATTTTGTGTTGGTCTTCACGGTGGAGGACACGTCCAACATGCCAAAGAGAGATGTTATGGATACGATGGGAGGTGAGGACCTCGATAAAATAGCTATCACAAATGAGGTAGTGCTGAGTAAACTTGTGGGCCTGAAGATAGACAAGTCCCCTGGTCCTGATGGAATGCATCCCAGGGTACTGAAGGAAATGGCAGAGGTTATGGTTGAGGCTTTAATGATAATTTACCAAATTTTCTGGATTCTGGGCAGGTCCCAGCAGATTGGAACATGGCGAATGTCACACTGCTGTTCCAAAAAGGACGTAGGCAAGGGCAGGTAACTATAGGCCAGTTAGTTTAACATCTGTAGTTGGGAAAATGCTTGAAGCTATCATTAAAGAAGAAATAGTGAGGCATCTGGAAATAAATGGATCCATCAGGAAGATGCAGCAAAGGCAGGTCCTGTTTGACAAACTTACTGGAGGTCTTTGAGGATATAACAAGCACAGTGAATAGAGGGGAATAGACGGACATTATTTACTTGGATTTCCAGAAGGCGTTCAATAAGGTGCCGCATAAAAGACTTATCCATAAGATAAGGATGCATAGAGTTGGGGGTGATATATTAACATGGATGGAGGATTGGTTAACTAACAGAAAACAGAGAGTTGGGATACATGTGTGTTACTCTGGATGGCAATTAGTGGTCAGCTGTGTGTCACAGGGGTTAATGCTGGGCCTGCAACTGTTCATGATATACATTAACAATCTGGAGGAGGGGACTGAGTGTAGTGTATCTAAGTTTGCTGATGATACTAAATTGAGTGGAAAAGCAAATTGTTCAGGAGATGCAGAGAGTCTACAGAGAGATATAGATAGACTAAGTGAGTGGGCAAGGTCTGACAGATGGAATACAATGTTGGTAAATGCGAGGTTATTCACTTTGGAAGGGAAAATGAAAGAGCAGATTATTATTTAAATGGTAAAAAAATTGCAGCATGCTGCTGTGCAGAAGGACTTGGGAGTGCTTGTGCATGAATTACAAAAGGTTGGTTTGCAGATGCAGCAGGCTATCAAGAAAGCAAATGGGATGTCGTCCTTCATTGCTAGATGGATTGAATTTAAGAGCAGGGAGCTTATGCTGCAACTGTATAGGGCACTGGTGAGGCCACACCTAGGCTACGTCCACACTACGCCAGATAATTTTGAAAACGCCAGCTTCGAGTAAAAACGACAGGCATACACACTAAGCGTTTTTCAAAATATCTCTGTCCACACTAACATGGATATTTGGGCGAATCTCCTCTACTGGGCACGTGCAGGACACACAGAAAACAAGCAAAGAGGAAACTTAGTGCGCGTTTGTCCAGTTACAGAGTAGAAAAACTTCAAAGGAATTGCTCTTGGCTCTCGCGCAGGAGGACTTAAAACTTAAAAAAAACAAATACTGGAGCGTATGGAGGCAACCGACAGGGAGTTCATGGACAGTATGACCCAGCTGACGACAAACATTGAAAAACTGACTAACTCTGTTGCATTAATAAAGCACCTTGTTAAATGTATAAAACATGTCTGCATCAGTGTTATCTTGTATTTCCATACAATGTTACATTAGGCTGTTACACATCTATTGTCAGAGAAGTACTTGCATTAGTTGGTAAACCACCTTCATATAAGCAAGAACAGAAAACAGGACAAAGTGAGTATACTTATTTATTCAGTAAGCTATGGGTCAAAGTATTTGGTGAGTGCATTTCTAACTCTTCTGGCTTCAGTCTCATTGCCGTTTGTTCTGAAATTGTTAGATTATGTGGGGGGTTGTGTTCAAGAAAACAACGAAATGCCACGCTACGACCATCTGTTCCAGCACGTCATGACAGCATTTTTAAATAGTCAAAAAAGCTCACTTTACAATTTAACTCTCACGCTGTTCACACCGACTGCGTGTTATAACAGCCGTACGGCAGTGCTTGCGCAATACTAAGCAGAAGCAGAAAAAGCATTGTTGTTGTAGTGTTGTCATGACAGCGTTTTTAAATCTCTCCGTTTACCCCATACACACTACAACGGATATTAGGCGTTTTCAGATTTATTCACTTTGGTGACCGTTGCTGAAAATCTCTGTTTTCGGGGGATGAAAACGCCGCTTTAGGGTGGACGGAGGGTCAAAACGAAGAGAAAAAGCTTCGTTTTCAAAATTATCTGGCGTAGTGTGGACGTAGCCCTAGAGAACTGCATGCAGTTCTGATCTGCTTACTTGAGGAAGGATATACTGGCTTTGGAGGTGGTGCAGAGGAGGTTCACTAGGTTGATTCCAGAGATGAGGGGGTTAGCCAATGAAGAGAGATTGAGTCCCCTGGGACTGTACTCACTGAAATTCAGAAGAATGAGAGGAGATCTTTAAAAAACAAATAAAATTATGAAAGGGATAGATAAGGTGGAGGCAGGAAAGTTGTTTCTACTGGTAGGTGAGACTAGAACTAGGGGACATAGCCTCAAGATTTGGGGGAGTAGATTTAGGACAGAGATGAGGAGGAACTGCTTTTCCCTGAGAGTGGTGAATCTGTGGAATTCTCTGCCCAATGAAGCATTGGAGGCTACCTCAGTAGATATATTTAAGACGAGGTTGGATAGATTTTTGCACAGTAGGGGAATTAAAAGTTATGGGGAAAAGTCAGATAGGTGGAGATGAGTCCATGGCCAAATTAGGCATGATCTTATTGAATGACGAAGCAGGCTTGACAGGCCAGATGGCCTACTCCTCCTCCTATTTCTTATGTTCTTATGTTTTTAAAGATGCGGCAACACTTGCCAACAGATCTGCCAGTCTGTTCAAGAACAGAAACTTCAGAATAACCTAATTTAAGTAGAAGTTTTGATTGTCCTCCAGTCTTTGAAGGAATACAACTTATCATCAGAGAATAAGCTTGAAACATCTTCAAAGTGTTGAGTAAATTCAATATCTCCTAGATGGGTATTCAATGGCCTTATTAGGCATGACAATGACAGAACAGTTGCCTGAGTACAGCTGATAATGGAAACACATATATTATGCACACACATGAGAGATTTACTTAATAAGAGAATGATTATTTGAAGGAGGGGAGGAGAAGATGGCGTCGCGACGCAGCGCGTGTAGCCACTCCGAAATGATATCGTATTTGTAAGTAGGTACCGTGCACAATCCTGATTTGATGGAGGCAGACGTGAGAAGCACGGAGGAACATCTGGAGAAGCTTCTGAAATGTCCGCTTCGCTGCCGCTGCTACTGTGAGATCGAGGATCTCCGGAGGGGAAGGCCCCAAATCCTCGGCTTTGCCTATTGCCTGTTGCCGGGACCGGGGTTGAAGCGCTCAGCAGAGATGGTGCTGGGCGCTCAGTGTCGGAGGGCTGGTAGGAGGCTTGAAGTTTTCGGACGGACTCAAGAGTCGGCTGTGGTCAGGTGCTTCCAGGGTGCTGCATCGGCAAGTTTGCAGCACTGGAAGCTCATGGCAGGGAGAGTTTTTCTTCCTTCTACCGTCTGCATGAGATTATGGGACTTTTGAGAGACTTTAAGACTTTTTTTTACTGTGCCCATAGTCTGTTCTTTATCAAATTATGGTATTGCTTTGCACTGTTGTAACTATATGTTATAATTATGTGGTTTTTGTCAGTTTTTCAGTCTTGATTTGTCTTGTGTTTCTGTGATATCATTCTGGAAAAACATTGTATTATTCTTAATGCATGCATTACTAAATGACAATAAAAGAGGACTGCATTTCCTCATAATCTAATCTAAAGGGATGGATTAATGATGGTGTAGCAGCCTTAGAAGACACGAAAGGTACAGAAGGTGACCAAGACTATAATTGTTTATCTTTATTCATGGGTTGCTTTTTGGAAACACATACAATCCAATAAATTAATAAAAACAGGGACTGGGAATCGGTTAACATTAGATTGAATTAGATTAGATTAGATTAGATTATGAGGACACTCAGTCCTCGTTTATTGTCATTTAGAAATGCATGCATGCATTAAGAAATGATACAATGTTCCTCCAGTTGGCGGCACTGGAGGTTCACCGTCTGCGTGAGATGATGGGACTTTCGAGAGACTTCGAGACTTTTACTGTTCCATGGTCTGTTCTTATCAAATTACAGTATTGCTTTGTACTGTTGTAACTATATGTTATAATTATGTGGTTTTTGTCAGTTTTTTTTAGTCTTGGTTTGTCTTGTGTTTCTGTGATATCATTCTGGAGGAACAAATTGTATCATTTCTTAATGCATGCCTTACTAAATGACAATAAAAGAGGACTGCATGTCCTCATAATCCAATCTAATCTAATCTAATCTAATTTTTATGACTTGATTTTATAGAGAGTTAACAGGGTGTCGAAGCTGAAGCTGAGTTAGCTATTGAGCCAAGTTGCATACGAGCCCAGTGAGAGGGTTACATGTGTGAGGGCCATCCTCTGTGGATTTTGGATGCTGTCTGACTGCTGTTCTAGTATTAATTAAGCAGCTTCTGTGTTTAAACCGGTGGTTAGGCTAGTGTCGGACAAAGTGATTAAGTACTTTATTATGGATGCCACAGGGATAAAAGGTTGGTGCGATTCAAACCCGTTATCCACAAATTATGCTTGTGTTCTGAGCAGAGTAGATGTCCAAATTCCCGACAAACTGCTGTTGAGCGTGCTGAGTTCTGCAAAAGTGTTGGAAAAATTACACTGATTGAACAGCGTTTTGACCAATCAGCAGGGAAGATTGTCCGGTTAGTCCAGCCCGGCAGTGACATAACTGAAATTGCGCTGCCTGATAAGTTGGGAGACCCTGGAGAGGCAGGATCATGGCCGGTCCTTACTTTTAGAGAAGGAGGCATGTAGCTGAGGGTGAAGACTTTAAAGACAAGTTGCTCTCGTTTCTTCAAAGTGAGGGGGAAGAGTAGGCTGATGTGAAAGATCAAATGGGTCCTTCAGCAGTTGATGGAAATTCTGAGTTGGTTTCGGCTATTACCAGTGGGTTGATAAATGCCAAAGTTATGGAGGCTGTGAGTGTTCTCTGGGGTTAAGCCCACACCTGATGGAGAAGAGGAGTACCAGGCCTGGGCAGAAGAGACAACTCAGTTAATAGATGAGTGGCAGTGCTCAGATAATATGAAAAAACAGAGACTGATAGAGACATGTAAAGGGTCCAGTGGCTGATGTAGTGAGGTTCCTAAAGGCAGACAACCCATTAGCCATGTCAGCTAATTACCTGCAAGCTCTGGAAGATGCTTTTGGCACTGCTGAAAGTGCGGCTGATCTTGGGATAAAGTTTAGGCACACATTCCAGGAGGAAGGGGAGACGCTCTCTGCCTGCCTTTCAGGTTGGAGAAACTGCTGCATTGTTCGTGCCACAAAGGGGCATTCAATTGTCTGAGAGCAATTGTTTGAAGATGGAGCAAGTTGTGAAGGGCGTACTGTCACATGACGTGATTGCTCTATGCATTCGAATGACCAGTAAGATGTGCCCTCCTCCATCTTTTACTGAGTTACTCAGAGAAGTTAGAGAGGAGGAAAGCATGATTGAGAGGTGTAACATTTCCAAAAGCCGAGTAGTGTCTTCAGTGGTCTCCTGTGCTGCTAAGGTGACCCCTGATGTCACAGAGATAAAGTTTTTGAGAAAGGAGGTGGAACACCTTTGAGCTGAGCTGACGTGATAGATGTCTGCTAATGTTTCAGCGAAACGTGACACGTTCATTGGGAATCCAGAGCACCTCTAGGACTTACGACTCAGAGGAATGCTGCTGAAAAGGGTCTCTTGACTACAGAGCTGATTGACATTTTCTGTGGCAAAGATGGACATCTCAAGCGAAACTGTGAGGGACAGGAAAATCTTTGAAAAGTAAGCTAGCGGTTAATCAAACAGAGAGGAAAAGAGACAAAACTACGGAGGGACTCAGTAAAGGAATGGGCTGGCATCTCGAAGAGAATATGTTCCTATCAACTTATCAAGGGAAATAACAAAGTGCTAAACACTACTCCTGAAGGTTTAGTGGGACCAAGCTCTGATGTATCCATACAGATTGAAGGTGTTTATGCTAGAGCCATACTTGACACAGAATCTCAAGTTACTTTTCTTTATAGATTTTTTTACAACTGGTATGAGACACATTTACCATTGATGCCACTCAGTGCCCTTGAGATTTGGGGATTTAGTGCTGATGAGTACCCGTACAATGGTTTCTTGTCATTGAAACTGGAGTTTTCAGAAGCAGACATTAGAGTAACTGAGACTATCAACACATCAGTGTTGGTCTGCCCGGATCTGGTTGAAAAGGGTGAAACTTCTATTCTTGTGGGAATGAATACTTCCATTGTGAGAAGGCTCATGGGAGCATGCATGGCGTGAAATGGAGAGAACTTTATGAAAACCTTGTCCATTCTCCCTGTGTTCAGAGCTGCTTTTAAGAAGGTGCAAGTTCCTCCTAAGCAGGATGATGAACAGCAACAAGAAACTGTGTGGTACATCCAGTCTAAACCTAACATGTTACATCCTGGAGGTGTAGCTAGTGACAGGGACCCCCGAATTCACCGGAATGTCCATCGCCTTGACCATCCAGGTGGATGCTCCCGATGATCGGGAAGAAGCCTCACGCTTAGCTGCAGATGTGCTGGTGAGACCTGAAATCTTTGGCTGTCTATGCAAACAGAATGACAATCAGAATGACAGAGAACACATCTTTCCAAGAGAAGTCTTTCCGGTTAGCACCGTTGGAGGTTGAAGTTGTTTGGCAGCACTTGCTTAAACTCTAGGAAGCTAAGTTCAGTCATGGGGCAGGGAGACCTGAGCTGCCAGGAGGTACAAGTGATAAACAGGGGGAGGCACCCTCTAGTAGACAGGAAAGGCCACATGAAGTACCAGAGCCTGAAGAAGCTGATGATGAGAAGAAGGTCTCAGAGAGTCAGGAAACCCCCAGATAGGCTGGCCTATGATGTACTGGGGAAACAGAGTGTTGCATCCATCCCAATAGTGAGATATGTTACTTCTTTTTACAAATGGATTGGGGGTTCTGAAATCAAAATTCATTTGAATATTACATCATTAATAATGGTTTAATATGTTCCAGCATAATGAGAACATGACTATTTTTGGTGGGGGTAGAGTATAATGCCCTGGTTAATATTTCCACTACTATGCTGGGAGAAAGGTTACATTAGCAGTTTTCTGTAAAAGCAGTGTTCCATGCTGGAAAGTGTGTTTTGGCTTCGACTAAAGTAAGGACCTATGTTGTCCAGCTTGGGAATCTGAGTCAGCCAACTGGGATTGCGGAATGTGAGAGAAGGTTCTAGAGGACTGTGGGGAAGAGTTTTCTGAAGGATACTTGCCTGATTTGGGGTATTCTTGGCCGGGGCTGTGGAGCAAGGAATAAGGTACATTGCTGCAGAATGCCATTGGATGGAGAGTCCCCGTTGAAAGAAATGCTTTGTACGTATGAATGGCTCCGAGGTGGAAGGGCCAATGCTCCTGAAGGAGAGCCAGTTTGTTCAAGATGAACTCCAAGAGATACACTCCGGAATACTCCGGTAGGAGCTCCAACAGTCATGTGCACATTGGATTAGTTTAACTATAATGGGCCCTGTTATTTTCTTCCCTTTTCTTTTTCCTGTTAACTGCTTGTTAAAGCTGAAATTGGTAAATACGCTTTCTTTATATATTTTATGAAGTGTGTGATCTGTCATTTCTTGCTGACCGTTAATTGTACATAAGTAGTATTTACACTGTATTCGCTCAAATCGAGGTTCCTTTAATCAGAACATTACGATGTTTGGTTGAACCCCATATCATACCAAACCTAGGTGTGTACTGTTTATGAAAGGTGACCTTCTCACTGCTGAGTCATGCGGCCGTTTAGCAGAGTTAGCTAACGAACTGAGTTTGTACATCAGCCCTGGTGTGAGGGTTACAAACTGTATGCATTTTCCACATCAGTCAGTACCCCTAAGAGTAATAAAAATTTCCCACAGTATTTCCCAAGGTGTCATTTTTTTTTAAGAACAGCTCCATTTATATTTAAGTCAATCAGTATGGGCAATTGCCAGGGAACTTAATTCTACAAACCAATCTTTGAATAATGTGGCATGGTTCCTCAGAGCAGAGTAAAGATTTGTTTAAGATACCTACAGCAGAATTAGCAGAATGAAAATCAAAACTTGATCTTTTTCACTTTTGATGTACAGTTGGAAGAATATACCATTGTGAAGATCAATATCCAGTTTACATTGTTCATAAAAATCGGCATTCAGTATTAAGAAATGTTCCATTCCTAATCAGGAAATATTGGGTAAGTTTCAGATCTAAATATGGCAGCCAAATCTTACTGGTCAATGGCAAAAATTTCTGTTCAAATCTCAATCTTGTCAAAGTTCCCATTGTTTATCTTGGAGTATAGAACTCTCAGATGCTGCAATGTTAAAATCAAAATCAAATTTGAGTTTATTGTCATATGCACAAGTACATGTGTAGCTGCAATGAAAAGCTTACTTGCAGATGGCATAATAAAACCACAAGATATAGGAGCAGAATTAGGCCATTTGGCCCGTTGAGTCTGGTTGATCCATTTTACCTCTCAGCCCAAATCTTCCGTCTTCATGTGATATCCCTTCATGACCGACCAATCAAAAATCTAACAACCTCTGCCTTAAATATACATAATGACTTGGCCTACATACTGTAGCTGCCAGTGGCAAAGAATTCCACAGATTCACCACTCTCTGGCTAAAGAAATTCATTTATTCTGAAACTTGTCCTCTGATCCTAGATTTTCCCAACATAGGAAACATCCTTTCCACATCCACTTTATTAAGGCTTTCACCATTGGATAGGTTTCAATTAGATTACCCTTCATTCTTCTGAATTCTAATGAATGCAGGCCCAAAGCCATCAAATGCTCTTCATATGACAAGCCATTCAATTCTGGAATCATTTTCATGTACCTCCTTTGAACCCTCTCCAGTTTCAGCACATCCTTTCTAAGATAAGGGGCTCAAAACTGCTTACAATGTAAGTGAGGACTCACGAGTGCTTTATAAAGTCTCAACATTACATCCTTGCTTTTATATTCTGGTCCTCTTGAAATGAATGCTAACATCACATTTGCCTTCCTCACCACAGATTCAATCTTTCAATTAGATGTTGGGGATCCTCCACCTCAGGTTTTGTATTTTCTCTCTACTTAGAAAATAGTCTACACTTTTATTTCTTCTTCCAAAGTTCATGGCCATACACTTCTCGACACTGCACTTCTTTGCCCATTCTCCTAATCTGTCTAAGTCCTTCTGTAGCTTCTCTACTTCCTCAGAACTACCTGCCCCTCCACCTATCTTTGTATCAATGTTTCAATAGGTAGATTTTAAGTCAGAGAAATGTATACAATATACATCCTGAAATTCTTTTTCATCCATAAACTTTGCAACAAAGCCATCAATTCCATCTTCCAAGTCATTGACATATAATGTAAAAAGAATCGGTCCTAGCACGACCCTTGTGGAGCACCACTAGTCACTGGCAGCCAACCAGAAAAGGCTCCCTTTATTCCCACTCTTTGCCTCCTGCCAATCAGCCATTGCTTTATCCATGCTAGAATCTTTCCTGTAATACCATAGGCTCTTAACATGTTAAGCAGCCTTATGTGTGGCACCTTGTTAAAGGCCTTCTGAAAATCCAAGTACACAACATCAACCAATTTTCCTTTGTCTATCCTGCTTGTTATTTCTTCAAAGAGTTCCAACAGATTTGTCAGGCAAGGTTTTCTCATGAGGAAATCAGCCATGATCACAATGAATGGCGGTGCTGGCTCGAAGGGCCGAATGGCCTACTCCTGCACCTATTGTCTATTGTCTATTAATTGAAGTTCTTAATGTATATAAACTTTGTGAATTTCCTACATTTGATGAATCTATCAACAACCAAAAATGAGCAACTTCCGTAATCAAAATAAACAAGGCATTTTTCAGTGTAACTCTCTGAGCCCACTATTGTTTTGTCTAGCTTTAAATCTGCTCTCTAATTTAATGAATCATTCAAAAATAGGGTATCAAATCGCGACAAGCAAATGAATTATTCCTTGACACACCTTCTATACGTGGACAATTTGAAATTATACACTCCATCAGCAATTAATTCAAATAGTGAACTATTTATGAAAAATATAACCATGAACTTTGGACTAGGTAAGAGCTGGATATTAAAAGTAGAGAAAGGTGCAATAGAGGTAACAGGATATAAAACAGAGCAACGGGATCCAATACAGATGAATATGAACCATGTAAGTATTAGGGACATTGATAAGCAAAGAAAATTGTTTGTACTGCAATAAATGGAAAACTTTTGACAGATTTTACTTCAAAGCTTAAGAATATCTGTGAAACAGAGCTCTATAGCAAAAATTTTCTCCCAACTAATGCTGTCAGGCTACACAATCAGGAAAAGATCTGGATAAGCAACAGAAGATGCCAAAGACGAAGAGGTCAGAGTGGGAGGTAATACCAGTAACAGAAGTAACAGGTGATTGGGATCTCTGGATCAACCTCGTGGACTGATGGAGGAGCTCTCTAAAGTGACCACCCAAACTGAATTTGGGTTGTCTAGTGTAGAAGAGTCTACACCATAGGCACCGAATGCTGTTCGCTAAATTGGAAGTGGTCCAGATAAATTATTGTTTCTTCCCAAAGGTCTGTTTGGTTTCCTGGATGATGGAAAAAGAAGAGTTAAGAGGGCAGATATTGCATCTGTTGTTTGCATTAGAAGGTGCGGTGAGATGAGAAACAGGTGTTGGTGGAGATGAAAGAAGACGGGTTGATCTATTTGTAATTCCAATAGAGGAGGGGAAAGTGGCAGATCAAATGATCCATTCAACACAGAGGCTGGTGTTGAATAGATCAAGGAAAATCCATGTTTTGGGAGACAGAATGTGGATATATAGTCCGAGAGCTCTTTCACCTGAGCTCTAGTGTGGGGAGACCCCGTATAAGGCAAAAGGAAGGTGTTTGAGAAGTTCTCGATTAGAAAGTATCATTGTCCGAAGAAATGCAGTGAAGCCAGAGAAAATGGGAGAGCAGGAATGTAACTTTTAGTGACACCAGGAATATTGGTGCAGCTGGTAAAAGAAGTTGTAAAAGAACAAAAAGCTTCTAGCTCAAGTAAGAACTAATAGATAAGGGATTTATAAGGGCTTAATTGATATGTTGGCTTCAAAGGAAATTATTTCAAAGGGGCCATAGGTTACAGCAATTAACTTCTGTAGGAATGTGACAGAAATGATAGCTTTAGGAACAACTGGCGAATGGAATATAAAACTAATAAAGACATGCTAAGAACGGCACCCATCGGTTGGATCAAGGGTGTTTGGTTATGATAAGACCATTAAAAAAAGGAGCAGAATTAGGCTATTCCGTCCATCAAGTCTACTCCACCATTCCATCATGGCTGATTTATTATTATTCTCAAGCCCATTCTCCTGCCATTTCCTCATAATCTTTGACATCCTGTTTAATCAAGAACCTATTAACCTCCAGCTTAAGTATACACAATGGATTGCCCTGCACAGCTGTCTGTGGCAGTGAATTCTACAGATTCTCCACCCTCTGGCTAAAGGATTTTTTCCTCATCTCTGTTCTAAATGGACGTCCCTCATGCCTGACGCTGTGCCCTCTGGTCCTAGAATTCCCCACTTATAGCAAACAACCTCTCCATATCCATTTTATCTAGGCCTTTCAATATTCAATAGGTTCAAATAAGATTTCTACCCCACCCCCACCCCTCATTCTTCTAAGCTCAATAAGTACAGGCCTAGAGCTATCAAATATTCCTCATATGTTAACCCTTTCATTCCTGGGATCACTCTGGTGAACCTTCGCAAGAGCCTCTCCTATGCCAGCACATCTTTTTGAGATAAAGGGCCAAAACTGCTCACATTACTTCAAGTGTGGTCTGACAAATACTTTATAAAGCCTTAGCATTACATCCTTGCTTTTCTATTCTAGTCCTCTCAAAGTGAATGTTGACATTGCATTTGGCTTCCTTACCACCAACTCGAAGTGTAAGTTAACATCTAGGGAATCACGGACAAGGACTCTCCCAAGTCCTGGTGCATGTCTGACTTTTGAAATTTCTTCCCGTTTAGAAAATAGTTCATGCCTTTATTCCTTTTGCCAAAGTATATGACCCTACATTATATTCCATCTCCCATTTCCTTGCCCATTCCCCTCAATCTGTTCAAGTCCTTCTGCAGACACCCTACTTCCTCAACACAACCCGCCACCTATCTTCACACTATCTGCAAACTTGGCCACAAAGCCATCAATTCCTTCATCCAAAATCACTTGACACACAATTTGAAAAGAAGTGGTCCCGACACCACCCTCTGTGGCACACCACGTCAACCAATCTTCTATCTGAAGCAGCATCTTTACTGTGATACCATGGGCTCTTATCTTGTTAAATAGTCTCATGTGTGGCACCTTGTCGAAGACCTTCCAAAAATCCAAATAAGTAACATCCACTGACTCTTCTTTGTGCATCCTACTTGTTGTTTCTTCAAAGAATTCCAACAGATGTATCAGGTGAGAATTCTCCTTTAAAAAACATGCTGGCTTTAGCCTATGTTAGCATGTGCCTCAAGAGCCCTGTAACCTCATCCTTAGTACCAGACTTCAATATCAGGCTAACTGGTCTATAATTTCCTTTTTTCTGCCTCCCCCCCCCCCGCCTTCTAAAAAAGTGGAGTGATATTTGAAAAGTTCCAGTCCTCCGGAACCATTTCAGAATTTAGTGATTCTTAGAAATTCATTTCTAGTCCCTCCACAATTTCTTCAGCCTCTTTTTCCTGGGGGTAGTCCATCTGGTCCAGGTAATTAATCTACCTTCAGGCTTTTCAGTTCCCAAGCACCTTCTCCTTATTAACAGCAATGATACTCACTTCTGCCCGCAGACACTCTTGCATTTCTGGCATTCTGCTGGTCTCTTCCACAGTTAAGACTGTCACAAAATATTTATTAAGTTCCTCTGTCATTACTTGATCCTCCATTACTTCCTCTCCAGAGTAATTTTTCAGCATTCTGATATCCATTCTTGTCTCTCTTTCACTCCTTACTCTGTATATCTGAGAACACTTTTCATATCTTCTTTTATATCATTAGCAAGTTTTCCTTCATATTTCATCTTTTTTTCACTTTATGGCTTGTTTTGGTTGCTGTCTGTTCATTTTTAAAAGCTTCTGGGTTCCTACTAGTTTTTGCTCTATTATATGCCGTCTCATTTGCTTTTCTGCTGTCTTTGACTTCCCTGTCGGCCATGGCTGTCTCATTCTCCCTTTCGAATACTTCTTCATCTTTGCAATATATATTTTCCCGCACATTTCAAATTTCCCCCGTAAACACCACCCATTGCTGTTCTGCTGTTATCTTGGTTAGTGTCCCTTTCCAATAAACTTTGGCCAGGTACTCTCTCATGCCTCTGTAATTCCCTTCACTCCACTGTAATACTGATACATTCTATTTTATCTTCTTCTACTCAAACCGCACAGTGAGTTCTAACATATTATGATCACTATCTCATAGTTTCTTTACCTTAAGCTTCCTAATCAAATCTGGGTTATTACATTTCACCCAGTCCAGAACTGCTATACCCCCAATGGGCTCACCCACAAGCTGCTTCAAAAAGCCATCTCATAGGCATTCTACAAATTCCCCCTCTTGAGATCCAGCACCAACCATGTTTTCCCAATCTACTTGCATATTTAAATCTCCCGTGATTATCGCAACATTGCTCTTTTTACATGCCTTTTCTATCTCCGATTGTAATTTAGCCTGTATCCTGGCTATGTTCGGAGGCCTGTATATAACATCCATCAGGGTTATTTTACCATTGCAGTTTCTTAACTCTACCCACAAGAATTCTACATCTTCTGATTCTTGGACGTTTCTTTCCAAGGATTTGATTTTATTTTTTTAACCAACTGAGCCACCCCACCCTCTTTGCCTACCTGCCTGTGCTTTCGATACAATGCGTATACTTGTATGTTAAGCTCCTAACTATGTTCTTCTTTCAGCCATGACTCAGAGATACTCACAACATCGTACTTGCCAATCTCTGATTGCACCTCAAGATCATCTACCTTATCCCATATGCTGCCTGCATTCAAGTACAGCATTTTCAACCTTGTATTTGTCACCGTTTTTGATTTTGGATTCCTGTTACACTTTAACTCGTCCCTATGATTGCAATCTTGCCTTATCATCTGCCTGTTCTTCCTTACAGCCTTACTCCACACTGCATCTAGTTGTACATCAACTGCTCCATCCTCAGCCCTGTCACTTCAGTTCCCATCCCTGTGCCAAATTAATTTAAACCCTCCCCAACAGCTCTAGCAAACCTGCCTGCTAGGATATTGGTCCTCCTCATGCTCAGTGTAACCCATCCGTTTTGTACAAGTTATACCTTTCCCAGAAGAAACACCAATGATCCAGAAATCTGAAACCTTGTCCCCTGCATCAATTCCTCAGCTACACAAATCATCCGAATCTTACCCTTGCTGGCACATGGTACAGGCAGCAATCCAGAGATTGCTATCCTGGAGGTGCTGCTTTTCCATTTCTGCCTAACTCCCTATATTCTCTCTTCAGGACCTGCTCCCTTTTGCTACCTGCTGTATGTCATTGGTACCAATATGTGCCATAACTGTGGCTGCTCACCCTTCCCTTATAGATTGCCATGGACCCGATCCAAGACATCCATGACCCTGGCATCTGGGAGGCAACTTACCTTATGGGTGTCTCCACATCCTCAGAATCTGCTCCTTGCTCCTCTAACTGTGGAATGCCTTATCACTGCTGCACTCCCCTTCTACCCGCTTCCCTTTTGAGCCTCAATGCCAGGCTCAGTGCCAGAGGCCTGATCTCTGGAAGCTACACCACCTCCAACAGTATCCAAAGTGGTATACTTTTTACTCAGGGGAACAGCCACAGAGGTAATCAACTGGGTACCTGCCTCCTTCAACATAACTGTGACTACCTCCCTGTAGCTCCTATCTATCACCTACTCATTTTCCTGTTGAGCCAAAGCTGGTCCACTCTAACACTGGCCCACTCACACAATAGCATTGAGGTTCTGCTTATACCTGCTTTCTTCTTATTGACCCCGCACTGATTTCGACCGCTTGAAAGCAGCGGAAAGCTCTCAAGCTCTTTTTAAACTTCACACTGCGTCACCAGTGAATGAACTCTCGTGCCGATTTTAGCCCACTGTAAGAAAGCTGAAAGCTCCCAAAGTCTTTTTAAACTTCATGCTACGTCACCAATGAATGACTTCTTGCACTGATTCCAGCCAGCCAATAAAGATGATACTGATCAGGGCTAGGGGTCTCACTTCTGGTTGGTCACTGGGTAATAGTTAAATGTTTGAGGATTGACCAAGAAATTATTTATCTATGATGCATCAATTTGGAATTGGATGATACAGCTCATCGGTAATTACACACAGAGTATCATTGCAATGTTGATGTCTTTGTGTATTAATGTATCTGGGGGACTTCATTCCTTATTCAGGAATAGACTGTTGAATAAAGAAATTTCAGTTTTGACTGATTATTGTGGTGATATGGGGGGTGTTTGCACTCTTGCAGCAGGGAGCCTGGAATAAAATCGTTGTGGGAAGAAGGTGAAAGCACCCTCATGCTGTAAACTCCTCCACTTTATGCCCAGGAATTTGCTTCTATCATCCAAAGTAGCCAGGCTCAAAGTGCCTATGGTGTCCCTATTCATTTGAAGGGGAATATCCAGACAGGAGATCCAGAAGAAAGCAGTACATTGTTAATTATTCTATTTTGTTTAATTACTTCTTAATATTTTAATGCTTTTTTTAAATTAAAATAACAAACTTTGAAAAATCTATGCAGTGATTTTAGTGGTTTTGAAATATCTCTATCATGATCTTGTAAGAGAAAGCCTTACAGAGACCCTATGCAAATTCTTACATCTAGCCCGCCTTCTGTCAAAAGCCACCAAGGCTTCCTGGGCTAGAGCAACAGTAGAATGTGTTTGTGTTCTCTTTACTGCTGAACCTTTGTAACACATTACCCCATCCCTCCCAGGTACAAAAGGGTAGGCATCCTCCCCCCCACTTTCAAAGCTGGTGAGCCCTGCAGATAGCAAATATAGTTCCGATTAATTTGGCTTCAACAGTCAAGATGGAATAAGATCGATGAAGAAAACATTAAAGAATGTAGAAATAGAACATATAAATTGATTTGCCTGAATTACTTTAATGAAGAGTTGGAGAAGCAAGCAACCCTTGCTAGAGGCAAACAAAATAGGCTTTGTAGCAGTAAATGCATAAAGAATATATTAAGTGGTTTAACAGGACTGTAACCGAGAAACCAGGAAAGACAAAACATAAAATACATTTAGAGCAAAAGTAGGACAAAGATAAAGAAGTAGTTGGACTTCAGTTTTGAATCAAAAGGAAGGTTCTAAGTGCAAGATGTAACTTAATAATGGAGAAAAGCAATTCCTTTGAAGAGACAACAGTAACACGAGGGGGTTTGGCTCAGAGAACAGGTAAATGGGTAGAAGGACAACATGATTGAGTCAGACTAGAAATCTGAGAGCACATGTACAGAAGTTAAGAAGACTGAAGAGAGAATATCGGAGCATTGAAGCCAAGTGAAAAGGGATGAAACAAGATCCAAAAAGTCACCATTACATTTAAGTTTCTTCCACAATTATCCCTCAGGGACATCTCATTATCTACTTGCTGGTTAATAGACTTGATGTTTTAGAACGAACAGGATATGTTCTGAGAGAGTTGCATTGACTGGTTTCTGTCACAACAAAAACACAATAAATTCAAAAAGTTTGTCCATTAAGCTTTGATATCATATAATTAAGCTTTTGCTGTCCGACACAGGATGTGATAGAATGTTTTTGATATTGGGGTCATTTCTTTAACCTGGATTTTCATTTTTCCTTCAATGATGCAAAATCCTAGATCCAGTTCCCAGCACACTACCCCAGCTGAGTGGGATGGAATCTGCCCTTAACTGGAACTCATGGAAAAATGTTTCACTTACTCATTACATGGGAGAGTTGTTGAATAGACTTGATGTTCATGTTTTATAATTCTGGGAGAGATGGAAAATATTGTGGCTTGGTCTGGAAAATGAAGGCATATGTCAGGTATAGGCAGCTGGAATCAAGTGAATTCCTTGAGGATTATAAGGAATGTAGCAGTACATTTAGGAAGAAAATAAGATTTATAAGATATCTTTGGAAGATACAGTATGACAAGGAGAATTCTAAGAATTTCTATGCATGTGTTAAGGATAACTAGGGAGACAATAGGTCCCCATAAGGATCAGTGTGGTCATCTGTGTGTGGAGCCACTGGAGATGGGAGGATGAGGTCTTAAATGAATACTTCTCATCTGTGATTATTGTAGAAAAAAATCATGGATCATGGAAGCTGAGGGGAAACCTTGGTGGGGGGGAGTGAAATGAAGATTACAGTCAGGTTGGCGATTGTGGGAGAAATGCTGGGGATGAGTGAAGGGAAGTTATAGAGAACATAGAGCAGAGAATATAGAACACAACAACACAGTACAGATCCTTCGGCCTACAGTATTGTGCTGAAGTTTTAAACTACTCTAAGATCTATCAAACCCTTCGCTCCTACCTAGCCTTCCCTCTTGCTGCCCCCTTCCCACTTCTTCAGCTTAAACTCCACCTGCCATTTCTCAGCCCACCTTGCATTCTGTTAATGTCACATTGTAAACTACAACGACCTCATACACTATCTGCAGCTCTACCGACCTGTTTTGTCATCTGCAAACTTACTTCCCACACTTCCACTTCCTCATTCAAGTCATTTATGAAACAACAAAAAGTGCAATGGTCCCTGAACAGATCCTTGTGGAAAACCACTGGTCACCAACCTCCAGGCAGAATACACTCCACCTACAATCACCCTTTGCCTTCTATAAGCAAACCAATTCTGAATCCACACAGCCAAGTTTCCCTGGATCCCATGCCTCCTGACTTTCTAAATGAGCCTATCATGAGAGTCTTAACAAAGGCCTTTCTAAAATCCATATAAGTCACAGTCACTGCTCTACCTTCATCAATATGCTTTGTCATATCCTCAAAAAATCCAATCAAACTCATAGGGCATGACCTGCTCTTCATGAAGCCATGTTGACTATCCCTAATCAGATTACTGTATGCTTGTCAAAATGCTAGCAAGCCCTGCTCTAAGAATTTTCTCCAATAATTAATTTGCCCACCACAGAAATAAGACTCAGTGGTCTATTCCTAGGGCAAGCTTTTCTTCTTCGTGACAAGTTATACAGATCTCTTGTCAATCCTGGGTCCTTCACCCTATCATCCTGATAGAATGAAGGGATAGGTAAATAGGGGGAAAACAGAGCACAATGATTAACTTATAATCAATCACCTTGTAAATGCCTTAGTTTACTGCTTTGGATAAGTTTGGACAAGTCAGAAAGAAGCTTCACTCTGCAACGGGTGACGTACTAGTCACTGTTGTCTAAAGATGGGCAAAGGCTCAGATAAGGAACTATATGATCTTGTAGAAGCATCTCAAGGTATAGCTAAATATGAGAAGTATAGTGCAGGGGCTAGAATGTTCAGAAGAAAAGGGGAAGGGTCTGAAAGAGGAACTGATGGGCTAGCTTTGGCTTAAAATAGTTATAACTACCTGACCAATGATTATCTTACATCTAATTGTATCTTAGCATGTGATTGAAATGATTCTAATATTGTCTAAACTTGTAATCGTAAGATTTCCTGCTACCTGATCAATGTTATAAATTGTGGAGAATTGTATAATTCGGGGGCAGTTTCTGGACTGGCTCTTTTGGGAGATCAGTCTGTAGCTTCCCCCATAGCATGCTATGAGTAGAGAATAAAGGTTTGAAAAGAGTTACGTGTGCCAGTGTATTTGTGGTACAATTGTTATTGCATCGGGTCCTATTGAGTACAGCAATCCTTTCCCTGCCAAATGGAACAAGCCTATCCAGAACACCGTGCAAGTACTCCATAAGTAACATCCACATTTTTGTTGTGCATTTCCATGAGCACAGCTCTGTTCCCAATTTATGCTCCCAGGTTCCTGCCTAATAGCATCATAATTCCCCCTCACCGATTAAAAACTTTCCAATACTGTCTGCTCCTATCCCTAGCAAAGGTCAGGGAGTTGTGGCCATTATCTCTGAAATGCTCACCCACTAAGAGTTTTGACACCTTATCGGTTCATTGCCCAGCTTCAGATTCAGTATGACTTTTCCTCTAGTCAGTCTGACTACTTATTGCGATAGGAGCCCTTCCTGGACACACCTAACAAATTATGCCCCATCTAAACCTTTTGCACTAAGGAGGTCCCAACTTCCTTAGGGAAGTTGAAGTCACCCATGACAGTAACCTTGTTATTTATAATACTTGAGGTGACTGCACCAGTTCCACTTGGGATGGAAAGTTTTCCATTATCTAGTTTTGTTTTGAGGATCTGGATGTTGCTGGTAAAGCAAGGCAGTTTGTTGCTGAGGTAGTGGATTGATTTGCCTCTGGAATCATTGAAGTCCTTCAGGTGAAGATACTTCTTCAGTGTTAAATGTGGAGCTCCAGGATTTAGACCCAACGACAAAGAAGAAAGATCTATATATATAATTGATACGGGGTGAAGATTAACGTGGAAATGTGGAGTTGATGTTACAGTCAGATCTGTCATAGTCACCTTGAATGGTGGAGCTAGCTAGAGAAGCCAAGTGCCTGTTTCATGGGTTCTCATAACCATGCTTATAGCAATGAACGCTGAATGTTATTGCTTACCTTCAGTTTGCTATTACTGCCATCTATTCCCCAGGACTATGAGTTTCTATCCTGCCCAGTGGCTGCATCTTATCAATATAAGATAACAGATAAAGGGTTAACTCTACCAATGAGCTCCTAGAGTATGGTGTCCAATAATCTAAAATAAGACATATCAAGACAGTCCACACCAAAGAGGATGTGTTCCATGAATTTCACCGAGGAACTCAGGTATGCCCTAGTCATGATTGCCTCCATGAGCATTAACTTCAGCTACAAACAAGATGCTACAGGAATTCAGTGCTCAGGCAATATTCAAATGGATGGTCAACATTTCAGAATGAAACCCTTCGTCTGAACTGTAGGATTTCCACCCCAAAAAATTGACAATCTATTTCCCTCCCAAGATACCATCTGACCTGTTGAGTTTCTCCGGCACCTCTTCTTTTGCTCCAGGTTCCAGCATCTGTAGTCTCCTGTGACTCCACACAACTGAAGTAATTGTTGGCATGATGTGCAACAAGATTAGAGCTCTCTTTTAATGCAGCACTGCCATAATTAGGCTTGAGTATCTCTGGTCTCGGTTTTAGGAAATGCAGATTTGTGCTGGAAGGGCAGAGAATTTTTTGGGAGTAGTGATCATAAGATCATTGACCATAAGGCATAGGAGCAGAATTAGGCCATTTGGCCCATTGAGTCTATTCTAGCATTCTATCATGACTGGTATATTATTTCTCTCAACCCCAATTTCCTGCCTTCTCTCTGTAACCTTTGATGCCCTGGCTAACCAAGAAACCCTCAACCTCTGCTTTAAATATACTCAATGACTTGGCCTCCACCGCCATCTGTGGCAATGAATTCCACAGGTTCACCACCCTCTGGCTAAAGAAATTCCTTCTCATCTCTGTTCTAAATGGCCTCCCTTTATTCTGAGGATGTGCCCTCTGGTTCTAGGCTCCCCATCCCCTTCATTCTTCTAAGCTACACCAGGTACAACTCCAGAGCCGTGAAATGCTCCTCATACATGAGCTGTTTCATTCCTGGGATCATTCCTCTTGTGAACCTCCTCCGGACTTCCTCCAATGCCAGCACACCTTCTCTCAGATAAGGTGCACTGAACTGCTCACAATACTGCAGGTGATCTCTGACCAATGCTCAATAAGACCTCAGCATTACAACTTTGCTTTTGTATTCTAGTCCTCTCAAAATGAATGATAACTTTACATTTGCCTTCCTTTCAACTGACTCAACCAACATGTTAACCTGTAGGGAATCCTGGATAGGGATTCACAAGTCCTTTTGTGCCTCTGATTTCAGAATTTTCTCCCCATTTAGAAAATAGTTTATGCTTTTATTCCTTCTACCAATGTGCATGAACATACAATGTCTTGAACTGTATTCCATCTGCCACTTCATTGCTATTCTCCAAATTTAAGTCCTTGTGCAGATTCCATGCTTCCTCAACACTACCTGCCCCCTCAACTACCCCTCCATCATCTGCAAAAGTCATCAAGGACTGCCCCATGGATTTCATCAGGCAAGGGCACACCTACCTATATTTATAGAATATTTCTGAGGCAATAGCAAGGATTGATGAGGATGGTGCTTTTGACATGATCTGTGACAATTTTCACCAAACCTTAAACTGTAAAATAGGATCCAGGGAAGAGGGGCAATTTGGATCCAAAACTGGTTGAGTGGCAGGAAGCAAAGGTGAGTGGATGATAGGTTAGACATTGCAGCAGATCCCCCTGGTTTCTATGGTACGGATCAGTGATTTAAACTTCAATGCAAGGAGTAGCATTGCAGATGGTGCAAACATTAACAGTATAGTTGATAGGAATTAAGAAGTAATAAAGGTGTATGGGGCATGAAGATGTCAGAGAACTGTCGGAAAGTGAGGAAATTGGAATCAGTCCACAAAACTGTTGAGTTTAGGAAGATGGGAGGGCATGCATGACAAGGAAAGCACAATGACTGGTAAGTAAATAAAGAATACATAGCAACATACAGTAGGTGTATGTACAGCAGGGATTCCAAGTCTTTTATGTGCCATGGACCAATACCATTAAGCAAGGGGTCCGTGGACCCCAGGCTGTGATCCACAGGGTTAGTAGGTTGGATAGTTGAGGTAGTTAAAGGATTCATAATATCATCTTTATTGGAAGAAACATTAGCTGTAGGAAAAGGGTTTTCGTATTAGCACCATACAAATGGAAAAAAAGAGAGTACCATGCACATGAACTGTGGCAGTGATTATAACTTCAGGTGGTCATTGATAAGGATAAGACTGTACCTTGGGCAAAAGTGCTAAACTGGTGAAAGGCAAATTGCAACATTATTCGGCTGAAGCTGAGGAGAGTGAGGGGAGTGTGAGTGGTTGTTGTTGGGTAAGTCCTCAACTGATATGTGGGAGTTGTTCAAAAGCTATTTATTCAGAATTCAAGATCAACATATTCCTGTGAGGAAAAAAATGAAGAATGGCAAGGTTTGGATCCTTGGGTGAGGTATGTTGCTAAGTTTGCAAAAAGAAAAATAGCCATACACAATGTTTGGGAAGCTGAAATAGGATAGATCCATTGAGGAATATAAAGGAAAAGGGACAGAACAGGACAGAAACAGGAAACTGAGGGCGGTGGGCTAAAAGGGGGCATGAAATGTCTTTGGCAAGTAGGATTAAAGATAATTCAATGACAATTTATACTTGCACTAAAAACAAGAAGATAACAAAGGAGCAGACAGACCACCCAAGGAGAACTGAGGGAATTTAGGCCTGGACCAGAGGAAATGAGCAAGATACTAAATGAGTACTTTGCATTGGTATTCATAAAGCAGAGGGATATGGAGGAGAGCAAGAACAAGGAGGGATATGCTAATAATCTAGGGCAGGGGTAGGCAACCTTTTTGCCCCTGTGGGCTGGATCGCTTATTAATGAGTGGACAGTGGGCCCGCTAAATGCCATAAAAACTTAGAATATGGGAATTATCCATTTAAATACATCTAGTTATGGTTTGCCTCAAATTAATGAATAACGCATGCTAGAAAGTCATTTGTGCTAAACCAAGGATGCCAATTAATAATCAAATAACTCAGTTTAGTTGTAATTTATTTCCATCAAGGCATCTTATGAATCTATTAAAAGGACACAAAGAATAAAACGTATGAACATGATGCATTGAATGGTGGTAAATTAAGTGTAATAGAAAAAAATTTTAATGCAGTCTATAAATCAATGTGAAAGTTGATGCTATTTGTTGCTTGAAAACTTCTCAATATTGGGTGTCAAACTTGTTGTGCCAAGAGCAAGACATTATCCAGATGGGCATTGGTCAATCTTGTTTTCAAATAGTTCTTGGTGTGTTGCATTTTTGAAAATAATTGCTCACACAGTTAACTGCTGGCAAACAATGATGCCATCTTTTTTGCATGGTCCACTAAGTTAGGATACCTCCCACTTGGATAATGTATTTTCTATAGAAGTCAAGCACTGATACATCTTCAGAATGAAATTTCGATCTCAATATGTCATCATACTGCATCTCAATCAATTCCACTTGAAAAATATCTGATGTAGTGTCCGCTGTCACATCAAATGGAGTAGCAAGCAACGTGAACTTATTTGCATGCAAACGAAAATCAGCAAAACGATCAAGCTCTCATCAAGCGCAATGGAAAAAAAATTGCAATTCGTTACAGGCATCCCTTAAACAACTTTTAAAATCTGCTGCATTTCTTCAACTCGCCGTGTGATCGTTCTTGCTGACAGGCTGATAGATGCAAATAAAGATTTCTTTTCAGGACAAACAATATCCGCCACTGCCAGTAAACATTCTTTGACAAACTCTCCATCTGTAAAAGGCTTCATCTTCTCTGCAATGCGTTTTGAGACTTCGTAGCCGGCACGGGTATTTCCTTCATTTTCACTGCCTCTCTTGGCAAAAAAAATGACGTTTGTTTTCCGAAACTAGCCTTCATTCGCTCAACTTCATCTTTTTTTGCTTGTCCAGTAAACTTGTTCAAATTTCCAGTATGGCGGGTCTCGTAATGTCACCTGATATTTGCCACCTTCTTCACAGTAACAATTTTTTAGGCAAATGAGACAAACTGGTTTCCCAGCTTGCTCGATAAAAAAAAGTAATCTAGTGTCCAAGTGTCTTGGAAATTTCGGCACTCTGCGTCTATCTTCCTGCGTTTTGCATTCATTGCCATTGGAATTTTTTTCTCCGATTTTATTTCGAAGCGGGAGTTATTCAACAAGTATCGTAGCACATGTAAATATCTGGATATTTAGCGTGGATTTCTTGTTAAAACACAGTGACGCTGTTTCTGTTTACAAATTTGAACGATCCCATTTGAAAACCTGCGCGTGCACGGAGAGTATCTAATTCATATTAATAAGTTAGTCTGCCTTCCCGTCTTTCGTACATACCAGTGCTAGGTTTGGAACAAAACGGAAGCTGGGGTCAGTGTAACAAGATGCCATGCATGTCCATCAGTGAAGTCGCGTAAAACACTCAGAATACGGAAAAATGGCTCGCTGGCCGGATAAGCATCGTATCCCAATATTTGCTCGCGGGCAGTACGGATAATATGCCCTAGACCCCTGATCTAGGGCATATTATCATCAATGAAGAGAAAGAGTTGGAGCTCTTGAAGAACATTAAGATGGAAAATTCCCAAAGGCCTGATGGGATCTATCCCAGGTTATTGAGTGAGCCAAGAGAAGAGAATGCTGGAGCTTTGACAGAGATCTTTGTATCCCCTTTAGGCAAGGTCCAAGAAAACTGGAGAGTAGCCAATGCATGTTGCAGTTGTACAAAAATTGGTTAGGCTACATTAGGATTATTGTGTGCATCTCTGGTCACTGCACTACAGGAAGGACATAGGGACTTTAAAGAGGAAAAGTTCATCGGGGGTTTCGTGGATTAGAGTATATTAACATTAGAGGTTGAGGGGTAACCTGATGGAATTATATAAAATCCCCTCAGAAGCATAGAGAAGATAGTTAGTCAGCATCTTTTTTCCATAGTGCAAATACTGAATATTAGAAAACATAGTCATAAGGTGAGAGAGGGAACGTTTAAAGGAGATTGATATACCAAGTTTTGTTTTAAGACAGAGAGTGGTAGGAATGCACTTGCAGAAGTTGTGGAAGCAGATATAACAACAACATTTAAGAGTCATTTAGACAGGCACATGAACTTACAGGGTACAGCAGATAGAGACGTGTGCAGGCAGATAGGACTAGCTTGAAATGGCATCACGGTTGGCACATACATTGTGGACCAAAGGCCAGAGGGCCTGTTCCTGTTCTGTACTGTTATATATTCTTCTTGGTCTCAAAAAATAATTTCTTGCAAAGTGTAACAGGACTCTGTTAGTCTCTGCTTGAAAGAAGCATCCATCTTCTCTGAGGATCGTCACCTTGTTGTGGTGAAGAGCTACTGAGCTCCTGAGAGTGATGCTGACTGGAGCTTAGCTCCTGGTTGGTCACCCATGGCAGAGAGGTCCAGACAAAGAACGATCCAACCAAGACCTCAAAGGTGGAACTGGCCAAAGATGATGGCACACTACAATGGCAGTGAAGTGGAAGTAAGGAAGAAGTTGTGAGTTGTAGGTGGGGTTGGGTACAGGATGCGAGGAAAGAGGTGAAGAGGTGGGGTTAAGGGACAGTATATGTTTTTGTGGTAGGAGCAAGGAAGATGTTAGGAGGGGTGTCAGAGACTGAGTGTGGGAGAGAGGGTTAGGGAAGAGGCTTTCTGGAGGAGTTATGCATCAAGGTGTTGGGGGGGCGGGGGAAGAAGTCCAAATGTGAGGAAGAGGAGTCTGGTGGTGAGGTCATGGCCTGTGCATGGGAGGGAGGGGAAAGTTCAAGTCTACCATTATCCTTGAAGATGCAGACAATGAATTAAATGGGCTAATAATCAATGACTACTGTTACAGACAATGAGGTGCCTGTACTGCAATCAGACTGGGGAATGACCGAACAACTTGTCTTCATTGCAGGGTCCACTGCGTCCAAATATCTGAGAGTAACTGAGAAATTATACCAAATCCGTGAGTGCAAAGCTACCATGATACTTCCAATTGCACTCAACTAAATGTAGTACCAAGGAGTCCAGGTAAAATTGAAATAAATAAATATCAAAGAAAAAGCTCTTATAGTTTTAGTCATAACTCCTATAAACAAAGGTGGCTAAGGTTGTTGAAGGCCAATCACATGAGCCCCAGGACATTACTACTAGCCAATCACATGAGCCCCAGGACATTACTACTAGCCAATCACATGAGCCCCAGGACATTACTACTAGCCAATCACATGAGCCCCAGGACATTACTACTAGCCAATCACATGAGCCCCAGGATGTTACTACTAGCCAATCACATGAGCCCCAGGATGTTACTACTAGCCAATCACATGAGCCCCAGGGCATTACTACTAGCCAATCACATGAGCCCCAGGATGTTACTACTAGCCAATCACATGAGCCCCAGGACATTACTACTAGAGTTCCTTAGCACCAAATGAGCCCCAGGACATTACTACTACAGTTCCTTAGTACCATATCCTAGAGACTATGATAAGGAACTCGAACAGTAATGTCTGCGACTAGGACCTACCAAACCTCTCCTGTTGTTTCAGTAATGGTCTTTCTTCCATCCTAAGGTCAGAATATTACAATGTGTAATTCTGTTTGCTATATCATTGACATTCCATGGCATCGCCTTTTCCTTACTCGTATCCTACAATCAATATCCTTGAGAATCATGGTTGACCTGAAACTTAGTTGGACCATAATAAATACTGTGAGTCCAAGAGTAGATCATGGTATCCTGTGACCAGTGACTCACCTGAAACTTGACATCTCTTCCACATATAGAAGGGACAATGAATAGAGTTATAGAGTAATACAGCATTGAAGCAGCCTTTCAGGAGCACAATGGAACATTCTCTACTTGCCTGGATGAATGCAATGTCAACAACTCAGGAAGCTCAGCAGCATCTGGGACAAATCAACTTAAATATCCACTCCCTTACTATGTACTTAATATCAATGAAATGCACTCCAGATACACCAACAGTACCTGCCAACCACAACTATTACCACTGAGAAGGGGCAAGGGCAACAAGTGCATGGCAATATCATACACAACAGGATCCCCTCCAAGTTGCACACCAGTGTGACTAGTGTAAGGGGTTTCTTCTTTTATGTTACTGCATAGGCTAATTAAAATGGCTTCTTTGTTATGTTAACTGCTGAGAAAGTTGTCCTGCTAGCAGTTGTTTGGATTATGTTACTGATAAGAGGATGAACGAACCAATTGGGATAGATGTTATTCTTTCTGTGTGTCTGCAAGTTATTGTGATGCGCAGGTTTTTGGGCAGAAGGCGCGAGAGAGAGAGGGAGGATGGACAAGGTGCTGTGAGTCGGCGAATGGGGTTGGACCCCGATCACGAGTCCGAGGTCCAGGGTGTTCGGCAAGAAGAGGAGACGGAGACGGACTCGTGTGAAGCGTCTGGTTGACCACCGTTGTTGGTCCCGGGCGGCAGGTCAAGGTGGTTCGACAGGATCGCAGAGTGAAGAAGGAGGGTCCCGAGCTCCAACTGTTTGTGCATGAAAAGATTGAACTTTGATAAGTGTAGCGCCTTTTATTTTCTTTTCATATTTTATCTCTATTAATTATATAGTTCCAGTAACATCTATAAACTGTAATTCATTTAATCTTATCTGGTATATGGTCTGTTATTTGGGCAGGGTGGGGTACATCACACAGCATCCTCACAAACTAATTACCCAGTTTGGCAGGGCCGAGGGCTGTTTCCCTAGATGACAGCAAGCTGAGCGATCCTGAGGCAGGCCGGGGGGGGGGGTGGGGGCGACACCAGGAAATATATAATCAGTCCTTCACACTCTCTGGGCCTAAATTCTGCAAACACTCTTCCAAACAGCTCTACACCTTCACTAGAAGGACTGCTGGGGTTCAAGAAGGAGGCTCACCAAAACATTCTCAATTAGGGATGGGCAATAAGTGCTGGTCTTGGCTCTGACATCCAGATCTCAATAATGAGAACATTAAATGCACCAGAGATTGCCCATACTAGTGGAACAGGAATCACTGGACACTGCAAAAAAAAAAAATGAGGCAAATAAAACAAGTCCAGGGGAAATGTCCTTTGTACCTGAGGACACCCCAATGTTTTCCTGTCAGAGGCACCCAGGATGTATACTTAATGTGATAATGCATCTATGCATAGCAAATGGCCACAACCAGCTGTGTGATAAAGTAATCTATTAAACTGTGTTGGTTGTGGGGATAGGTATGACAGCCATCCCTAAGGATAAATTCCCAGAGATGAAGATGCAAGAGACTGCAGATACTGGGATATGCATCAACACACACAATGTTGGAGGAACTCAGTAGGTCAGGCAGCATCTGTGGAGGGAAATGGACAGTTGGTGTGTCAGGCCAAGACCCTTTACCAGGACTGGGAATGTTGGAGGAACTCAGTAGGTCAGCGTCTGTGGAGGGAATTGGGAAGTTGACATTTCAGGTTCTCTGTTCTTCGGGAGGGTAGAATGCAATCAGCTGGGAGAACATGGGTGTGTTTTCAACACTTCTGAAGGATGGGGCCTTTGTTGTACCACAGCCCACTGTCAGGGCGAATTTGATCTCAGAGAGGAAACAGCCAAATGCTGAATCAGCTCAGCTACCCCGGTGTGGCTGGAAACCACTTATGCACTAGGTATTGTATTTATACGGTAGCTGTATTTCTTACTATCACATTGATTGTACCTATCTCTATTAACGTTGTATTTGGTTGTTATTTTTAATACTCTGTACACAGAATTATTCCCACGTATACCGTTACATCATGCGACCTTAATAAACTAAACTACAATAAAATATTAATCTGATCAAGACCACTTGGCCCGTCGTGTCTGTGCCCGTAAAGCTATGCTTTCTCAAGGCACGTTCCCGGGTTTTGAAGAAGTGCTGATGAGAGTTTCTGTCTCTGCGCCTCCAGTGTGTTAGCGGCTGCAGACGGCAGGGCAGGGAAGCGAGCTCCCACCCACTTAGCTGGAGAAGATCGGGACCTTTTGGTCTGAGGTGCCCGGGATGGTTTTCACTGCTTTGCAGCCGTTTCTGGATGATGTGGCTGGCCGGAGGCGGGGCTCCCCTCCAACTCCAGGATGCTTCCAACTGTCTCGTCCCAGATTGCCCGAGAGGGGTTGGACCAAGCGACCGCCCGCCGTATTTAATGCAGCGCCACTGGAAGTGAGGCCAGAACGAGTTTCATTCATTACTTGTTGAGGGGCAGCGAGTGAGTCGGCACGTTCCGTCCCACTGTGGACCTCCTCGTCCGGGACTGCTCCCAGTCGCCACGATGCCTGCGGAAAAGAAGGCTGTCCAAAGCCTTCATCAGCGACGAGGGTTAGCCTGGTGATGTGAAGCCAGTTCCGTCCGCCTTCACACTTCCAAGGTACGCTTTTAAATTCTGTGTATTTACCATACACAGAGATCGGTTCTGGGGAGCACCGTGTTTGCACTGCAAAGACGGTGGCTCCGGATCGATACCCGCCTTGTCCCACACTCTCCACCCGGCTCCAGAAAATACACGGCGCGGCAACCGTCTTTTTTTCGCTGCAAAGCCAAAGTTGTTCGCAACTCTGCTTCGTTCTTTATGGTTCCATTCTTTATTGTAAAGACATTTTTTTCCACAATGTAGTATGCAGATTTCTCAGTGTTTTTTTAAAAAACTCGTTGGCACTTCAATGAGAAACTAGCTGGCAGAGCTGGCGTTTCCAGAGCGTGGGGGTTGGGGGGGGGGAAGAAGTTGGTGGTGGTGGGTGGAAGTTTGTAAAAAAAAGTTAGAAGCTTTCAAAGGGATGCTTTTATTGCAAGGGGGATGGGCTGGGTCGGTCCAATTAATCACATTGGAACACTTCATATTATTTTCTGCATCTTTAAGAAACCATTCAGACCCAGTGCATGGTACCTCGCTCTTTGTGGGACATTGGTTAAAGGTGGAGGAGATGTTCTGAAATGCCGCTTTTTTAAAGATCACTTGCTTTTTGCACTGGATGGATTTCCGTGTAGAGGCCAGATTCGTTTGATCTAAGTTGATTTACACCAGCAACGGTTTCCAAATGTAAAGCGCATGGGCTGCGTTGGACTCTGTTTTATGGACTGTTTAACAGACCAGAAACCGTCTGGTTGTCCAGTTTTTTTTTAACGCTTGGTTCCGCACTGAGTCAGTTTTCCCTGAAACCCCATTCCAGGTCTGAATCTGTTCAGAGAAGGTTCTCAGTTCATTTGGCCGTCTGTATGTCTCAGTAAGCGGACTGAGCTGTATATCGTCTCGGGTACCCAGTAGAGTTTTAAAGATAGTTCATCAAATGTTAGAAATCGTGGCTCATTTTCTGATTTACTTCTTTTACGGTCAGACCGGATTGTGAGAATTGTTGTCAAATCCTGTTTATGTCACATGAAATTCCTGGACTTTTACCAGTATTTGTATTTAATGATCATATCAATCTCCGGTGAATGAGTCAGAGACTCCCGGCAATACACCGAAATAAGACGAAACTTAAGTAAAACCAATTTAAGATTAACGTCTTGCAATTTACCGCGCGCTCGCTCTGTTGCATATTCGAATCTTGTGGGGAAAAAAAGTTTACCACGAGGAGGGAACTTTTGGCTGGATTCCTGACTCTGTCTCGGGAGGAATGGGATCTGAATCGCGGCTTGTGGCGATCAGAGGTGAGTTAACGAATTTTGGCCGAGCCATGCCCAGTGGGAGTGCTCGGAGTCCGGTACTGCACAGGTTCCGGAAATCCATTCAAACCTCCACTGGGCTCAGGGCCATTCCAACTTGGGGCTCGTTTACTGTTGATCAGCTTGTGGGGCTTTACATGGTAAATGATACTTGAATGTATGTTGCTGACAGGGGTGTAGTGGAGAAATGTTACGCTATTGGTTGATCTTTCGTGTGAGATGTTCAGTATCATACCGATTCAGGTAAGTTTATTTACCTGGGTTGCAATGAAATTTCCTTTCGCTCACAGAGTAAACGGTAATGATACAGCGAAGAGCACAGAATAACGCATTGTTGTGACTGTTAAGCAGTTTGAAGTGTATAACAAGAAGTGTTAAAGTGACAATAATGGAAAACTGAGTGAGGTAAAGATTATGGCAACACCACCTGGAACGGTGTGTGAAAATTGTGACTTGTTTAGAAATCTGATAGCATGGGAAGAAACCAAGTGTTTTTAATCGCAAAATATTTTACTTGTAAATAAAGCAGATTAAACCTTTGCCTTCATCCCATTTGCACCACCTCCTGCATATTTATTTATTGGAATTGCAGCGCGGACAGGCCCTTTGCGCCGCACCGCCCAGTAACCCGCCCCCCCACTCCCCGATTTAATCCTGCGCTAATTAGGAGACAATTTTACTGATGGAGGAAACCGGCATGGTCACGGGGAGAACATACAAACTCCTTAGCGGCGGGAATTGAACCCGGGTCAGCTGTACTGTGAAGCGTTGTGCTAACCAGTACGCTGCCATGCCGCCATGAACCAGAGGCCCCAAGCTTTGGCCTCTCCTCACAGAAACATTCCTCTATACATTGCACAGGGGGGAAAAACGACGGCAGATACTGGTCTGATGTATTAAAAAAACAAATACTGCTCAGCAGGCCAAGCAGCATCTGTGGAGAGAGAAACCAAGTTAATTTTGGGGAGGTGGCCTTTTATATGAACTGGGGCTAAAGCCAGAAACATGTATGATTTTAGATTGTAAGACCAGGAGAATGGGCAGGAAGACAAAACAATGATTGGGCGCAGAACAAGAGATTGAATGACTGGTATGGTGGTACTTCCAGTTTAGGGAAGGTGGTGAAGGTTTGTTAATTAATCTGTCTGGAGGAGGTCTGAGTTGAGGGGGATGAAAGACAACAGAACAGAAAGAAAAGCATACTGCTGGATCTGTGTGATCCTGAACACAGGACTGGTATTAGATCAGAGGAAACACAGATTTTTCTGACATTGTTGAAATCAACTGTGATTTCAATGCCAACAGTTGTACCATGTCTCAATGAAAGGGAGATGCTTAGAGGGCAGTGTGTGGTGGTGCCAATAGAAAGGACGTGCACAAAGATTCTGTTACCTAGCCAGCACTGAAAAGGACACTGTAGGCTCCCTTTATTGACTGGAATTGTCACTCTTCTATTAGCTCATACTTTTATACCTTGTACCTTCCTGCCATCTGTGGCAACGAATTTCACAGACTCACTGTCTTCTGGCTAAAGAATTTTTCTTCATCTCTGTTCTAAATGGATGCCCCTTTGTTATGAGGCTGTGCCCTCTGGTTCTTGGGGAGGGTATTTCGAAAATGGATATAGTTCCTCTCCCCACTATAGGAAACATCCTCTCTGCATCCACTCTACCTAGGTCTTTCTAGTCCTAGCACAATGAGTCTGACAGATTTGGTGTTTTAAACCCCCTTCAATGTGCAATGACAAGAAGGCCGTAAACTGCCCTTTCCCTTTGGAACCTTGGTGTCAACAATATTAGCAGATCCCTTGACACATACTTCTAGACCAGGAAGGTGGCATCCAGCAGCAGTCAGTCATAGATACTGTGCACTGGAAGCCCAGTGAATTTTGAGCAGTCTAGAGGGTATTGTCACCATTGGGATAGCCTTGCAATTGGAATTGTTTTTGATTTATTACGATCACATGTACCAAGGTACAGTGAAAGGCTTGTCTTGCATTCATTGCACAGTGCATGGAGGTAGTACAAGGCCAAACAATTACAGAATGCAGAAGGAAGTGTAACAACTACAGAGAATATACAGTGCAGGTGAACAGTAAATGGCAGGATTATAATGAACTAGATAGTGAGGTTAAGAGTCCATCTTATTGCACTAGGGAACTAATCAGTAGTCTATAACAGCGGTATAGAAATAGTCCTTGAACTGGTTGGTACGTGCTTTCATGCTTTTGTATCTTCTGTCTGTTGGGAGTTGGACAAGGAAAATGATTAGGGTAGGTGGGGATATTTGATTATGCTGGCTACTTCACTGGGACTGCAGAAATATAGACAGAAATACAGACCTTCCAACAGCAGTTGGTGTTTCACCACAGGATGAACAGATGACCGTCATGCCCGCCTAGACCAGCAGAGTTGTCAGTTCAGGTTGTGGATTATGTGCAACTTTCCATTCAGTTTCGTTTGTAGATGGGCACCACAGTTTTCAGCGGAAATGGCAAGTTGTTTCAAGAATCCCAAATACCACAGCAGTTTATGAGTGTAAGCTGTGGCTTTTGTTTTAGTCCTTTTGCTCACTTCCTGAGAGCGTCTTCATTAGAGAAGTGTCACCATAACTCTGCACCTTTTTTATCCTTGTAAAGTATCATGGGAAAGGAAGAACTTGTAGTTTGTACAATTCTTTCAATCTCAGTGTTTCATTTCATAGCCACATCTCACAGCCTGTTTGCATACAGCAAGGTTAATAAGCAGGGATGTCATATTGATCAGATTATGTGTTTTTTTGTTCGGTAATGCTGACAGCAGAGGAATATTTCCAGGACACAGAGGAGCTGCCAAACACTTTCAGAATATTCTGTATCCCCCTGAGAGATTAGTTTGGGCATTGTTTGATGCCTTCTAGAGTGCTGCACAGGTGACAGGATTTACATTCAAGCCCATAATCTTCTAACTCAGAGACAAAAGGCTGAGTCGGAGCTGAGGACACTGTTGGTTTGGTCAGTATGCGAGACCAATCTGCATTGTTTGGCTTCACAAATCAGCACTAAGATGACAAGCCCAAAATCTCATGATCAGAGGGACAAGAGGAAACAGCCTGCAAAATCATTCCTGAGATTTGTTTGATGTTAATGGCTCAGTGACTGTCTTTCCATTATTGTCTTGCAGTTTTAGTTTACTTCTAATGTTTACATATTGACTTGAAAATGGTGAAGTATTAATATATACTGTTGGACAAAACTGACTCTATCAGATTCTACAATCTAAAATTGCATGACGAAACTCATATTTGGTGAACTGCAGCCTCTTGACTGGGGTGCATTGCCTTCAGAAATGTAGGACTTGCTTGAGTGATTGCTATTGGAAGGATGTTAACCGATTCCCAGTCCCTGTTTTCATTAATTTATTGGATTGTATGTGTTCCCAAAAAGCAACCCATCAATAAGGATAAACGATTATATTCTTGGTCACCTTCTGTACCTTTCGTGTCTTCTAAGGCTGCTACACTATCATTAATTTGTCCCTTTATTTCATTAATCCATCCTTTATTCCATGATTCTTGATTGACGATCAGTTACTCTCAGTATTTTGAATAAGTCAGTTATTGGGAGTGAATTCCTGATACTGTCATCCATTGGGCAACATTGGATGAGCCAATTGCCAATCTTCCACAACTGGTTCATTTTGATAGTAACACACACAACTCAGCAAGCCAGGCAGCATCTATAGAAATGAATAACCAGTCACTTTTCTTCAGAACTGGAAAGGACCGGGGAAGATACTAGAATAAAAAGATTGGGGGAGGGGAAGGAGAACGAGCTAGAAGGTGATAGATGAAGCCAGGTGGGTAGGAAAGGTAAAAAGTTGGAGAAGAAGGAATCGGAGAGAAGAGGAAAGTGGACCATTGGAGAAAGGGAAGGAGGAGGAGACTTAGGGGGAGGTGATAGGCAGGCGAGAAGAGGTAAGAGGCCAGAGAAGGGAACAGAAGAAGAGGAAGGGGATTTTTTTTTAACTGAATGGAGAAATTGATAGACATGCCATCAGTTTGGAGGCTACCCAGGCAGAATATAAGATGTTGCTGCTCTACCCTGAGGGTGGCCTTATCATGGCACATTTCGGAATGGGAATAGGAAGCAGAGTTAAAATGTTTGGCCATGGCGAAGTTCCCCTTTCGGCAAATGGAGCTGAGTTGCTTGACGAAGTGGTCTCCCAGTTTACCACAGGGCTCACCAGCGCAGAGGAGGCTGCATTAGGATCACCGGACACAATAGACGACTCTCGCAGTTTTACAGGTGAAATGTTGTCTCACCTGGAAGGACTGTTTGTAGCTCTGAATGGAGGTGAGGGAGGAGGTGAATGGGTGAGTGTAACACTTTGCCAGGAGAGTGATTAGTGTGGTGAGATGAATAAACAAGGGAATCACAGAGGGAGCGATTTCTGTGGATAGCAGAGAGAGAGGGAAAGGTAAAGATATGCTTGGTGGTAGGATCCCTTTGGAGAAGGTGGATGTTGCAGAGGCTTATGGATGGGTAGGTGAGGACAAGAGGAATTCTATTACAGTTGAGGCGGCTGGAAGCTGGAGTGAGCATGGATGTTCGGGAAATGGAGAGATGTGGGTGAGGGCAGCATCAGTGGTGGAGGAAGGGAAATGCATTCATTGAAGGAGGACATCTCTGATGTCCTGGAAAGGAAAGCCATATCCTGGGAAGAGTTGTGCTGGAGATGAAGGAACTGAGAAAAGAGAATAGCATTTTTAAAGGAGACAGGGTGGAAGAGGTGTAGGCAAGATAACCATGGGGATTGGCAGGTTTAGAAAAGATGTCAGTCGACAATTTGTCTCCAGAGATAGAGACAGAGAGATCAAGAAAGTGGAGGGAGGTGTCAGGAATGGATTAAGTGAATTTAAGGGCAGGGTGGAAGTTAGGACAAAGTTGATGAAATTATTGAGCTCAGCATGGGTATGTGAAGCAGCACAAATGCAGTCGCCAATGTATTGGAGGAAGAATTGCGAAACATTACCGGGGAAGGCCTGGAACATGGACTGTTCTACGTAGCCAGTGTAGTTGCAGGCATAGTTGGGACCTATGTGTGTGCCCAAGGCTACCTGTTGAATCAGGAGAAAGTGGGAGGAGCCGAAGGAAAAATTGGTGAGGGTGAGGACTGGTTCTACCATACGGGGGAGGGTGGCGGTGGAGGGGAACTGGTTGGTTCTTTTGTTGAGAAGGAATTTTTTTTTATTTTGATACATAACATTTTGATAGTAATAAGTTATAATTTATTATGAGCTCAAAGTCAATTATGTAGAAGTTTTATTCACGTTTATTTCACTGAAGTTGTTGACATTTGTTGCCTGTCCTTAGTTGCCATTGAACTTCGGAGGCAGACGCGTTGGTGGGCTTTGAGTCGCTTGCAGGTCAGACTGGGTAAGGCTGATAAATTTCCTTCACCAAAGGATTTCAGTGAACCACATAGGTTTTAACAAAATCAAATGTGGTTATTATTACCAAAAATCAGCTATTTTACAAAATCCAGATTTATTTAGCTGCATGTATGTAAATTTCCCGCCACTGAGGTGGGATTTGAATTCCTGCTTCTGGATCAATTGTCCAGAGCACTAGCTGCTGGTCCCAAGACTCAGCCTTTATGCTACCATAACCCATGAGTGTGGTCCACTTAAATGAAAGACTGCCATTGGTGTTGGTGCAAAAATGATTTAAGAAGGCATCCAAGATGGAACATGGTACATCCAGGAAATGCATATTCATACAGTCTCTGTGAAGATCAATGTGAATTAGACAGGCCGAATGGTCTGAACCATGCCCAAATGAATCTGCTTCATTGCAGTTAGCTCACTGATTGATAATATAATGAGTGGGAATATGCTTATTGGTAAATTGTATGATGCAGGTTGTGTTACCAGGGTAGGCAACAAGACTTTGCGAATGAGTGATTTATGCTTATTAAATCCTGTCTCAATTGCCAAGGAGGTTTGATAAACTGTATTGTATTAACAGGGTAGTAGGCAGAGTAGGCTCCAGTCAGAGCGGCAGACTCAATAACATAGGGAGTCAAATCAGCTGGGTTGGACTGAATATTTATCCTAATTCTTCTGGTGGGAAACAACTAGATCAATTAGTGTGCTGGATGTCTGTGCCTATTCATTTTTGCTGTTGGTTCCTCAGCCTCATTCGTGACATGTGGGACAGATCCTTCACCACTGTTGCTTCAGAGCAGATGCGTGGCTCGTATTGACATCCTTGGCACCAAATTCACCGCTGCGTAGATTTGGTCCTTCTTCATTTGTGTCAGCGGGATTCGGTGTTTAGTGAAAGTGATCAGTGCAGGGAAAGAGACAGAGAAAATTGTTTCTCTTACTGGACATTCAGGAGGCAGAGAAAAAAACTAACCAAATACTACAGGCAGTGTGCTGACAGGTCTGACTTGGTTTCAGTAGGGAGTGGATCTGGGTTAACCACAATTGCTTGGCAGTTGCATTCAGTACAGCTCATCTTGAAGATGATCTCCCAGGGTTGATGGTGTTTGCTGTACTGGGCAATATTACATTTTCAATGCTAAGGTCCCTGCAGGGTGAGCACAGAGCTTCTCTTGCCTGTAGCAAACAGCCTTTTCATCTTTGCACAGTGGCTCAGTACAGATCTATCCTCATAGCCTCATATTCCCATTGGATTTTCAGGAGAGAGGAGAGTGGTGTGCTTAATGGACCCTTTATCCAACAGGTCCAGTTGCAGACCACGACTTTATTTAAAGTAATGCTGTTATCCTGCAGAGTGCAGTCTACACATAGTTGCTGGAATGCTGGCTAAGTTTTTAAATCAACAATGGGTGTGTCAATAACTTGCAGTCTTGCAGAGACTTTAATGGTGCAAGGTGTCCTGTTTCACCTCGGAGGATATTATCAAACAAACTTTGAATCTGTGCTACAGAAGGTGCAGTTATGAAAAATGACCAAAAATTTGATCAAGTTAATAGAAGGGTTTAGGAAGGGAATTCCAGAGCTTGGCAACCAGAAGGTGGAATGATTAGGTTCTTGAATGTGCAGGAGTCAAGAAACCACGGAGAATAAATGCCTTATAGCCTGAGCCAGAAGAGTGACAGAATAATGTGGAGTGTTTGAGTGCATGTGTGGGGTGGAGGTGTAGGGGATATAGGGAGATGCCTATAGACCGGAAAGCAAGAATGAGAATGCTAAAGTGTCATTGATTAGTTGTCCTAGTGTGGTACAGCCCCTGTACAGCCCAGTGGAAAGAGGCCCCTTTATCCCAACATCTCCATGCTGACCAATATATCTTCCTCAGCTAATCTTATTTGACTATGTTTGGCTTACACCTCTTTAAACTTTTCCTTCACGTGTAGCTCTCCATATGTCTTAAACCTGACAATAGTACCCACCTTTACCACTCCCTCTGGTAGTTTGTTATAACCCCCTCTGAAAAACCTGCCCCTCATGTCCCTTTGAAATCTTTCCCCTTAATTCCATGCCCTCTAGTTTCAGACTCCCCTACCCTGGGAAAATAACTGCAACAATCTATCGTACCTACCTACCTCCATGATTTTATAAAATCATTACTTAAGCCCTCCAGTTCTGGAAACATCATTATGAATAATTTCTGCACTCTGTCTAGTTTAATCACACCTTTCCTACAGAGTGGCATCCAGAACTATACCAACGTCTTGTACAGCTGTAACATGACATCCCAGTTTTTATATTAAATGCCAGGAGCAAATGTTCAGGGGTGGAGGTACTGTAGCTCGGTGAGTGTAGAGAGGCGGGTGATGGAAAATTTGAAGAGCATTAGGATCAACGGGTACAAGACATCTCAACATAGTGTTTCTGAAAAATGTACATGCTCGTATGAGCAGTGGTGGGCACAGAGGTTTCAGGAGTGGAGTAGTTGAGGGGAGCAGCGACCAATGATACACAGAGATGGATGTGAATGGGATTTGTGATGTGGATCATAAATCAAGGCTTGGCTCAGTGTTGACTGGGGTGAGTGGGTGTGAATGCTCTCAGATGGTGATAGGGAGGCTTACAGGAGCAAGATGGTTGAGTGGTGTCACAACAACAACCGCACACTCAACATTAGTAGGACCAAGGAATGAACCAGACTTCAGGAAGGAGAAGTCAGGAGAAGGTAATTTTATTTCTCTGCACTGTACTGCTACCACTAAACAACAAACTTCATCTTATATAAGACGATGATAATAAACCTGATTCTGATATCTGTTGAAGTTCTGGGACCTAGAGTGAGGTCAAAGGCAAGGTTGGAGAAGGTGGGCAATATCCAAACAGGGATGGAGAATTTCTCAAAATGTAGTGATAAAATTCCATGTAGTCTGTGTTTATTGTGCTTTTAAAACAAAAATAGGAAGTGTTGGGGAGGGGGCTGCCAGAGGCCCTGTGGCTTAGATCCCAGTTTGGTTACAGTGTCCCAAACAAGGCTGAATGAGTCAATGGATAGGAATGGTGGAGACCACAGACTGTCCTCTCATATCCTTGTGGTGTGGTCACAAGAAAGTTCTTCTCATGCAGCTCGATGTCAGGAAGCAGTAAAAATATCAGAGCCCAGAGAGAAGGAAGCATAGCAGCCCCTTGGGTAGTATTGTTGCCTCATAACTGCAGTGATTCAGGTTCAGTCCCGACACCTGGTGCTGCCTGTGTGGAATTTGCACTTTCTCCCTGTGATAGTGTGGGTTTCCTTTCGCTGCTCCAGTTTCTTCCCACATCCCAACGAGGTGCTAGTTGTTTAACTGGCCACTGTAAGCTACGTCTAGTGTAGATCAGAGAATTTGGATTCGGAAAGTTGATGGGCACGTATGGACAGACAAATTACAGAGAAATGTGGGAAATTTATGGTACTGGTCAGAGAGCCAGTAGGAGCTGTATGGGCCAAATGGCCTACTTTTGTGTCGTATGGAAGCACGAGTGTAATATGAAAGGGGTTGGGGTGCTAGTGACAAGATAGACTGAGCATTCACATGGATCATGGGATGATATCACAGAATGGGACTTTCCAACAGGGTGAAAGCATTTCATTGTTGACTCCAGGGGTAATGGGACGGGTGTGAGGATAGGGATGTCTTGCCATAAGAAATTAAACCAAGGGCCCATCTTTGATAGATGTGAAGTATCCCACTGAACACTTCAAAGAACAGATGAGTTGTTCACCAATTAAATTGTGGCTGCTTTTCCTTTATTAAAATAGTGACAGCAATGAGAGCCTTTAGAGACTACTGTTCACTAGGATAATGATTAAACACTTACATAACAAGCAAATAAATTTAGAGAGAAAAAACTTTCTGCTTTAACTTTCCCTGCCATGTTCAGCTAGTTTTAGATAATTCAATATTGCGTCTGGTTGCCAGTAGATCTTTAAACCAATCCTGCACTCTGATTTCTCCCTTTTATTCCATGTTAAAGCTCCTTTTCTCCCCGCTTCATGCTCCAACTTGTATTTATTTATTTACTGACATAAATTTCGGAGTAGATCCTTCTGGCTCTTCAGCCCAAGCCGCCCAGCAGCCCCTGATTTAATCCTAGCCAATTTACAATGATGAGACAATTTACAATGGTCCATTAGCCTACTAAACCAGTACTTGTTTGGATTGTGGGAGGAAACCGGAGCACCCAGAGGAAGCCATGGTCATGGGGAGAACACACAAACTCCTTATCGTGGGAATTGAACCCGGGTCGCCTGTACTGTAAAGCGTCGAGCTAACCACTATGCTGCCGTGCCACCCCTTATTTTTGAGGGGAGAGGGGTTGTGGATATTTTACTCTTGGGGCTAGTTTTCATTTTGGTGGTGTTTGGGCCATTTTACGGCTGGATTTTTAATGACTGAAAACCAGGGTTGTAGGATGGTTTGCTTGTTGAGTAGGAACCAAGAGGGATGCAGTTCCATTGGATATGTCAACCACTTCCAGCTGTGGTATTTCTGTACAGTCCGAATATTGAACAAACAAACAAATCCTTTCTGCAACATCATCATGTTCAATGTAGAAGGATTAAAGACCGCAATGTTAAATTTGAGATTCAAGATTAATTTATTGTCAAAGAATGCATAAATTATACAACCTTGAGATTTGCTTGTTCACACAGCAAGAAACCCGAAAGACCCCAATGAAAGAAACAAAAGAATAAAAAATTTAAAAAAAGACCAACCCTCGATGCACAAGAGAAAAAAAAAATACAAATCATGCAAACAATTGAGCACTCCGAATCAAAAGTACATTTTTCAGTGGGAATATACAGAGAGGATTATTGCTGGTGGAGTGCAGTGGATGGTGAAGAATGCTACAAAGGAGAGTTATCTTGGTTAAGTTCAGGAGTGGTTAAATTGTTGGACAATTAGGCTGTCCATTTCCATAGCACCAGTATTCTTGTTTCTGTTGCATTTCTCTTTTACTTGTGTGATTCTTTGGCAAGGCAGTGCTGTACAGTGGGAACATTAGCACAATGGTCATCTTATGTAGCCTGAGAAGTCAGTACTTTCATGCAGTATTGAACCTGGTGAAAGATTTTTGATTTATTTGCATCCAGAGAAATTCCTGTTTCTAACATTTTCCCGAGTAACATCTGTCTGAATTTTACAGCAAGCCATTTTCTCATTTTGTGTTTTAGTTTGGAGGGCAAGGAAGTTTGGGTTTGAAACAAAACATTCATGAGATTCAATTAACCTTTGCCTGTGAGACATACATTTTCTCTCTTGCAGCTGTGCTTTATTAATAAAGCTCAGTTCTAATCATTCATCGCAGTCACTGTGGCAAAGACTTTTACTATAGATTCTAAGTTTTTCATTTGCAAGTTTACATAATTTTTGTACTGTTTAAAAAAAATGGCAGAACGTTTCCTAAATGCTATAACTTCCTGTAATGGATCAAAAGATAGCAATCTGCACTTTAATTTGTTTGTTGTTCTTTGCTTAAGATTAGATACATAGTGAAAATTTGAAGCTTAGAGTTTTTTTTACAATCTTTTGTGTAACTCTGGCTGCCTTGCAGTATAGAGGAAAAACTAGCTTGAGAGTTTCTTTTTGTTATGAATTCTCATCTTGCAAATTATTAAATTGTGAAAAGTGATAAATTAATGCCCTTTTCTCCATGATCATAACTTTATAGGAAATGTTTAACTAATATTAAACTAGCTGTTTCTGGCTAGAGAGATGTAAATCAAACCAGCCTCCAATTGTCACCGAATCTGGAACATGTGCATGGGGTGGGTGATACAGTAAGTTGTTAGGTTGACAGAAAAGCATAATTCTGAGGCTCATTTTGGAATGGAGAAGAGGAGGTTCACTTTATGTCTGCAGGCATCGTTTAGTGAGTTCACAGTAAGGCAATTCTCCAGGGATAACTGATTACAATCAGAAAAATTCAGCTCAATGGAGATGCAAATTGATCTGAAATGAGTTTTGAACTTAAAGCATATTATGCAGAAATAAGTAGTAATGCACCCCTTACATCAGTACAATATACTTCATGTTCAGCACACTTAAGGAACTAAAAAAATTGTCAATATCATGAAAGATGAAGTTTCTGAAAAAGTTAGAGGACTAACACCATGCAGATTCCCTGGGCCTGGAAGTTTGCATCCTAACATGAATGACTGCAGAATTACTGGGAGAATTACGATGGTCTTTTTAAATCTCATTGGTACTAGAGCTGCCCCAGGAGAACACAGGGTAGCAAATATAACATGCAATTCAAAGAAACAAGTAAAATGAAGGGCTGGTTGCCAATTGGTCTGTTGTCAGACTATTGTTAGAGATATATAAACTGGGCACTTAGAAAACTGTAACATGATTTAATATGCTTGTATATAGGGAATTGTGTTTTATTAAATGTAATCAAAAGGGTGACAATTGGATGGAGCATTTCAGGATTTGTAAGGTTTCAAAAGGCCTTGGTGAGACCACACTTGGAGTATTGTGTGCAGTTTTGGTCCCCTAATCTGAGGAAAGACATTATTGCCATAGAGGGAGTACAAAGAAGGTTCACCAGATTGATTCCTGGGATGGCAGGACTTTCATATGATGAAAGACTGGATGAACTAGGCTTATATTCGTTGAAATTTAGAAGATTGAGGGGGGATCTTATTGAAACATAAAATCCTAAAGGGATTGGACAGGCTAGATGCAGGAAGATTGTTCCCGATGTTGGGGAAGTCCAGAACAAGGGGCCACAGTTTGAGGATAGAGGGGAAGCCTTTTAGGACCGAGATTAGGAAAAACTTCTTCACACAGAGAGTGGTGAATCTGTGGAATTCTCTGCCACAGGAAACAGTTGAGGCCAGTTCATTGGCTATATTTAAGAGGGAGTTAGATATGGCCCTTGTGGCTAAAGGGATCAGGGGGTATGGAGGGAAGGCTGGTACAGGGTTCTGAGTTGGATGATCAGCCATGATCATACTGAATGGTGGTGCAGGCTCGAAGGGCTGAATGGCCTACTCCTGCACCTATTTTCTATGTTTCTATGTAAAAAGGTTATTGTCTAAAATATGAGCTCACTGATTTAGGATAGTGCCTCAGCATGGACAGCAGACAGGATAAAGAAGAACAAGCAGAGTGTAGTAACAATAGGGTCATTTTTGGATTAACAGACTGTTCTGCAGGGGTACAAAAGAGCCTCTATTCTGATCTCTGCTGGAGGACATTGCCAGGTGGGCAGAGCAGAAACATCTTTGGAGAGATGTAACATCCACACTGACCCGTGGAAATCTCCAGCCTACAACCGCTCAGAGTGACAGGGGAGCATTTGGGATAGTATCGAGAGCTTTGAGGCCATGTGCCAGGGGCACAAAAACTCTCTAAACATCAGAAGAAGCATGCCCCCTCAAAACTAAGGCAGGCAGCTCCTTTTGCAGAGTCTGCGGTTCCCGCATTAGCCTCATCATCCGCCTCGGATTCCTACACAGGCAAGTGGAAGCAAGTTATCATTAATCTGAAAGAACTGCTCGAGAAGAAGACAAAATGGATCAGCCCTTGGCCCTGAACTATTCACCAGCTGTGTTAATGATTGTGGGTTGCCAATGATGTAAAGTACAGTGGGAAAGTAAGCAGTGAGGAGGATTCAGTGTTACAGAGGTTAAGGGCATGGTAGTCAGATTTAGACCACAAAATAAGACAGTGTGAGTTTGTACACAGTGGTAAAGTGAATACTCTTGAAACTTGGTGTACAGAGAAATCTGGCTTTATCGGTTTCTGAAGCTAGGCGGAAGGTACAACAAACAATCAGAAAGATTATGTACAGCATGAGACCTATTATGAGTATAAGGATGTATGTCTCAGATTGGACAGGGTTTTTGTGAAATGGCGCATTTGCAGTTTTTATTTCTTTATCCACAGTCCTGAGGAGTCACTGGATTGCTTGAAAGGAGAGGGAGTTAAAGGAAGCAAGCAGGGGCAGTTAGCACATTTTGCATGCCACAGTCCCAAGGCAATATTGGGTTGTGCATAATTAGGCACTTGGCTCGGACCAATAAAGAAAAGTTAGGTTTAAGTGGAGGGTCTGTTGTGGGAGCGGCCATTGTGTGAGCGGACCAGTGCTGGAATGGGGACTTGAGGGTTTGGTGAGGAGAGGCTAGGCCGTTGTCATATTTTTTTTGTTATTTATTCTTATGTTATTTCTAATTGCACAGTTAGAGCTGTGGGGACATCAGAGAGAACACTGGAATACTCCATTTACGGGATGTGGGAAGGTAGGGAGACCTCCAGTGTCCCTGATAACTACACCTGCAAGAAGTGCATCCAACAGCAGCTTCTAACAAACCATGCTCAGGAGTTGGGGCTGGAACTGGATGAATTCCAGATCACTTGGGAGGCTGAGGCGTTGGTAGGACAGGATATACAGGGAGGCAGTTCCACCGAAGGTGCAAAACACAAGTACCTGGGTGACTGTCAGGAGGGGGAAAGGGGCTGGGCAACCAGTAAAGAGCACACCTGTGGCTGCTCCCCTCAACATTTATACTGCTTTGGACATTGTTGGTGGGCATGATCCAGCAGAGGACAACAACAGATGTCAGGGCTCTGTCACTGAGTCTGTCTCTGTGGCTCAGAAGGGAAGCGGGGAGAAGAGGTGAGCTGTAGTGCTCGGGGATTCATTGGTTAGGGGACCAGAAAGGAGACTCTGTTGATGATAATGAGATTCCTAGATGGTTTGTTGCCTCCCAGGTGCCAGAGTCAGAGACATCTCAGATCAGGTTCACGGTATTCTTAAGTAGGAGGTTGAACTGTCAGTGGTCATGGTCCACGTCCGCGCCACTGACATGGGTAGGAGGGGTGGAGAGGTTCTGCAACGTGAGTTCAGGGAGTTAGATGCTAAGTTAAAGAGCAGGATCTCCAGGGCTGTGATCTCATGATTGCTACCTGTGCTACATGCTAGCGACGCCAGAAATAGGACGGACATTTAGTTTAACATGTGGCTGAAGAGTTGGTGCAGGAGGGAAAGCTTTGGATCATTGGGTTCGTGTCCAGGGGAGGTGAGATTTGAACAGAAGCGATGGTTTGCACCTGAGGGGACTACTAGACTACTATCCTAATGGGAAGGTCTGTTAGTGCTGCGGGGGGAGGAGTGGGATGTGATTTAAACTACAGTTGCAGGGGGATGGAAACACCTGTGCCAGAACAAATAGTGGAGTGGTTATGGGGAAGATGTTGCTAAGCCTACATACCGAGTTAGGAATATAAGGGCTGAGCATGGTGGGGCTAATGTTCTAAGTTGCGTATATTTCAATGCATGGAATATTGTAGGAAAGGCGGATGAACTTAAGGCATGGAATTGTGACATTGTAGTCATTAGTGAAACTTGGTTGCAGGAGGGGCAAGACTGGCAGCTCAGTGTTCTGGGATTCCACTGTTTTAGATGTGGTAGAGCAGGAGGATTTAAAGGGGGAGGGGAGACATTACTACTCAGGGAAAATGTCAATGCTCAGGCAATGCTCAGTCAGGAGAGACTGGAGAGCTTATCTAGTGGGGAACAAGAAAAGTATGATCATGTCAATGGGATTATATTATAGACCGTCCAACAGTCTGTGGGATTTGGAGGAGTAAATTTGTAGCAAAATCGCTGATTGTTGTTTGAGACATAGGGTTGTGATAGTAGGTGATTTTAACTTTCCACATACTGACTGGGACTCCCGTACTGTAAAAGGGATGGATGGGAAAGAATGTGTCATGTGTTCAGGAAAGTTTCCTTATTAATCAGTTAATAGAAGTTCTGACTGGAGAGTGTATAACACTAGATCTCCTGTTTGGAAACGAGTCAGAGCAGGTGGTAGAAGAGTGTGTCAGGGAACACTTTGGATCCAGTGATCATAATACCATTAGTTTGATGATAAATATGGAAAAGAATAAGTCTGGTCTTTGGGTTGAGATTCTGAGTTGGAGATAGGCTCATTTTGATGGTGTCAGAAAGGATCTGGCAAGTGTGGATTGGGATAGAGTGTTTTCTAGCAAAGGTACACTTGCTAAGTGGGGGTCATTCAAAAGTGAGATTTTAAGAGTACCAAGTTTATATGTGCCTGTTAGAATAAAAGGCAAGGATAACAGATTTAGGGAGCCTTGCTTTTCAAGAGATATTGAGGCATTGGTTCAGGAAAAGGAGGTGCATAGCAGGTATAGGCATTCAGGAACAAATGAAGTGCTTGAGGAGTATAAGAAATGTAAGAGAACATTTAAGAAGGAAATCAGGAAGGCTAAGGCACAAGGTGAAGGAGAATTTGCAGATATATTTTAAGTAAAAGGATAGCAACAAACAAAATTGGTCCACTGTAAGATCAGAGAAGTAATCAATATGTGGAGCTAAAAGATATGGGAGTGGTCTTAAATGGAATTTTACTTGGGAGATGGACAGGAGAGTCCATGGAAGTGAGGCAGGCAATGCAACAACCAGGTCATGGACCCTGACATATTACAGAGGAGGATGTGCTTGATGTCTTGAGGGATTGAGGGCAGATAAATCCCAAAGCCCGACAAAGTGTTCCCTGGGATACTGTGGGAAACTAGTGCAGAAATTGCAGGAGCCCTAGCAGAGATATTTGAAACATCATTAGCCACGGGTGAAGTGCTAGAGGATTGGAGGATAGCTAATATTGTTCCGCCAATTAAGAAATTATAGGCCAGTGAGCCTGACATTAGTAACGGGAAAGTTATTGGAAGGTATTCTAAGGGACCGAATATTTTAGTATTTTGATAGACGTGGACTAATTAAAGATATTTTTATTCATGCCTGGACTGAGTCACTGCAGGCATGTTTTAGTCAGTCCCTGGTTATCCTTGTTTGTGATGAGCTATTGCCTTTGGCTGTTGTGGTTAGTTTGAAAATGTGCTTCCAGGGTTAGTTGGATGAAATTGTTGCTAGGTCTAGCATTTGGACCTAGCAACAATAAAACAGTGAAATGCAGGGCAGTTCATATTGTAAAGGATCTTGCAACTAGGGGATTTCCATGCCCCTGTTGTCCTTGTGCTTTTAAATGGTAGAAGGTGTGGTGTTTGGTGTCGAGAAGGGGAATGGTTAGAATGGAGTTGTGTTCTTTGGAGGTGCTTTCCAAGAAGCTTGGCTATTTCTCCAGTGCATTTCTGTAGGTCGTCCACACAGCAGCCATAGTGGTGGCAAAAGGGAATGGTTAGAGTGGAGGTTAGTTGCTGATTACTGAGGCAGCGTGGATCGTGTTGAGTTTATATGGTGTCGATGGAACTCCATTTGCTGAGATATGTATGCCATCACTACACTAGCTTGTGTATTGGTGGAATGTCTGTAGCGAGCTAAAAGTGAGACTCACAGCAGAGCACCCTGGAGGAACTTAAGGTGGGGGCTTATATGTGAGGCAGGGTTTGAGGGTCGGCACAACATTGTGGGCCGAAGGGCCTGTACTGGGCTGTACTATTCTATGACTATGACTATGAACTACTTTTGTAGCCCCAGTGTTGTGACCATCAAGATAGATTTCTGATCAGCAATATCGCCCAGGATGCTGGAGCTGGGTGACTCTGAGTTGACATTTGTTGGAGAGGGTCATTATTAGAATGTCTTGTGTTGTGAATACAGAACGGTACTGAAAGGCAACCAAAGCAAATTATTTAGGACAGTCAGTGGACGGAAATTATCTTGGAATATCATAAGGCAAAGAAGAGGATAGAAGTGGACATTTGACTTTGATCTCCCCCCGCCTTTCTATTTCTTATCCTCCTGCTGTCCCGAACTCTACTGGCGTTGAACACTGTCTCAACACTATCTGTCCCATCCCTAACCCTCTTCTTCAATGTCTAGCACTGGATGAGCAAAATATTCTGCATAAGCAATATTGAGAAGGCTGAAGCCATTGTATTCAGTCCCACTAACCTCATTAATCAACAGATACACTAATTATTAAAATGTATAGATGAATCAATGGAAGACTCTAGCTGCTGTCAACAAACTGCTGTACTTTCCATTAGAGTGGAGTCAAGACCATGATATTGCACAATCCCAGACCTATTTTCACCTGTGTGCACCATCCAAACAATAACAGTGCTGATTTGGGGAAAATATAAAATTATTACTTGTAATTTAATGATAATTGGAAAAAACAGCCTTTTTGCCACTCTGTCCATCCTGAATATTGAAAGGAGGTTTTTGCTTGAATAATGCCTCCTTCTTCATTTTCCCACTGAAATTCCCTTCAATCCAGTCTTGCTTCCACTCACGCCCAAGCTGCCTTTGGTGCTCATTGGGTCCAGATGCCCGAGGTTTCTTTGTTTCTTTTCATTCTCCAAACCAGTAAAGAAATGTTTGCATTTCTGTAGCGGCTGTTGCATCCTCGGGATTTCACAGCCTAATTTACAAGCTGTGGACTAATTTGTATAATCTTGTTGATGTTGTGTAGGAAACAATTACCTATATTCATTCTGAGGAAATGTCCATTTAGTCATATTCATAGCCATACTTTATTGATCCTGGGGGAAATTGGTTTTTGTTACAGTTGCACCATAAATAATTAAATAGTAATAAAACCATAAATATGTAATATGTAAATTATGCCAGGAATTAAGTCCAAGACCAGCCTATTGGCTCAGGGTGTCTGACCCTCCAAGGGAGGAGTTATAAAGTTTGATGGCCACAGGCAGGAATGACTTCCTATGACGCTCAGTGTTCCATCTCGGTGGAATGAGTCTCTGGCTGAATGTACTCCTGTTCCCAACCAGTCCATTATGTAGTGGATGGGAGACATTGTCCAGGATGGCATGCAACTTGGACAGCATCCTCTTTTCAGACACCACCGTCAGAGAGTCCAGTTCCATCCCCACAACATCACTGGCCTTACGAAAGAGTTTGTGGATTCTGTTGGTGTCTGCTACCCTCAGCCTGCTGCCCCAGCACACAACAGCAAACATGATAGCACTGGCCACCACAGACTCGTAGAACATCCTCAGCATCGTCCGGCAGATGTTAAAGGACCTCAGTCTCCTCAGGGAATAGAGACGGCTTTGACCCTTCTTGTAGACAGCCTCAGTGTTCTTTGACCAGTCCAGTTTATTGTCAATTCGTATCCCCAGGTATTTGTAATCCTCCACCATGTCCACACTGACCCCCTGGATGGAAACAGGGGTCACTGGTACCTTAGCCCTCCTCAGGTCTACCACCAGCTCCTTAGTGTTTTTCACATTAAGCTGCAGATAATTCTGCTCACACCACTCAGAACTTCCCTTCATCAACCAGATGTCTTGCTGAGAATACAGGAGGCCTTTTCTGGTTAGTTCTGGTCGGTGACGAGTGGTATTACACAGGGGTCAGTGTCGGGACTGCTTCTTTTCATGCTGTGTCAATGATGTGGATGACGGAATTGATGGCTTGTGGATGATACAGGATAGGTCGAGGGGCAGGTATTGTTGAGGAAGCAGGGAGTCTACAGAAGGACAATTAGCAGAATGGGCAAGAGTGGCAGATGGAATAGTGTTAGGAAGTGTATGGTCATATACTTGTGGTAGTAAAAACATAGTCTATTTTCTAAACAGGGAGCAAATTCGGAAATTAGAGGTGCAAAGGGACTTGGGAGTCATCATGCTGGACTCCCTAACCGTCAACTTTCAGGTTGCATTAGAGGTAAGGAAGACAAATGCAATGTTAGCTTTAATTTTAAGAAGGCTAGAATATAAAAGCAAGGATGTGATGCTGAGGTTTTGTAAGGGGTGGGTCAGATTGCACTTCCAGAATTGTGTGCAGATTTAGGTGCCTTATCTAAGAAAGGATGTGCTGGCATTGGAGAGGGTCCAGAGGCGATTAATAAGAATGATCCTAGAAATGAAACAGTTGACATATGAGGAGCACTTGATGGCTCTGGGCCTGTACTCATTGGAGTGTAGAAGAATGGGTTATCTTTCAAATGTTGAAAGGCTTAGATAGAGTGGATGTGGAGAGGATGTTTCCTATAGTGGGACAGTCAAGGACCAGAGGGCACAGCCTCAGAATACAAGGATGTCCTTTAACAACAGAAATGAGGAGGAATTTCTTTAACCAGAGGGTGGTGAATCTGTGGAATTCATTACAACAGATGGTTGTGGAGGGCAACTTATTGAGCACATTTAAAGCAGAGGTTGATGGATTCTTGATTAGTAAGGGCATCAAAGGTTATGGGGAGAAGGCTGAAGAATGGGGTTGAGGGGGATAATGAATCAGCCATGATAGCAGAGCAAACTTGATGAGCTAAATGGTATAATTCTGTTCCTATGTTTTATAGCATAGACTTCACTCATGGACACCAACAAAATTGCACACAACAAGGCTGACCAGGTGAATGTAGGTCAGAGCACCTATTGCTGTCCTTGGATGAAAGGGGTATGTTAGCCAGGCCACCGCTAGGACTCCATGTTGCTTGTCTACCAGTGCCAAATTCAGCAATTAGAAATGTTCTCATCCATTTTTACGGCTTTCTAACCAATATCACCAGTCCGATCCCATCCACTTCACTGAGTTAAAACCCATTTCCCAGAATAGCTGCCCTGAGTCTTGCTGGGCCTGTTCAAATGTTGGGTGCTAAATTGACCTATGACTGGTTTGTGGTTAGTGGATACCCAACAAGTTACTGACTTACTTGTGGAAACTAACCCCACCCCCCACGTACTTATAGATTTTAAGAATATTTAAAATGCTTTCCATCTGATGGAATAACTGAAGTGTAGACAATTTTTGAGAGAATATGCTAGCCAATCCATACACAGGAAGCTACCAAAGACATTACTGAATTAATGATAAGATAGTTGCATATTTGTGTTGGTTCACAGATTAAAATCTGGCCTGAAAAGCCTGGGAGAATTATTTTATTCTTCTTAAATTGATTTGTAAAAGCGCACAATTCAAAGTGGAGTTGTTAAGATCAAAGTTGATTGTCATGTAATCTGCACAAGTGCATGCATGCACAGATACAATGAAAAACTTGCTTGCAATAGCAGTACAGGCACACAGCATTAGAGATGCAGCATATCCAAGAAAAACATGATATCTTCAAGAAAGAACGCAAATGGAACCAAAAACACCCAAAGTCAATTTAATGCAGTGATGTTATTGCTAAGCTGTAGTGATCATGAGTTCAAGAACCAAATGGCTGAAGTGAAGTAGCTTGTTCTTGAACTTACTGGTGTGGGATTTCAGGCTTGTGTACCTCCTGCCCAATGGTAGCAGTGGGAAGATGGAATGGCCAAGATGGTAGGGATCTTTGATGAATGTTGCTATCTTGAGGCAATGCCCCCTGTAGATACTGTTTGTAACGGGGAGGATTGTGCCAGTGATGTATCAGCCAGTGTTCTAATTGTGCATTCAAGTTGCTGTACAGGACCAGAACCTAACCAGTCTCATCTGGATTGCAACCAGTATGTTGGATATATAGAAAAGTAATGATTTCAGTTTTGAGGCTCACAGCCTGAAATCTAGATCCAGGGACATAAGTTTGAATTCACTACGGCAGCTGCAGATTTAAATTAAAAATAATGAAATAAATCTGGGATTACAAAAATTTGACTTTTGAAACCACCAGGTGATTATTAAGGCCTCTCGTCTTCACCTGTGTTGTTTAATGGAGACAATCTGCCAGCCTTGCCCAACCCAGACCACGTGTGATATAAGTTAATAATTTGCTCTGTCTCGAGGCAGTTCCAGATGGGCAATTGAAGCCAGGCATTCTCTACCTCTACATTTTCCTAAAAATTCATTATTTTCTTGGGATATGCGGTGAGGTCTGTATTTATTGCCCATCTAAAATTGTCCTTAAATTGGTGTTTTGTTACCACCTTCTGGTTACCTACGTACAGGAAAGGTATCAATAAGCTTGAAAGAGTACAGCGAACGTTTACACGGATGTTGCCAGGACTTGAGAACCTGAGTGAAAGGGATAGGTTGAATAGATTAGAGCTTTATTCCCTGGAGTGCAGGAGAATGAGGGGATATCTTTTCGAGGGATACAAAATTATAGGGATGTACAGTAGATAAGGTGAATGTATGTTGGCTGTTTAAGGGGACTCTGAAGGGGAGCTTCTTCACTCAGAGGGTGGTGTGAGTGTGGACAGAGCTGCCAGTGGAAGTGATGGATGGGCCTTCAATTGTAACATTTAAGAGAAGTTTGGATAGACACATGAATGAAAGAGGTATGGAAGACTGTGGGCTAGGTGAGGGTAGATTATACTGGGCAGAAAGCCAGGCCAGCATAGACTCTGTGAACTGGAAGGCCTGTTTCTGTACGGTAATGCTTTATGATTCTGTGAATCCAACCATTTACAGTCCTGAGAGGGAGTTCAGAGATTTCCCATATTTTCTTATGACTTCGAAGCAGTTAATTTGGCACATTCAGTCCATAATGGCACTCAGAACATTCTTATTCATCCCTTTAGCCTGCTGTTTCTCTCTCTCGCATAGCCATCAACTTCCCTTTGATTCTCGTGCCATGCACGTGCAGGGGGTGTGATCTATAGTGGCCTGTTTACCCAGCAGCCAGCATGTCGCTGGGATGTTGGATGAAACCAGAGCTCCCGGGGGTCAGGGCAAATGTGCAAACTCCAGTCCAACGTCAGTGGAGATCAGGATCGGGATTACTGGAGCCCTGAGACAGCGGTTCCACCAGATGCACCACTGTGCTGCCATTGGAACCAGCAAGGATGGTGTGCAATTTGCAGGAGGCCTGTAGTGGTGTTGTTCCTCTGCGCCTGCTGTGGGGTCCAGGACCCTGCCCTGAATAACTCCGGTTGTGAAGTTCGGGATGATCGGCCTCGAGCAACCACAACCATCTTCCTTTGTATAAGGGGTAACCAGTCACTGAAGTGTTTTCCCAGGTCTCCTTGATTTCACACACAGTCAAAAGCTGCTTCATTGTCAAAGCATGTCTCCCTGGAAATCAGTTCTTTGGCTTATGTTTGGACCAGGGCTGCGATGAACCTGGGGCAAGATAGTCCTGGTGAAATCTAACCTCTGTCCCAAATAGCTGGCATTGGTGAGCAAATGTACCATTCAAGAGACATTTCATCACTTTGCTGATGAGTTGTCTGTCTGGGTAGTAATTAGTGGATTGAATATGTCTTGCAGGAAATTTTCGATTCACTAGTTACCACCCACACCTAAATGGAATCTATCTGGGCAGTTTTACATATTGTCACATACATTCCAGTATTATAACTGTGTTGGAATAGCTTGGTCAGTCTAGCTCTGAAGTGCAGGTCTCTAGATCTAAACATACCAGGATGCTATCTGGTTCTTGATATATGCTGTAATCTCAGCTCTTCTTCATATCATTTCTTGACTTTTACTTGGATACCTATGCACAATATCAGTAGTGTTTCCTACACTATAGCCATTGATGAGGAAACTTTGGATGTCCTCAGGTTACAAAGGAAATTGTATCAATTCATTTTTCCCTAATGGTCTATTGATTTTGCATTAATAGCTGAGATTTTAAAATTTGTGATTGCCACTGCTGGAAAATTTACGAAAAGGATGCAGAATACCCTGATGGCTGCGGCTATTCTTTATAATAACTTGTTTCTGTCACTGTTTATGTAGTTGGGGTCATACTGGTCTGGCTAAACCAAACATACATAACAGATATAGCAACATAGGCTGCTTGTACTCCCTTCAGCCAGCATCATGCTACACATGATCAAGGGATGTGTGTCGCCAATTAAAATGTTTCAGCGTCTCTAGTGAATGAATAAGGCTTTATTAGTGCCTGGCTCTGCAGTGTGGAAGTCCAAGACTGACTTATTGTATGCTCTTGGAAAGATATGTTTGCCGGCTCTCGGTGGTGCTCCTCGGTGACTCAGTGGGTAACATTCTTATTTCTGAGTCAGAATGTAATGGGTTTGACTCTTATACCAGAGATTTTGAGCAGAATAACCAGAGCAGACCCCAATGTAAGACTGGAACGTTGTCAGGGGCAGTGTCTTTTGGATAAAATATTAAATAAGATTTAATGTTTCCCCACTTTCCTATGCCCTGGGTACAGTAAACATTGTTACTAAGTGACAACTGTCTCGGAAGCTCATGAGACATTGTGAGGTTGTGAAAGGCACTACAGAAATTCGTTCAAGACAAGCTAAGCTAAATAAATGGTGGTGGTGGGGTGTGGGATAGAAGTACTGCAGCTGCTGGAAATCCGAAATAAAAACAGCAGAAAATGCTGAGAAGTCCCAGCAGGTCAGGCAGCATCTGTGGAGAGAGAGGAACAGTTACGTTTCAGGTCTGGGACTCCTTCTCAGAACTGGGAAAGGGAGAATCCCTGTTCTGACAAAAGGTTCCAGAGTTGCAACATTATCTGACTCATTTTACACACACTTGAGATAGTGTAGTTCCCAGTCTTACAATGATAGAAGAATTGTAAAATCTTCCATCAGGTTTCTGAATGGTACATAAGTGTGTGAACATTACTTCACTAATCTTTGCACTATTTATTTATTTAGTACGTTTTAGTGATTTTTATGCTTTTGCACTGTAGTGCTGTGCAAAACAACAAATTTCATAATGTAAGTCAGTGATAATAACTGATTCTAGAGCCTCCTCTTTGCTGTGTTTGAGCAATGCTATGGACCTGTTGCAAGTTTGCCTGCCCCAGATTTCCGGTTGCCACAGCTGGCCACAGTACACTTACTGTCCATTTCCATTACGTTGTTGAATCGCTGGGCTGCAGTGCAGATAGAAACTGATCTGAGCCAAAATCAATAGCCGCAGGCCAAGTGATGAGTGGATTGTAAAATTACAGGCATGGAATCTCACTTGTTGTTACAACAATGAAGCTTTCTGCTGAAGTTTCCTTTTCATCCCAGTCTGGATAGCGGTGTTCTGTCACTATCATCTTGTACAACTACATCATAACAGGTGAACTTCTATACTCAATGCCCTGACTGGCGTGCCCTCTCTAGATCCAGTTAAAGTAGTAAGTAAATAAGTTCGTCCATCGTTGACGTCGATGAGGACCTCGACACCATAATGATGGTGTCGAGACTAGCGCGTGATTTGGATTTAAGTGAGGGAGAGTTGCGCAGCGTCAGCCTCACTCTCTCTTCCCAATTGCCGTCTGGATCCAGCGGCAAGACAGAGTTGAGACAGCTGGAGATGGGACTAGGCGCAGTGGATGACCAGGACGTCTTCTGTGTTTTGTCCCGCTCTACACTTTCCACGACGCTTGCAGAGACCGCCTTCTTGACCGTTGGACCTTCCATTAGTCTCGTCCACTCAATCCGCCGGAGTCTGTCTTCACATGCTGGAATAGACAACTCCCTATCTCACCGAGGGTTTGAGACTCGTCGGCTACCCTCACCTGGTTTAGCCGGCTTGTCGAAGCAGTTGCCTGGGGTGTGGCTGCTGTCGCATGCAAACAGCTACGGGGAGCCACAGGTGAGAGCTGAGCGCCAGGTGGGGACCAAAGGTGGACTAACCGCCTTGAAAAGGACGCGATATGCTCCCCCACCAGAGGTGCTACCCCTCCCTGACACCCCATACAAGGGTAAGTCTGCCCTGTGAGTTTGCCGGGCGTGACTCATGGAGCAGGCACACATGGCATTGGTGCTGGACCACTCTGCTCTGGGTTTCAGCACTGTGTCATGGCCCTGCAGCCACTAGATACTGAAAGGCCTGGACAGAGTGGTGCAGAGAGAATGTTCTCATTAGTAGGGGATTCTAGGATCTGCGGGCGCAGCCTCAGAATAATGGTATGACCTTTTGATACAGATGAGGAGATAGTTCTTCAACTAGAATGTGGTGAATCTGTGTATTTTGTTGCCATGGAGGGCTATGGGTGCCAAGTCATTTGGTGTATTTAAGGCAGTGATTGGTAAAGGGGTTAAAGGCTATTGGGAGATTGTGGGAAAACAGGGTTAGAGGAAAAATGAACTTTAGTTGAATGGCAGAGCCTACTGGATGGGCTGATTGGCCAAATCTTTGCTCCTACATCCTACAGTCTTATTGTGGTCGGTCACCACACAATGACATGCAGCTACACACCAGCATGCATTTGCTGACATGGATCTATGAGCTCACTGCCCTTACTGTCATTTTGCTGAGATTCCTCTTGTCTTTTTTTTGTGGGCAAAACCAATCTCCCCTTCACAAAAGCTTGAGAAAACTGATGCAACGTCTGGGAAGCAAGCAGTGTCTGGTCCAAATCCACTGTCCAGTTGGAAGGAAAGTTTATGGGAACCAGTCCAAGGGAAAAATTAACTCATTACTGTTCCTAAAGAAATAGCAAGTGGAACTGAGCATGTAAAGGTCCAAGTGCTGATTCCAAAACCCCAGTTTACCCATTGCTTATAGTAAAGATCATCCTTTTCCCCTGCTGGTTTGTCTGTGCTTTGAGTTGTAGATCTCTCAGATTTTGCTTTAGAGATGAGCCAACATGATCATCTGCCTTCTTGCAGAGATCTCACATAACACTGGATAGCAAATGTTCTTGAATGTGTTGCTTCTTCAGAATTGTTCTTTAGTTATGATAGACTGCTTCTAGTTGAACACAAATATAATTTCAGACTACTTGTATCACATAGGAATTTTGAGAAACAAGAAATTAACTTTTATTGAATATAATACGTTAAACTACATATGGTGCAGATACATTACAATAGTTCAACTGAGCTAAAAATGTTTCGTTGATGATTTTCATTTGTACTCAGTGTCTGAGGCTTCTCACTTAAGTGTCCAACAATAATCAGCCAGTATTGATGGATTCCTGTTGTCCTGATATTTTTTCTCCACGATCGCAATGTCCTGGTGAAACCTTTCACCATGCTCGACACTGACAGCACCAACATTTGCAAAGAATTCTAAATGAGAATGCAGAAAATGAATCTTTACTGTCATGTTGCACTTCGTGGTTTCATATTCTGAAAGCATGCTGTCAACCAGCTGCACGTAGTTTGGTGCTCTGTAGTTGCCAAGAAAATTTTCAACAGCATCCTCGAATGCTTTCCATACAATTATCTCTGGTCCCACGAGAAGTTCTTCGAACTGCCTGTCATTGATGACCTGTTTGATATGTGGACTAACTAAAACGCCTTCCTTAATCTTGGCATTGGTTATTCTGGGAAACATCTGTCTCAAATATCAAGATCCTTCATGAAAATTTTTGTGCCTGGTTATAGCAGGTTCCATCCTTGCAGTCATTCTAATACAGCCTTTGAAAAACCCAGGTCTCTGACCAGGTCATTTAACTCATATTGAGTTATCAGATGAGGCTTACTCAACATAAACAGATCAAAATCTGTATTAGTATCAGCGTCATGTTTCATTTCTAGCTTGTGCATCATGGCATCTACATCTGCCTCTCTGGACTCCATGTCTCTGGTGGCTTCGGTAATGAAAGACTATCGGCATGCAGCACAGGTCTCCTGACTGAAGGGAGATCGGGGTATTCAGTGGATTTCTTGTTTTAGCGTAGAAACCAGACACACTGGTGATACAGCAGTAGCAGTCTGTCACATGCTCCTTCTGCTCTCGTCATATCATCAGGACAGAGAATGGCATTGACTTCCCGGTATCTCTGAGCCAAGCTCTAAAATTGACAGCGTACATTGCGCAATGAAGGTGAGGAAACCAGGCTTTATCTTGGTTGCCAATTACACCCTAAGTAGAGCTCGTTGGCTTTCTTAACAAGATGAGTCATGCTCCGTCTTTGAGATTTAAGCATATGCTTGCCACAAATATGACAGGAAGTGTCATGGCTGTTGCAACATTGTTGGGACGTTTTATGTCACAGATACTCCTGAAAATACAATTACTTTATTTTGATGAGTTCACACGATATGCTATGCGCGTAAAGCATGCATTTCAATGTGATTGTAAACCGATAAACATATAAACATAATGTATAGAACGCTCTGTGTATGTGTGATGCCTTTATAGCCTTTCTAAAACTTGTCCTGCCATGCAGCACCACCCCTGCCCAGGCATGCCTGGGCAAGATACAAAACCTTGACAGCTTATTTTCTGGGCAACATTTTAATTGACAGAATTATGAATTGAAATAACAAATACAGGAGATTTCAAAAAATGGTGCATGATAGGAAAATATCATGGTGATTTTCATGATCAGCAGCTCAAAATTCAAAAGATATACCCAAAAGTACTCAGGATGCAAAATCTTTGTTGTCCAGTGTAATCTCTGGACTCTCCAATTAGAACATGTGAACTGAAAGAGTTTGGAATCATTCTCCTTTTGATTACAAAATCACCCGTTTGTTCTGCTGGCTGGTACTGTGGGACAGTTTCTGGGGCAGTGGATCATACAGAACTTTCAAGGGAGTAGGAAATGCCAGACAGTTCTTTTTCTTCCTAAAAGACTGAAAACTTGCTCAACATCCAGCGTTTGTGCTATTTCTAAAAAGAGAGCTGCCCTTCCAATCTATGTATTTATTTCCCAAAGCTTATCTATCTGTTTATTTCCCTGAGGGGTGAGTAACAACTTCAGTGACTTTCTTCTGTTGTAGAACAAAGAAATCAGGCCCACCATCCATGTTGACCTTTTGTCCATCCACTCTAGTCATATTTGTCCATATTAGGTCCATATTCTTTTTATGCCCTGCCCTTTTAACTCTCTATCTAAATACCTTTTCTCTGCGGTGATTTGTATCTGATTTCACCACCTCCTCCGGCAGCACATTCCAGCTATCACCCACACTGTGTATAAAAATAAAATATTTCTCCCATATACTTCTTAAACTGTTTCCTTTCATTTTACATCTATGCCCTGCTGTTTTTCATACCCTAACCATGAGAAAATGATTTCGACTATCCCTCTTAATCTTGTTTACCTTTTTAAGGTCATTCCTCAACCTCCTTCACTCAATGGAAAGCAAATCTAGCCTATCCAGTCTGTCTCTATAACGGAAGTACTCCGGTCCAGATAACTTTTTGGTGATTCTACTCTGCATTGTATTTAAGTCCAACCACACCACATCCAAATGTTTCTCCTTATCCATTTCGCTAATTATAAGCTCAAGTTCTACCAGCTTCAGCAAACGATATTTCCTTTTCATTGGTCCATTGGTCATTGGATACTAAATTTGAAGTGTCCTGCATTCCCTAATAATCCTTTCATTGATACTGGTATCGCAAGATAGTGCCAGAGTGTAGTGCTCTTTGCAAACCCTCTCATTACTTCTATTATAACCATTCTATTCTCTTAAATCTAAATTCTATCCTCCTATGAATTGCTACCAGCACTGTACTTTCTCTGCAGCTGCTACACTTAATTCCACATCAAAGTTGCTGGTGAACGCAGCAGGCCAGGCAGCATCTCTAGGAAGAGATACAGTCGACGTTTCAGGCCGAGACCCTTCGTCAGGACTAACTGAAGGAAGAGTTAGTAAGAGATTTGAAAGTGGGAGGGGGAGGGGGAGGGGGAGATCCAAAATGACAGGAGAAGACAGGAGGGGGAGGGATGGAGCCAAGAGCTGGGCAGGTGATTGGCAAAGTGGGTATAGAGGATCATGGGACAGGAGGCCCAGGGAGAAAGACAAGGGGGGGGGAACCCAGAGGATGGGCAAGGGGTATCCCGAGTACCTGAGGAGTAACAGAGGTTCCCAAGTTTGATCCAGTGACAGACCGCTCCTGAGTGCGCTCTCCATCCGTGCCGTGTTGATGTCGAGCTCGCAACTCAACCTTGTTAAAAAAACACTGCCACCTCCAGTTGAAATTCCCACGCGGAATATTGTGGAAGATCAAATACCCAAACCCAACCATCACCCTCTGCTTCCTACCATCAGGACAGTTGTGATTGCAATCAGCCAGCTCTCCCTGGATATCAGTTGATCTAACTTTCCATAGCATCCTATCACGTGGAACCTTATTAAAGGCCTTACCGAAGTCTATAGAGACCACTTCTACCACCCAGCCCTCATCAACAACCTTGGTTATTTCTTGAAAAAAAAAATTGATCATATTTCTGAGAATGATCTCCCATGCACAAAGCAACCCCTAATCAATTCCTGCTTTTCCAAATGTTTGTATACCTTGTTCCTCAGTAACTGACTAACCACAGATGTTAGGCTGACTGATGTACAGCTCCATGTTTTCTTTGCAGCCCTTCTTAAGTAAAGTTACAATTTTAACTACCCTCCAGTTTTCTAGCCTTCAGCCAGGCTTACTGCAACTTTTCACTTTCTGGGAATCGCCAAACCATTTTGTCCGATTCAAATTAACTGTACAGAAATTTTGGGAATGGAGCACAAGATCTCAGTTTTGAACCAAGGCCCTCTTGAATGAATCAATGAATGGCATCTCCCCGAGGTGCATTGAGTTTGTAAGTCACAGGAGGTTGATGATGTGGGTCACTAGAGTATTTGAGCTGAAATGAACCAGTCTTTTTTTTAATTTATTGAGATACAGCGTGGCCTTTCGAGCTGTGCTGCCCAGCAACCTGCAAGTTAACTGCAGCCTAATCGCAGGACAATTTACAATGACTAATTAATCTACTACTTTGGACAGTGGAAGGAAACAGGAGCACCCGGAGAAAGCCATTCATTGTATGGTGAGGATGCAGACTCCTCTCAGATGACGTCGGAATTGACCTCCGAACTCCGCCCCCGCCATGCTAACTGCTACACTACCGATAAAAGGAAAAGGACCAAGTGAATAGCATTACTCACAACATGCTGGAGGAACTCAGCAGGTTGGGCAGCATCTGTGGAAACTATCAGTCAACGTTTTGGGCCAGAACCCTTCGTCAGGACTGAAGAGGGAAGGGGCAGAGGCCCTATGAAGAAGGTGGAGGGAGGGTGGGAAGGAGAAGGCTGGTAGGTTCCAGGTGAAAAACCAGTGAGGGGAAAGATAAAGGGGTGGGGGAGGGGAAGCAGGGAGGGGATAGGCAGGAAAGGTGAAGAAGGAATAGGGGAAAGCACAATGGGTAGTAGAAGGAGGCAGAACCATGAGGGAGGTAGTAGGCAGCTGGGGGAGGGGGCGGAGTGAAATAGGGATAGGGGAAGCGAGGGGGAGGGAATTACCGGAAGTTGGAGAATTCTATGTTCATACCAAGGGGCTGAAGACTACCTAGATGGTAAATAGCATTCACTGGACTGTTGGGTGGGGTGGGGGGGTGTCAGCAGGAAGGTGTTTCATAGAGACTGTGCTATTCTGTTCTACTGACATGCAGTCCAACTAAAATACATCAGCCCTGGAGATGTTCTTGTTTGCCTCCACTTCACTGTTTAGAGATTGGGGGGGGTGGGGGGGACAATAATCTAACCAGCTTGTCTCATCTCAGATTCTGATTCATTTATTTATCACATGTACATCAAAACATGTAGTGAAATGCATCATTGGTGTTAACAACCACCATACCCAGGGATGTACTGGGGGCAGACGGCAAATATCCCACAGCATCCCGTAGCATACCCACAGTGTTCAGCAGAACAACACAAGCAGCAATAACACTGACAGAATAAAATGACAGCAGTAAGCAAGCCCCCTTCCCCACCCATCTCCACCCTCACACACAGAGACGAACCTTCAATCCCAGGACAGGCTGTCTCCGGGTCCCAGACTCGCAGGCATCGGGCCTCCAGTCTCCAGTCTTTTGGCTCTCCCTTCACCCATCCCATCGTTCCCAACTGCCAGTTATTTTTATGTCCATCATCCATCCATGGGTTAATCCCACTCAATTTGAGGCAATGAATTCCACACTGAAAGTTTATTGGCGGCTGAGGAGGAACGCTGGAGCCCAAACTTGATGGCTGGGATCGCTGAGGTAATAGTAGTGTAGCTGCCTGGAAGGATCTATTCCAGGCTGCATCTCAGTAAATGAATAAATGAATAAAAATCTAAAGGTACCTCTGGCCCTCTGCCCTCTCGTTTTCACTTGGACTGCTGCCACCTGAGATTTCCACACTGCCATCACAATGATCCACACTTCTTATAAAAAGTGCTGTCAACACCTCGACGTTGGGTGTAGCCAGCACTTCTGCTGAGCTGGAGTTTGCCAGACGTGCTGATGGATGAATTGTTGGGATGTGATATGTACAGGCAATAAGGAGCCTGATTGGATTTTGAATTATTTTTCAGTGTAATTATTGTAAAGATCATTGTCGCTGTGACCTTTGCACATGTTTTTAAATGAATAGAGAAACTTACAAGCAGCACTAGACTGTATTTCTATAGCACTGATGCACCTATCAAAATACTGTACATCAGAACCTATGCTGAGCTTGGCAATTTCATCAAATTTGCCTCCAACTTCCACCCTCCCTTAAATTCACCTGGTACATTTCTGACACCTCTGTCCTTTTCTTGAACGTTCTGTCTCCATCTATGGAGACAAACTGTCTTCTGATAACTTTTATAAGCCTACTGACTCTTAGAGCTATCATAATTATACCTCTTCCTACCCCGTCACTTGTAAAAGTGCTATCCCCCTTTCTCAGTTCCTCTGTCTCTGCCACATCTGTTCCCGGTATGTCTTTCCTTTCCAGAACATCTGAAGTGCCCTTCTTTTTCAAATAAAGGTGTTTCCCTTCCTCCACTATTGATGCTGCCCTCACCCACAACTCCTCCATTTATCAGACATCACCCTCACTCCCATCTTCCCGTTGATATAACAGGGATAGGGTTCCTCTTGTCCTCACTTGCCACCTCATGAGCCTGTGCATCCAGCACATCATTCCCCACAACACCGGCCATCTTTAATGGGATCCTACCACCAAACACATCTTTAACTCCCCACTCTCCCTTTCTGCAGGGATCTCGTACTCCTAAATTCCATTAGGCATTCATCCCTCATCGCTGATCCTGACATCTGACCCTGCAAGGGGCACATGAGCAACACTTGCCAATTCACTTCCTCTTTCCTCTTTTATCACTATTCAATGAAACACATACTGGATCTGTCAGTGGAAAGATAAATGGTTAATATTTCAGGTCAAAAACTCTCTGTCCATAGATGCTGCCTGACCTGCTGAGTGCTTCCAGCATATTTAGTTTTATTTCAGATTTTCAGCATCTGCAGAAATTTGATTTCATTTTCTGTGCTGGAACCCAAAATAATTCTCTGGGCAAAGAGCTTACCGGAGGAAGCGTGTACATGTGAAAAAAGGGAGTGCTGTCGACACAAGTGTTTGGGTGCTAGATTTGCAAAAGATTGAAAAGGTTTTCAGTCATACTGCAGTCACAGGTGAAGACGGAGTGAACGATTGTTCTGCAGAGAACAGTAAAGTGGCCTTGGGATAGAGTGCCAGATGACGAGGGACCTTCTGCAGCTTCGGAGATCTCCAGTAGAGGAGGACCTAGGTGGACTAGAGTGGGTTATGTAAAGGTGTGTTCATGTAGGATTTGATGAGGCGTGTAGACCATGCTTTGTGGAGCAGATGAACCTCAATATAGGTAAGGTGTCCCTCTCCAGCTTAAATCTCAAAACTAGCACAAAATGCCTGAGCTGAAACACTTTCATGTTTACCAAAGACCAACATTTGTTCAATGACGTGTGCAGTTCAACTCTGAAATATCTATATATAGATCCTGCAGTCGTGGCATGATTGAATCCCTTCCTGGAACAGAAATAAATTGAAACTGGATATTTAATCCTCAGTCTAGGATCCAATTCTGCATTTGTGTAGTGAAGATCATCTCCTGCACTGTTAAATATCTTAATTTAGTCCCAATTTCTGGAATAATAAGTTCTTGACTCCATTCCATCTTGTGCTTGGCACTGATAGTTGGCTTTGGCAGCCGGGTTTTCAGCTTGTGTCATAGAGTGTAGCTGTGTTGGAAGCTTGCTACCATTTCTAACTCCTTGGTGCACTCGTTTCTTGCAACATTGCCTTGCTGTATGTCAGCCAAAAGTGTCTTGTAGTGGAAAGTACGGCTGCTTCAGGCTTCATGATGATCATTATTCTTCATTCTGGGAATGAAAGGGTTACCTTGTGAGGCGTGTTTGATGTCTCTGGGCTTGTACTTGCTGGAGTTTAGAAGAAAGAGGGGGGTCTCATTGAAACCTGTGGAGAGGATGTTTCCTATAGTAGGTGAGTCTGAGACCAGAGGGCACAGCCTCAGAACAGAGGGATGTTCATTTAGAATGGAGATGAGGAGGAATTTCTTTAGCCCAATGGTGGTAAACCTGTGGATTTGATTGCCACAAAGGGCTGTCGAGGCCAAGTCAATGGGTATATTTAAAGTGGAGATTGATGGGTTTTTGATTAGTAAGGGCGTTAAAGGTTATGGAGAGGAGGCAGGAGGACAGGGTTGAGAGGGATAATAGTTCAACCATGCAGGAATTGCAAGCAGACTGAGAGGGGTGAATGGAGTAATTCTGCTCCTACGTCTTATGGTCTTATGTGGGAGGAAACAGAAGTAAGTGGGTGAAAAAAATTAAGTGTTGTCACAGAAAGAACATACAAACTCCTTAGAAAGCACCCTAAGTCAGGGTTGAACTTGGGGGCTGGAGCTTTTCCACAGCAGCTGTACCCTCTGTGCCTCTGTCCCACTCCTAATGGTGGATATGAAGTCACACTTACGACAGCCTGGGAAAGGAGAGCAGATTTCTTTTTATTAAGGATGTTGGGTGAACTAAATGAGTTTTTGCTATAAGACCATAAGACCTAGGTTCAGAGCTAGGACATTTGGCTCAATGATTCCACTTCGGCATTCCATCGTGGCTGATTTATTATCCCTCTCAGCTATTCTCCTGCCTTCTCCCTATAACCACTGATGCTCTGATATTCGATAGGTTTCAATAAGGTCCCCCCTTGTTCTTCTAAACTCTAGTATGTATAGGTACAGAGCCATCAAATGCTCCTCATATATTTACCCTTTCATTTCTGGGATAATTCTCGTGAACATCCTCTGGACTTTCTCCAATGCCTGCATATCCTTTCTTAAATAATGGGCCCAAAACTACTCACAATACTCCAAGTATGGTCTGACCAATGTTTTATAAAGCCTTGGCATTACATCCTTGCTTTTGTATTCTAGTCCTCTCGAAATGAAGTCTAACATTGCATTTGCCTTCTATACACACTGACTTAGTGTTCAAGGTAATCTTTAGGGAATCCTTCACAAGGTCTCCCAAGTCCCCCTGCACCTCTTAATTTTTGAATTCTCACCCCATTTACAAAATAGTCTATGCATTTATACCTTCTGCCAAAGTGTATTTCCCTACATTATATTCTGTCTGCCATTTCTTTGCCCATTCCCTCAGTCTGTCTACATCTTTCTGCAAACTCCCTGCTTCCTCAACATTATCTGTCCTTCCACCGATCTTCATATTGTCCGCAAAGTTTGCCAAAAAGCCATTAATTCCTTTATTCAAATCATTGGCATACAAGGTGAAAGGAAGCAGTCCAACACCAACCCCTGTGGCACACCACATGTCATGGTCAGTCAACCAGAAAAGGTTCCCTCTATTCCCACACTCTGCTTCCTGCCATTTAGCCAATCTCCTGTCCATACTAGTGTCTTTCTTGTTATTCCATAGGCTCTTAATTTGTTAAGCAGCCTCATGTGCAGCCATTTGAAAATCCAAGTAAACAACATCCCCTGACCTCCTTTGTCTTTCCTGCCTGTTATTTCCTCAAAGAATTCCAACAGATTTGTCAGGCAGCATTTCCCCTTTAGAAAACCATGCTGGCCTATTTCATCATGTGCTTCCAAGTACCCAACCTCATCCTGAATAATAGGTTCCAACATGTTTCCAACCACTAAAGTCAGGCTAACTGGCCTATAATTTCCTTTCTTCTGCCTTCTTAACGAGCAGAGTGACACTTGCAATTTTCCATTTCTCAGAAATATTCCAGAATCCAGTGATTCTTGAAAGATCATTATCAATGCCTCCATGCTCTATTCACCTACTTCTTTCAGAATCCTGTATGTAGTCCATCTGGTTCAGGTGACTTATCTACCCTTAGTGTTTTAGGCTTCCCAAGAAACTTGCACTTAGAAACAGCAATGACACTCGCGCCTTCTACCCCCTGACACTCGCGCCTTCTACCCCCTGACACTCGCGCCTTCTACCCCCTGACACTCGCGCCTTCTACCCCCTGACACTCGCGCCTTCTGCCCCCTGACACCCTCGCATTTTTGGCATTCTGTTAGGGTCTTCCATGGTGAAGAATGATGCAAAATACTTCTTAAGTTCCTTTGCCATTTCTTTGTCCCCATTACTACCTCTCCAGTGTAATTTTCCAGCAGTCCAATACCTACTCTTGCCTCTCTTTTACTCTTTATATTTCTGATAAAACTTTTGGTATCCTCTTTGTTATTATTGGCTAGCTTACATTCATATTTAATCTTTTCACTCCTTATGGCTTTTTTAGTTGCCTTCTGTTGGTTCTTAAAGGTTTATCTATCATCTACCTTCCCACTATTTTTTGTAATATTATATGCCCTCTCTTTTGGTTTCACGCTGTCTTTGACTTCCCTTGTCAGCCATGGTTGCCTCACCCACCCTTTAGAACACTTCTTCACCTTTAGAATGTCTCTTTCCTGTGGCTTCTGAATTTCCCTGCAGAAACACCAGCTTTTGCTGTTCTCCCATCATCCCTGCCAATGTCCCCTTCAATCAACTTTGGCCAGCTCCTCTCTCATGCCTCTGTAATTCCGTTCACTCCACTGTAATACTGATACATTTGATTTTATCTTCTCCTTGTCAAACTGCAGGGTGAATTATATCATGTAATGATCACTGCCTGCTAAGGGTTTTTTTTTATCTTAAGCTTCCTAATTAACTCTGGTTCATTACATAACACTCAACCCAGAATCACCGTTCCCCTATGAACCACTAACTGGTCTTAAAAAGTCATCTCATATCCATTCTACAAGTTCCTCCTTGGGATCCAGCTCAAGCTGGATTTTTCCCTATCGACCTGCATATTGAAATCCTTCATGATGATCGTAACACTGCCCTTCTTATGTGCCTTTTCTATCTCCCATTGTAATTTACTGCCCACATCCTGACTACTGTATGGGGCCTTTCCAGTACAGGTCATACCTTCCCCAAAAGAGATCCCAATGATCCAGAAATCTGAAACCCTGCCTTCTGCACCGATTCCTCAGCCACATATTCAGATGCCAAATCATTGTATTCTTACTCTCCATGGCACATGGCACAGCCAACAATCTGGAGATTACTGCCTCAGAAGTCCTGCTTTTCAGCTTTCTGCCTAACTCCCAATCTCCTCCCTTTTTGTACCTTGGTCGTTGGCACCATTATGTACCAAAACTTCCCACAGTTCACCCTCCCCCTTTAGAATGCCATGGACCTGATTTGAGACATCCCCGGCCCTGGCATCTGGGAGGCATACCATCTGGGCGTCTCTTTCATGTCTACAAAATCGCTTTCTGTTCCTCTCATTTATGGAATCCCCTATCATTACCGCACACCTCTTCTCTCCCCTTCTGAGCTACAGAGACAGATTCAGTGCCAGAGATGTGATCGCTGCAGCTTCCCCCTGATAGTTCAAATGCTCCCCACCCCTCAACAGTAGCCAAGTGGTACACTTATTATTGAGGGGAATGTCCACAAGGGTACTCTGCACTGGCTGTCTTCTCTATTTCCTTCTCCTGACAGTCACCTGGGGACCAGCCAACTGCAACACGTGAGTGACAATCTCCCTCGAGCTCTGATCTATCACCTCCTGAGTTTCCCATATTAACTGGAGGTCATCGACCTACAGCTCCAGTTCCTTAACACAGTATCTTAAGGAGCTGCAGCTCCATGCACTGCATGCAAAAATGGTTATCAGGGAGACTGGAGGTCTCCCAAAGTTCCCACATCTCACACAAGGAACATCCTCCTACCTCTGGTTCTGTTCTCAGCGCACTACCTGAGGGCAAAGAGAAAAAAAAACTTATTAGAAGACTTTCATGCTTACCTACTTAGAGCCTGTGTCTGCACTTGCCCAAGCCTGTAGAGTTAAGTCAGACCATTATAACAATGCCCCACTTCCTACCATGGCCATACTCCTTTCTTTTTTTTGGGCTCTGCCAAGGGGAAAAAAACCTGAAAAATACCCAATCTCTTTTTAAACCATGCACTGCATTAACAACAAACAACCTCTTGCACTGATTTCCCCCCCGCCAAGAAAAATACTGAAAAGGAAATGTAGCTGAGCACTTTTTAAGCCTCCATCTGCGTCACCATTGAATGTCTTCTCATGCTGATTGCTGCCCTCTGAGAAATCCCCTTGTTCCAGATGTGCTGTTCCTGAGTCTAGGCTAGTTGTTAATGCTGGGTGCTGTTACCAGAAACAATGACTGTTTTGCTTTCCACCAATAATTTCTGACATTCATTTCCTGCTTTTGTTTCTGATTCCCAGCATTTGCAGTTGTTTTGACTTTCATTACAACTGAACTCCCTGCTTCAATCATGGGCTGATCCAATTCTTCCAGTCATCCCCAATCCCCTGCTTTGACCCCATACCCTTTGATGCCCTGGCTAATCAAGTACCTATCTCAACCTTAAATGCACCCAATGACTTGACCTCCACAGCTGCTCGTGGCAATTCCATAAATTTACCACCCTCTAACTGAAGTAAATCCTCTGCATTTAAGTTCTAAAAAAAGTCCTTCAATCCTGAAGTCGTGCCGTCTTGTCCTAGAATCCACTACCATGGGAAATAACTTTGCCATATCTAATCTGTTCAGGCTTTTTAACATACAGAGTGTTTCTATGAGATCCTCCCTCATTCTCCTGAACTCCAGGGAATACAGCCCAAGAGCTGCTAGACGTTCCTCATATGGTAACCCTTTCATTCCTGGAATAATTCTCGTGAATCTTCTCTGAACCCTCTCCAATGTCAGTATCCTTTCTAAAATAAGGAGCTCAAAACTGCACACAATATTCCATGTATGGTCTCACGAGTGCCTTATAGAGCCTCAACATCACATCCCTGCTCTTATATTCTATACCTCTAAAATGAATGCCAATATTGCATTCACATTCTTTACAACTGACCCAACCTGAAAGTTAACCTTTAGGGTATCTTGCACAAGGACTCCCAAGTCCCTTTGCATCTCTGCATTTTGAATTCTTTCCTCATCTAAATAATAGTCTGCTGTTTATTTTTTCCACCAAAATGCATGACCATACACTTTCCAACATTGTATTTCATCTGCCACTTCTTTGCCCATTCCCCTAAACTATTCCCCTCACTATAGGAAGGATGTGGAAGCATTGGAAAGGGTACAGAGGAAATTTACCAGGATGCTGCCTGGTTTAGAGAGTATGCATTATGATCAGAGATTAAGGGAGCTAGGGCTTTACTCTTTGGAGAGAAGGAGGATGAGAGGAGACATGATAGAAGTGTACAAGATAATAAGAGGAATAGATGGAATGGATAGCCAGCGCCTCTTCCCCAGGGCACCACTGCTCAATACAAGAGGACATGGCTTTAAGGTAAAGGGTGGGAAGTTCAAGGGGGATATTAGAGGAAGGGTTTTTTACTCAGAGAGTGGTTGGTGCGTGGAATGCACTGCCTGAGTCAGTGGTGGAGGCAGATACACTCGTAAAGTTTAAGAGACTTTTAAGAGACTGTTTAAGAGACAGGTATATGGAGGAATTTAAGGTGGGGGGTTATATGGGAGGCAGGATTTGAGGGTCGGCACAACATTGTGGGCCGAAGGGCCTGTAATGTGCTGTACTATTGTATGTTCTATCTAAGTCTCTCTGCAGCCTCTCTATTTCCTCAACACTATCGGCTACTCCACCTATCTTTGTATTATCGGCAAATTTAGCCACAAATCCATTAATACCGTAGTCCAAATCATTCACATACATTGTAAAAAACAGCGGTCCTAACACCAACCCCTTTGAAACTCCACTGGTAACCGGCAGCCAGCCAGAATAGAATCCCTTTATTCCCACTCTGTTTTCTGCCATCCAGCCAGTGCTCCACCCATGCTTGTAACTTCCCTGTAATTCCATGGGCTCTTATCTTGCTAAGCAGCCTCACGTGTGGCACCTTGTCAAAGGCCTTCTGAAAATCCAAGTACACCATGTCTACTGCATCTCCTTTGGTCTAATCTGCTTGTAATTTCCTCAAAGAATTGCAGTAGGTTTGTCAGGCAGGATTTTCCTTTCAGGAAACCATGCTGGCTTTGGCCTATCTTGTCATGTGTCTCCAGGTACTCTGTAACCTCGTCCCTAACAACCGATTCCAACAACTTCTCACCACTGATGTCAGGCTAACAGGTCGAAAGTTTCCTTTCTGCTGCCTCCCACCCTTCTTAAATAGCGGAGTAACATTTGCAATTTTCTAGTCATCCAGTACAATGCCAGAGTCTATTGAATCTTGAAAGATCATCGCTAATGCCTCCGCAATCTCTCCAGCTACTTCCTTCAAAACCCGAGGGTGCATTCCATCAGGTCCATGAGATTAGTCCACCCTCAGACCATTAAACTCCTGTGCTCCTTCTCAGTTGTAATTTTCACTGCACAAACTTCACTTCCCTGGTACCAACGACATAGGTAGGAAAAGGGAGGAGGTCCTGAAAACAGACTAGAGGGAGTTAGGAAAGAAGCAGAGAAGCAGGGCCTCAAAGGTAGTAATCTCGGGATTACTGCCTGTGCCACATGATAGTGAGTATAGGAATAGAGTGAGGTGGAGGATAGATGCGTGGCTGAGAGATTGGAGCGGGGGCAGGGTTTCAGATTTCTGGATCATTGGGATCTCTTTTGGGGCAGACGTGACTGGTACAAAAAGAATGTGTTGCACTTGAATCCGAAGTGAGGTTTGCTAAGGCTATTGGGGAGAATTTATACTAGAATTGCTGGTGGGTGGGAACCAAACTGAAGAGATGGTTGAAGGGGCAGTTAGCTCACAATAAAGAGAGAGCTTGTAGGTAGTGTGAGAGGGAGGATAGGCAGGTGATAGAGTCATAGTCATAGTCATACTTTATTGATCCCAGGGGGAAATTGGTTAATTTCCAATGACAAAAGAGAAGGTATGAGCTCAGACTGATGGTTTGAGATGTGTCTATTTAAATGCAAGAAGCATCATGAACAAAGCGGATGAGCTTAGAGTGTGGATCAGTACTTGATGTTGTGGCCATTACAGAGACTTGGATGACTCAGGGGCAGGAATGGCTACTTAGAGTGCCAGGCTTTAGATGTTTCAGAAAGGACAGGGAGGAGGCAAAAGAGGTAGGGGAGTGGCACTGCTGATCAGAGATGTGTCACGGCTGTCGAAAAGGAAGAAGTCATGGGGGGATTGTTTACTGAGTCTCTGTGGGTGGAAGTTAGAAACAGGAAGGGGTCAATAACTCTACTGGGTGTTTTTTATAGACCACCCAATAGTAACAGGGAGATCGTGGAGCAGATAGGGAGACAGATTCTGGGATGATGCAGAAATATTGATTGGCATTTCCCTAGAGTGAAGGGTTTAGATGGGGTGAATTTTGTTAGGTGTGTTCAGGAAGGTTTCCTGACACAGTAGGCAGATAAACCTACAAGAGGAGAGGCTGTACTTGATCTGGTATTGGGAAATGAACCTGGTCAGTTGTCAGGTCTTTTCAGTGGGAGAGCATTTTGGAGATAGTGATCATAATTCTATCTCTTTACCATAGCTTTGGAGAGGGATAGGAACAGACAAGTTAGGAAAGTGTTTAATTGGAGTAAGGGGAAATATGAGGCTATCAGGCAGGAACTTGGAAGCATAAATTGGGAACAGATGTTCTCAGTGAAATGTATGGCAGTAATGTGGCAAATGTTCAGGGGACATTTGCTTGACATTCTGCATAGGTACATTCCAATGAGCCAAGGAAAGGATGATTGGGTACAGGAAACGTGGTGTACAAAGGCAGTTGAATATCTAGTCAAGAGGAAAAGAAAAGCTTATGAAAGGTTCAAAGAACTAGGTAATGATAGAGACCTAGAAAATTATAAGGCTAGCAGGAAGGAGCTTAAAAATGAAATTAGGAGAGCCAGAAGGGGCCATGAGAAGGCCTTTGCAAGCAGGATTAAGGAAAACCCCAAGGAGTTCTCTTCACATACTTGCTCTTCACAAGTATGTGAAGAGCAAGAGGATAAGACATGAGAGAATAGGACTAATCAAGTGTGACAGTGGAAAAGTGTGTATGGAACTGGAGGAAATAGCAGAGGAACTTAATGAATATTTTGCTTCAGTATCCACTATGGAAAAGGATCTTGGCAATTGTAGGTATGACTTGCAGTGGACTGAAAAGCTTGAGCATATAGACATTAAGAAAGAGGATGTGCTGGAGCTTTTGGAAAGCATCAAGTTGGATAAGTCACTGGGACCGGATGAGATGTGTCCCAGGCTACTGCGGGAGGTGAGGGAGCAGATTGCTGAGCCTCTGGCAATGATCATCATCAGTGGGGACGGGAGAGGTTCCGGAGGATTGGAGGGTTGTAGATGCTGTTCCCTTATTCAAGAAAGGGGGTAGAGATAGCCCAGGAAATTATAGACCGACGAGTCTTATTTCACTGGTTGGTAATGTGATGCCAAACCAAGCTATCGGACGATTGATGCTAATGAGAGAGATAAAAGAGACAACAGAGAAACATTCAAAATGCTAATAAGAGAGGAGAGAGGGATTAACGGAAAAGAAACACAATTCAGAATATTGACAGACCGGTTGCCTGAACCTGAACTGTTTGAGTTTGATGGATACCCCAGCAGGGGGATAAAAAGAGCAGGTTCGCTAAGGCACGGGACACCACGAGACCACAAGACAATGAGACCCTGGAAACAGCAGTGTGCCCCCACAAGTGAGAGTTTGGAGGTCCGGTTCGCGGGAACCGACCATAGGCTCACAGGGTGTAAAGGTACGATTGGTGGGAACCTGGTGTGTGTGTCTGCCCTTGCCTGGGTGCCAGGTTCACCGTGGAAGAACGATCGTATCCGGAACGGAAGGGTCACAGTTGGTGACCACAGCGGGATAGAAGACATCAAAGGTCTGCCTGAACCAAATTGCATCCCCCCCCCCACAACGGTACAACAGTGATTACTGCGAACTGCACTAAACTGAACTGAACTCTGCGTCGCTTGAGACTGATCATTTTACCCCTAGACTGCGATAGAGCTTGGTTGATTCCTATTACCCTAGTTCTGTGTATATGTGTGTATTATCATTGCTAACCTGTCACATATCCTTACGACTAGAGTACTGTATTACTTAGTTCTTTAATAAAACTTTATTAGTTCCTAGTAATCCAGACTCCAAAGAGTGGTCCATTTCTGCTGGTTTGGCAACCCAGTTACGGGGTACGTAACAGTAAGTTGATGGAGAAGATCCTGAGAGACAGGATTTATGAACATTTGGAGAGGCATAATATGAGTAGGAATAGTCAGCATGGCTTTGTCAAAGGCTCGTCATGCCTTATGAGCCTGATTGAATTTTTTGAGGATGTGACTGAACACATTGATGAAGGAAGAGCAGTAGATTTAGCGTATATGGATTTCAGCAAGGCATTTGATAAGGTACCCCATGCAAGGCTTATTGAGAAAGTAAGGAGGCATGGGATCCAGGGGGACATTGCTTTGTTGATCCAGAATTGGCTTGCACACAGAAGGCAAAGAGTGGTTGTAGATGGGTCATATTCTGCACGGAGATTGGTGACCAGTGGTGTGCCTCAGGAATCTGTTCTGGGACCCTTTCTTTTTGTGATTTTTATAGATGACCTGGATGAGAAAGTGGAGGGATGGGTTAGTAAATTTGCTGATAACACAAAGGTTGGGGGTGTTGTGGATAGTGTGTGGAGGGCTGACAGAGGTTACAGCGGGACATCGATAGGATGCAAAACTGGACTGAGAAGTGGCAGATGGAGTTCAACCCAGGTGAGTGTGAGGTGGTTCATTTTGGTAGGTCAAACATGATGGCAGAATATAGTATTAATGGTAAGACTCTTGGCAGTGTGGAGAATCAGAGGGATCTTAGGCTCCGAGTCCAAAGGACACTCAAAGCTGCTGTTCAGGTTGACTTTGCGGTTAAGAAGGCATACGGTGCATTGGCCTTCATCAACCGTGGGACTTAGTTTAAGAGCCAAGAGGTAATGTTACATCTATATAGGACCCTGGTCAGACCCCACTTGGAGTACTGTGCTCAGTTCTGGTCACCTCACTACAGGAAGGATGTGGAAACTATAGAAAGGGTGCAGAGGATGTTGCCTGGATTGGGGAGCATGCCTTCTGAGAATAAGTTGAGTGAACTCAGCCTTTTTTCCTTGGAGCGATGGACGATGAGAAGGTGACCTGACAGAGGTGTACAAGATAATGAGAGGCATTGATCGTGTGGATAGTCAGAGGCTTTTTCCCAGGGCTGAAATAGCTAACGCAAGTGGGCACAGTTTTAACGTGCTTGGAAGTACAAACGTTTGTAGGTACAGAGGAGATGTCAGGGGTAAGTTTTTTTTCACAGAGAGTGGTGAGTGCATGGAATGGGCTGCCGGCGATGCTGGTGGAGGCGGATACGATAGGGTCTTTTAAGAGGCTCCTGGATAGATACATGGAGCTCAGAAAAGTAGAGTGCTATTGGTAACCCTGGGTAATTTCTAAAGTAAGTACATGTTCGGCACAACATTGTGGGCCGAAGAGCTTGTATTGTGCTGTAGGGTTTTTATGTTTCTATGTTTTTAAGAACACCATCAATTTTGTGGTTTAATTTAATAGATGAAATTCCTCAACGCACTATAGAGGTTTATACATCTTCTGTACCCAATCCAAAGTGTCCACATCATTTCTGTAACTGTGTGACCAGAACTGCACACACAATACTCCAACTGCAGCCTAGCCAAAGTTTCATGCATCAGACAGTCCGCTGGAGAAACTTGACGGATCAAGCAGCATCTCTGGGAGGAAAGGAATTGTTGATGTTTCATAGCTGTGACATTATTGTCTGACTCCTATACTCAGTGCCTTGACTGATGGAGGTAAGTATGCCATACTACTTCATTCCCACTTCATCAACCTGTGGTGGCACTTTCAGGGAGCTATGGATGGACTCTAAGATCCATCTGTACATTGGTGCTGCAAGGATCCACCCATTAGTTGCAAACTATCTCCTTGCATTTAACTTCCCAAACTCTATACCTCAAACTTGCCTGTATTCAACTCCATCTGCTGTTTCTCTGTTCATTCTTCTTCGTAAGCATCTGTCATTTCTTTGTCCATGCTTTTAACTGACCTACTGTATATCCTGCTGAATATTTTGACGATCTTCTTTACTATCTGCAACTCCACCAATTTTTGTGAAGCCTGCAGACTTGTTAACCGACCTGTCTACATTTCCATCCAGGTCAGTTATGTACGTAGTTTACAAACAACAAAGGTCCCAGCACTGATCCCTACAGAGCACCACTGGTCATAGACCTCCAGCCAGAATAATAAGCTTCCACCACTGTTTTATCTATAGGCAAACCAATTCTAAATCCAAATTACGAAGTCACTGTTGATCCCGTACATCTTAATCTTCTGGATCAGCCTACCATTTAGAGTTCAGTAAACCTTTTAAGGTGGATTCTATCTGGGACTGTGACATTGCCTCATTTATTAATGATGTAAAACTGTTTGCAACTTGTCATGGCATTTTATGGGTCTCCTATTAAAATCAGATGCTGTCACAGCTGTGCACCATGCAAATACATTGCTGCTCTCCGTATGTATAGTGTGTTCCCTTTGAGACCCAGTTTGTGAATTTGTGCAGCTGTGAATAGTTGTGGTCTCCACCTGTGTCCTTGGCAAGGAAACAAGTTAAACAATGGAATGAAAACGTGGATGCTTGATAGCCTACACCCAGTTTTTTTTAAAAGGCGCATCCATTCTGCTACAGCTTCTAAAGGACAGGTACAAAGACACAAAATCATAAAGGAATGCACAATTCCATATCCGAACAATGTTCCAAAACATCATCATTGCCTCACTGTGATCACTTGTCTCCGATGCCCACTTTCTCCTCCCCAGCAGTTGATGCTTTTCACCATATTTTTTTTCAATTGCAAACAATTCTGAATCTGAACTATCAAGTCACTGTTGATCCTGTGTATCTTAATCTTCTGGATCAGCCTACCAAGTGGAGTCCAAGTAACTTTTTAATAACAGCCAGTGGAGCTGAGGGACAGCAGCACTGCCTGCTGGTACTCTGTGCTGCCCCATAACAGGAAAAACTCCAGGGGCAGTCATATGGATTTTGACCAGGGCTAACTTTGGGAAGAGAACTCATGGCCAAGGGTTCATTCTTTGCAGAAACAAAAATAAAGAGCTGGAAAAACTCAGCAGGTGACAGGCAGCAACTGTGGAAAGAGAAACAGTCAATTTTTGGGTCAGTGACATGCTAAACTTTTCCATCATTTTCTGTTTTTGTTTCAGATTTTTGGCACCTGCACTTATTTTGCATTTTCTTTCCCTGTCCTCTGTGATCAGTGGTCCAAGAAGACTATTTACTCCTTGGTGACACAGGACTTTGTTTGTCTCACTGTCTTTCCATTAGCTAGTTCACCACCTTAAACGCTCAGTCACACATGGCACCCTCAACAATTCTGAGCCGTATCCAGTCTGACAGATCCACTGCATAATTTGCAAAGTGTGACCTTACGCACACACAGGATCTCCTTTAGTTGGAAATGCAAGAGCTATAAGTTATTGAGATCACATCACCTCCCAATTCCCCTTCAGATCTCCAAACACCATCACATCATAAAAATATATCTCTGTTCTTACTTCATTACATGATTACATCGATTCTTCTGTGCTTTGTCTCAGTCCTTCCGAGCGAGGAACAATTGCATCTGTTCAAAACTCTGCATGTTAAGAAGAACCTGTCAACTTTAAACCTGAATTTATTTTTCAGTATTCCGATGCTGCACTCCATTATAAAGTTCTCCCCTTCAGAATGAAAAAGTCCAAGTTGCTCCACTTTTCTTTATAACCCAGTCTCTTGGCCCAGGAGCCCAGTCATGAGCTGCCTTTGTTCTGCTTTCAGCAGCTTCTCATTTTGTATGCAGTCTGGACATTGAGACAGTATTCCTGGAGCGGCTAGGCCAGAGCACTGGACACCCCAACTACACTTCCTCTCATTTATATTCTACTGCTGCTGCCTCTGACTTAGCTCTTTGGATAAAGCTCAGCGTAGTTTGACAAGTTAGCCCAGGAGTTGTTTTGAGTAGTGCTTTTCTCCTGGGCATGCAATCCAAAGTCAACTTTGTCATGAATAAATCTCATTACTGTTCATTTCTTAGTAAAATTGCACCAAGTACAAAATCAGACTGGGCACCTCTGGTCACATTCCATGTTGGTGCTTCTGACAGTTCCCCTGCCTGAGATGGTTACCTAATGGGGGGAATGTATATGGGTGGGGGGCAGTTGGGAATGATATGAGAATCTGGGAGGGGATAGGTTGAAGAAGAAACAATCTAATAGGAAAGGACTGTAGACCATAGAATAAAGGGAAGGAGAGGAGGTGGGGACCCAAAGGGAAGTGATGGGAAGTCATGAGAGCAGGAGAAGGGAAGAGAATTGGTAGGCAGGGACCACCAAATTGGGGAATGGAAAAAGAAAGAACAAGGGGAAGTAGGGGGACAGGGGGAAGTGGGGTCCGGAAGCTGGAGAAATCAATGCTTATGCCATCACGTTCAGTTGAAGTGTCCAATCATCTCAATAACTTTCTTCCCTCCTCTTCACCTATTGCTTAAAGTGTAGTGCAGGAGTGGTGAAAGAAAAGCTGTAGTGATGTTATTTAAGATTCCTCTGTTATCCTCTGCTCCTGGATTGTGTTTCAGTTATGTTAATGAAAAATTCTCTGCAAGAGACTCTGGAGCAGTGGTCCCCAACCTCCGGCCCGCAGACCAATATCGGCAATTGCCTCTGATCTGGGCTGGCATTTACGTGCCGGGCGGCACCTAATCAATTAGCTTGTTTATTTCGGCTTTTTTCTTAAAGATGTGCTGGGTGCGTTTTGACCACCGCTGCACCCCTGCATGCTCCGCGGCCCGGAGGTTGGGGACCACTGCTCTAGAGAAGTAACTGGGCATTCCTGGTCTTGCTGGCAGTTGAACACTGACTCACATCACAATAGTACTTACAGCTGGTAAAACATTAAACCTACCTAGGGAGTGTGGACGAAATTAAGCTCCTTCAAGACCAGAGGCCATGGCTGAGTGGAGCAAAATGATATTCTGACCTCTATGGTTACCAGCAGTACAAGACAAGCCCCTAATTCTCCTCACTCTCTCCCTTTCTCCATTCTGCCACAAAGAGAGTGCTGGCAAACATGTTCCCACAAATGTCTAAGTGATGAACATTATTGCCAGGTTTCGAAGGCCTGAGTTACGGAGAGAAGATGGGCTTTCTTCCTTGCATAGAAGACTGAGGGGGTGCCCTTTCAGGAGAGTATCATTAATGGGGGGGCATAGATAGGGTGAATGCACACAGACTTTTTCTCAGGAAAAAGGAATCATAAACTAGTGGGGATAGATTTAATGTGAAAGGGGAAAGATATAAAGGGGACCTGAGGGGCAAGTTCTCCACACAGAGTATGGTGCGTATATGGAATAAGCTGCCAGACAAAGTGGTTGAGGCGGGTATAATAATATTTAAAGGAGATTTGGACAGGTACATGGATAAGAAAAGTGCAGTTGGATATGGGACAAATGCTGGCCAGTGAGACTAGCTGAGATGGGCATCTTGGTCAGCATGAATGTGTTGGGCAGAAGGACCTGTTTCCATTCTGTAGGACTCTACAATAATTAACTGTGAGACAGTAGTAATGAATCAATCTCGCCTTCTCTCTTCATCTTCCACACAGAATACTAAAAGGAAGGAAGGAAGACTCGTACAGTCTCTGAGAAACTTGTCTCATGATCTGCCAAGCAGATCTTGAGCCAGCGTATTTCATTGTTATTTTGACATGAAATTTCCATCTTCACAGCTTCTGGTTTAATTTACAGTAGCTTTTGTGTTCGTGCTGTGCATAACATGTCAAGGGAGGTCTCCCTCCAAACAGCTACTTATGAATCAAGGATCAAAGATCAACTTTATTCATCAGATACATTTACATGCATGAGGGATTTGCTGTGGTGTGTTGGTCAGAGTGCGATGTGCAATGAAAAACAACTTTCAACAGTTATAAAGAATTATAGATAGAGTAAGGTTAGAGATTAAAGGATGGGTATAGAATAAAATGTGCACAACTACATAAATACCAGCATGTATTTACAAAGTAAACAGCAAAAGTGTTTTCAAGTGTCTACAGTGCAGGGCAGGGATGTGTGTAATAGATAGATGGGGTTGGGGGAGCTACCTAGAATTGTTCATTAGATTAACTGCCTCGGGGACGGTGGGGGGGGGAGAAACTTTTAAGGTGAAGTGAAGTTTTTTTTAATAGCCCTGTTAAAGGTAGGCAGTTCAAGTGGTTCAGCTTGGACTAGATGGGCTGAAGGGCCGTTTTCATGAGCTGTACTTTTCTATGACTCTACGACTCTATAGCACTTTCCAGAAGGGAACATTTGGAAAAGGCAGTTTGCAGGATGGGTCGCGTCCGCAATGATTTTCCTGGCCGTTTCTTTGTCTGCGACACAGGTCCTGCTGACCTGACAGTTTGCTCTAGTTTTCGTGCACAGTTTGAGTACCCCTTATCCAAAATGCTTGGGGCCAGAAGTGTTTTGTATTTTGGATTTTTTTCAGATTTTGGAATATATAATGAGATTGCTTGGGATTGCCATCATTTCTGACACTGAATTTTTGTGCTAGCGGTAAGCAGTCTTTTGTCCTGCACTTGTTCATCACACCTTTGTAGTCACAGTAAAAATTATTACATGCCATTAATATAATGAAAATAGAATGTATGCAGGGTAACAAAAGCAGTATAGCAGCATCAGGAGAATACCTGAATCAGCTGTTGAATGACAACAAACAACAGCCGGCCTTCAGTCTCTACCTACGCTGCCGTATTTTGATGAAAAGGTTTCAGTACACTGTATTTGTATGCTACTTTTTTTAGGTTTACGTAAGGTATAAAAACAATCAGCATCATAGACTTGCTCTGGTGCTAGATTTTCATCAGTGATGCTTTAAAAATTTAGTGCTGTTATGTAAGGCATAAAAGCAATCAGCATTGTAGACATTTTTGGTGATAGATTTTCATGATCAGCAGGCTCTTTAAAAATTTAATGCTGTGCCTTTTCTTAAATTTCTGCAACCAGCCTGCTGAAGATTCACAATTACTTTCAATTTTCACTTTCTTGTGATACACGGTTGCACGACCAGCATACCGTTAAAGCGGCGTATGTTCACTCTGACGCTGATGATGCACAGTCGAGATCTTTATTTCTCACTTTATGCAGTGTTTTTCTATTTTTCATTAACTTTTGTTCATTACATGTGTGAGGTCACTTCTCAGAACTGCCTGTGGTGCACAGAGACCTGAGCTTCACCCAGGAAACTTCCCGGCACCTTGTGGAATTTTCGACTGTGATGTCATGTTAGTGCTCAAAAATAAAATTTGGATCTTGTAATTTCGGATAAAGGGTGCTCAACCTGTACTGTGAGAGGATGCTGCACTAAACCAGACAGAATATAGAAATAATTCCTGAAGTGTGCAGTTCCGGTGGAAGTGTGGCCGATTGGGAACATACATGGGAAAATCCATGTTCATGCAAATCGGAATGTCAGACATCTCCTTTCGGGGTGTCAGGTTCATATCAGCAGCGCATAATGAAAAACTAACCGTCAACAAGCCTGACTTTGAAGCATAGATTAGTGGAACCAGTCGTATAATAGGAGACCAAATGACCCATAGTGTCTGTGCCAGATCTAACCCATCCTCCCCATTTCCCTGGGAATTTGCTCCCTTATATAATTCCTTTTCTCTAATACTCATTGTAACTCACCCTGTATCATTCAAATTAAACACCGCTGATTGAGAGCCAGCTTGTCGATGATTTGCCAAGGCATGCAGCGAATGAACAGTACCCACTCGGAACCTTCAACACTAATCTCCGCAACACACATCAAAGTTGCTGGTGAACGCAGCAGGCCAAGCAGCATCTCTAGGAAGAGGTGCAGTCGACGTTTCAGGCCGAGACCCTTCGTCAGGACTAACTGAAGGAAGAGTGAGTAAGGGATTTGAAAGTTGGAGGGGGAGGGGGAGATCCAAAATGATAGGAGAAGACAGGAGGGGGAGGGATAGAGCCGAGAGCTGGACAGGTGATAGGCAAAAGGGGATACGAGAGGATCATGGGACAGGAGGTCCGGGAAGAAAGACGGGGGGGGGTGACCCAGAGGATAGGCAAGAGGTATATTCAGAGGGACAGAGGGAGAAAAAGGAGAGTGAGAGAAAGAATGTGTGCATAAAAATGAGTAACAGATGGGGTACGAGGGGGAGGTGGGGCCTTAGCGGAAGTTAGAGAAGTCGATGTTCATGCCATCAGGTTGGAGGCTACCCAGACGGAATATAAGGTGTTGTTCCTCCAACCTGAGTGTGGCTTCATCTTTACAGTGGAGGAGGCCGTGGATAGACATGTCAGAATGGGAATGGGATGTGGAATTAAAATGTGTGGCCACTGGGAGATCCTGCTTTCTCTGGCGGACAGAGCGTAGATGTTCAGCCTTTCTCCATGAAGCCTGTTAAATTCTGACACATAGTTAACAGTATCAGCTGTGGCCCAGAGGGATGAAATCTGATTCCCTTAATTAGAAGGTTGTTTAAAACGTGATCCAGAGAGCTGATGTGAATCCTATCTGGATGCACCACAGCTTGCTCTACTCAAATCTGCAAAAAAATTGCAGAGCCCTGCCCATTACACAAACCCGACACGCCTCTTCTCTACGGACTTCATCACTCCATTGACGCCCACTGCCTCAGGAAAGAAAACAATGTAATCAAGAAATCTTCTCAACCAGTTCATTCACCCTCCGCACTGCACACCCCACCATCATCGGACTACGAAAGCATGTATCATCGAGTTCTAGGACAGCTTTTATTCCACTGATGTCAGACTCTGCAACAGATCTTTCATACACTCAAGATGAATTCTTGGTTTCTACCTGGTCACCTTCACACTTGGTTTGTCTACCTTACTGCACTTTCTGTGTCACTGTAACACTATATTCTACATTTGTTTTACTGCCTCACATGCAGCATAATCTGCTGGTCTGCACACAAGGCAATTTTTCACTGTATCGCAGTACCCATGACAATAATAAACTGATCCGATCAGTAAAGCTGTCTGTGATTAAAGGCCAATGGCAGTATCTTAAAGAGCAGAGTGAGTCTCAGAGTGGCACAGAGATCTTTGTCGCTCGGTCCAAATGGCTGATGTTGCTGATTGCAGAGGCCTAATGTGTGCAAATGCTTCCTGGCTTTTCACAGCAAATCACTTTAAAATTTTTGTGAGGCACTCTGAAAATGCTATGTAAATGCAACTTTTTTTTCTTTCTGATAGAGACTTCTAATAATTCCAGATTCTAATGATACCCAAGTGTATTGGCTGCACTGCGTGATTCCCATGTCACAGTGGGGTTTCATGGTGATGTAGGGTTGATTGGTGGATTAAAACTGAACGTACTGTGCTAATTTTTGTGCTTGTTCAGTGAGACTCGGATGTAAGTGCAACCCCTTCATTAGCCACCTTCTCATTTAACAAGACCAGTCATGCAACTTAATACATTATAAGCTTGAAATGTATGTAATTACCATGCAACTCAATTCAGTGAATCTGCCTATGCAGCTGAAAGGCTTCCTGCTTACTGGTAATTTGAAGCCCTCCTGCATGTTTAATTATTCATTAGTTCTAATTGCATCTCAACTTGCAAGGCTGACGTGTCTAAAGGCCAGATGTATTATATGCGGTACACTGTAGCAGCTTTTCACATGCCAGCAAGGTGCCTTTAGCATTTATTCAGATATAGACGATCTGAATACCTGCTGACACGTGTCCTGTCGTGAATTGGAGACAGACGAGACACGGGGCTATTGTGAGCGTACCGTGTGAGGATCACTGGGTTTGTGTTGGGAATAGTATTGTACAGGGTCCTTATGAATATTTCCTGTTAGTGAATCCCCTATCACCTGTGCAGCCTGGCTTGTCTTGCTGCTGTGCGGGGAGATGAGGTTGTAGATGTTGAGCGGGACATCCAATGCCGGACATTATTTTTTTCCCTTACTATCTCTTGTTCTCCAGGCTCCTCCATCCATTGGGTTCCAGGGCTCCTTGCTGCTCTTCATCTGTTCAACGCACACAACATGCTGGAGGAACTCAGCAAATCAGGCAGCAAGTATGGAGGGAATAAACTATGTCACCGTTTCCCGAAATGTAAACTGTAAATGCTCAGTTGTGTTGATTATTAGTTTATGATGGTCACATGTACTGAGGTATCATGGAAAATGTGCCATCCACACTGATCATTCACTGTATCAGTGCATTAAGTTAGAAGAAAGGACAAGCACTTATAGAGTGAATGCAGAATAAATGTTACAGTTGCAGGACAGTATAATGAAGGAAGACAATAATATCCAAGGCCATGACAAGGTCGATTGTGTAAGTTTTATTGACTAAGAGGTCTGTTCAAGAACCTTACTACAGCAGGATAAAGGTTGCGCTTGGGCCTCGTGCCCTTATACTAGCTGCCTTACTGAGGTAGGAAGGAGTGTGGACAGTGTCCGTGGATGGCAAGCTGGCTTCCATGCTGCGCTGAGCTGTCTCCACAGCCCTGTGCAGTTCCGTGCAGTCACGGGCACAGGAGTTGCCTTTACCAAACGTGATGCGTCCAGATGGGTCGTCTCCTGCGATATGCCGTTAAAGGTGGGAGTCGCATCTGAGCTCAGCTGCTGTTGTTAGAGTGTGCACGGGTATAGGGAGCCAGGGAAGTTAATGGTTGAGCTTGTTACCCAGGCTCCATTGCCAGCTACTAAACATCTCCAGCTGTGCAGTCCTCCCAGGAGGAGGACTTGCCTTCTTGTAAGCGAGGTTATCACCAGGGGGATTTTCAGATGACCTGTGCTTTGAGAGACTGAAACTCTGACCTGCTGGTGTAAAGTACTGGGTTAGTAATGGGAATCTAGGTGGACACACGACTGCAGTCAGTAGCTACCTACGCTCATGGGAAGGTACCAATACTGCCACGTCCCAGTGCCTGAGATGATTGTGCATCTCAATCTTTTCCTTAAGAGGATTACACTTAGACACCAGAATCGTTTTATATCAGCAAATTTTTATAAGCACTCATTACACTATTGTACCCTTTAATATTGTTTATTTGTGTAATAAAGAGATTGACTCAAAGAAATCCTGTTGTACTGATTGGGAATCAGTTAGATTCTCAAGTAAGAAGTGCTTAAAGTATTACTTTGCTATTAACTGATTATCTCATCTTTGCAAATTGGGCCATGACCCCAAAAGTAGAAGTTATTGCTTTCAGTATGAGAACAAAGATAATTCAGACCAAAATTACAATAAATGAGTGGTTAGTTCCATCAGGAATATGCAGTTTAGAGGTAATTAATATGCTCAAAGATGGGTATAAAATCCATGCATCATCACATCTTGGGCGGAGTTAGTCCTCTTGGGCAGAACTGGTGGGTCTGTGTGTTCTGGGTAGTGCATCTCAGAGATGTGTTGGTGGCTGTGAGTTAGGGGCAGGTTTGCCTTGTGGGTGATGTTATCTGGCCTGTAGCATGCAAGAATACAGAATCCTGACAGAAATTCTATTAAGGTCATAAGACAATCAAGTCTTCTCCACAATTCCACCATGGCTGATTTATTATCCCTCTCAATCCAGTTCTCCTGCTTTCTTCCTGTAACCTTTGACATCCTTACCAATCAACCTCTGCTTTAAACATACCCAGTGACTTAGCCTCCAAAGCCATCCATGACAATGAATACCACAGGTTCACCATCCTCTGTCTAAAGAGGTTCCTCCTTATCTTTGCTGTTGCAGCCCCCTGGTAAGCCTTAGGCTCATTCAGCTTGCTACCGTCTAGGGGGAGCAGCCTTCTGCCCCGCCAGACTGGGTAATCAGTTTGTGTGGATGCTGTGTGATGTACCCCACCACGCCAAATAACAGACAGTACACCATATGCAATTAAATGATTACACTTTATAAATCTTACTGGAACTATGTAATTAATAGAGATACAATATAAAAGGAAAAGTAAAAGGTGCCACACTTATCAGAGTTCAACCACTTCATGCACAACCGTTGGAGCTCAATTAACAAAGTCTTCTTTCCACCATTCAATCTCCTCCGACCTCCTCGACCCGCCACCTGGGACCAACCACGGTGGTTGACCAGACGCTCCACATGAATCTGTCCTCGTCTCCTCTCCTCACCGAAGACCCTGGGCTTTGGACTCTCACTCGGGGTCCGTTCCGTCGCCCAACTTACAGCATCATGCCTCCTCTCTCTGTCCCCATCGCGCCGTCTCCCCCAAAGCCCACAAAAACAACAGCTTACAGACAACAAGAAAGAATAACATCTATCCCAATTGGTTAGCAAATGAATACAATTCTCGTTATCAGTAATTATAACCCAAACAAGCTGCTAGGGAGAAGCACTTTCTCAGCAGTTAACATAACAAAGAAGCTATTTTATTCTAACATAACAAAGAAGCCATTTTTATTAGCCTTAGCAGTAACATAAAAGAAGAAACCCCTTATGCTGTAAAGGGACACCCCTCAATTCTGAGGCTGTGCCCTCTGGTCCGAGAGTCCCCACTATAGGAAATATCCTCTCCACATCCACTCTGTCTAGGTCTTTCATAGGTTTCAATGAGATTCCCCCTCATTCCTCTAAGCTACAGTGAGTACAGGCCCAGAGCCATCAATGCTCCTCATACGTTAACCCTTTCATTTCCAGAATCATTCTTGTGAACTTCCTCTGGACCCTCTCCAATGCCAGCACATCTTTTCTTAGATTAAGGGGCCCCAAACTGCTTATAAAGCCTCAGCATTACATCCTTGCTTTTATATTTTAGTCTTCTCAAAATGAGTGCTAACATTGCATTTACCTGCCTTACCAACTTGCAAGTTAACTTTTAGGGAACCTTCACGGGGACTCCAAAATCCCTTGCACCTCTGATTTTTGAATTGTTTCACCATTTAGACAATAGCCTATGTTTTTATTCCTTCTACCAAAGTGCATGACCACACACTTCCCTACACTACAGAGTATTCCACCTGCTGCTTCTTTCGCCATTCTCCTAATCTGCCTTGAGCCCTTTTGCTGATTCCCAGCTTCCTCAACACTGCCTGCTCCTCTAATGACCTTTGTGTTTCTGCAGACCTGGCCACAAAGCTGTCAGTTCTGTCATCCAAATCACTGAGAAGTGAGAACTACACTCACTTCTGTTCCCTGCCACTCTCGAATTTCCGGCATACTCTGTTGTCTTCCACAGTGAAGACTGTTGCAAAATATTTCTTAAGTTTGTCTGCCATTTCTTTGTCCCTATTACTACCTCTCCAGAGTCATTTTCCAGTGGTCTGATATCTACTCCTCCCTCTTTTTTTTTTGGTATCCTCTTTTATATTATTGGCTAGTTTATCTTCATATTTTATCTTTTCTGTCCTTATGGCTTTTTAAGTTGCCGTCTGTTAGCTTTTAAAAGCTTCTCATTGCTTAAATTCCCACTAATTTTTGCCCCCTCTTTTGCATTGATTTCCCTTGTGACTATTACTTCATTTTCCCTTTAGAATACTTCTTTGAGATATATCTTCCAAGTCTTCTGTGTCTTCTGAGTTGCTCCCAGAAACTCCGGCCATTTGCTGTTCTGCCATCATCCCTGCTAGTGTCCCCCTCCAATCAACTTTGGCCAGTTTCTCTCTCATGCCTCTGTAATTCCTTTTGCTCCAATACATCTGATTTTATCTTCTTCATGTCAAACTGCAAGGTGAATTCTATATTATGATCACTGAGTGTTCCTTTACCTTACACTCCCTAAGTACAACACCCAATCCAGAATTGCCTGTCCCCTAGTGGGCTTGACCTCAAGCTGATCTAAAAAGCCATATCGCAGGCATTCTACAAATTCCCTCTTTTGGGATCTAGCATCAACTTGATTTTCTCAATCTCCTTTCATATTGAAATCCCCCATGACAACATTGACTGTTTTACATGTCTTTTCAATTCCCCACTTGTACCCCACATCCTAGCTACTGTTCAGATATCTGTATATAACTGCTAGCAGGGTCTTCTTAATCTTGCACTTTCTAAACTCTACCCACAAGGATTCTCCATCTTCCGATCCCATTTCACCTTTTTCTAAGGATTTGATTTCATTTTTTACCAACAGAGACTCTTATGTACAGATCATACCTTTCCTAGAAGAGATCGCAATGATCCAGAAATCTGAAATCCTGCACTAATTCCTCAGCCACACATTCTTTTGCCAAATCATACTTTTTTACCCTCACTGGTTCATGGTACAGTTAGTAATCCAGAGATTACTACCCTTAAGGTCCTGCTGTTCAGCTTTCTACCTAACTCTCTATATTCCCTCTTCAGGACCCCATCAATTTTCCTACCTGAGTCGTTGGTACCAATATGTACCACTACTTCAGGCTGTTTGCTCTCCCTCTTTAGAATTCTGAGGACTCATTCTGAGACATCCATGACCCTGGCACCTGGAAGGCAATGTACTATTCGGGTGTCTCTTCACAATGGAATCTTCAATCACTACTACATTTCTCTTCTTCCCACTTCCCTTCTGAGCCACAGAGCCAGACCCAGTGCCAGAGAGCCAGTCACTGTGGCTCCCCCAAACAGTATCCAAAGTGGCATACTTATTATTGAAGGGAAGAGCCACAGGAGTACTCTACACTGGCTGCCTATTCCTTTTCCCTCTCCTGACAGTCATCCGGGTATCTGCCTCCTGCAGCTTCGGGGTGTCTACCTCCCTATAGATCCTAACTACCACCTTGTTCTCTAATAGAAGTCAAAGGTCATTCAGCTGCAGCTCCAGTTCCTTAACATGTCTCTAAAAAGCCTCAACTGGATGCACCTTGTGCAGATGCATTTATCATGGAGTTCCCATATCTCGCACAAAGAACATTTGACTAACAATGGGCTCATTCATTCTGTATTAGCTGTGTACTAATAGACAAAGAAGGAAAAACTTACTAGAAACTTACTTAGAGTCTTCACCCTCCCTTCTCACCTAAGTCTCTTGAGCCAAAGCCTAACCACTTGCTAGCACTGGCCTTCTCACACAATGGCCTCTCCACTTACACCTCACTTCTTTTTTATTGGCCTTTGCAACTGCTCGAGATGACTGAAAACTGTTGAAAACCTATGTCTGAGCTCCTCTCATTCTTGGCTTGTGGCTTATTATTGCATTTAATTGTGGCACCAGCAGTCAGTTCAGCTGCCAAACCCCTGAATTTTGGAGTTCCCTTCCTAAATCATCCTGATTTTGCTCTTTCCTCCTTTAAATCCCAGCACCAACCCCATTCTGACCATGTGAAAGAGAGCAGGTTACAGGGAATTAGGTGGAGGAATGGGAAGTTTAACTTCTCTCTGATCCAGTCCAGAATGGTGGGCTGAAGGGCACTCATGCTAGAAGGAGAAAATATAAGAAATCTGTCCCTTAGTACCTCCTAACTTTCTTTGCCATCCCTTTGTGTACAACTCGCTTCTGAAGCATATTTGCTGGGACTTGCTTTGTTGAATGTGCATTGATAGGCGTATGATGTTGTTGTTGCTGTTGCTGAGAAACACCGTGAAGGAGTACAGCACCGTGTTCTGTGTGAATCTGGCCATTTACAGCCTTTCTATTTAACAGTTCACTGAAGTTTTCCCCGAATCCCAAAAAGGGCAATTGCGACTTTGGAACAAGAATACAGAGGATCTGAAATTGTGGTGGACCTTGCTTCCAGTTGTTTTCCATGCTATAGTAAATGGGTAGGATTCTGAAACTTTTTTCTCTCTCTTCCATCACCTCCTCTGCTTGACTTGTTCAAAATTAATCTACCTCACTATTAATCGAGTATTGCTTGCTGGTTTTCAAAGCACTGTACAGAGCTACTTGTGAGCATTCCTCATTCCTTTACTTCGACTATTGAAGTTACGGGCCAACTCTGTGGTTTGCATGCTAAGGATTGCAGAGCAGACTCGTGTTATCGGTAAAGACTTTAATCCAATATCATTTATTTCTAACGATAATGAGATAGGACGAGCAGTATGCAGTGACATACACACCTTATGTGTAGAAGGAAAGAAATGGCAGCACTGGATCAGTCCTACTCATGCCATTGCATTTTCTATATATATCTAACTTAATTATGTCTCTCTCCAGGAACCGGTTACAAAATATTAACCTGTTAAATCCCTGCACAACTCGCGTTGCAGTCAGCCTGATGATCTGGCCTTCTGCATCCTGATCTTCTGTCCTCTGCCCAAGCTGCAACTTTATCTTTACAGTTTAACTCCATGACTCATTTTGGATATCAGTATCCCTCGAGCAGTCTTACTTTCCCTGTTTGCCAAAAACTTGTGGCCTGGTTATAAACATGGTGGCTTCTTGTTTCATAATCAGTTTTCATGATTTTCATAACTATATGACTGAACAAATAGCTGTGTTCTGTTATTGAACACTGTTCTCTGGCACAACTGCAGTGTTTTGCATTTTGAAGCCACAAGCTTCAACCACATCATTTTCTATTGGTAATGCCATTTTAGAGGTCCATAAAAAATCAAATGCATGAGGATACATTAGAGCAAAAGGATTTTGAGGGACAAGATTTATTCTCTGGAAGATCAGAATGGAATCTATGCATAGTCTTAAAAGGATTCTTTTGCATCTCTATTTACTCAGAAGACACGCAGGATCTACAACGGTGAGGAAAAGCAGCATCGAGGTCATAGACCCCAAACAGATTACAGATGAAGAGATGTTTGCTGTCTTGAGGCAAATTAGGGTAGATAAATCCACTGGGGCTGACATGGTGTTCCCTTGCATCCTTTGGGAGCAAGTGCAGAAATTGCAGGGGCCCTAGCAGGAATATTTAAAATATCCTTAGTGAAAAGTGAGGTACCAGAGGATGGGAGGATTGCTAATGTTTTTCTGCTGTCTGAGAAAGGCTCTAAAAATAAACAAGAAAATTATAGGCTGGTGAGCCTGACACCAGTAGTGGAAAAATTATTGGAAGGTATTCTAAGGGACCAGATATATGAGTATTTGAATAGACATGGACTGATTAGGGACAGTCTCTCACAGCTACCCCTTCCCACCCTGTTACTTGTAAAAAGACCATCCCCTTCTCTCAATTCCTCCGTCCCCATGCAATTGCTCTCAGGATGAGGATTTTCATTCTTGAACGAAGGAGATATCTTCCTTTTTCAAAGAAAGAGGCTTCCCTTCCACCACCATCAATGCTGCTCTCAACCACATCCCTTTCATGCACATCTGCACTTACCCCATCCTCCCACCACCCCACCAGGGAGAGAGTTCCTGTTGTCCTCACTTATCACCCCACCAGCCTCCATGTCAAGCACATAGTTCTCTAGAACTTCTGCCATCTTCAATGGGATCCCACCACCAAACACATCTTTCCCTCCTCTCCACAGGGATCGCTCCCTATGGGAATCTCTTGTCCATTCATCCCTCCCCACTGGTCTCCCTCCTGGCACTTGTCTTCGCAAGCAGAACAAGTGCTACACCTGCCCTTGCACCTCCTCCCTCACTACCATTCAAGGCCCCAAACAGTCCTTCCAGGTGAGGCAACACTTCATCTGTGAGTCTGTTGGGGTCATATACTGTGTCTGGTGCTCCCAGTGTGGCCTCCTGTGTATCGGTGAGATCCAATGTAGGTTGGGAGACCATTTCACTGAGCACCTGTGCTCCGTCCACCAGCAGAAGTGGGATCTCCCAGTGGCCACCAATTTTGATTCCACCTCCCATTCTCATTCCAACATGTCAGTCCATTGCCTCCTCTACTGTTGCGATGAGGCCACATTTAGGTTGGAGGAACAACATCTTATATTCTGTCTCGGTAGTCTCCAACCTGATGGCATGAACGTCGATTTCTCAAACTTGCGGTAACATTCCCACCCTTCTTCACCATTCCCCATCCCCTTTTCACTCTCTCACCCTATCTCCTTGCCTGCCCATTGCCTCCCTCTGGTGCTCTTCCCCTGTTTTTCCCCTGTTTATTTTCTTCCATGGCCTTCTGTTCTCTCCTATCAGACTCCCCCTTCTCCAGCCCTGTATCTCCTTCACCAATCAACTTCCCAGCTCTTTATATAACTCCTCCCCTCCTGGTTTCACCTTTCACCTTGTGCTTCTCTCTCCCCTCCCCCACTTGTAAAATCTACTCCGTATCTTTTTTTTCCAGTCCTGCCGAAGGGTCTCGGCCCAAAACGTTGACTGTACTTTTTTCCATAGATGCTGCCTGGCCTGCTCAGTTGCTCCAGCATTTTGTGTGTTGCAGGGATAGTTAGCTTGGCTTTGTGCCTGGTAAGTTGTGTCTAACCAGTCTTCATAGAGTTTTTCAAGGAAGTTACCAGGAAAGTTGATGAGGGCAAGGCAGTGGATGTTGTCTGCATGGACTTTAGCAAGGCATTTGACAATGTCCCATATGGGAGATTGGTCAAGAAGGTTCAGTCGCTTGGCACTCAAGATGAGATATTAAATTGGATTAAATATTAGCTTTGTAGGAGAAGCCAGAGAGTGGCATTAGATGATTGCCTCTCTAACTGGAGGCTTGTGACTAGTGGAGTGCCACAGGTATTGGTGCTGGGGCTGTTGTTGTGTGTAATCTGTTTCAATGATCTGGATGATAATGTGGTTAACTAGATCAGCAAATTTCACTGGACAACAAATGTTTTCAAAAGTGTTGCTTCCACCAGTTTCTGTTTTGATCTGGGTAGACTGCTTGAATCTGAACACAAATGAAAATTCAGACTACCTGCATCACATAGGAATTTGGGGAAACAAGAAATTAACTTAAATTGAATATAATGCATTTAATTTCATGATGGTGCTGAAGTTCAACTAAGCTAAAAATGTTTTGTTGATGATTTTCATTTGTATTCAGTATCTGAAGCTTCTTGCTTTAGTGTGCAACAACAATCAGCCAACACTGATGGATACCAGTTGCCCTGATACCGATTCTCCATGACCGCAATGTCCTGGTGAAACCTTTCACCATGCTTGTGACAGTGCCGAGATTTGCAGGGAAAGATTCCAAATGGGAATGCAGAACATGAATCTTCAGTAACATGTTCTTGGATTTGTATGCTTGAAGAATGTTGTCAACACCTGCATATAGTTTGGTGCTCTGTAGATGCCAAGAAAATTTTCAACAACATCCTTGAATGCCTTCCATGCGATTTTCTCCAGTCCCACTAGAAGTTCTTTGACTTGCCTGTCATTGATGACCTGTTTGGTTTGCAGACCAACAAAAATACCTTCCTTAATCTTGGCAGAATTATTCAGACTTGAATTATGAAGTAAAATAACAAATATAAGCGATTCAAACAAATGGTGCATGATAGAGAAATTTCATTGTGAGTTTCATGATCAGCAGCCAAAAATCCATAAGGTACACTTGAAAGTATTAAGAAAGCAACATCTTTGTTGTCCAGTGTTTGGGGGTGTAGCATGGAGGACTTACCTGAGCTTGCAGTGGGATCTGGAACAGCTGGAAAAATGGGCTAAAAAATAGCAGATGGATTTTAATGCAGACAAGGTGTTGCCCTTCGGTAGAACCAACCAGGGTAGGTCTTACACACTGAGTGGTAGAGGACAGAGGAGTGTAGTAGGACAAAGAGATCTGGGAATACAGGCCCATAATTCATTGAAAGTGGCAGCACATGTAGATAAGGTCATAAAGAAAGCTTTTGGCACATTGGCCTTCATAAATCAAAGTATTGAGTACAGGAGGTGGAATGTTCTGCTGAAGATGTCTCACACTTTGGTGAGATCTAATTTAGAGTGTTGTGTGCAGTTTGGGTCACCTACCTGCAAGAAAGATGTAAATGAGATTGAAAGAGTGCAGAAAAAAATTAGAAGGAAGTTGCCAGGACTGGAGGATCTGAATTATAAGGAAAGATGAATAGGTTAGGACCTTATTCCTTGGAACGTAGAAGATTGAGAGATTTGATAGTGGTATACAAAATTATGAAGGGTATATCAATTGGGTAAATGCAAGAAGGCTTTTTCACTGAGGTTGGGTGGGATTACAGTTAGAGGTCATGTGTTAAGGGTGAAAGATGAAAAGTTTAAAGGGAATATGAGGGAAAACTTCTTCACTCAAAAAGTCATGAGAGTGTGAAATGAGGTACCAGCAGAAGTGGAGCAAACAAGCTCAACTTTAACAATTAAGAGAAGCTTGGATAGTTACATGGATGGTAGGGATATAGAGGGCTATGGTCCGGGTGCAGGTCAATGGGAGTAGGGTAATGGTTGGGCACAGGATAGATGGGCCGAAGGGCCTGTTTCTCTGCTGCATTTTTCTATTACTCTATAATATTTGGCCTAGACTAGCATGGATGTGATGGGCCAAATAACTTCCTCCTTTCTGATAAGAAAATGCAAAATACTGTACATGAAATCTAAAAGAACAGAGAAGAGACTGAATTTACATAAGGTCCTGTCTCAGATACATTATATGAAGTTTTGGGCACTGCATTATAAGGAAGCAGTGGAGGAGGATATTGCCAGATATGCGACCCCTAATTATACAGACATTATAGAGATGAGAAGGTTAAATCGGATCTGACAAAGAACCTTAAAATTAAGAATGGTTATAAAAAGGATAGGTAATGAAAGATTGCAGCTGCAGATTGATGAGAAGATAACCACTAGTTAATAAAGAGAAAGCTTTAAATCTTAACAGGGAATAGCTGCAACATAGAATTATCTGTCAGCATCTATTATTGAGGCAGCCAAGGGCTGGGAGGTTATCCTGTGTTAGATGTGTTAATATTGACTGCTATGGGTGATACAATGAAAAAGCTAGAAGAGCTGCTTCCTCCCAGCTCCACTGGCTAGGGGTTAAATCCTGACTTCTGGTGCTGTCTGCATCGAGATTGCACATTCTTCCTGTGATCCATTGGGTTTCTTCAGGGTTTTCCAGTTTCTCCCATATTCCAAAGAACTGCTGGCTGGTAAGGTAGTTGTCTGCTGTAAATGACCTCTAGTAGGTCAGAGTCATAGACTTGCTTTAATAAAGTTTGCATGCTAAAGCTGACCACAGTCTCCGAGAGGTAGAGCACACAAAAAGGCCTTTTGTTCATCAAATGCATGCTGAATGTCAATCACCCATGTACATCGATCCTACACTCATCCCATTCTGTTCTCCCCACATTCCCATCAACTCTACCTCCTCACCTACATACTGGAGGCAATTTACAGTGACTAATTAACGGAACTGTCTACATTTCTTTGGGATGTGGGAGCAAACCCTCATAGAACGTGCAAACTCCACACAGGCAGCTCAAGGGCTAATGGTCTTGGGAAAATATGCGGGAATGTGATTCATTCTTTGTATCCCAGAATTGGTGGGACTGGTGGCCATGGGATTACGGGATGGAATGGACTGTTTCATCAGACAGGAAAACAAAGTCTGGTGCAGTGTGAGAGAGATGTAGATCAAAAGGAGATCTCTGAGAGAAGCTGTGTTTGTTGACTGCATGCGGGGTGAAGGAAAATGGAGCTTCAAGAATAGGAGGTCAACAAACAAAAGTATTGGGCTGTGTATTCATTATTTTTCTGATAAGTTCATATATTTTGCTGTCTCATCATGTGATGTACCAAAATGCCTGTCCCAACATATCATATAAGTTAAGATACCTCAGTACTCGCAATAACTGTAAGTCTCTCTAAGAAACTTCACTAGCAGGTACAGTACTGTGCAAAAGTTTGAGGTGCATATATATAGCTAAGATACCTCAGGCTTTTCCGCAGTACTATATTTTTAATGCGGATTGAAGAGCAAGTTTGTAAATCCGGTGGGAGCAAAGTCTGTTGAAAACGGCGCTGGGGGAGTGCCGCAGGAGCGGTGTGGGACAGGAGGGAGAGGTGCCAGGGGCGGGGGTGTGGAGCGAATGCAGACTCACCCAGCCCTGAGACACCAGGTTAAGGTCATTTGATTCCAAGCAATTGATTCATTGATCATTACACAATGCCTCTCTGGTGGCTTCTCACTCTCTCCCTTCTCCTTTCCCCTTTCCCTGACCATGATTCCCCTCTCCCTGCCCCCTTCCCACTTTCAGTCCACAATAAAGACCCATATCAGAATCACGTTTATCATCACTCACATATGTCATGAAATTAGTTCTTTTTGTGGCAGCAGTACAGTGCAATACATAAAATTCCTACAATACTGTACAAAGGTCTTAAGCACCCTAGCTATATATGTCTGTGTATAGAAATATATACCTACAACTTTTGCACAATACTGTATCATGCACAGACTTGCTGTATTGTCCAGCTTATTGCTTTTGCGTGTGATACAAAAGGTAGCCTTCAACAATGGGAGATCGAACACTTCAAAACTGGTGTATGTTACAAGGTGAAGGGAGCCATCTAACACATTTGGTTCTAAAGTTCCATCTTTCACGGCCTCTCAACTTCAGTGACCCAGTTTGCTAAACTTGATACTGGTTGGATTCAGCGCAGTCATAGAGGAGGGGCAGTGAGAAATCTGATGCTTCTGAATCAGTTTAGGAGTGAGCAGCACAGTGACACAGCCTCCCCGCTCCAGTGACCCAGGTTCAGTGTTGACCTTGGGGTCTGCCTCTTCGAAGATTGCACATTCTCCCTATGACTGTGTGGGTTTCCTCTGGGTGCTCCAGTTTCCTTCCACAAACACTTTGGCCACTGTAAATTGCTCTTCCCTATGTACAGGGGAGTGGTCAAATGAGGGGGAAATTGATGAGAACAAGTGAAGAATAAGATGAGACTTGTGTAGCATTGTTGGTCCGTGTGGACTTGGTGCAACGAAGGGCCTGTTTACTTGTACTATGATTCTATGACTGGCTCTATGGGAATCTTTAACATGAACTGTTGTATGCTGAACCTGGCTGACGATTCCATTGTAAGAGCTGCATTGTAGGCAGGAGATATTCAACCAGCAACCACTAAAATACCCCACTTATAAATATATTAGCAATCCCCCAAGACATTTCATGACTCATAACAAGATCCAGTCTCTTATGGAAGATCTTGCATTGGTAACAAATTGTAAAACAGATCTCCATAGTGTGAAGAGTGAGACAAATGAAATATCTAACATTCCAGTACTCTTCCATTCCACTAAGGGGAAGCTGTCAGCATAGTAAGCTTCATTAATGGGTAACTTGACACCACAGTGAACAATGGAGTGCATTCAATCTTCAACCTTCGAGCTGTAGCTTTAAAGTCTAGTTTAATTAACAGCCTTTCAATTAGTGAACAAGCTTCGCTTCCATGCCAGGGAGATGATGTCTGAATTCTCTTAAATCAAAAATTTGCAACATCATAGTAACTTTGAATCAGTGTCTATGGGCAGTGAACTGCAACAGAAAATGGACATTCTTTGACACAAAATGACGAAGTTAGTGTCGATTAATCTGAAAGGAAGAGTGATACAGATGTGGTTAGGTCTCAATCATCCAGGTCATTGTATATCAAGCAGTAGTAAATCAGGGCAACTGGACTTGTGTTGTCTAGAAGACGCTTCGCCACTCATCTGAGAGGCTTCTTCAGTTCTGATCCCTCAGGTAGCTTTCCGGCTTGTAAACTCTGTGAGATATTCAAAGGCAATGAGAACTGCACAGATTTGTGTATCCGTGAGACAAAACAATCACTTCACAAACAGATGGCCCAGCGTAGGAGGGCTAACATCTCAGGTCAAGACTTGGCTGTATATCTACACCTAAAGGACAAGGGACACTCCTTTGATGATAACAACAGGCACACTTTGGTCAGGGAGCACAGGTGGTTTGGAAGAGGGGTTAAAGAACTAGAAAACCCATCCCTGAACAGAGGGGGTGGAGTACAACACCACCTATCAGCTATTTGCAATGCAGTCCTAACATCTCTACCCCGGCGTCTCCACAACAGTTCCGTTCATGCAAAGGTAAGACTAATGACCCTCTCATTACTGCCACAACTCTTAACGACTCACATGTGATTGCGATACCTTTAAACAACTCACAGAGTTTCTAAGCTGGAAAACTACCCACCCTGGATCAGAACTGGAGAAGCCTCTCGGGTAAGTGGCAAAATGTCTTATAGACAGCACAGCAGGTCCTGTTCCCTTAATTTACTACTGCTTGATATAAACTGTGGTTAGGGGCACTTTGCTGGAATCAAGTTAAGACAAGATAACCTGGTATTTTAGTTTGTGTGCAGGTATCACTCCACTGGACCTGTATTAGTGATGGGAACCAAAAATAGGAAAACATTGTTGCCTCCTTTCACTATCAGACATAGGGTATGAAAAACTTTAAATGATGGTAAACTCACTGAGCGACTGTCCTGGTTGATTAGTAGCGTCGTTTGTTGGCATATGATCTGATATGCAGCTCGACTGACAAGGAGCAGGATTTAGCCAGCAGCATTAGTGATATTCCTGATTTAGGGAGGGAAGATTCTAGAGAATGCCAGGTGCTGCTGAAAAGATTCAACCGTTTGAACATGAGCCTCTGACCACCGCACAGTGGCACTGACTGAAGAGGTCTTAGCGGAATTTGGTTTTATCCTTTAGGTTTTGCCCAATGTTCTTTTCTGGCTCATGCCTAAACAGCCTACGTATATCTAGTGCTTTCAATTCTATAAGATGTCCAAAGGCTCAAAGGGACAAAGATACAGCTTCACAAGCTGTAATACGACTGGTGACCAAAATTTTGTTGGTGGTATACACTATTTTACAGAATTACTGTTAAAGCGATTGTTGAAATAGAGTGTTAATGATAGAATTTGAGAGCTCAAGACAAAGGCAGCTGAAGGGACAGTTATCACAGGTGCAGTGAGGAAAATAAGGAGCGCAGATACAGTTGGAAGAGTTTGTAGATCTTGGAAGACTGGGGAAGATAAATGGGACAGCAACTGTGGAAGGACAGGAACTCCAGGAGAATGTTTGAGGTTGAGGAAAGAATTACTCCACCAAAGCAGGGCTTATATGTTGACTGAGCTCTAATATGCTGGACTGTGCCAATGTCAGTCCATGAGCACGTGCTGACAGGGACACTGTGCAAATATATGAAAATGTATTCCTAGGTGGGTCATCAGTGACCTACTGTCACACTTCCCGCTCACACCCTCCAGCAACTTCAACACCAGCGATAGAAACATAACATCCTCAGTTGTTGGCAGCAATGAACTCATTCTGCTAGACTACCAAATGTTTCATGTGGTGTCCTAATGTACAGAAGTTCCTTGAGGTGCTGGTGTTTGGGGGGTTGTGTAGTTAGGGATGGTGGGTTGGGATTGTAAACCATACCAAACAAAATGTGTGAGAATGGTTGAATGTACAGGTGGCAAGGTGATAATGACCACAAGAGGTTCTGTAGAAATCTAGAGCAACACATCCAAAATTCTGGAGGAGCTCAACAAGTCAGGAAGCATCTATGGAAATGAATGAACAGACGACATTTCAGGCTGAGACCCTTGATCAGGATGGTAATAATGACATTTACATTTAGGGAGCTGCTAATTCTAAAGATTGCCAATTTCTTTCTTGCAAGTTGCTGCCAACTTTACAAAAAGGATTCCACACAGAAGAGAGAACTGTGTGGTGCAGAAGCAGGCCATGCAGTCCACAATGTTGAAGCAAACTAAGTAAACTCGCTATTAAAAGCCTATTAAAGTAGTCTTTTTGCCTAGATGGGTCCATATTCCAGCATTCTCTGCATATTGTGTTTGGCTCCAGCACCATCCCTGGCAGTGCATTACAGGCACCTATCACTCTGTAAAAAAAATCTTGCCCCACATATCTCCTTTGGACTTACCACTGCTCACCTTCTGTTAGGTATTTTGACCCTAAGAAAAAGATATTAGTTCTCTATCTATGCCCCTCATAATCTTATTAACTCCGTTCAAGTTTCCCCTCAAAGTTTAAAGTACATTTATTATCAGTGTATGTATACTGTGTACAACTTTGAGATTCATCTTCTTGCAGGCAGTCACAAAACAAAGAAACAAAAAAACACAAAGACTCAAACATATAATGTACAATAAAAGAGCAAAGCATGCAAACATTAAAAAAGTAAACAAATAACATAGTGGACATTACCTGCAGAGTCCACAGCTGTGGAGCACGTTAAGCGCTAAGGCAAATGAAGCCGTCCTGGAGCCGGATGGTCACATGGCAACAACTGCTTCTGAACCTGGCAGTGTGGGACCAAAGGCTCATGAACCTCCCACCAGTAGTGGGAAGAGAGGGAGACCAGTCAAACGCAGGCAGATGGCGCTGAACACCTGTTCATTTTTCGTCCTTGTCCTCGATTATTTTAATCCTGTTCGATGCTTTAATTGGTGCAAAGTAATGGAGTTGACCATGGGTTAGTCTTTTGCCATCAGGTCTTGATAGAATGTCCATCCTCAGTGATGGCCCACCCGGCCGTACCTGCACTCTCGAGAGTCCAGCTTGCCAAATCTCCCAGAAAATCACAAAAGTGCCAGATTGTTTAGTTGGAACATCCTTAAAAGGGAAGTTATAGGCTGCAGACTACAGAAATCACTTTCAGATGCTAGAGTATCTAGTAGTTTTATGAGCTGTCTACAAACTGTCACCATTGGTCTCTGGCATCATCTTGTCCATTTTTACCATTTCAGACAAAACAACCCAAGTTTATCCAACCTCTTCTTATAGCCCATGCCCTCTAAACCAGGCAGCATCCTGCTAAACCTCTTCTGTAAACCTGAAGTAGATTGTGTTTCCTGATGATCAAATATGTAGATTGATAAAAGCTCTTCTTACTTCATTCAAGCATATGTGATGTCTGGTCACTTGTCCAGATTGCAGTAGCCTTTTAGCATCGGTTGTTGGAGAGTAAATATTGGGCGGGTTGCAGGGAGAGACCTGCACAGTCTTTTTGGAAAATTTTACTTCCAAATGTAGGGTTTCAGTTTAACCTGACATCCAGACTGCGGTTGGAGCAGTAAAATGCAGTCTCTGGAACTGCATTGTGGTCTAAATTTCACAAGTACACCAGTCTGCTCCAGTGCTGTACTGAGTGGATGCTACATTGTTGGTAGAGATACCTTTTACATGGAGTCTTAGATCGGGCACCACGTGCTCTCCCAATTGGATACAAACCTCTATGGCACCATTTGAAGGCCAGCAAGCATTAGTAGTATCCTTGGTGGGTTGGCCAATACTTATCACTCAGTGAACATTTTTAGAAAGTAATTATCTGGGCGTGATCACATTGCTGTATGCGGGAACTTGCAAAGCACAAAATGGCTGCTGTGTTTACAACATGACACATCGGTGACAATACTTCAGATACAGGTTTCCACCACCATCCAAAGGTAGAGCATTCCTATGAAACGGTTCGTAAGCCGGAATGTCATAAAGTGAAGAAGCAATTACCATTAATTTATATGGGAAAAATTTGTGAGCGTTCGCAGACCCAAAAATAACCTACCAAATCATGCCAAATAACACATAAAACCTAAAATAACAGTAACATATAGTAAAAGCAGGAATGGATATGATAAATACACAGCCTATATAAAGTAGAAATACTTTTCCACAATCATTGCTGCACTGTTCTCGGCGAAAATCTCATGCAAGCGCCGTGGGCAAAAAGACGGCGTAAATGTTCTCCAGTAACCTTTAAGCTATGAAGCTGCCAAATCATACCAAATAACACGTAAAAATACACAGCTGATATAAAGTAGAAATAATATATGTACAGTGTAGTTTCACTTACTGGAATTGGGACAGCGCCGAGCACACTGATGATGGTGTGCTAGACTGAGTCGTCGGAGGTTGGGGTGATGCAGTGGCCCCCACCCTCCGGGCAGCGAACCGATACCGATCCGCGGAGAATGCAGGGGTCCAGCGGCAGCCGGGATGCACCCAGCATATCTTTAAGAAAAAAGCCGAAACAAACAAGCTAATTAATTAGGTGCCGCCCAGCACGTAAATGTCGGGCGGCACCTAATTAATTAGCTTGCTTATTTTGGCTTTTTTCTTAAAGATGTGCTGGGTGCCTCCTGGCTACTGCTGCATTCTCCGCGAATCGGTATCTGTCCGGGGCCCGGGGGTTGGGGTGGTGGGACACTGGGGTGTCATCTCATTGTCCATCAGGGCAGGCAGGTCATCTTCTTCTATGTCGGCCTGCTTCGATGTCGAAGGTCGAGATTCGTCGTCTGCAGTGGCTGATGTGGAAGGCTTGCTTGACTGATTAGCCGCGTGCATTTTTAGATCATACCGTTCTTTGTAAGCGCTCAAACCATCCTGTAAGTATGCCCTAAACGGACATACCTTTTCAAAATTAAAGTCGTACTTTATCATTGCAGCGAAAATCTCACGCAGTTGCTTCACGTTCAGTTCTTGGACAACTTCGCTACTGCATTCGGTTTCGATTGTTATCCTTTCCTCTTCCAATTGCATCAGCTCTTCATCTATCAGTTCTTGGTCATGGGATGCCAAACCTCTTCAATATCATCTTCATCAACTTCCACAAGCCAAACGCACTTTGTCCTTTCTTCGTTCACCATGATCGAAACGCTTAATTCTGTCTAGTCTTACGCTAAGTGTAACACCCTTATGAGCTCTTTCAGGCTTTTCCGTTACTTTAGAACTCATCTTCCGAATCCGGGGTAGAGCGGCTGCTCGGGGCGTGCGCTGCTTTTTTTCGCACGCTGATTTTTTCCGTAATAGTGAGAACACCTTCTGTTAGCGAAAACAGGTAACTAATGTAGGTCTTTTGTAACAGTGAGGTTTCGTAAAGCGAACGTTTGAAAAGCGGGGGACACCTGAATACTTAATTTGCTGCAAGCCGCTTTGGGATAGTGTGTAAAAAAATAAAACCATAAAAATGAAAGTCATATTTACAAGGACGTTTGACTGTTGGGAATGTAATGTAAATGTACAATTGAATTTAGGAGAACATGTGGTACTTATTCAGTCTCAGCAGATCTTCTGGTTTGCCTCTGCAGCAATTAGTGTAGTAAAAAGATTTTTTAAAATCACTACAGATGGTTACAGACAAACTGCACCAAACAAAGAGCTATCAAAGGTGCTTAAATAATGCTAATGATTAACACGTGTCACCAGGCCAATGATAGAAACATAGAAACATAGAAAATAGGTGCAGGAGTAGGCCATTCGGCCCTTTGAGCCTGCACTGCCATTTATTATGATCATGGCTGATCATCCAACTCAGAACCCCGTCCCAGCCTTCCCTCCATACCCCCTGAACCCGTAGCCACAAGGGCCATATCTAACTCCCTCTTAAATATAGCCAATGAACTGGCCTCAACAGTTTCCTGTGGCAGAGAATTCCACAGATTCACCACTCTCTGTGTGAAGAAGTTTTTCCTAATCTCGGTCCTAAAAGGCTTCCCCTCTATCCTCAAACGGTGGCCCCTCGTTCTGGACTTCCCCAACATCGGGAACAATCTTCCTGCATCTAGCCTGTCCAATCCCTTTAGGATCTTATACGTTTCAATCAGATCCCCCCTCAATCTTCTAAATTCCAATGAGTACAAGCCCAGTTCATCCAGTCTTTCTTCATATGAAAGTCCTGCCATCCCAGGAATCAATCTGGTGAACCTTCTTTGTACTCCCTCTATGGCAAAGATGTCTTTCCTCAGATTAGGGGACCAAAACTGCACACAATACTCCAGGTGTGGTCTCACCAAGGCCTTGTACAACTGCAGTAGTACCTCCCTGCTCCTGTACTTGAATCCTCTCGCTATAAATGCCAGCATACCATTCGACTTTTTCACCGCCTGCTGTACCTGCATGCCCACTTTCAATGACTGGTGTATAATGACACCCAGGTCTCGTTGCACCTCCCCTTTTCCTAATCGGCCACCATTCAGATAATAATCTGTTTTCCTATTTTTGCCACCAAAGTGGATAACTTCACATTTATCCACATTAAATTGCATCTGCCATGAATTTGCCCACTCACCTAACCTATCCAAGTCACCTTGCATCCTCTTAGCATCCTCCTCACTGCTAACACTGCCGCCCAGCTTCGTGTCATCCGCAAACTTGGAGATGCTGCATTTAATTCCCTCATCCAAGTCATTAATATATATTGTAAACAACTGGGGTCCCAGCACTGAGCCTTGCGGTACCCCACTAGTCACCGCCTGCCATTCTGAAAAGGTCCCGTTTATTCCCACTCTTTGCTTCCTGTCTGCTAACCAATTCTCCACCCACACCAATACCTTACCCCCAATACCGTGTGCTTTAAGTTTGCACACTAATCTCCTGTGTGAGACCTTGTCAAAAGCCTTTTGAAAATCCAAATATACCACATCCACTGGTTCTCCCCTATCCACTCTACTAGTTACATCCTCAAAAAATTCTATGAGATTCGTCAGACATGATTTTCCTTTCACAAATCCATGCTGACTTTGTCCGATCATTTCACCGCTTTCCAAATGTGCTGTTATCACATCCTTGATAACTGACTCCAGCAGTTTCCCCACCACCGATGTTAGGCTAACCGGTCTATAATTCCCCGATTTCTCTCTCCCTCCTTTTTTAAAAAGTGGGGTTACATTAGCCACCCTCCAATCCTCAGGAACTAGCCCATCTAGTTCCTATCTAACGAGTTTTGAAAAATTATCACTAATGCATCCACTATTTCTTGGGCTACTTCCTTAAGCACTCTAGGATGCAGACCATCTGGCCCTGGGAATTTATCTGCCTTCAATCCCTTCAATTTACCTAACACCACTTCCCTAACTAACATGTATTTCGCTCAGTTCCTCCATCTCACTGGACCCCCTGTCCCTTACTATTTCTGGAAGGTTATTTATGTCCTCCTTAGTGAATCATTGATGGACTAGATTTCTCAAGAATGACTGTTAGAGTAGAGGTTGCATGTAAATCAAACTCAATGTTGCCTTGTTTCTCCATTTGACTCTTAAAATAGCAATACTTGGTGTCATTTACCAGCAATTCCAGTTTTCCCCTGGACATGCAGAAGTGCTGGCTTCAATGAGAATACTGTCCATTTCAGAGAAACTCCAGAAGCAGAGGAGACCACATGCTAGTCATTCTAATTCATTCTAAGAAGTGCCTGTATCGTTGCTTTTAGGAAGACCTCCAAGCTATGGCAGTTGAAGGAGCTCAACGATGTACCTGTCTATTCAACTTTCATAGGGTCCTCTTTAAAGTTGCTACATATGGGATCAATAAAGTATTACTATGACTATGACTATGACTATTTGGATTGATGTCAATGGCTTGCTATTATGCTTACTTCAGTTGACAGCAAGCTGGTTTGATTTTCCTTGGAACAAATATGCTTTGAGTGGAACTGATGTCAATTGCCCTCAAGAGCAGGGCTTCAATAGGGGCATTCAGAATCATGGTGGGTTTCAGTGGGGAATTAAGGAGAAGCTGCATCCACTAACAGGAGAATCAGCAACTGGGGACAAAGAATTAATTAATCAGCAGGAAGGTCCAGAGTGGAGAAGGTTCAAGAACCTGCTACTCAAAAAGGTGATGGAGACAGGGTCAATAATTAGCTTCAAATGAGAATTGTATCACTTATATACAGAGAGAAAGATAACAAAGCAGATTGGATAGCAGAAAGATCAAACAAGGTACAGGGCTGAATTGCCTACCTCCTGACATCAAGTTAAGTACTAGAAACTGAAAATTTATCTGTCCAAGCTCTGTGCATCTCCATTAATTATTTCCTCTTTTTACCTCTTTTGTTTATGAATTAATCTCTGATAGGGTGACTAGACAGCACAATGAAACAAAAGAACTTGCATTTCTACAGCAATTTTCACCAACACATGCTGTAGCAAAGCGTTCCAGTCCCTGGCGCAGCTAGGGAGCTGAATGGACAGATAGGAAAACAGATGGGTCGACAATAAATCAATGATAAATGACAAGCATGAAGTTAGCATATGAACAAACATGTCCAAATTTGTCATGTTAGGCAAACTTGCTTGAGTTATTTAAACTAAGCGTCAATGAAGAGCTAGCTGTATGTGTGTTGTATTTAGATTTCTGAAAGACATTTCACACGGTGCCATACTTTGATTCACAAATTTAAAAACTCATGTTGTTGGCGAGCTGAAAATTGATTACCACTCAAAAAGCAAACAGCTGGAATAACTGGCTCTTCAGCTCTGACGGATGCAACAGAGTTCATCATGACTTGGCTCTTATCTGTACAGAAGGAAATGAAATCTAAGGCATCTGAGTTTGCAATGACAGGAAGGGCATGTTGCAATGAGGCCATTGTGATTGTGCAACAGGACACAGATAGAATGATGGAGTAAAAATATAGGAAATCGAGAATAATGTGGGGGAAGTGTGAGGTTCAGCACATTGGTAAGAGGAATCAAAAGGCACATTATAGTCTAATTGGGGAGAGTGAGCAGATAAGTGAAGTTTAGAGGGATCTAGGTGCTCTGGTGCATGAATAACAAAACATTAGCAGGCAGGTGCAGCAAGATCATAGGAAGGGAAATGACACATAGAGCTTTATGGAAAAAGAGCTGAAGTTTAGAAATCAGGAAGATTGCTGTCAGTATACAGTTGTTGAAGGGAGTCACACCTGGAGTGTCATGAACAGGTCTGGTCCCCTTATCAAAGAAAGGATATAGTAGCATTGGAGGAAATCCAAAGGAGATATAGCAGGCTGATTCCTGTTGAGGATTGTACTATCAAGGTAGCCCAAACAGGTTGGGTCTGTATTATTTGCTGTTTTGAAGTATGACGAATGATCTTATTGAAACATCTAAGATTCTCAGGGGTCTTGGCAGGGTTGACGTTGAGGTCTTTTCACATGTGGGAGAGTCGCAAACGATGGAATGTAGTCACAAGTCACCTGGAGACCACCCGATGTCCAGCTTGACATACTTAGCACACTACCTGTCCTGATTAAGCAGGCCCTAATATCTGAAAGCAACTTTCCTGCTACCCGCAGCACTCTGAAGGTGCCTCAGGGGTCTAATGATGAATGAGTTTCCACATTTGTGGTTTAGATTATAGACTTCATGAATGGACAATAATGAGGTCTTCATCCCTGCCAGATACAGCAGAAGGCAGTGTTGGATCTTTGGGTGCTAAGCCAGAAGTACAACTTGAATGTGATCGATACAAGTTGTCTCTGAAGTAATTTGAATGATGGAACAGTGTGAGAGGGACTGAACAACCTCTTGCTTCCGTGCCTCAAAACACTCAAAATCAGGTTTATTATCACTGTCTTATTTGCTGTTTTGTGGCAGCAGCACAGTATAAAGAGATAAAATTACTATAAATTACAAACTAAATAGTTAGCTAGGCAAAGAAAAGATTAATGAGGTAATGTTCAAAGACTGTTCAGAAATCTGGTGGCAGAGAGGAAGAAGCTGTTACTGAATTATTGGGAATGGATCTTTAGGCCCCTGTACCTCTTCCCTGATGGATGTAGCTGATGTTTCTAACAGAGGATATTGAATTTCAGTTCCCAAAGTTCCATGTTTTGCTTCTGAAGAAGCTGTACAGTTAATTGAAGAACTGACACTTCTCAAACTGTATTAGGCTTCAGATTTATATTATACTTATTTGTTGAAGGTGTGTCAGCTTCACAGGCTGAACCAATATTTAATTGCCCATCCTTAGTTGCCCATCAAAAGATGGTAGTGAGCTGCCTTCTTGGACTGCTGCCGTCCTTGAGGCATTGGGATACCCCCCAGTGAGTTCCAAGCTGATGGGGTATTTTGAAAAGTGCTTTCATTTACAAATGTCTGCCTCTTTATGCTGTTCTGTTGTGCATGGGAGTTGGGGCTGGACACTGGACAAACCAGTGGAGAACTTCTTCAGAACACCACAAAAAATGGTCTCGTCCCCTTTTCCCAACTCCAGGAAGCTATGGTTGAAAATGTGGAAGATGCTGGACAAACAATGCCTCCTTTACAGAATCTGTGATTCAAGTTGATATGGAACCTGAAATGGGAAATGGAAGCCTCCCTGAAATTGTTAACTCCACTGCAGTTGGTATCTGTTAGAGTGCTGACTTGAGAAAATGGTTAAAGCTGAAACAAATAGAACTTGTTTAGTATGGTAACTAAATTCTGACATAGGCACAAACATAAACACAAATACTTGTCTGGAAATCTAGCTAGCAGTGTTAGAAGCTTACAAAGTAGAAAGCTAATTAAAATGGCTGAAATTGGATATCGTTTCTATGTACAGGATCTGGATTGCCAAACTGTATCTGAAGTGTTAGGTAGGCCCAGTGCTCAATCTGAAGTTGATTCATTTCTCCCTTCCCCTGCGGAGCTGATGAGGGTTAAATAAGGCACACCACTACTTTCTTCCCATAATATGTAGAATCTGGCAGGGCAGGCAGGGCAGAGGTTAGGTGCTGAGTAATGTGACAACTAATCCATCATTGAGGAGATTATAGGGAGAGAGTTTTGCATTAAATCTAACCGGGCTGCATCGACCTGGATGTTGCTCACCATCCAGGACGTGCCCCCTTCTCACTGCTACCATCAGGGAAGGGGTAAAGATACACACTCAACATTATATGAACAGTTTCTTCCCCTCTGCCATCAGATTTCTAAATGGTCTATGAAACCATGTACAGTATTTTTGTACCACTTATGCATCTGTCTATCTATTTATTTATGTGACTTACATCTTGCACTATATTGCTGCAATAAAACAGCAAATTTCATGACATATATGTCAGAGATAATAAAGCTGATTCTGGTGGGCAGTTCAGGACCCAAGATGCAAGGCAACATACTGCTTATATGTTCCATCACGTCACAGCCTCAGGACTCTGTAGGGAACAAGGAAGGGTTAAAGACTCCCTTGGGAGATGGTGCTTCACAATCACCGTATCCTAGTTTTGTTCATCTCATTAATCTTAGGAAAGGGTGTCCTATTACACTTGACTGTCAGTAAGGTATTTGTTTATGCAAGTGCTGGTCTGCTTCAGTGCTGCCACCGTTCGAAGCCCAGGAAATCTTCCTCTGAGATTGCGCTCTTAGACTTCTCTTGGTGGTAAGTATTGTCTGATTCTCAATGCACGTTACTGTGTAAGCAGTAGGAAAACTGCCTCCCTGTTTAACAGCTTGCATAAGTTCTGCAGTGCTAAATATGTCAAGTAGCCTCTTGTAACCCCTAAACTATGAACATTTGCCCAAATTTCAGCAGGCAGATGTTCTGCCAACATCTGTAAGCATCTGATGGCTCATGCAGTATCCTTCATCTACGGAGTCCCAGCACAAAGGATATGGACAGAAGAGCATTCTACCACAGGACGACTCATGGAGTCCAACTGCGCAGGAGAACTTGTGCAGAATTGCCAGCTCCCTGCTGGAAATCCAGCTGCTGGAATATCTAGGGGTAGTGCATAGCTCCAGTGAGTTGAGAGAATAATGGGATAATTATTATCATTCATTATCATGTTCCTTGGTTGGGGTCTGTCTGTACCCAATGTCATATTCTGCACAATAGTGACGAGATCAGTGATTCACAAATGTGTTTGAGTTACTACCGCCTTGGCTTCCAGACCACATCCCCGGTGATCTCTCTCCCGTTCCAGCCATTGCATAAAAACTATAAGTAATTTTCCTTTATGATACATAGTGAAAGAAAAAAAGAAACTTCAAATTCAAAGCAGTGACAAATAATTGCAAAAGTTATTCAAATCTATTTAAAGCTATAAATAAAATTATTTCTGTAATTACAGTGAAAACAATTTTCATCAACAATTTTGACAGTACATGAGTAGTCTAACTATTGACTACTTCATTGCCTTTTCTCATTTCAATGAGATGGATGGGCTTGGTGCAGTGATATCAGCTTCTCAACATCAGGCTGAATGTCACTCAGAAGGAGCCTTAGATCCCCATGATCAGTAATTTGCAGACTGTTTCGTTGCTTTGAAAGAAGTTGGGCGACTGCACTGAAAAGGCGTTCCACTAAGTGTGTTCGAAGGTCAATAAAGAGCACCTTAACCTTTTTCCACAGTGCAAGATAGCATTCAGAGATTTATTTCTGCAATAAAATGATCTTTGCCTTCAGCTCAAAGTCATTTTGTGGTGAGATCAGTTCTTCTCCCATCCTTCCTGTTAATTCCCTATTTCAAGTGTTCAGGAATGGATAAGAGCATCTCAGGCAGTTTCTTTTTTGAGAGCTATTTGACTTCTCTGTGCAACAGCAAGCGTTCAAACTGTTAATCATTTTCAATACCGAGCTCTTGAAATAGTCAAGAACTGAGAGCATGGGACTTGATTTTATTTACTGCTGTGATAACAGTATTTAATGATTTGTGCTGCCGATCACTTAGGTTTTCTGCAATAAGATGTTTTCAGTGAATTACACAGTGAGTAGTAAATACGTTAGCACAGCTTGTTTCAAGAAAGTAATAACCCCATGGTGTGTCTTGTCATTGATGGTGCCCCATCTGTTGTACAAGCAAGAATGTTGGTGAGCGGAATGTCCTTCTCTTTGAAAAATTGCTCAACCACCTGAAATATTGACCTCCACCCTTCATATCTGTTTCTACGTAGCATCCACACCAGGACCTCCAGACCCAAAAACAGTTACTTTTCCCCAAATCAGTAAGATTCCACCATTACTTTATTATTTCTTGTAGTCACCTTATGTGCAGCCTCGTGTCACCATTAGCTGGCAAACATATTTTGAAGTGCTTTGCATTTCTGAAAGTTTTCACAAAGTGACTGAAAATAAACCAAGTACTTGTTTGCTTTATCAGAATATGTATTCTCTCCAAATGTTAAGAAGCCTGGATAGTTTCATTGCCTCATTTGGAAAAAAAAGACTTTTTCACAGAGCAGACTCATTGGCTTCTGTCGGTTGCTTGGTGCTGGTATAATTCTATATTTCAGATTCTCCACACTATACTTTTTCATTTAGTCTGCTTCTGCCATTTCCATTATGAATAGGCAAGCATCGTCAATCACTTATTGTTTGTCCGACCTCAAGTGCGGCAATCAATAAAGGGGAACCCTATGACCTCTCTGCCTGAAGGTACATTAAGTGGAGCAGTGATATCTTGGTTGGGCTGTGGTCTAGAGAATTGCATTCAAGACCATTCGAATGGACATATTCTAAACTTTACCCCATTGATCACCATACCACAGTACACAGGAATTGCGTCACTGCGTGATTAGAGTATGGGAATCATGTTAGCTAACGCTGTACTACAGTAGTGAACAGCAATAATGCTCGGCCTGGACTTGGAAATAACACAGTTTCTTCAGCCCATATTTCTCATGATATGCCAAATACAGACGTGTCACACTGCTTTTTGACAAGTATAACATGCTTCGAGCAAAGTTTAAAAGAATGCTTAGCAAATTATTATGTAAACATCATAATCAATTATGAGGCACTGAGGATCAAACGCTCAGAAGAAGCAATTCATTTCTTAATTTAAGACTGTAATCTCTCTACTGCTCCCCCTTCTACTGAGGGCTTCCCACCACCCATTAGAAACTTCCTCTGCCCCCATGGAGGCAATATCACCCACCCTTTTTGGGAACCACTGGACTAGAACTTTGCTGGTCTGGCAAGAATTTGGGAAATCCTGAGATTGTGGAAGAAGACTCCAATAATGAAAGCTCTTCCTCCCTGTGGTGATGCTGTTGGGACTGGGTGAAACGGGCTCCCTGTAAAGCGTGAAACAATTGTTAAAAGATGCAGAGGTGCTGGGGTGGTTGGATGCAAAGTGTGCTCCAAGTTCTGGGGAAGCAGAAGAGGAACGTGGTGGGTGTTAATTGTTTAGGTGATTTGCAGACCACAGGGGAGTCAGGCTGAAATCTGTGATCACGTCTAAGCTGAGGGCACAAACTTCTTATAACGATTCTTACTCAGTATACAACTGGCCTCTCCGAACTTTCCCAAACGTTCACTAGTTGCCCATTCTTTTTGCTTTCTCAGCGACGGGTCCTGTACCAACAGTCAATCTTCTGATAACCAATTGCCAAATGTTTAAATAAAAATAGCAATGTATATTAACCAAGGTAATAAACACAAAAAAAAGGCAATGACCACCCTGGGGTTCATTTCTACGATGACCAAATGTGAAAAGGAAAAAAAATTGTATTCAGTTCACATGGACTTCTTTAATGGCATTTGAAAAATTAGGTGTCATTTTGATGTCTCTGTGGTTATAAAGTGATGGAAAAAGATGCAAAAATCTTTGCAATAATCATATGAGAGCACAGACACTAAGAATTGGAGGGGTTTAAGATTACGACCGACGTGTCTCCAATGGTGGGGTAAAAGACTGATCCTCAGTACCAGATATACTGATGTGAGTTTGGTACATGTGTTCAGTGGGGGGGGGGGTGCAGATGTTCACTGAGAGAGGTATAGGTCAGTATGTAGGGTGAGCAAGAGGTCAGGAGATTAAGCTTTCAAGAATGCATTCTTGAATTGATGGAAGTACTGGGGCAGGTTTTGCGCAGGGAGAAGCGTGTGCTCATTAATAAACCCGTTCTCTGTTTTGTCTTTGCAGCACAGTTTGGTGCGACTGGGGAAGAGGAGAATGCTAATGTGACTCATGCCTTCACTGGCAAACTGGCCTTGCACTGGCACGGAAGCTGGTTTGACAGGATCTCTGAGGGACCACTGAGAAGAACGCTTCAGTGCGTAGGGACTTCCCGTGCAGGACTGTGTCAGCATTCCAGACTCAAAGCCAGTAGCGATGAGAATGAGGAGCAAATATGCAATTATTCTATTTTTTGTTGTTGCTCTTGTGATCATTGAGAAAGAAAACAACATAATTTCAAGGTAAGCTACTTCTTCAAAGGGTTAAACTATTGAGTTAAACCTTGATGAAAATAAACTTGTCTGGTCTGGCACTAACCATTTGATTTGGATGGTGCAGCTCTGGACATCCAGCTCTATGGAGTTTTACCCAATTATGGACAGTTACATTAATGGTGTTAACGTGCAAATCATCTAATTAAATTACGGCCACACTCAAGCTGAGCTTCTTGTCATGTGCACAAGTATGGTGAAAGACCTCTTGTAGCATCACAGGCATGTAGGTACAGACCAGACGTGGAATATAATTTATACATAAAATAATACCATATATTGAATAAAATAGACTGTGTAAAAGCAAGGCCTTAGAGCCAAAAAAAAGGACACAAAGACCTCCATGGTAGTACAAACACTCATGATAGTACTCAAGCGGCTGAATACTCTCCCCTGTTTCTGTATTAATTTGCAAGTGGACATTATGCTGACTGCAGCCTGCAGTGAATCTATGGTACGTCTGTCTCCTTTTCCAGCCATAAACAGCATCTCCAATTTAAGCGAATGCAGATAAATAGCAGAAGAGGGGAGGAGAAGATGGCGGCGTGACACAGCGAGTGCGGCCTCTCCAGTGAATGATATCTGTATTTGTCAAGTAGGATGCCGTGCACAATCCTGCTTTGATAGAGACAGACGTGAGAAGCGCAAAGGAACATCTGGAGAAACTATTGAAATGCCTGCCTCGCTGCTGCTGCTACTGTGCAATCGAGAATCTCCGGAGGGGAAGACCCTGAATCCTTGGCTTTGCTTGTTGCTTGGCGGCCGGGGCCGGGGTCAAAGTGCTCGGCAGAGATGGTGCTCAGTGCTCGGTTTCAGAGGGTTGGTCAGAGGCTCGAAGTTTTCGGACGGACTCAAGGGTTGGCTGTGGTCGGGTGCTTCCAGGGTGCTGCATTGGCAAGTTTGTGGCACTGGACGTTCATGGCAGGGAGAGTTTTTCTTCCTTCTACCGTCTGCGTGAGATGATGGGACTTCCGAGACTTTGAAACTTTTTGTTTACCGCGCCCATGGTCTGTTCTTTATCAAATTACGGTATTGCTTTGCACTGTTGTAACTATATGTTATAATTATGTGGTTTCTGTCAGTTTTTTCAGCCTTGGTTTGTCTTGTGTTTCTGTGATATCATTCTGGAGGAACATTGCATCATTTCTTTATGCATGCATTGCTAAATGACAATAAACGAGGACTGCGTGTCCTCATTATCTAATTTAATAATCTAATCTAATCTAAATAATTTGCATTTCCTTTCGCTTCAGCAGGGTGAGGGAGAATGAAGCTCATCAAAATAAAAGATCCCAAGTTTATTGTCATCAAATTTATGACAAAGAACATGAGAACTTTTGCTTTAATAATTTTAATTCACACTAACTGTGCTGAAGTGAAAGACTATGTCAATTGTTAATCTGTTACAAATCTATTGAAACCTTGACTGTTTCTTTCCTTTAATAAATACTCATGATTTCAAATTTTTTCTCGTTTAAATTCTTTAAGGAAGCAAAACTAGGGATCACTTACAAATGCAATCCCAGTTCATACATGACTCTTCCCGTTAATAAAACTGGACCAACAACCCATGCTGCCTGTTTCCGGAGAGAGTCGGGAGCTGTGAGTGTTTAGTCACTCCTCTTAAACCCAGCCTTGCACAGATCTGCATCATCAGAGAGTGAACATGTTTGCCGCAGTGCTGAAGACCTGGTTTCAATCCTAACCTTGGGTGCTGTCAGTGTGGAGTTTCTTGTGACAAGTGCTCTGCTTTCTTCTCTCATCCCAACAAGGTGCAGGTTGGCAGATTAACTGGCCTCTGTAAATTACCCCTAGCACGGGGTTGAGTGGTAGAAACTGGGGGATACTGGTGAGAGTGAGGAAAGGATAAAACAGTGGGATTACTGTCAACGTGGGATGGATTCAGTGGGCTGAAATGCTGTGTACCTCCACAAATAGACTCTATTTGTTGTTCCCTCAGCTGCTGGGCACCGTGATGAGAGAATCCCTGTTTTGCAGGATGTGGATTCCTGTCCACAGGATAAGAAAAATAAAGGGATGTTATTTATCTTTTAATTATTTTATAGTAACATTTAAAATTATTTCTTAATGTTTACAAGTTTTGAATTAATTTTATTAATTTAAAATAATTTACATTTATTGCAGTCTTAAATAGCAGAGATAATTCACTTCTGCATGAATCCCCATTTTAAGAGGGGACAGTGTTCTGCCGCACAATTGCATTCAAAACCTTGCCAAAGCCTTTCAGGATGTCATCTCAGTAGCATGCTCTACAAAGGTCCCCTCTCTGCTGATGCCTCATGAAACCTCATATGTCCCATGTGCAGTGTCAGATTAATTAGCCTTTCTAAAGAAGATCTGCATTTTCTGGAGTTTAAAGAAATGATGAACGATTGTATTTAAACATGCAAGATGTAGAGGCGGCAAAAAGATTTCTTGAGATGAGTTTCAAATGAGGGACTTAGCTAAAAGTTCAGGGGGTGGACATTCAGAAGTAGGCTGTGCAGGATGATAAATATCTGGATTTACCTTCCCCAAGGGGGCTAGATCTTTGTGAGTATGTAAAGTGAAGGAAGATAACTTTTTCATGACCATAAGGTGTTGGCACAGAAGATTTCATAAGACCTGGGGCAGTTCAGCCATCATCATATTGAATGGTGGGGTAAGGTTGACATCGTGGCCCCTGCCCATACCCCACATGAGCCATCTGTTGTCGGCCCCCAACCAACACATATTCCACTCTCCCCTCCTACCCCTCCTCACAGTCCCCCACCCTGCTCTCATGACTATACCCATTCCCCACATGAAGCCACCACGGTGGGCTTCACAGCTGAACAGGTGAGAAGACAGCTGAAATGTCTCAACCCAAGCAAGGCTGCAGGCCCGGATGGTGTCAGTACCAGGGTGCTCAAAGCCTGTGCCCCTCAGCTATGTGGAGTACTTCGCCATGTCTTCAACCTGAGCCTGAGGCTCTGGAGGGTTCCTGTGCTGTGGAAGACGTCTTGCCTCGTCCCTGTGCCGAAGACGCCGCGCCCCAGCGGCCTCAATGACTACAGACCGGTGGCATTGACCTCCCACATCATGAAGACCCTGGAGAGACTTGTTCTGGAGCTGCTGCGGCCTATGGTCAGGCCACACTTAGATCCCCTCCAGTTCACCTACCAGCCCCGACTAGGAGTTGAGGATGCCATCGTCTACCTGCTGAACCGTGTCTACGCCCACCTGGTCAAGCCAGCGAGCACTGTGAGGGTCATGTTTTTTGACTTCTCCACTGCGTTCAACACCATCCGCCCTGCTCTGCTGGGGGAGAAGCTGACAGCGATGCAGGTGGATGCTTCCCTGGTATCATGGATTCTTGATTACCTGACTGGCAGACCACAGTACGTGTGCTTGCAACACTGTGTGTCCGACAGAGTGATCAGCAGCACTGGGGCTCCACAGGGGACTGTCTTGTCTCCCTTTCTCTTCACCATTTACACCTCGGACTTCAACTGCTGCACAGAGTCTTGTCATCTTCAGAAGTTTTCAGATGACTCTGCCATAGTTGGATGCATCAGCAAGGGAGATGAGGCTGAGTACAGGGCTATGGTAGGAAACTTTGTCACATGGTGTGAGCAGAATTATCTGCAGCTTAATGTGAAAAAGACTAAGGAGCTGGTGGTAGACCAGAGGAGAGCTAAGGTACCGGTGACCCCTGTTTCCATCCAGGGGGTCAGTGTGGACATGGTGCAGGATTACAAATACCTGGGGATAAGAATTGACAATAAATTGGACTGGTCAAAGAACACTGAGGCTGTCTACAAGAAGGGTCAGAGCCGTCTCTATTTCCTGAGGAGACTGAGGTCCGTTAACATTTGCTGGGACGATACTGAGGACGTTCTACGAGTCTGTGGTGGCCAGTGCTATCATGTTTGCTGTTGTGTACTGGGGCAGCAGGCTGAGGGTAGCAGACACCAACAGAATCAACAAACTCATTCGTAAAGCCAGTGATGTTGTGGGGATGGAACTGGACTCTCTCATGGTGATGTCTGGAAAGAGGATGCTGTCTAAGTTGCATGCCATCTTGGTCAATGTCTCCCATCCACTGCATAATGTACTGGGTGGGCACAGGAGTACATTCAGCCAGAGACTCATTTCACCGAGATGCAGCACTGAGCGTCATAGGAAGTCATTCCTGCCTGTGGCCATCAAACTTTACAACTCCTCCCTTGGAGGGTCAGACACCCTGAGCCAATAGGCTGGTCCTGGACTTATTTAATAAATTACTGGCATAATTTACATATTACTATTTAACTATCTATGGTTCTATTACTATTTATTATTTATGGTGCAACTGAAACGAAAACCAGTTTCCTCTGGGATCAATAAAGTATGACTATGACTATGACTATGTTTGATGGGGTGAGTAATCTACTGCTGTAGCTATATGTTCTGTTATTGTTTATTACGTCTGGCTCAGTGTGGGTGGTGTGGGCAGGCAGGAGCATGGGCAGAGATTTCAGGAAGCTGGTTGGGTCCATGGCAATTCCACTCTTTGTTCCTTCAATAAATTCTGCCTACATTTCTGTTTTTAAATCCCAAACTGTTGATGTGTTCTATTTGTATACTTCCTTAATAAATAAACTGAGGTTTGGCTGCTGCCAGCAAGCTCAACATTTATTGTGCAAATAAACCGTGATAGATGGACACTTCCTTAAACTGCAGCAAGGGTTAACTAACCCTCATACTCCAGAGATTGTGTTGGGAGTATAAGGATCTGGCCCCGAGATGATAAAGGGACATCTTTAGTTGCAGGGGTCCTTGAATCCACTGGTGTCCCAAAGTACCTTCTGTAGTTATCCAGGGTGCCAGTACCTCGGCAGGCCAGGCAGCATCTATGGAAAAGAGTCCTGATGAATGGTCTCGGCCTGAAACATCAACCGCACTCTTTTCCATAGATGCTGCCTGGCCTACTGAGTTCCTCCAGCATTTTTTGTGTGTGTTGCTTGGATTTCCAGCGTCCGCAGATTTTCTCTGGTTTGTAGTATTCAATTGTGCTGGTTTTTTTTTGCATTGGTGGTGGAAGGGTTTAGTCTGTCAGGAAATGGAATATGTGCTACCATATACCAAACTTGTAAAGTGTTTTGGTATCCACAGAGTACAGGTTGTTTCATTGCAGGTCCAAAAGCAAGGTCTTGGCTCAAAATGCTTATGTTTATTCTCCTCCATATATGCTGCTTGTCTGGCTAAGTTCCTCTTGTGTGTTGCTTCAGCGCAGGTCCTGATTAGCTGTGAACCAGTATGGGAGCCATGGTAGAGGCTGGCCTCTCACCCTGTGGATGTGACCTCCTTTGTTTTTTGTTTCCACCTTTTCACACTCTGCTGGGATTTGATCTCATTTTGGTTAGTTACTGCACCAGAAACATACTATAATGCTGTAATACTGCCAGATATCCATCCAGCAGCGAGTGAAACTGGTGTTATAAATAATACTTAATCCTGATTGATTTATACATTTAGTTCTTTAGCATAAACAGACTGATAAACTCTCAGTGTAATAATGCACGGACGCATCCTATTTATAATGTGGATTTATTGAGTAAATATAGAAGTTTGTTTATTCTCCTCAGCCATCAGTTGACTATGATTAGAATGTCAGTCTGTTGACAGTCCGTTCTATGTATGATGTTGATCCATTGACAGATCCCACTGATAAGGTGGATTCATTAATAGATTCTGTGTATAAAGCCCATCCATTGCTGGCCCCGTTTATGGTATCTATACCTTGACAAATTGTTTATATTAATAGTAGTTCATAGTGTCCATCCAGCGATAACTACTCTTTACAATTTTGATCTGTTGGTAAAATTGTAATGCCGATTTCTGATATGTTTTCCATATTTTCTTCTAACATCCGCTGATTAAATCTAAAGTCTAGATTTACTGAGGATAATTCTATTAAAATGTTACCTTCTTCCTCTTCAGGGTGTCAGACAAGTTTACGCTGAAATTACCTCACGTGGAATTGGTGGAGCCAAACAACACAATTTCGGCCAGAGCCTTGACTGAGAATAACTCCCTTCTCTCGAGCTCAAACACTGCCCTCTGGCAGCTGCTGAAAGCACAGAGAAACTGCTCCTCATCGCAGGCTGTGCCAAGAAGAGAGGAAAGAAAGGACTTGGTAGAGAGAAAGCACTTGCTGTTGATGGCTACGACAAGGACAGGCTCTTCCTTTGTTGGTGAATTCTTCAACCAGAACAACAATATATTCTACCTGTTTGAACCACTGTGGCACGTGGAGAAGACGGTGACATTTGAACCAGGTGGAATGAACGGTGTGGCCACGTCCATCATATATCGTGACGTGGTGCAGCAGTTAATGCTGTGTGACCTGTACGCGTTAGAGAGCTTCCTGTTCCCAATGCCCGACCGCCATATTACGGGCTTCTTGTTCCGGCGAGGCTCAAGCAAGTCCTTGTGCGAGGGAGCAGTCTGCACTCCGGCCAAGAGAGGGGGGACGGAGAGGTTCCCCTGTCGTTTGCGTCATTGTGGGCTCCTCAACATGACCTTGGCTGCTCAAGCATGTCTCCAGAAGCAGCATGTGGCCATGAAGACTGTCCGGCTAAGGCAGCTGGAGTTTCTTCGGCCGCTGGTGGAGGACCTTAGGATCAACCTTAGGATCATTCAGCTGGTGAGGGATCCCAGGGCTGTGCTAGCATCTCGGATGGTGGCCTTCCCCAGTAAGTACGAAGCGTGGAAGAAGTGGGCCAATGAAGGAGAAGTGCCTGATGACGAGGAGGTGGGTAAACTCCGAGGGAACTGCGAGAACCTCCGTGCCTCAGCACAGCTTGGTATCAGCCAACCGCCCTGGCTCAAGGATCGCTTCATGCTGATGCGCTACGAGGACATTGCCCTAGAACCCGTGAAGAGAGCACAGGAGATGTACCGCTTTGCTGGCATTCCCTTCACTCCTGAGGTCAAGAAGTGGATTTACGAAAACACCCAAGCTTCCAAGGCCAGTGACAATGTTTACTCAACGCACAAAAACTCTTCAGAGCAGTTTGAGAAATGGCGACTCGGTCTGCCATTCAAGATTGCCAGAGTTGTCCAACAAGTGTGCGAGCCAGCGATGAAATTGTTTGGCTACAAGTTTGTCAAAGACGCAGCAACACTTGCCAACAGATCCGCCAGCCTGCTCGAGAACAGAAACTTCTGAATAACCTAATTTAGGGAGAAATTTTGGTTGTCTTCCAGTCACTGAAGGAATACAGTTTATTGTCAGAGATAAAGCTTGAAGGTTCTTGGACCTTCTTCAGAAGCGTTAAGTAAATTTAACATCTCCTGGATGGATGTGCAATGGCCTTATTAGGCATGACAAGGACAGAGCAGTTGCCTGAGTACAGATAATAATGGAAACACATATATTATGCACACACATGAGGGATTTATTTATTAAAGGAAAGATTATTTTTATGACTTGATTTTATAAAGATTTAGCATGGTGTTGAGGCTAGATGGGGTGACAGGGTTACAAAGGATCTTAATCCTATTTTTACTGAATTTAGACATTAGGGTTAAAAATCAAATTATAGGGGATGTGAATTTATTTTTGATTTTAAATTATAGAAATTCTTTTTATAGAATTTCAGGGCTTATTTTTCACCCAATTTTAGAGATACCTTTAGGACAAATATTATATTTTTGACTAGATATTGAGCCTAAATTTGAGACTAAATTTGAAGGGGGAGTGAATGTAATGGCTAGATAAATGCTCAAAGTTTTAGAGATGTATTGTAGACATTTGGTGTAAAACAATTCTTTTGTTAGTGGGATTTGAGATTTGATTCCTTCTTTATTTCCACCTCTTGAATAACTTCTCTTAGATCTTTTATTCAAATTGACATGCTATTGTAATCTATGCAGAGGAGCTTATGCTGGTCCAAGAATGAACTTCTGCACAGCCACATTGACAAGACATTTTGGTTACTTACAATCCCATTTCATTCTCAAGATTTCAATTAGGTTTGTAGTGGATTAAATGCAGATGACTACACCCTGTGGGTCAAGAGAAAGTGCTAGAAGCCGTACTATTGAAGTAAAGTGACTCTAAAGCCCAGACTTCAAGTGGTGATACCTTTATTCACATTGATATCATGGAAAGCCTGTAGTTACAGAACAATTTTGGCATATATCATACTGATGAATAAGCATATATTTGTGACCAGGAGCAAGTAATTTTTAACCATAGAATAGACAAGTGACTAAATCACATGAGTGTGTGACCTCTTTTCGTCCATTTACACTTAGTGCCCTAATCCTGATTCTGGAAGACTTGTCTGCTGTCTGCAGGTCTAAGTTTAGGACATTGGTTTACAAAAGTTCATTGGGCTACAACATTCAAATTGAAAAATCCAACTACTTAGTTCATTAACCCTTTTGCTTACCCTTCTTTCACACCTACGCAAGGCGACAGGCATCACCCACAACCTTCCAACACCAATCTTAAATGTTACTGGAATAAGTGTTCTGTCTTGAACAACTGTTAAAGATCCAAGTTTCCGGCTGAAACTCCTAAGAATCTTAATAAATGAGAATAAACTTCACCTGTCTAGAAACTGACTGCATCAAAAATAAAGCTGATTCACACTCTGCTAGATCAATGGTTCATTTATAAGCAAAATAATCTTTTCACCCAGTCCCATGGTATCTCTTCCAGGGTCAGGCTAATAGTACACACCACCCACCACCAACGCCAAAGGAAGACTAGTTATTCGGGGAGTTCTGCATTGAATCTTGGAGTAAAGAGCCCTGACTACAATGCCTTTGTAATCTGTTCCCTCTGGTATTTTAGCAGGGTGTGGCTAGTTTGTAGTGTGCGCACAGGCAGTAGTTATAATGGCGTTTGTACATCTTGGGAGCATCCACTGGATCATAGAGAGCTGGGATCTGGAAGAGTGCTGTGAGAAATTTGGATAGTGTGTATCTGCTATAAATGCTATTGTTACTTGGGCAATTAATGCTCCTTTTGAAGTTCGTTTAGATTCAGGACTTGAGGGAACTCTTGCATTCTGGTCCTGCTTTAGCGAACAGCAATAAATCAGTCACCAACATGCTGCATTAACCAGCTCATTTGCATGATTGTTCTTCCTGGCATCTAAGGTTCTCTAAGAGAATCAGGCCATCGTATTTTAGCTGACCACATCCATGGAATTTAGTTGACAGTGCAGAGCACTGCCACATTGCATGTCTGCAACAGTCATCTTGACTGATGGCTGGGCTTTCAACAGTCAGATTTTCTGCCTTAGGAGCCACATCAAAGATTGGCATAACCTGTGGGAGAGAACAGGGTGGCCTTGGGGTAAGAACTGCATACGATTGAGACCTTTGTGTTCGTTCTTGGACCAGTCAAGTAAGCAGCTTAGCACAGGGCTTTGCCTATTTACAAGCTGTGTTTGTTACTTAGTTCTCAAATGGTAACTGTTTAATCCCAAACCCGTCCATGGTCTTGTCACAGCACTCTGTGTAAGTGCTTCAGAGTTGTGTTTTTATCATGCTTTGATTTGACATCGCAGAGTCTCTAACTCTGACCTCTGACCTGCTGAAGACTCCTGAGCCAGGCTGAAGCTATGGGATGCCAAGGCTAAGGAGAGCTCAAATACTTGATCATGTCCTCTTTACTTCATCTTGTTTAATGATTAATTTTTGGGCAATGTGAAGGAACTAGTCAGCTCTTGGTCTCTCAGTTATTTTATTTGGCCAATAGGTCAAACTAACCTGCAAATCACAGCAACACAGGTGTGAACAGGAGTCTTGGCTGTTAAATGTGCAAGCTCAGATCCATTCTAGCTGTGAGAACACACGTAATTTTACCTCATGTCTGCCCGATATCAGGTATCTTCACAGGATATCGGGGAGTTGCTCTGCAGCTGGCTTGCAGAGAGTTGATCATTGGATACACAAATTATGGATGTACTGTAGGTCGGGGTTTGTCTCTGATAATTGTGTTTCATTTTACTGTAACCATGGTTGGGAATATCTCTGTAAGGTGGCTGACATGTCATTAAATATTCATTACATGGTAATGCCTTGCTCTGTGCTGGCATTTTGTCCTGTTAAATACTCACACTCTTGGACAGCACTGGTCTTAGATTTTCAGTTATCAGTTAACTCAGAGGACATTATGGGTTAACTGGTAACCTAAAGTCATGTTCATACCTAAGGCTAAAGGGAGCTTTATGAGAAATATCAAGGTCATTGGTTTGCCTTCATCTCCAAAGCCATGCCCTTCAAACTGAAATCATAGTTAGTCTCTTGACCCAAAATATTGACTATCCAATTCCATCCAAGGATTTTGCCCGACCCACTAAATTCTTCCAGACTTCCCTTGTTGCTCCAAATTCCGGCTTCTGCTGTCCCCAGTGTCTCCATTGCTGTAGAATCTGGGGGCAGGTAGGGGTGGTGGTCAACATTTCTTTTAAAATCAAAACTGCAGAAACAAGAATGGAGCCTGTCAAGGTTTGGTTATCTGCAGAATTGCACTATTAAACTAAATGCCAAACTGTTTCTAGAAACATAGAAATAACTGAATCATAAGAGCCATTTGGCCCTTTGCTACTATACTCTGTCAATGCAATCATTGATCCATTGCCTCAGAATATCACTGCTCTCCCCATATAATCCCTTATACCTTGTGTGTCCTGAATGCTTTTCATTACTGCCATTCATTTTCCCATCCCTCCACCTACTTCCATCTGCTGTTACCAACATGCTCAACATATTTTGTCTCCTATCTCCTACTCCGTCTGTTCCTACCATCTCTCCCTTATCTGCTTCCATTCATATCTTGTTCTCTTATCAGAATCGACCATTGCAGTCTTTTGTTGTCTCCACATAAAACTTACTGGCCCCTGTCACTATTTCCAAACCTCTCTCCAACAAACTACTTTCCCCAGCAACGCACTTTTGGTCACCCTATTATAGGCAAGATGTTATTGAGCTGGAAAAGCTGTAGAAGTTTTAAAAGGATCTTGCCAGGACTTGAAGGATTGTGTTTTGGGAGAGTTTGCATAGGCTATAATTATTTTCCTTGCTTGCATGACATATTGAAAGCTAATCTTATAGAGGTGTATAAAATCATGAGGGGCACAGATTAATTGCTCTCAGCTGTTTCGTAAATGAAGTAATGGAAAAAGACATCACAAATTCTGCTTGTAACCATTGTAATGCGCACAGTCTTTTTCCCTGTGATGGGGAATCACAGTCGGGAGGGCATATGTTTAAGATGAAAGGAGAAAGAGTCAATAGGAAATTAAGGGGTAACTTTTTTATACAGAGGGTGGCCTGCGGAGTGGAAGATTTCAGAGTGAATTGGACATCATTCCCTGTGGAAGTTATGTGGCAGTTTTAAAAAGCGAATGACTCCAGTTGGATCTTCTCCATGGAGCAGGAGATTGTTTGGATTAAAGTAACTTAGCAAGGGCCAATAAAATGAAGTGAGGTTTAAGCAGAGCAGCCATTGTATGACTGCACAGTGTTAGGGTGGTCAGGCTTTGAGTGAGAACAGGCACAGGCTAAAACTTAAGCTTGAGAAGTTAGTGGTATAACAAGTGTAGGCAGGGTGGTAGTTCAGGCAATAGAATGCTCTTGTTGGATTTCAGGGACCCTAACATTTCTCTAATGACTACATCAGCAGGAAGTGCACCCAACAACAGCTCCTACTGGCAATGCCAAGGAACTGGAGCTGGATGTACTCGACTATCTAGGATGCTGAAAACTTCATAGATGAGACTTTTACTGAGGTGGTCACACCCAGAGTGCAGGCTTCTAATAGTAAATGAGTGAACACCAGGAGACTGTAAGCAGTCAGTGCAGGGTGCCTCTGTGGCCATTCCCCTCAGCAGTGTACACATTTTTGGATAATATTGATGGGGTGGGGTGGGGGAAGATGACCTATCAGGGCACAGCAGCAGCAGCTAGGCCAGTGGCATTGTGACTGTGTCTGAGGCTCAGTAGGAAAGGGTAAAGTCAAGCAAAGGGATAATGATAAGGGGTATAGCCTGCAGATTTTGAGTCCATGAGAAAGAAGCCAAGATGGTGTGTCGCCTCCCAGGTGTGAGCATCCTAGCTGACTCAGATGGCTGCAGAAGATTTTTAAGACAGAGGGTGAAAAGCCAGATGTCGTGGTGCACGTTGGCACTAATGACATAGCTAGAAAGGGAGAAGAGGTCCTGCACAGTGTGTTTAGGGAGTTACAGAAAAGGATGAAGAGCAGGACCTCTGAGGTAGTAATACTGTATCTGGTTTACTGCCAGTATTGCATGCTAGTCAGGGCAGGAGTAGATAGTACAGATAAATGAGTGCTGAGGGAGTGGTGCATGGGGCAAGGTTTCAGATTTCTGGATCATTGGGATCTCCTCTGGAGAAGATATGACCTGTATAAAAAAGACTGGTTACACCTGAACCCGAGTAGGATTGAAATCCTTGCCGGTAGGTTTGCTAGAGCTGTTGGGAGGGTTTAAACTAAGTTGGGAGGGATATGGGAACCAGAGTGATAGGGCTGAGGATAAGGCAATTGACATACCAAGTTGATACAGTGTATTGTGGGACTGTGAGGCAGAAGATAGGGCAAAATTGTAGTCAGTGGGATGAATTGAAGAGTGACATGGAGGCAAAACCAAAGAGGGTGATGAATACAGGACTGAAGGTGATATATTTGAATGCATTCTGTATACAGAATAAGGTACATGATTTTGTAGTGCAGTTAGAGAGTGGCAGATGTGATGTGGGCATCCCTGAGTTGTGAGTGAAAGGAGGTCATAGTTGGGAGCTCATCATCCAAAGATACACTATTGTTCAAAAGGACAGGCAGGTAGCTAGAGGGGTGAGGTGGATCTGATGGTAAAAAAAATGAAATCAAATCCCTGGAGAGAAGTGACTTAGGATCAGAAGATGTAGAGTTCTTGTCAGAAGAGTTAAGAAACTGCAAGGGTAAAAAGACCCTGATAGGAGTTATATACAAGCCCCCAAGCTTTAGCCATGATGTGGGATATAAATTTCAATGGGAAATAGAAATAGAAAAGCCATGTAATAAGGGCAATGTTACAATGGTCATTGGGGATTTCAATATGCAGGTAGATTGAGAAAATCGGGTTGGTGCTGGAATTTGTAGAATGCCTACAGGATGGCTTTTTGGAACAGCTTTCGGTGGAGCTCAATGGGGGAATCACAATTCTGGATTGGATGTTGTGTAATGAATCTTATTTTATTAGGGAACTTACGGTAAAGGAACCTTTAGGAGAAGGTGATCATAATATGATAGAAATCACCATGCAGTTTGAGAGGGAGGAGATAAATCAGCTGTATCAGTATTACAGTGGATTAAAAGGAATCACCGAGGCATGAGAGAGAAACTGGCCAAAGTTAATTGGAATGGGACACTGGTAGGGATGATGACAGAACAGCAATGGCCGGAGTTCCTGGGAGCAGTTAGGAAGGCAAAGGATAGATACATCAGAAAAGTGAACAAGTATTCTAAAGGGAGGATGAGGCAAACCATGGCTGACAAAGGAAATCAAAGACAGCCTAAAGGCAAAAGCAATGAAATTAGTAGGAAGTTAGAGGATTGGGAAACTTTTAAAATTAACAGAAGACAACTAAAAAACCCGTAAGGAGAGAAAAGATGAAATATTTATTTACTTAGTGCTGCAGTGCAGAGTAGGCCCTTGCCGCCCTTTGTGTTGCACTGCCTCAGCAACCCCCGACAGCTCCAATTAAAACCTAACCTGATCGCAGGATAACTTAAATCAACCAGTTAACCTATGCGGTATGTCTTTGGACTGGCAGGAATCCGGAGCACCTGGGGAAAACCCACACATTCCACAGAGAGGACGTACAGACAACTTGGAGAGGACGCTGTGATTGAACTCCAATCTCCAGCTGTAATAGAGTCTGCTAACTGTTATACTACCATGGCACCTGTGAAAATATGCTAGCCAATAATATCAGAGGGTACCAAAAGTTTTTCCAGATATATAAAAAGTAATAGGTGAGATTGGATATTAGACCACTGGAAAATGACATTGGAATGGTTGTAATGGGGACAACGTAATGTCGGATGAACTTATTAAGCAACAGTCTTCGCTGTGGGAGACACTAGCAGTATGCCAGAAATTCAAGAACATCAGGAGGAAAAAGTAAGTTTAGTTGCAATTACTGAAGACGAGTAGTTTAGGAAGCTGAAAGCTCTGAAGGTAGATAGGTCACCTGGATCAGATGGAAAGAAGTAGCTGAAGAGATTGTGGAGGCGTTAGTGATGATCTTTCAAGAATTACTGGGTTCTGGAATCATTGCAGAGGACTGGAAAGTTGCAAATGTCACTCCACTGTTTAAGAAGGGAGGGAGGCAGAACAAAGGAAATTGTAGGCCAATAGGCCTACTTTCAGTGGCTGGGAAGATGTTGCTGTCCATTCGTAAAGAGAGAAGTTTTGGGGTAATTGGACGGATAGTAAAAAAGCAAAGTTAGCATGCAGTCAGACTTTTGGAAGGGCAGGCAGACGATAGGACAAAATTGCAGCCAGCAGGATGATTATCAGTGCATTATGGATGCAGAATCAAAAGGAGTAGCAAATACAGTACTCAAAGTGTTAGATCTCAATGCGCGGAGTATAACAAATAAGGTGGATGATCTCGTTGCATATTTACAGGTAATCAGATATAATGTTGTGGCCATCACTGAATCGTGGCTGAAGGATGGTTGTGGTTGGGAGCCGAATGTCCGATGTTACATATTGTATCAGAGGGATAGGAAGTTAGGCAAAGGGGCTCTGCTGGTAAAGAATGAAATCAAATCATTAGAAAGATGTGACATAGGATTGGAAGATGTTGAATCCTTGTGGGTTGAGTTAAGAAATTGCAAGGGTAAAAGGACCCTGATGGCAGGTATATACAGGCCTCCCAACAGTAGCTGGGATGTGTATTACAGATTACAACCGGAATGATAGTCGTGGGAGATTTTAACAAGCAGGTAGACTGGGAAAATCATGTTGGTAATGGATCTCAAGAGAGTGGATTTGTTGAATCCTTAAGAGATAGCTTTTTAGAGCAGTTTGTCATTGAGCCTACTAGGGGATCAACTATACTGGATTGAGTGTTATGTAATGAACCGGAGACGATTTGGGAGCTTAGGGTAAAAGAGCCCTTAGAAGCCAGTGATCACGATATGATTGAGTTCAGCTTGAAATTTGATAAGGAGATGTCATAGATGTATTTCAGTGGAGTAAAGGAAATTACAGTGGTATGAGAGAGGAGTTGGTCAAAGTAAATTGGAAGGAGATGCTGGCAGGGATGACAGCACAGCAGCAATGGCTTGACTTTCTGGGAAAAATGAGAACGGTGCAGGATAGATGTATTCCAAAAACAGAAATACTCAAATTACAAAATAGTACAACTGTGCCTGTCAAGGTTTCAATAGGTACATTTAATGTCAAGAGAAACGTATACAATATCACATATTGAAATTCTTTTTCTTCACAAACATCCATGGAAACACAGGAGTGCCCCAAAGGATGAATGACAGTTGAATGTTAGTACCCTGAAGATGCAAACAAAGGAGTCACTTTCAGGTGCAATTGTCCTCGTAAGCAAGGGAGGTAAAACCTCATATAAAAGCAAAGAAGAGGGCATAAAATAAAGCAAAAATCAGCAGGAAGATAGAGGATTACAACACTTTTAAAAACCTATGGAAAGCAACTAAAATAGTACAGTATAGTATAGTATAGTCATACTTTATTAATCCCGGGGGAAATTGGTTTTCGTCACAGTTGCTCCATAAATAATAAATAGTAATAGAACCATAAATAGTTAAATAGTAATATGTAAATTATGCCAGTAAATTATGAAATAAGTCCAGGACCAGCCTATTGGCTCAGGGTGTCTGACCCTCCAGGGGAGGAGTTGTGAAGTTTGATGGCCACAGGCAGGAATGACTTCCTATGACGCTCAGTGCTGCATCTCGGTGGAATGAGTCTCTGGCTGAATGTACTCCTGTGCCCACCCAGTACATTATGTAGTGGACGGGAGACATTGACCAAGATGGCATGCAACTTAGACAGCATCCTCTTTTCAGACACCACTGTGAGAGAGTCCAGTTCCATCCCCACAACATCACTGGCCTTACGAATGAGTTTGTTGATTCTGTTGGTGTCTGCTACCCTCAGCCTGCTGCCCCAGCACACAACAGCAAACATGATAGCACTGGCCACCACAGACTCGTAGAACATCCTCAGCATCGTCCGGCAGATGTTAAAGGACCTCAGTCTCCTCAGGAAATAGAGACGGCTCTGACCCTTCTTGTAGACAGCCTCAGTGTTCTTTGACCAGTCCAGTTTATTGTCAATTCGTATCCCCAGGTATTTGTAATCCTCCACCATGTCCACACTGACCCCCGGATGGAAACAGGGGTCACCGGTACCTTAGCTCTCCTCAGGTCTACCACCAGCTCCTTAGTCTTTTTCACATTAAGCTGCAGATAATTCTGCTCGCACCACGTGAGAAAGTTTCCTACCGTAGCACTGTACTCAGCCTCATCTCCCTTGCTGATGCATCCAACTATGGCAGAGTCATCCGAAAACTTCTGAAAATGACACGACTCTGTGCAGTCGTTGAAGTCCGAGGTGTAAATGGTGAAGAGAAAGGGAGACAAAACAGTCCCCTGTGGAGCCCCAGTGCTGCTGATCACTCTGTCGGACACACAGTGTTGCAAGCACACGTACTGTGGTCTGCCAGTCAGGTAATCAATAATCCATGACACCAGGGAAGCATCCACCTGCATCGCTGTCAGCTTCTCCCCCAGCAGAGCAGGGCAGATGGTGTTGAACACACTGGAGAAGTCAAAAAAAACATGGCCCTCACAGTGCTCACTGGCTTGTCCAGGTGGGTGTAGACACGGTTCAGCAGGTAGACGATGGCATCCTCAACTCCTAGTTGGGGCTGGTAGGCGAATTGGAGGGGATCTAAGTGTGGCCTGACCATAGGCCGGAGCAGCTCCAGAACAAGTCTCTCCAGGGTCTTTAGGAGGGAAAGATGAAATATGAAAGCAAGCCAGCAAACAATATCAAGGTGGATAGAAAAACCTTTTTCGAGTACAGAAAAAATAAATGATGACAGTGGATATAGGACCTCTAGAAAATGAGGCCAGAGAAATAATAATGGGAGACAAGGAGATGGCATCAGTCTTCACTGTGGAAGACACTTTCAGTCTGCCGGGTGTTAAAGGGTGTGAGGGAAGAGAAGGGAGTTCAGTTACTATTACAAGGGAGAAGGTGTTCAAAAAGCTGAAAGACCTGAAAGTACATAAGTCACCTGTACCAGATGAACTGCACCCTAGAGTTCTGAACGAGGTAATGGCAGAGATTGTGAAGTCATTAGTAATGATCTTTAAAGAATCATTGAACTCTGGCATGGTCCCAGAGGACTTTTAAAAACCTACGGAAACCAACTAAAAGAACCATTAGGAGGGAAAGAAGAAATATGAAAATTCTAAATGTCACACCATTCTTTAAGAAAGGAGGGAGGCAGCAGAAAGGAAATTATAGACAGGTTAGTCTGAACTCAGTGGTTGGGAAGATGTTGGAGTCAATTGTTAAGGATGAGGTTATGGAGTACTTGGTGATACAGGACAAGATAGGACAAAGTTAGCATGGTTTCTTCAAGGGAAAATGTTGCCTGATGAACTTGTTGGAATTCTTTGAGGAGATTACAAGTAGTATAGATAAAGGAAATGTAGTGGATGTTGTACATTTGGATTTTCAGAAGGTCTTTGACAAGGTGCCACACATGAGGCTGCTTACCAAGTTAAGAGCCCATGGTATTACAGGAAATTTACTAGCATGGCTAGAACATTGGCTGATTGGTAGGTTACAGTGAATTGGAATAAATGGATACTTTTCTGGTTGGCTGCCAGTGACTAGTGGTGTTCTGCAGGGGTCTATATTGAGAGTACTTCTTTACACGTTTTACGTCAATGATTTGGATATGGAATTGATGGCTTTGTGACCAAGTTTGCAGACAATACAATGATAGTTAGAGGGGCAAATACTGTTGACGAAGAAGGGGTTCTGCAGAAGGTCATGGACAGATTAAGAGAATCATTAAAGAAGTGGCAGATGGAATATAGTGTGGAGAGCTATATTGTCATGCACTTTGGTAGAAGGAATAAAGGCATAGACTAATGGGAGGAAATTTAAGAACCAAGGACTTGGGAGTCCTTGTGCAGGATTTCCTAAAGGTTAACGTGCAGGTTGATTCCATGGTAAGCAAGGCAAATGCAATGTTAGCATTTATGCAGAGTTAGCATGAGAGGACTAGACTATAAGAACAAGGATGTGTTGGTGAGGCTTTATAAAGCCTTGGTTGGACCACATAGAGAATTGTGAGCAGCTGTGGACCCCTTATCTAAGAAAAACTGTTTGGGCTCCTTGCTCACCCCTACCCCTCATACCTTTGCTTCCACAGATGCTACAGGACCTGCTGGGTTCTTCTACCATCTGTTTCATAGTCAAAATTTTAGCATCTGCAGTATCTTGTGTCTGCTTGTCCATTCTGTCCATGTGTTGTGTTTCATCAGAATGGTAGCAGGCTGGATGTGAATTAATATTCTACAGACTGCCGTAACAAAGTGGTGATTGATAGCCACATGGATATTGTTAGATTTAAAGCAGAGTTGTAGAGTTCCAGCTTTGTTTCTCTCTCTGCTCTCATTCATCTCCTTCCATTTACTCCTCCAGGCAGATCAATTGTACCTAGAAATATTTGTCACCCTCCTTCAATTAGCACCACCATCTGTTTTCATCTAGTTTCTTATGATCTCATCCCTATCCGAGGTGGTTTCTTGGTTTTCTTCCACACAACCCCCTACCCTCACCCACCTCTCTGAAACTTAAAAACAAAATTGATTTCTAGCATTTCATAGATCTGATGAAATGTTAACTTGGTTTCTCTGCAGAAGCTGCCTAACCTGCTGAGCATATCCATCATTACTGTTTTTCTTTCAGAATTTTACCGTTTGCTGATTTTTTTTTTGTTGTGAAGAATTTGTACCAAAGAAGACTGGAAACTTAACAAGACTGTTATCTCTGACACACTTTCTTCCTATAATCACGTGGGTTTCCTCCCGTTTCCTTCTACATTCCAATCACGTGCAGGGTGCTCGGTTAACTGGTCACTGTAAATTCTCCACTGTGTAGGTGAGTAGCAGCTAAAAGAGTCGAAGGGTATGTGGAGAGAATAAAAATGGGACTTATGAGGGATTGACATACATAGTCACTTGATGATTGGGATGGTCTCATTGTGCTAAAGCGACTATGACTCCTCAAATCAATGTGACTGGGTGAGTGCATCCTTCATTTTCTGTTTTTCTTTCAGATTTCCAGGTTCTACAGACTTTTTTTGTGAAGAATTTGTACTTAAGAAGACTGAGAACTTAAAAAAACTATTTATCTTCTGCACACACTCTCTCTCGCTCTCACTCTCTCAAACTCTCTCTCACTTATACAGGGTCTTCAGAAGAGTGTTACAAAGCAGCCTGCCAATCTGCACATCTTTGAGGTGCGGGAGGAAACCAGAGAAACTCATAGGGTATCAGGGAGGTCATGCAAACTCCACACCTGACGTAAGGATTGAACCGAAATCCCCGGAACTGTAAGGCAGCTTCTCTGCTTGTTGCATTCTGTGCTGCCCCCACTTTATGACCAATATTCCAAACAAGATTTTTAGTATTTATTTCATAACTTAAGTGGTAAATTATTCCACTTTTTAACAAATCAATACTGAATGCTTCTTGTGTGGTGAAAGGTGATCTCTAGCCATTGAACGCTGCTGACTTTACCTCTGGTTTGCCTGCTGAGAGCCGACCTGCTGGGCGACCCTTCTCACAACCCACCTTATTATTTTGCCAAGTTCTTATTGAATGACGTAAAAGACAAAATAACTTTTATTATACAGATTTCTGGCTCATTTTTAAAAACAGTTTTAAGTTCCTCATTAAAAATTCCTTCTATTTAATGGCAGGACATGAGGAAAACAATTACATTCTTCACCCTCACAATAGTTATCTTACAACTTCCAGATCTGTTAAATTGTCCACTCTATCCAAAACCCTCATTTATTCTGTAAGTTTGGATCTCATCACTTCTCAATCATAGCTCCAAAGAAAATTGATATGATAATGGTACTTAAAATTACCTGTTTACCCCTTTCTCATCTTTCCTCAATGCTTTGATATTTGATCAAAAGTATAGCGATTGGTAGAGCTGTTGGCCTGTGAATTTTGAGTGCGAGGTTTGAAAGAAAGACAGCCAAGCCAATTGGTTTACTCGGCACTTTTTAAATTTGCTGAACCATTGGCCTGTGGATTTTGAGTGTGATCTTTGAAAAAAAATAGTGGACTAGTCAGGTCATTCAGTAATCTTGCAATCAGCAGAGTTATTGGCCTTAGATTTTGAGTTCTGAAAAATAAACAGTGGAGCCATTCAGGTCATTCAGCAAACTTGGTTGAGCAATTAAGCATTTGACAAGGACCAATAAAAAGAGGTTTAAGCAGAGAGGACATCATTGAGAATGGGACAGTTAGAGTGGTTTGAGGCTTTGTTGAGGTGAGGTGGAGGCTGATAGGTTTCTGGTAAGTTTCTTTCTTTTTCTATTACTGTCTGCTCGTGCAGTGAAAATAGGTCCAGGGACTGTGTGCTCTTCATGTCAGACATGGGAGTATTGCATCCAGCTTCAGATCCTTACAGGGCATTTTAGGGAACTGGAGCTGCAGCTGGATGACCTTTGGCTCCTACAGGAAAAAGAAGAGGTGATAGATAGTGATGACTATCTATCTTAGGTACAGAGGAGGTGTCAGGGTACGTTTTTTATGCAGAGAGTGGTGAGTGCATGGAATGGGCTGCCAGTGACGGTGGTGGAGGCAGGTATGATAGAGTCTGTTAAGAGACTCCTGGATAGGTACATGGAGCTCAGAAAAATAGAGGGCTGTGGGTAACCCTGAGTAATTTCTAAAGTAAGGACATGTTCAGCACAGCTTTGTGGGCCGAAAGGCCTGTATTGTGCTGTAGGTTTTCTATGTTTCTATGACTACATTCCTATAGCTTCTAAGTTGCAGGAGGCAGGTAGTGTGTGCCTGTCAGGAGAAGAAAAGGAAATAGTGTAAAGCACCTCACCTCAATAACTTGTACACTGCTTTGGATGACCTACCAGGGAAAAGCTGCAGATCTCTGGCACTGAGTCTAGCTATGCGGCTCAGAAGGAAGGGGTGGGGGGAGGGGGCGAGAAGAAGAGGAGTGCCCTGGTGATAGGGGATTCAATAGTTAGGGGAACAGCCAGGAGATTCTGTTGCCATGAAGGAGAAACCCGGATAGTATGTTGTCTCCCAGGTGCCAGAGTCAGGATTGTCTCAGAGTGGATCCAGAGCATTGTGAAAGAGAGGGTGAGCAGACAGATGTTATTATACATATTGGTACCAATGACATAGGTAGGAAAATGGAGGAGGCCCCGAAGAGAAAATATAGAGAGTTAGGGAAGAAGTTGAAAAGCAAAACCTTGAGGGTGATAATCTCTGGGTTGCTGCTTGTGCCACACACCAGTGAGGGTAAGAATAGGTTGATTGTGTGGCTGAAAAATTTGGTATAGGGGACAGGATTTCAGATTAGTGGATCATTGAAATATCTTCTAGGGCAGGTATGACTTGTACAAAAAGTATGGGTTGTGCCTGAACTCGGCAGTCAAATGTTGAGGTCATTATGGAGACTTGGCTGTCATAAGGGTAGCAATGGCTGCTGACTATTTTGGGGTTTAGGTGGAGGTAGGTAAAAGAGGTGTGGAGTAGCATTGCTAATCAGGGATAGTATCACATCTGCAGAAAGGGAAGACTTTGGAGAGGGATTGTCTACTGAGTCAAAATGATGGAATCCAGAAACAAGAAGCCACTCGGCTGGGGAGATGCTATAGACTTCTCAAAGCAACAAAGACAGTGAGGAACAGATCGGGAGGAGGATTTCAGAAAGGCCATTAAGGCTGTTTCCATGAGTGAATTCAACATTGCTAATATTGATTGTCATCTCCTTAGTTCAAAAGGATTAGGTGGAGCAATATTTGTTTGGTGTGTCCAGGAACGATCCATGACACAATATATAGACAGACCGAGTACAGGAGAAGCAATATTTGATTTGGTATTAGGCAATGAACCAGGTCAAATGTGCAGATCTCTCACTGGGTGAGCATTCCTGAAACAGTGACCACAACTCCCTGACCTTTACCATAGCCTTAGACTTGTTAGGATTAGACAGTATGGCGAAGTATTTCATTGGGGGAGGAAGAATTATGGTGCTATTAGACAGGAACTTGCGAGCACAAATTGGGAATGGATGTTTCCAGGGAAACACACAATGGAAATGTGGATGTTGTTTAGGGAACACTTGCATGGACTTTAGGATATGTTTGTCCCATTGAGGCAGAGAAAGGGAGGTAGCGTGAAGGAACCATGGTTGACAAGAGATGTGGAGCATCTCATCAAGAGGAAGAAGGAAGTTTATATTGGGTTTAGGAAGCAAGAATCATTCAGGGCTCTAGAGAGTTAGAAGGTAGCCAGGAAGGAGCTGAAGAATGGACTTAGAGCCAGAAGGGGTCATGAGGAAGCCTTGGTGCATAGGATTAAGGAAAACACCAAGGTGTTCTACACATACATGAACAACAGGAGGATGCCTCGAGTGAAGGTGGGACCCATCTGGAATCGAACAGGAGACGTATCTAGAATGGTTATCTTGGGTACACAGGAGACTGCAGTTTTCCCAAGTGAAATGGCAGGACCAGGGGCTGTCTTACAATATATTTCCTCCATAATTTTGTTTTTCCTTATACTGTAATACAGAAGAAGTATTTTTGCCCACTGAGTCTACACTGGCTCATAGAGAATTCCCATTTCTACTGGTTTTCCTGCAGTTATCCACGCATTTCCTTCAACGTTCCCACATATTGTAACATTCACCTACATACTAGGATCAATTTACAGAAGCTAATTAACCCACCAGTAGTGTGGGTTTTTAGGGTAAATTGTGGAAGCAAACAGGAGTACACTGAGGAACTGTGCTTGGTCTCACGAAGAACGTACGAATTCCAGTTGGACAAAACAGGTATCAGAATCAAACCCAACTCAATGGAGCTGTAGGGCAACAGCTCTATTAGCTGAACCACCAATGGATTTCACATTTAGCTGAAGACTGAGCAAGTTGCTTGGTGATTCAATTAAGACCTCAGCATCTCCTGTGGCTCCAGATATAGACAGCCACATTGATCCTGGGAGGAAGTGGGGGGGGGGGGGTGCTATTCTCTCCCTAGTTACCCTTTTGCTCTTAGGCTGCATAGAATTTCTTGGAATTCTGTTTTATCCACCAAAGATGTTTCATCTCCTGTTTTCACTTCTGATGTGTTCTTTTTTTTAATCTCTTATAGGTTCATCCGGCTGCCCATACCCAACCTATGCCTCCTTTATCCCAACCAAAACCTCAATATCTCTTGTCATTAATTATTTACAGTGATACAGAATCAGAATGTTCCCCACCATATAAGTAGTTTCGATGGCACTAAAGTATCAATGGAAATTAAGTTGTGAACAGTCTGTTTTGAGGAATTAAATCACCCCTTTTCTATTTCATTCCTCTGAAGATGTCCCAAATAATCCCTAACAGATACAATAATAAATAATTCCTACAATCATTGGTGGAGAGTTGGAAGGAAATAAAGGCTGCTAAATATCAGCTCAGATTTCCAAACCTCCTATCTGAAATTCATGCTTCATGGACATAACTGAGGATTTCAATCATCTAGAATTGACTGGGAAGCTTCGCTCATTGATCTCTGATGCTATCAGGCGCAAATTCAGGAGAAATAACTAAAGAGATATTAGTTAAATATAGTGCTGAAAGATGTCTTTCTAGTTATTGAAGATGTCTGTCCGAGTTGGTAAACAAAATGCTGTTAATCAAAGTTAATTTATTATCAAAGTACATATATATCAACATATCTAATCCTGAGATTCATTTTCTTCCGGGCATGCTGATAAAATAATAACCATAACAGAATCAAAGAAAGAACTACCAATTTGGGCATTCAACAAGTGTGCAAAAGACAACAAACTGCAAATACAAAAAGAAAGAAATAATAATAAAAAAAATCAAAAGCATGAATGAAGAGCCTTTGAAAGTTAGTCCATAGGTTTTGGGAACATTTCAATGATGGGACAAGTGAAGTTAACTCCTATGGTTCAAGAACCTGACTGTTCCTGAACCTGGTGACATGAATCCCGAGGCCCCTGTACCCACTACCTGATGGCAGCAGTGAGAAGAGAGTACATCTGGTGTGGTGGGGTACCCCGATGATTGATGTTGCTTTCCAGTGACAACATTTCATTTATATGTGTCAATGGTGGAAATGGCTTTACCCATAGTGGATTGGGTCAAATCCATTACTTTTATCGGATTTTCTCTTCAGGGGCAGTGACGTTTACATACTTGGCTGTAATATAGCCAGTGAATATACTCTCCAGTATACATCTATTCATAGAAACATAGAAAACCTACAGCTAAGTACAGGCACTTCGACCCATAATGCTGTGCTGAACATGAACTTACTTAGAAATTACCTAAGGTTACCCATAGCCCTCTAATTTTCTAAGCTCCATGTACCTATCCAGGGGTCTCTTAAAAGTCCCTATTATATCAGCCTCCATCACTGTCACCAGCTGCCTATTCCATGCACTCACCACTCTCTGTGTAAAAAACTTACCCCTGACATCTCTGTGCCTACTTACAAGCACCTTAAAACTGTGCCCTCTCATGTTAGCCATTTCAGCCCTGGGAAAAAGCTTCTGACTATCCACACAATCAATGGCTCTCATCATCTTATACACCCCTATCAGGTCACCTCTCATTCTCCGTTGCACCAAGAGGAAAAGGCCAAGTTCACTCAACCTATTCTCATAAGGCATGCTCTCCAATCCAGACAACATCCTTGTAAATCTTTGCACCCTTTCTATAGTTTCCACATCATTCCTGTAGTAAGGTGACCAGAACAGAGCACAGTACTCCAAGTGGGGCCTGACCAGGGTCCTATAAGCTCTAACATTACCTCTCGGCTCTTAAACTCAATCCCACGATTGATGAAGGTCTACTCACTGTATGCCTTCTTAACCACAGAGTCAACCTGTGCAGCAGCTTTGAGTGTCCTATGGACTTGGACCCCAAATCCCTCTGATCCTCCACACTACCAAGAGTCTTACCATTAATACTATATTCTGCCATCATATTTGACCTACCAAAATGAACCACCTCACACTTATCTGGGTTGAACTCCATTTGCCACTTCTCAGCCCAGTTTTGCATCCTATCGATGTCCCAGTGTAACCTCTGACAGCCCTCCACACTATCCTCAACACCCCCAACCTTTGTGTCAGCAGCAAGTTTACTAACCCATCCCTCCACTTCCTCATCCAGGTCATTTATAAAAACCACAAAGGGAAGAGGTCCCAGAGCAGATTCCTGAGACACACCACTCGTCACCAACTTCCATGCAGAATATGATCCATCTACAACCACTCTTTGCCTTCTGTGAGCAAGCCTCGCATGGGGTACCTTATCAAATGCCTTGCTGAAATCCACATACACTACAACTACTGCTTTATATTCATCGATATGTTTTGTCACATCCTCAAAAAATTCAATCAGGCTCATAAGGCACAACCTGCCCTTGACAAAGCCATGCTGACTATTCCTAATCATATTATACCTCTCCAAATATTCATAAATCCTGCCTCTCAGGATATTTTCCATTAACTTACCAACCACTGAAGTAAGACTCACTGGTCTATAATTTCCTGGGCTATCTCTACTCCCTTTCTTGAACAAAGGAACAACATCTGCAACCCTGCAATCCTCCGGAACCTCTCCCGTCCCCATTGATAATGCAGAGATCATCGCCAGAAGCTCAGCAATCTCTTCCTCACCTCCCACTGTAGCCTGGAGTAGACCTCATCTGGTCCAAAGATTTATCCAACTTGATGCTTTCCAAAAGCCCCAGCACATCCTCTTTCTGAACGTCTATATGCTCAAGCTTTTCAATCCACTGTAAGTCATCCTTACAATCACTAAGATCCATTTCCTTAGTGGACACTGAAGCAAAGTATTCATTAAGTACCTCTGCTATCTCCTCCGTTTCCATGCACACTTTTCCACTGTCACACTTGATTGGTCCTATTCTCTCACGTCTTATCCTCTTGCTCTTCACATACTTGTAGAATGCCTTGGGGTTCTCCTTAATCCTGCTCACCAAGGTCTTCTCATGGCCCCTTCTGGCTCTCCTAATTTCATTCTTAAGCATCTTCCTGTTAGCCTTATAGTCTTCTAGATCTCTATCATTACCTAGTGTTTTGAACCTTTCATAAGCTTTTCTTTTCTTCTTGACTAGATTTTCAACAGTCTCTGTACCCTACCATCCTTTCCCTGTCTCATTGGAATGCACCTATGCAGAAAATATTCCCAGAAAATTTGCCACATTTCTGCTGTACATTTCCTGAGAACATCTGTTCCCATTTTATGCTTCCAAGTTCCTGCCTGATAGCTTCATATTTCCCCTTACTCCAATTAAACACTTTCCTATCTTGTCTGTTCCTATCCCTCTCCAATGCTATGCTAAAGGAGGTAGAATTGTGATCACATCTTCAAAATGCTCTCCCACTGAGAGACCTGACGCCTGACCAGGTTCATTTCCCAATAACAGATCAAGTACAGCTTCTCTTCTTGTAGGCTTATTGACATAATTGTGTCAGGAAACCTTCCTGAACACACCTAACAAACTCCACCCCATCTAAACCCCTTGCTCTAGGGAGATGCAATATTGCGGAAATTAAAATCTCCCATCATGACAACCCTGTTATTACTGCAGCTTCCTCTATTTGTGAGCCAACAGCCCCTTCCTCCGTCTCTTCAGTTTGGTTTCCACCCCTTAGCAATTCGAGTTTAAACTCTCCCCAATAACCTTAGCAAACCTCCCTGTCAGGATATCGGTCCCCCTCGGGTTCAAATGCAACCCATTCTTTTTGTACAGGTCACGCCTGCCCCAAAACAGATCCCAATGATCCTGGAATCTGAATCCATACCCCCTTCTCCAATCCCTCAGCCACGCATTTATCCTCCACCTCATTCTATTCCTATACTCACGGTCACGTGGCTCAGGCAGTAATCCCGAGATTACTACCTTTGAGGTCCTGCTTCGCAACTTCCTTCCTAACTCCCCGTAGTTTGTTTTCAGGACCTCCTCCCTTTTCCTACCTATGTCGTTGGTACCAATATGTACCACGACCTCTGGCTGTTCACCTTCCCACTTCAGGATTTCATGGGTGCGATCGGAAACATCCCAGGCCCTGGCACCTGGGAGGCAAACCTGCGTCCGCAGAATCATATGTCTGACTCTCTAACTATAGGGTCCCCTATTACTGCTGCCTTCTTCCTGTCCCTACTCTTCTGAGCCATAGGGCCAGACTCTGTACCAGAGGCTCAGCCGCTGTTGCTTCCCCCAGGTCGGCCGTCCCCCCCAGCAGTACTCAAACAGGAGTACTTAATGTTAAGGGGGACAGCCACACATTTGCAAACTTCTAAGGAAGTAGAGGCACTGCTGTGCTTTCTTTGTAAATACACTTACGCGCTGAGCCCAGGACAGGTCCTTCGAAATAACAACGCCAAGGAGCTTAAAGTTGCTGACCCTCTCCACCTCTAATCCTTCGATGAGTTATGGCTCATGGACCTCCGGTTTCCTTCTCCTGAAATCAACAAACAGCTCCTTGGTCTTGCTGACATTGAGAAAGAGGTTGTTGTAATGGCACCACTCTGTCAGACTTTCAGTCTCCCTTCTGCTTCGGCCTAGAACAGTGGTGTCATCAGCAAACTTGAATATGACATAGGACCTTCTGGACTGGATGCTTTTCGCGAGCTCATCCTCCCAAAATCTGCTCGCACATCGCCCTCAGAGAGTGAAATCACAGAATCATTGGGGGCTGTGGGAGTTCGTGGTGGTTCCTCCACATCTGTTGAGCATAAGTCTTTGATTCGAGCTTTGTCCAGAATTGCCAGTTCATCTGTGAGATGGTTCTCTGGCAATTGTACCTGGATCTCTTGTAACTTTCTTGGTCAGCAGACTTGAATGCCTTGGTTCTGGCCTTCAGCAGATTGTGAATCTCATGGTTCATCCAGGGCTTCTAGTTGGGGAAGACACAGAATGATTTTGTGGGGTGGCTTCAAGTTCCTGGGTGTCAACATCTCAGAAGATCTATCCTGGGTCCAACATATTGGTACAATAACGAAGAAGGCATGCCAGTAGATATTCGAGGAGATTTAGTATGTCATTGAATCCTCACAAATCTCTGCAGACATACCATTCTGATTGGAAGAGCCAAAGCAGAGGATTGGAAGAAGCTACAGAGGGTTCTGGACTCAGACAGTTCCATCATGGGCACTAGCCTCTCCAACATCAGGGACAGCTCCAAAATATGTTGTGTCAAGAAGGTGGCATCCATCATGAAGGACCCGCACCATCCAGGACATGCCCTCTTCTCATTAGTATCATGAGAGAGGAGGTATAAGAGCCTGAGGATGCGCATTCAATGTTTTAGGAGCAACTTCTTCCCTCCACCTATCAGATTTTTCACCAGTACATGAATTCATGAATACTACCTTAATATTTTGCTCTCGTTTTGCACTTAAAAATATATGTTCTTAGTTCAAGTTTATTGTCATTCATGCATAGATGTATTCAGCTGAACATCATTACCCTGGGGTCAAGGTGCAAAAACAGTAATATAGTCACTCACAGCACATACAGTCACATAATGATATTAGCAAAAGTCCCTGTTGCTGCAAAACAATAGTTTTCATGAAAGATGTCAGGGATTCTGGTGTAACTACCAAAGAGAAAACAATAACTGATAAGGAGTATTGAGGCTCTAATGAAGTCTACTCATTGACTGCATCAACAGTCCCATTGATGTAGTCAGTGAGTAAAGTACTGGAATTTAATTTGGATAGTTTTGTTGTTTGATTGAATTGGTGTAAGATGAAAAAAGCTGTACTTCAGGAACCAGAGTTTCCACTGTGCTATTAATCATATGCATCGAACCTGGCACGACTATCTACTACTAACCTGGGACAACTGTCTGGAATGGTTTCAAGCCAGCAACCAATCAGTAGAAGAGATTTGAGATCCATTGCTGCCAATATCAACATACACATGGTCCAACAAAGATGACATTACATCCGGATCATTTCAAGTGGCAGCCCACATGACATACACAGGCCATACATCAGTTTGCTAAGCTGGCATTTTCATTCCTTATTAACAAGTGACTATAACAAAACTCAAAATTTACTGGGCTCTTAAATCAGCCAGTGATTCATTTCAGTATAAAAACAGAAAATGCTGGCAACACTCAGCTGGTCAGATAGCATCTGTGGAAATAGAAACATAGTCAATGTTAGTTCTACTGATGGTTTCCAGTATTTTCTACTTTTTTGTTTCATATTTCCATCACCTCCAGTCTATTTGTGATAGTTATTTAAATATTCTTAATTAATATTGGCCAACAAATTCCTACTTATTTTATTCCATCAATAATTATGTCCTGACACAACCAGTGATACCTAGGTACAGTAGTATAATGCATCAATACATACCAGATAAGTGGTCAAAGGACTAACCATTAATCTGGAAATGTGAGATCAAATCACACCATAAATGTGAATTTATATTCAAATAATTAATTAAATCTGGAATGAAGTGATAGAATTAAAAATGGAGCAGTAGAGCTACCATGGTCCTGAAACCAAACCCATGTAGTCAGGGAGAATGAGCAGTGTTTACACAGACTACACCCAAGGTCAGGTCAGAATCAATCCCAGTTTCTTGGAGGAGTGCAGCATTATATATCACCCTTGGAAATGTATCACTGCTCCTTCATTGAGGCTGGGTCTCAGTTCTGGAATTCCCTACTCACCAGCACTGTAGAAGTTTCTTCACTAGTTAGAATGTAATAGTTCAAGAATATGATTCTCCCACTCAAGGGCAAATAAGGGTGGAAAATAAGTACTAATATTGTCTGAGACAACCAGACCCCGGAAACTTCATTGAAAAAAAAATTGTTCCAGGCACTCCAATGACTTGTATTTAGATCCCCATATGTTATGGACATGCACTGCTCAGAAAATGTAACTTTTGGAGTTACAAGTCCTCTCCTCAATCCTGAAGTAGACAAAAGTTACTATCTGTGTCTTCCGGTCTTGCACCAGTGAGGTGTTTTGGATGTGAGAGGTGCGAGAGCAGGTTGCTGAGTCACTGGTTGTTCCTGTAATATTACGGGTGGGAGGTGTTGTGGTATGACCTACTTTCAGATACAGGTCGTCCTTAAGATACAACTTGGTTCCATTCCTATGAGTTGTTTGTAACCCGAACAGTTTGTAAGTTGGAAATGCAGCTGAAGACTGAGTTTCCAAGTGGTAGAAGATGCCTCCAGCCCCATGGTAGCTGGTAAATTCATCCCATCATAGGCTAGCAAACCTCTGTCTCCAGTATATCATTCTTCGTAATGTTTGTCATCTCTGACAGGGTTCTACCACAAAGCACATCTTTGACTAACCCCCCCCCCCCCCCATTTCCACAGGGATCACTCTGTCTGTGACTCCCTTGTCCATTCATTCCTCTCCACTGATCTCCCTCATGGCACTTGTCTCTGCAAGCAGGACAAGTGCTACACCTATACCTACATGTCCTCTCCATCACCATTCAGGACCTCAAACAGTCCTTCCAGCTAAAGTGACACTTCACTTGCGAGTCTGTCAAGGTCATCTACTATATCCTCTCCATCGATGAGACCCAGCGTATTGCTACATCAAGCAGCTTTGCTCTTCTGACAGAAAAGGCGGAATTTTCCCCTGGCCATCCTGTTAATTCATCTTCCTATTCCCACTGCGGCATGTCTGTCCATGGCCTCCTCTACTACCTTGATGAGGCCACTCTCTGGTTGGAGGAGCAACACCTTACGTAGTCACCAATATGATGGCATGAACATCGATTTCTGGTAATTTCTCCTCCTCTCCTCTCTGGCTCCCCTCTTATTCCTTCTCTTTTCCTTACACTCCTTCTGGTGCCCCTTTTTCTTCCCTTTCTCCAAAGGTTTACTGTCTTCTATCAGGTTCCTTCTTCCTCAGCCCTTTACCTCTCCCACCTATTGCCTCCCAGCTTCTTGCTTCATCCCCCTCCCCAATCCATACACCTTCCCCTCACCTGGTTTCATCTAAACCTGTCAGCTTGTACTCCTTCCTCTGCATGTTCTGGCTTCTTCCCATTTCCTTTTCAGTCCTGATGAAGGATCTTGGCCCCAAAACTTGACTGTTTGTTTCTCTCCATAGTTGAAGCCTGACCTGCTGAGTTCCTCCAACATTTTGTGTGCATTTATAAGCAATATTTATATAGCACAAGCCGGCCGGTGGTGTAGCAGCGACAGCACCAGACTTTGAGGCTAGTGGTCCCAGGTTCAAATCCGGCCGTTTCCTTGCATGCTTTATATCCATGCTGGGTTGAGCTTCAAGCTAGCAACTCGGCCTTGTAAAAAACAGCCACAATGCTAAAGAAACAGCAAAGTTGTCACCCAATGTGCCACAAGGCGTGGAGACGAATAACAACAATTTATATCACACGCACAGCAGTCAGCATGTTCTCCTGTGAAAAACCAACAAATGTACACTCCTAATACTCTAGAACAGCCCGATAAATATGGACTAACTTCAGTTCAGAACTATTTCCTATTGTTCTCGTCCTCCTAGACTGGGCCCCAGCTGTGCAGTGTGGATTTCCTGAAGCAGAATCTGGCAGCTGAAATTCAATGCGCACAGGCTGAGAGTGATGGCCAAGCTTCTGACAATTGTTGGTTTGTCAATGAAGTCAACAGTCAGGGAAGCAAAGGAGAGCCCCATTTGTTTTTCATTTAAACCATTGTGCCATACAATGGTATAAGGATTTATATGCATTAGGTTATGAAAATGGGAACAGGACCCCTCAAACCTGCTCCACCATTCATTAAATCCAGCTACTCTACAAGGCACCATTTTCTGCACAGCCCCATCCCAACCCTTGATTTCCTTAATATCCAGAATACTTAGTGACTAAGCACCCCTTCCCAGGCTAGAGGGTTACAAAGAAGAACTGCTGACTCCTCATTCTGAGACTGTTCTAGATCTGCCTAAAAGAAGAAACATTCCACTCTGTCAAGCCTCTTAATGACTCTGTGCATTTCACTGAGATCAAATTTCATTCTACTAAACCTAAGACAGTTTTGACCCAGTCTGGTTAGCCTTTCCTCTTCTCTTCTCAGGAAGTAATCTGCTGAACCTTCGCTGTATCCCCTCTATTCCAGGTATATCCACCCTAGACACCGTATTCCAGATACAACTTTAGCAGAACCCTACATACAATACTTAGAGCAAGATGGTTCTACTCTTGTACTTAATTCCTGTTGCAATCAAGATAAGCATACAGTATGCCTTTCTCCTTGCCTTCTGTAATTTGCAGTGATTCAGGTACATGAACCTCAACACGTTTCAATCTCTAGCCATTTCAAAAATATTATTTTGTTCTTTGTTATATTCCTTCTAAGATTTCTTAGCTTTTCTACATCCACTTGAAGGCATTCTACATCCCTACAGGGGTATGCCTGAGATGACCTAGAAGGAGCCTGCAGCACACATTTAATGGAGTGGTGATCTCTGATTCAGAAGGGTGGGGAAACCTTCAATTATGTATTGAAAGAAGAACACAACACCTGTTGTTTTGCAGTACCTTTCCTCATCCTTAGTGGCCCCAAATACTGACATCTTTGAAGTGGGATCAGCAAACAAACACAAGCAGCAGTCACCACAGAACTACGTTTCACGAGATGAATACAGTTACAGCCAAATAATATTCAGTGAGAAATTAGTACAAGAAAGAGTGTTTCTGCTCAGCTCACGTGGAGCCTTGGAAACTTTTACATTTACCAGAGAGACCTCATTCACAAAGAACCACTTCTCTATCTGTATCATAGTGCAACGGTTGATTCCTTGTTCAAACAGCTGGAGCAGTGCATAAACCCACAGCTTTGAGTGGCGCTATGACCCAGTAAATCAATACTGCAGACGCTGGAAACCTGAAATGAAAACAGGAAGGCTGAAACCCTCAACAGGTCAGACAACATCTGCGGAAACAGTAACAGTAACAGGCTTGTGACCCTTCGTCAGAACTGAGAAAGAGAGAAATAAGTTAGGATCAGTAGGATGAAGGTGGGATGGGGGGGGCGGGGGTAGAAACAAAGGGAATTTCTCTGACAGAAAGAAATAAAGTTTCCAGGTTGATATAACAGCCAGTACTTGGAAATTGTCACTGGACCTGGCTTTCTCCAAAGTGAGATTGGATCCCTTTATTTCCAAATGGAACCAATATCAGCAAACAGGAATTTGTGGACAGTGTACCTGTATTAATGATGTATAATTATTATGGTTGAGGAGATCTGTGCAGTTGGGGGTCTGTAAGAGGAGTGTTCATGAGCCAACTTTTTCCAATGTTATGATGTCAGTTCTCCTGTCAGATGCATTATTTCAAAACTGTTATAATTATGGCGTAGAGTCAAACTAAAATACCCACAGATAAATCAATCCTATCAACACTATAGATCTTCCCAAAGCTTGTTCTGTTGAAAATAGATCATTTTGTGTAGAAAACTATGAACTTGTGTCTCTCTCTTTTTGAACTTTGACTTTCATGCTTATCAGTATAAACATTTCTGTGAATTGTTCCTGAAGCTACTGCTCTGGACTTTGAATTAACACCAGAGGGAGACTTTATCCATTTCTGACAGAGTGGATGAGATTTGGAGTGTCCAAATGAAAAGTTAACCCTTGCAGCCTTCAGGTGTCCAATTGAAAAATCCAGCAAATTACTTCAATGATATATCTAATTCTTTAAAATATGAAAATGTCTAATTGATGTCACTCGGACGATCTCTAGTGATAAAGAATAACTTACTAAATAAATTGTAAATGAGGTATCCACACAGCCTTATTTTCTTTCCTTTTTGTGTATGCGTCCTTTGGGATTAAACTTATGACTGTAATGAAGGCCGGGGATGTAAATTGCAGTTTGTCAAGTAATCAAATGAAGAACTTTTGAAAAGTTTTAGTGTGGGGAAACAATAGCTAAGATTGTGCACAGCAAACTCCCACCCACAACGCTGAAAGGAAGTAAACAATATTGGCCAGGACTCCATTGAAATTTCCTTCCTCGTTGTTCTCTGAGAGGCAAAAGTAGATCAGTTTTATATGTCACTTAACCATTAGAATTATGGAACCTTCTTGATAATGCTCTAGAACATTAACTCTTTTATTACCTAACATTTAGATGGATAGAAGCTATTTACAAGATACATTAATGATTTAGGTGAATGGATTAAAAGTAACATTAGCAAATTTGCAGATGACACAAAGCTGGGTGGCAGTGTGAAATGTGCAGAGGATGTTATGATAATGCAGGATGACTTGGACAGGTTGGGTGAGTGGGCAGATACATGGCAGATGCAGTTTAATGTGGATAAATGTGAGGTTATCCACTTTGGTGGCAAGAACAGAAAGGCAGATTACTATCTGAATGGTGTCAAGTTAGGAAAAGGGAAAGTACAACGAGATCTAGGTGTCCTTGTTCATCAGTCACTGAAAGTAAGCATGCAGGTACAGCAGGCAGTGAAGAAAGCTAATGGAATGTTGGCCTTCATAACAAGGAGAGTTGAGTATAGGAGCAAAGAGGTCCTTCTGCAGTTGTACAGGGCCCTGGTGAGACCACATCTGGAGTATTGTGTACAGTTTTGGTCTCCAAATTTGAGGAAGGATATTCTTGCTATTGAGGGAGTGCATTGTAGGTTCACGAGGTTAATTCCCGGGATGGTGGGACTGTCATATGTTGAAGGATTGGAGCGATTGGGGATGTATACACTGGAATTTAGAAGGATGAGAGGGGATCTGATTGAAACATATAAGATTATTAAGGGATTGGACACGCTAGAGGCAGGAAACATGTTCCCGATGTTGGGGGAGTCCAGAACCAGAGGCCACAGTTTAAGAATAAGGGGTAGGCCATTTAGAAAGGAGCTGAGGAAAAACTTTTTCACTCAGAGAGTTATGGATCTGTGGAATGCTCTGCCTCAGAAGGCAGTGGAGGCCAATTCTCTGGATGCTTTCAAGAAAGAGTTAGATAGAGCTCTTAATGATAGCAGAGTCAAGTGATATGGGGAGAAGGCAGGAACGGGGTACTGATTGTGGATGATCAGCCATGATCACAGTGAATAGCAGTGCTGGCTTGAAGGGCCGAATGGCCTACTCCTGCGCCTATTGTCTGTTGTCTAATGTCTAGAAGGCACTGCCAACACATCAGAATTAAATTTCTAATTCAGTATTGGCTTAAGTTTCCTATCTTACATGAGTTTTTAATTACATTGCTTGACTTCATCCTGAGGTTGAATGCTGGCCTGGAGTGACATGACTGTTCTTTCTGTCTTGCTGACATGAAATGGCAGCGTCAGGCCTCTCATAGAAAAAAAACAGCAGGAAACAGGCTCTTCGGCACAACCTGTCCATGCCAATCAAGATGGCTATCTAAGAAAGTCCAACTTGCTTGTTTGTTGGCCCATCTTCTAAACCTTTTCTACCCATATACTTGTCCAAACGTCTTTTAAATGTTGCATCTACCTTACACACTTTACTACTGCACACTCTGGAAGCTCATTCCATTTATGCACCACCCTTTGTGTGAAAAAGGTACCCTTCAGGTCTTTTAAAAATCATTCCCCTCTCATGTTAAACCTATGCTCTGAGCTATTTGATTCCACTTTCCTGGGAAAAACACTATGCATTACATTGGTTATAAATGTGTTTATAATGTCCTTCCTCATTAACTTACTTACTAAACAGCTGAAAAGGGAATATTGAGAAGTATGTTCAGATATACATCTTGATTTTACATTATCATGCCACAGAATCTTGCAGTTCCAAACCTATGATGATAGATAGATAATAATTAAGATGTGGTGGAGGGCAGTAATATAGTGTAGTTTCCTTTTTTAACTGAGATGGACAACTCTCCCTACTTGCTACACTTATCTCCAGGCAGGACCCTGATATCAGCTGACATCAAAATAATGAGCTATCCTCTGGAATGGTAGGGGGAAAGATCTCTCGAAAGGAGAAAATTGGTTTTAAGGCTCCTATAAGAATGGGTAGATGCCTTTATTTGGGCTGAATGTTAGGCAGGGTTGGTGAAAGTGTTTGGCCACTTGCACCCCTGATTTGAAACGGTGTGTCAATGTCCAAAGAAACCTGATAGTACAATTCAGGAAAGAAATTCTCTCACCGGGTTGATGAGCACTGGTACCCTTTCTTCTTTGTGGACCGAAACCTTAATATGATAAGCTGCAAGAAATGTAAACTGCTTTTATTTCAATAAATCAAACAGAAAACAAGGCCTATCAACTACAGTCTTTCTCCTTCTAGCTATGTCAATATGTCCCTCTTTACAGGTGTTGACATCCTTGTTGGTTCCATCTTGTCAGGAGGTCATGCTGACTCCTCCTTTGGACAGTTTACTCGAACCCCTTTCCCATGCCAACATGCAGGAGTGCACATTCAGATGTACTTTGGAGGGGAGTAGCGAAATGGCAAATTGACCTGAAAAGACCTCTGCAAAGTAAAATTGTTAGCGGTTGGCACAGTTTCGTGACTTGCCTGCAGCAATCCTTTGTGGACAGAACAAGATTTTAGAACATTGCATCACCTCTTACACCAGGGTGACAAGAGAAAGGATGAAAGAAAAAGCCTCATATTAATTTGAGCGCTTTCACACATCAATCTATTTTGCAAATGAAGAATGTTTAAAATGTAGTAGCGTTGGAAAGAGCAGCTAAGTTTGTGCACATCAAGCTCCCACGCACAACAGTGAAAGAAAATTAAAAAAAAACATTGGCCTCGACATTAGTGAAATTCCTTTGTTCTTTGAACAGTGCTCTGGAGCATTCAAGTTCACCTAACAGATGAAAGTCATCAGTTTTATTCATCAAAACACACAAAATGCTGGAGAAACTCAGCAGGTCTTCCTGCCAAAGGGTTTTGGCCCAAAATGTCAACTGTACTTTTTTCCATAGATGCTGCCTGACCTGCTGAGTTCCTCCAGAATTTTGTGTGTGTTGCTCGGATTTCCAGCATGTGCAGATATTCTTTTGTTTGTAGTTTTACGCGTTGTTTGATAATTAAAATTTGGAACATAGAACATAGAAGAGTACATCTTTGGAACAGGTCCTTCAGCTCACAGTGTTGTGTCAAACCAGCTAAAAAGCAAATCAAAAACACCCAAACACTAATCCCTCCTGTCAACACAATGTCCGTATCCCATCATCTTCCTCACATGCCTATCTAAATATCTCTTAAAAGCCACTAATGTATTTGCCTCTACCACTATACCAGGCAGCGCATTCCAGGATCCACCACTCCCTGGGTATAAAAATTACCCCTCGCATCCCCTTTGAACCTACCCCTCTCACCTTCAATGCATGCCCTCTGGTATTAGGTGTCTTAACCCTGAGAAACAGATACTCTCTGTCTACTCTAACCATGCCTCTCATAATGTTACAATCCTCTATCAGATCTCCCCTCAGTCTCCTCCATTCTACAGAAAACAACCCAAGTGTATCCAGCCTCTCATGATAGATTCTCAGTAAATTTGTAGGACATAAACAATTTCATTTCCTTGGACTTAAGTGAATAGAAGAGACAAACAATAGGTAAAAGTTAAACTTCTACTTCGATAATATATTGTCTAATTCAATATTATACTTCTTACATACAATAGCTACCTGGTTTGAGCTCAGTTACAGCCATGCACCAGTTGTCACCTGATGCTGGATGTTGGTTCAGGTTGAAGTGATTGGTTCACTCTGTTCTGTTGACATGAAATACCAGTGTTATGTCTCTCCTTATTGTGGAGGCCACCTCTGATAATCCAAGCTATTATTACATTTGGGAGAAAGTTCTTTTCCAGTGGCCTAGTATTTCCTCCTGCAAGAAGGGGCGTGAAATGTCCTTTACAAACACACTTTCGCCCAAGCCTAGTTGTACTTTGTTTATACAGTTTTTGATAATGCACCACTGAATCCACGTCAAGATGTAGGAGGCCCGTATCTGACTAATAATTTTACTTGACAACTTGAGTTCTTTGTGCCCAGTGGAATGCATTTTCAGAGATACTTTCCATTAGTTATTATCTCATTCCAGTCCCCATGCATTCACACTGATTTAGAGGCCTACTACCTTCTCTCTTGTCAAATCTGTTTATCTACACATATGCAACATCCACAAACGCAGTTTTCACTGAGGAGCATTCAGGGCACATCCCAAACACCACATGCCCTCTTCAAAGCATAAAGGACTGGAAAATAAATTTTTGGCTGATGTTTATCAACCTTCACTTTGGGGGTACATCTCCAGCAGGTTTTCAAGTTTTAACTCATTGTCAGAGAATATGGAAGTTCTTCAGTGCTGTGAAAGATGACATAAACGAATGACGTGGTTGGACTGTTTGTCTTGGGGTGAAGAAAGGATTGGGGTCTTGAGAATTAGGTTTTGGGCACTGCAGGGATCAGGGCTCTGACAATCTGGTAGTGGGGAGTGAGATGCCAGAGATTAGTGCTGGGGATGAATTAAGTCTTGATTAGGTGAGTGAGAGGGGGAGGTGGGAAAGCAGAATGTAATAGTTGTGGGTAATCCCACAGATAGGAAGGTGGAGAAACAGGGTTAAGAGCCCAGGTAGTGCATTTTCAGAGGTTGCCTGCCACTGGAGATTCCCAAAATAACACGATATTGCTTCTGTAGTGCAAAACAAGAGCTCTACAAACCTGCAACACTGAAATCTAACTCTAACACCAAACCTCCACGTAGCACGCTGATTACCCCGATATATAGCTCCAGTGATATCACGATTCTCCCAGCACAAAACATAGCAAGCACATGTGTACATGTAAGTATACACACACACACACACACACACACACACACACACACACACACACACACACACACACACACACACACTCACACACACATACACACTCTATATTTACCTATTTCTTCCTAAAGAAATCACCATGACTAATGATTGGAAATGCAAGAGATTGCAGATACTTGAATTTGGAGCACAAAATAAATCCCAAACTGCTGGAGGAGCCAGCAGGTGAGACTATCATTTCGAGAGGGACATGAACAGCTGATGTTTTGGGTTGAGACCCTTCATCAGAACTTATTGAATAAACTAAAGTTTGTGAATTCTAGCTCAGAGATAGAAATGGTTGGGAAACTACCTGGTTGAGTATTGTAGAGGGGAGATCACCTAAAGTGGTGGATCTGTTGTGGTGTGGCTTGGTGATCATTTGTAGGGTAAGGGGCAAGAGATAAGATTGTGTATTGGACAGGTCGATTAGTCACTACAACACTAAACAAGCACTCAATACACATATATCAAGCTGTATTCTGCAAAATATGTGGGACTTACTCTAAAACTCAGCCACATCCATGCAGATACAATGATAAAAGATGGTGTATCAAGATGATGAGAGGTATTGATCGTATGGATAGTCAGAGGCTTTTACCCAGGGCTGAAATGGCTAGCACAAGAGGGCACAGGGAGGTGCTTGGAAGCAGGTACAGAGGAGATGTCAGGGGTAAGTTTTTTTACACAGAGAGTGGTGAGTGCGTGGAATGGGCTGCCAGTGATAGTGGTGGAGGCAGATATGAAAGGCATTTTTAAGAGACTCCTGGACAGGTACATGGAGCTCAGAAAAATAGAGGGCTATGGGTAACCCTAGGTAATTTCTCAGGTAAGGACATGTTCGGCCGAAGGGCCTGTATTGTGCTGTAGGTTTTCCATGTTTCTATGTTTCTAAAAGTGATAGCAGGAAGGGTAGAAAAAAGTCATACGACATTTTTCTTTCCTGAAGGTCACCTACCAACAGGAAGGATATCAATAATATTCCAAGAGCACGGAGAAAATGTACAAGGATGTTGCTGGGTCTTGACTTGACTTATAGGGAAAGGTTGAACAGGTTAAGACTTCATTCCCTGGAGCGTAGGGGAATGAGGGGAGATTTGATAGAGGTACACAAAATTGTGAGGGGTATAGACAGAGTAAATGCAAGCAGGCTTTTCCCACAGAGTTTGGGTGAGATTAGAACCAGAGGTGATAGGTTAAGGGTAAAAGGTGATATATATATGGAGAACATGAGAGTGGATTTCTTTGCTCAGAAGGTGGTGAGAATGTGAAACAAGCTGCCACCAGAAGTGGTGGATATGGTTTCAATTTTAGTATTTAAGAGAAACTTAGATAAATACGAGGATGGGAGGGTTGTGGAGGGGTATAGAGGGGTATGGTTCAGGGCCTGGCTGATGGGGCTAGACAGAGAAATAGTTCAGCACAGACTAGATGGGCTGAAGGGCCTGTTTCTCTGGTGTTGTCCTCCATTATAATGGTTTTGCTATTGTGATGCCACTGAAAATTACAGTGTATATATATATAGTCTGAGAATATATATATATATAGTCTGAAAATAACAACATTTTATGAATGGTTCTAGTGAAAAAGTATTTTAACTGTCATAACATCCGCTGGTCACAGCTGGGTATTAGCTGAAACTGAGGTGGGGACGTGGTAGACAGATGGCCTATTGCCAGAGCTACGCTGTCTGACTTGAGTGCAGTAGAACTTCTACATACAGACCGGGCCAACAGCTATAAAAGAGATTTACCAGGTTCCAGGAACTGAGGTACATAATGTTAGGGGATTTAATTTCTGAATTGTTTCTGAGGACGTGTTAAACAGAAATTGAAAAGTAAATAAAAACACAGAGGCTGCCAATATGAAATAAAAATAGAAATTCTGGAAATACCAGCGAGGCAGAGGGATAGAGAGACAGGGTCCCCCTGTTCTTATCTAGCTCTTTCTATTTACACCATCCCGAATCAGATTAGCTAAAGTTAACAAAACTTCACCAAGATTTCTCATCCAGTCCCAACATTTTTCAGTTTTTTAAAACGCAAACAACAGGAATTCTGCAGATGCTGGAAATTCAAGCAACACACATCAAACTTGCTGGAACGCAGCAGGCCAGGCAGCATCTCTAGGAAGAGGTCCTGATGAAGGGTCTCGGCCTGAAACGTCGACTGTACCTCTTCCTAGAGATGCTGCCTGGTCTGCTGCGTTCACCAGCAACTTTGATGTGTGTTACTTTTCAGTCTTTCTTAGTTTCTCCCTTTGTTGGTTCTGTCCCTCCTCCTTCTCCACACCTCAAAACATGCTTATTTTCCAGCTTTTCCTCATTCTAAAGAAAGGTGATTGACCTGAAACATTAACTTTGCTTTTCTCTCCTTGTACAGTAAGTTACCCGACCTGCTGAATGCTTCTGGCCTTCTCTATTTTAAAACAGATTTGGGAGTGAATCTGTTACCTTGGCGAGGTTTCCATTTCACAGATCACTGGGATCAGTCCTGGGACAGAATGAATTGCTTCATTGAATTGATCTCCTTTGGAGCCTGACTGGGGCTGGATTCAGTGTGGGAGAGACAAACAGGACAAGTTCAGGGACTTAAGACCAGTAAAAGTAGAGAGAAGTTCAGGAACACAAGTGAGTACAGGTAACAGTTTTCAACAAATAGTAGTGAAGATAAAAGACAATCAGAAAATGCTTGGCATTTAAGTTGAAAGATGTGGAAGCAATGGTGTTGGTGATTAAAGACCATTTCGGTGACATGGTGACATATATCCACATAGAAATTTGATCCATTTATGTGTTTTTTAAAATCCTGGAGAAGAGGGATGCTTATATGAGAATGCTGTTTTTGGACTACAGTTCAGCACTCAACACGATAATTCCCTCCAGGCTCGAGAAGAAGCACAGCGACCTCGGTTTTCACCCTGCCTTGTATAGCTGGATCCTGGACTTCCTGTCAGATCGCCGGCAGGTGGTAAAAGTGGTCTCCCTCACCTCTGCCCCTCTGTCCCTCAATACAGGTGCCCCTCAGGGCTGTGTACTAACCTCCCTCCTTTATTCTCTGTATACCCATGACTGTGTCGCCACCCACAGCTCCAATCTGCTAACCAAGTTTGCTGATGACACTACACTGATTGGCCTAATCTCAAATAAAAACAAGGCAGCCTACAGGAAAGAAGATATCACCCTGACACAACGGTGTCAAGAAAACAACTTTTCCCTCAATGTCACAAAAACAAAGGAGCTGGTTGTGGACTACAGGAGGAATGGAGACAAGCTAGCCCCTGTTGACATCAATGGATCTGGGGTTGAGAGGGTGAACGGCTTTAAGTTCCTCAGCGTAACATCACCAAGGATCTCACGTGGTCTGTACATACCAGTTGTGTGGTGAAAAAGACACAATAGCTCCTCTTTCACCTCAGATGGTTGAAGAAGTTAGGTATGGGCCCCAAAATGCTAAGAGCTTTCTATAGGGGCACAATTGAGAGCATCCTGACTGGCTGCATCACTGCCTGGTATGGCAACTGGACTTTCCTCAAACACAAGACTCTGCAGAGAGTGGTGTGGACAGCGCAGTGCATCTGTAGATGTGAACTTCTCTCTATTTAGGACATTTACCAAGGCAGGTATGTAAAAAGGGCCCAAAGGATCATTGGGGACCCGAGTCACCCTGACAACAAACTGTTCCAGCTTCTACCATCCAGGAAATGGTACCACAACATAAAAGCCAGGTCCAACAGGCTCCGGGACAGCTTCCTCCATCAGACTGATTAATTCATACTGATGAAACTGTATTTCTATGTTATATTGACTATCCTGTTGTACATAATATTTATTATAAATTACTACAAATTGCACTTTGCACATTTAGACAGACGTAACGTAAAGATTTTTATTCCTCATGTATGTGAATGATGTAAGTAATAAAGTCAGTTCAATTCAGTTCAATCTGTGTTTGGAATATAGATCTTCTGCTGATATTGGATCATTAGCATTCATTCAGCTACCATTTGACCACTGAGAAGCCTGAGTATTTGGCATTTGGGCAGCATCAGAAGGCTAGAAATGTCGTACCATTAAAGTAGACCAAACATGTAATGTGGACGAAGATGACCTGTCAGACACCAGCGAATGTCCACAATGGATCTATGAACACGGACTGCAGTCAGAGAAGAATGAGCCAGTCAGTAATTGGAAATCAACTCTTATCAGATCATTTTGAGTATGATGGTCTCGAGTATGCAGGTCTCAGCTCGCAGATTTGAATGGTAAAGAGATAAAAAAGAAGTCTATACAAATAGGGTCCACTGTTACAATGAGATTACAATAATCTCTCAAACTCATGTAAGGATACATTACCACAGAATAAGAAATTCTGTTTCTTACCACTTATTAACTCCCCAGGCAAGACTTGTGCAGACACATAACTGTTGTAGGAGTGGGCAGGGAGAGAGAAGACATTATTCTGTAGTACTTCAATTTAGTTCACAAGCATCACTGATCAAAAATTGCAGCATCTTTGTATGATGCACCTTATTGTCTGGTACTGGATCCCCTGACGAAGAAGCAGCAGTGACTTGAGTCTTCTCCAAGATGTGCTGCCCCCCTTTAGGCAGCATAAGCCAGAGTTCTGTTCGCTCTCCCTTCTCTTTTCCCTCACCTCCTGTCGTAGGGAGAGTAAGGGCTAACTTGCTTTTCAGCAGCAGTTGTGGTAATCAATAACAGCTTTAAACCCTCCAGACAACAGCTGTCAGAAGCACCCAGGGGATGTTTTTGAGCGTGGTCATTGTGTACATCTCCCTCATAATTTTAACCAGAGGTTTGCCTATTCCCCTATTTTCCTGTGAGACATCTGAGTGGGAGCACGTAACATTCATTTAGCAAACCAAAAGAAAAGATCAAATCCAAATGTTGGCCAAATGTGGGCCAAATGTGGTATGGGCAGATGACACTTGGGAAACAGAAAAAGATTTAAATGGTGATGAAGTTATCTGTCTGCTGGCCACCTGGTAGCTGCTGAGAAATGGCAGAACTTTGAAATGCAGAGATGAAAAGACGCATAGTAAAGGCTGACAAGAAGTACACACCACTAAACATAAGTAAAAGAACAACGCAGAAAAGTGAAGAAATTATCACTATAGAAGAAAGAGTTAACCAATGGAAGAACATGGCCCTCCATAGAAGACACCCCCACAATCTGAGCAGACTAGATTTTGACATGGAACATCTGAAGTCTAGGCTCAGAGTTGGAGACCTTGTCCCAGAATCAGAGGGGTTCCTTGTGGAAATACAGGACCAGGTGGTTAACACACACACACACACACACATATATATATACACACACACACACACACACACACACGCACACGCACACACAATAAAAATACGTAATTAAAGGTTAACAAATTCAAGATGACAAATGCACAACGTGCCAAGAGAAACCAAAAGCAATCTAACACATTATAGGATCCTGTAGTGGTTTAACACAATCTGATTACTAACAAAGGAACAAACAAGTGGTAACCATCATTCACTAAAATCTTGCTTTAAAATACAAACTCATGAAAAAACCATACCATACTACAAATACAAACCTTATCCAGTTTTAGAGTCAGAATCCCACAATTTATATTATGACCGATGCATTATTATAGATAGGGCAATCCATAATAACCATCCAGATATAATATTACAGGATACATAAGCAAGAACAACTTAATAGATATATCCATTCCAAACACACATAACATACAGAAAGCAACAAGTGAAAAGCACAAGAACTATGCTGAGTTGAAAGAGGAAATTGAAGGACTATGAAACATGAACAGGGTATACATTGTCTCAAAAGTAATATCTACAACTGGTATCATAACGAAGTTACTACACAATAGCATTAAACAGCCACAATACTAAGGACTCGGAGGGCGGAGCAAAGTCAAGATGGCACTAAATGGCGACTCCTTTTCTTGCTTCTTCAGAAACAGCTCTGTTTCCATTTTCAAGGTTCTTTTGAAGACCCTGACCTGGAGTTACAATCTGACTTTGGTTCTTTGCGGAAATGGGACCCGCTGTCAGGGCCTCAGGACTGGCTGCTTTTTGATCTCCCAAGGGCATGGCCTGGAAGACTAGCACACCTTCGGGGTGCCAGATTTTCGTGGTTCTGGAGATGTGTTGATTCAAGGCCGGTGCCCCTGACTGAAGTGTTGCAGGAGAACACGGAACATTGGGAGCAGCGGGTTAGCTGCTGGCTGTGTGTCCAGAGACCTGAGCTCTCAGGGCGCAGAGCTTGGGAACAGCGACACAACAGACTTTTCACATCATAGATCGGCAAATTGTTTGTTATATCTCCCCTCTAACTGTGAAATGGGGACACCTCGTTTTCCCTTATTAGGGAGAGAGAGAGAGCCTGTGGTATGTTGAATTACCGGGAGAACGTGTAGTCTTTAGGGACTGTTGGATTTGGCATGTCTTTGCCATTACTTTGTTGATCTATGTTTGCTTGAAGTCTCTCTATCTTTTTCATAGGTTAACACTGCTGCTCAGCTTTGCCTTGTTAACAAACTTAGATATAGTACACCCAGTCTCTCATCCAAATCAATGATATAGATTGTTGACAGTTCATGTCCCAGTACAAATCTCTGCTGTGCCCCACTAGTTATAGCCCATTTACTTGAAATTACCCCATATTCCTTCTCTCTGTTTTCTGTCCATTAGCCATTCCTCAATCCATACCCGTTTATCACTCCTCATCAAATACATTCTTTGTTTAATGATCATCTGGACTGTTTATCCCTCTCCATAGATTCTGCCCAAGCTGCTGCGTTCGTCCAGCATTTTCTATGGGGAATTTTTGGTTACAGTATGAGTGGTTTGGATTGGCAAATCTCTGCTGGAATGGCAGTTGGGGCAGCCTTAACTGTGACATTCACTGGGCAAAGAATTTGCAGGGATCTGAGGAGAGGGCAGGGATTCGGATGAGCCATGGAGCAGGATGGACTCGACAGGCCAAATAGACATTTTCCATGCTGTAACTATAGGGTGAACTGGTGAGGTACCATCCTGACACTTGTATCAACATGGAATGAGGAAGAGTACAGCCTAGGACAGGCCCATCTGCCCACCTTATCTGTGCTGACCAGGGTCCCACTCTAAATAATCCCATCTGCCTGCACATGGTGTGCATCTCTTGATTGCATGCCTGTTCCTGTGTCTCTTAAACACTGCCGTGATGTTCAAGTTCAAGTACAAGTTTAATTGCCATTCAGTCGTACACATTGATACAGCCAAATCAAACAGTGTTCTTCTGCGGCCAAAGTGCAAGACATCACACCGTCGGTCACACATAGTGTAAGATTTTGAGAATAAAACATGCAACAGTCAGTTTATATGCTTAGCAAAATCTGCAGCCTTATACTTTCATAATGAACAAAACCAAACGCGGTCGCCTTACACTGATGTCATTACGTCACACACTGTCTTCTAAAGTGGACACAATAACTCAGTAATGGAGCTAGTTAATTATGTAGAACAGTTTCTCTCTGAAATTATATATGTCATCTGTCACCCATTACCTTACCCTACACCAGCACACAGCACAAATAGCACTTACAGTGTAATTATGGTAGCTGAAAAACATATAGTTACAAAAAAGATAGTAATAATATAACCCAACTCCCTGAGTGTCATGGCCTGTAGAATGATGGTGCATGGATGTTGTCCTGGAGCCATGTTTCCACAAGAACAGGCCCGCAGCAGTTCTTCATCTCACACAGGTGCAGCTGCAGATGAACACAATCCAGCTGGTCTTCCACCTAACGAACACTGGAGGGCAACACTGATGGAAAGGGCTAGCCCCCAGCCCAGTACAAAATTCAGTGGTACATAGCCAGCTCCAGCATCTCCTTCCCCATTGGCTGCAAAAGGTGATCCCAAGGCACAAGGGCCAGGTCCATACCTCAACTGAGGCCACGCAGCTCCCCGATCACCGGTCTTGAGTTGAACCAGTGGATCGGACTCACAGTATTCTACATTACCTATGTTCAACAGGGTCTCATAATCACAAGAAAAAAAAATCCAAGCCAATCATTTCCACCGCTTTTGGATTGCTCGCTGCCTCCGTGCACCACCTCTGCTGCTTTCTTCCCTGGGTGGCTGAAGCATTCGGGCTCTCACGACCAGACTATGTAACAGTTTCTTCCCCCAAACCATCAGACTCCTCAATACCCAGAGCCTGGCTTGACACCAACCTACTGCCCTCCAATGTGCCTACTGTCTTGTTTGTTATTTATTGTAGTGCCTGCACTGTTTTGTGCACTTTATGCAGTCCTGGATAGCACTGAAGTCTAGTGTAGTTATTGTGTTTTTTTCTTACGTAGTTCAGTGTAGTTTTTGTATTGTTTCGTGTGGCACCATGGTCCTGGAAAACATTGTCTCATTTTTACCATGTTCTGTACCAGCAGTTATGGTTGAAATGACAATAAAAAGTGACTTGACTTGACTTGAAATAGATTAGATTAGATTATGAGGACACGTAGTCCTCTTTTATTGTCATTTAGTAATGCCTGCATTACGAAATGATACAATATTCCTCCGGTGTGATATCCCCAAAATACAGGACAGACCAAGACTGAAAAACTAACAAAACCACATAATTATAACATATAGTTACAACAGTGCAGCGATGCCATAACTTGATGAAGAACAGTCCATGGCACAGTAAAAAAAGTAGCTGGCAACACAGTGTGCAAGAATTCCAGCTCCACTGCTATTGTAAGTGGGGTAGACCTGCTGTACTCATTATCTGGCAGTATTTTGCAATCATAAAAAATAAAGATAGACACTCAATTGCACCTTTGTTTGTACCTGAGAGGCTACTACGTTCAAGATGCTGTCATCTTACCGGATACCATCCTAACAGATGTCTGGTTCAATCACCTTCCAGGCAAGTACCACCCTCTGTGTAAACAACTTGACTTGTGTATCTTCTTTAGATTTTCCTCCTCTCACCTTCAACTTATGTCCCCTCGTATTTGACATTTCCATCTTGGGAAAAACTCTCTGCATATCTACTCTATCTATACCTCTCATAATTGTATATACTTCTATCAGATAGCACTTAGGGGAAAAATAAAATCCAAGATTGTTCAACCTCTCCTTATAACCGAAGAGTCCAATGCAAGCAATATATCAGTGAATCTCTTCTGCACTCTCTCCTAAGCCTCCACATGCTTCCCGTTGCATGGTATCCAGACCAGTACACAAAATTCCATATATGCCTAATCAAAGTTTTGTACAGTTGTAACATAAAAGGTTTTGTAAACCTTTGTACTCAGTGCCCCAAATGATGCAGGCAAGTGTGCCGTATGCTTTTACCATCCTATCTATCTGAAAGCTGAGGACTTGTACCTCAAGATGGCCTGGTGCAGTGATATTCCTAAGATTTCTGCACATTACTGTATGCTTTTCTCTTCCGTTTGACCCACCAGCATGTATGATTTCACGCTTGTCCATATGAAACTCCATCTGCCATTTCTCTGCTCAAATTTCCAACTAATCCACATCCTCCTGTATCCTTTGGACAACTTTCCTCACTATACATAACTCACCCAGTTTTTGTGCCTTCTATAAACTTGCTAATCAGGTCATCCTAATCATTAAATATACTCAGTGGCCACTTTATCAGATTAGATTAGATATCTGTTTGTTAATGTGGCAGCAACTCAGTGCATAAAAGCATGCGGATATAATCAAGAGGTGCAGTTGTTGTTCAGACCAAACCTCAGAATGGGGAAGAAATGTAATCTAACTGACCTTGATTGGTGCTAGATGAGGTGGTTTGAGTATCTCAGAAGTTGTTTATCTCATGGGATTTTCACACACAACAGTCTATAAAGTTCACAGAGAACTCTATAAAAAACAAAAATAATGTAGCGAGTGGCAGTTTTGTGGAAGAATGGCCAAACTGGTTCAAGCTGATAGGCGACAGTTTCAATTAACCATGCATTGCATCAGTGATGTGCAGAAGAGCATCACTGAATGCACAACACTTTGAAGCTTGAAATGGATGGGCCACAGCAGCAGAAGACTATGAACATACATTCTGTGGCCACGTTATTAGGTACAGAAAGTACCTAACCAAGTGGCCACTGAGCGTATTATGAACAAGAGGGGTCCTGACACTGATCCTTGGGGTTCAGCAGTGGTTACAATCCTCAACTACACCTCAGTCACCTGTGACCAAGTCAATTTCATATCCACTTTACCAACTCAAAAATGAACTCATGTGACTTAATCTTCTTGTTAAATGCTCTTCTAAATCCATATAGACAGCATTCACTGCTCCACCCTAATTAATTGTCTTTATAATTCCTCAAAAACTGAAATCAAACTTGTGAGACAGGACCTCTCCTGTACAAAGTCCCACTGACTAGCTCGAATAAGTCCATGTTTTCTCAAGTGTAAGTATCTTGTCTCAAAGAGTCTTCCCCAACACTGATGTAAGAATCTCCACACATAATTTCCTGGATTATCCTTGTTGCCTTCTTAAGATGACACAAGGTCCCAGTGATCCTGTCCCTTACCTCCCATTGTACCCTGAGATAGATTCCACCAGGTCCAGGGAGCTTACTCATCTTTAGGTTTTTCTTCTTTTTCAAATTTTATTTTTATTGAAGGAATGACACAATACAGAATATGTGATGGATTGCATTTTCCTCCATTTTGCTTTTATATCGTACCCCCAAACAAACCTCCCCCCACCTGCCCTCCCCGAACATATCATGGCAGCTAATATATTTACAACACAACAATTCACAAATACAAGTACGGACATTTCACAACCATACCCCAACACTACTTCAAGACGACGGCTCACACACATCTGCAACATGTCAGATGATCCAAAGTACACTCCTATTTACAATTCATCAACCACCCTGTGAGGTAAGTTATAAGCGTGTTCAATGGGAGGCAACTTCCCAAGTACAATCAAATGCCCTCAGCTAGTAGGTAATTCCTTGAGACTTCTGAAATATGATAAGAAAGGTCCCCATTTCGAATAGAACTTTTTCACAGACCCCCTCAAAGTGAATTTAATCTTTTCTAATTTCAGAAAAAACATTACATCTTCTAACCAAGCAGCAGCAGTTGGGGGAGTGGCAGATTTCCAAACCAGCAAAATTCTCCTACAGGCCAATAGTGATATAAATGCAATAATATCCGACTGACTTGCATTTAAACCCAAATCATCATCTGCCACACCAAATACAGCTATAAGCGGGTAAGGTATCAGTGTCACCCCCAAAACCTCACTGATAATTTTAAAAACCACTGCCCAATCTTTATGTTTTTCAAGATACCCAATGCCTCCTCCCTCTTAATTTTGACATGGCGTAAAGGTATCTAGGTTGGCAAATTAATTGGCCACTGTAACTTGTCTCTTGAATATAAGTGAGTGGTGAGATCTGGTGGGTGTTTATCGGAATGTGGGGAGAATAAAGTGTATTAGTTTAGTGTTATTATAAATGGGTGCTTCATGCTTAGCATAGGCTTGGTGGGGTGGAGGGGTGGAGAATCAGTTTCCATGCTGTATGACAATGAATGGTGGAATTTTTTCCAGTGTGGGGGAAAATGTAACAATAAGGCACAGCCTAAAAAAATAAATTGAAATCTTTCAGGTCTAAGCATTGGAAAGATTCTACAATGTCCAGAGGTCTCTTCCATGAATACTCGGTCAACTGTATAAGTCTATGATTGATAAATATCTAGCAACCAAAGATATCAGTGGTTTCGGGAAGTGAGGATATAAATCGGACAACCATTACTGAATTAGGGAATAAAACATTCAGTGGCACAATGGCCTTGTCTTGCTCCTCTGTTTTCATGTTCCCAGCAAGCAGAGGGATCAGTGAAAGATCTGAAGGCAGTAATTGGCATTAAAAAATATAAGGTGATGGTATAGGCTGGTGATCTATCAAAGGTACATGAGACAGAAGGCTTTACGGACTGCTCAGCAAATCAGCTGGTACTCTGCAAAGGCAAGGAGTCAGCTAGAGTGACCCAGAGGGAGTACTGAGTTACAAGACTTCAGGCTGGAAGTCAAGGCATTGTAAGCAGCCTTAGATCCACAGACCAGTGAAAAGCAACCAGCAGTGGTGGCCTTCATTACCACACACACGTGAGTGAACAACAGCGTGTGAGCTGCACCAAGTCCAAATAGACCATGCCAATCCTCACTCAATTACAAACTTTTAATAAAAGAATTAAAATGCATACTATTAAAACCAATCAGACATATACAACTTAACCAAAAGGGAATTGCCTTGCAGTTGTGCTTCTGTCCACAGTCATTTTAATTAAATTAGTCTGACACAGGGTCCTGTGGGTAGACTTCCAATCTATTTACAAGATCACTGTAAAAATTGGCTCGCCTACTTGGAACAGCAGAAACCAGCAGAAATGTTTACAGTATCTTCATATGTTCATTTCCTATTTTTTACCACTAACTCTTCATTTTCAGATTTGATGATTGAATTCGGAATGTCATGATGAGGTTTGAACTTGCATTCACTGGATCGTTGGTTCTGTTCTATCTCAACTCTGTGATAGTTCCCATTCAATAGTGCTACCACTGGAGATTCTACTGTATTGAAGGTAGTACATTGAAGAATTTGTTGATATTCTCCCAAATTAAAATGTTTATGATATATCTTCATGGGTTTTATGGAAGTTCCACTAATGTTTGCTGTTCTCTAAGGATGCCTGTTCCAACGTTACTTCTCACTGAGTCATGCGGATGTAAGGTTTATGTCTTTCACCACATTGGTAAACGCTAACTGAGAATTCTTGCACAGAAATGCAGGTCCAGGAAGTAATTAGGAAGGCAAATAGAATGTTGGCAACATACATCAAAGTTGCTGGTGAACGCAGCAGGCCAAGCAGTATCTGTAGGAAGAGGTGCAGTCGACGTTTCAGGCTGAGATCCTTCGTCAGGACTAACTGAAGGAAGAGTGAGTAAGGGATTTGAAAGTTGGAGGGGGAGGGGGAGATCCAAAATGATAGGAGAAGACAGGAGGGGGAGGGATAGAGCCGAGAGCTGGACAGGTGATAGGCAAAAGGGGATACGAGAGGATCGTGGGACAGGAGGTCCGGGAAGAAAGACAAGGGGGGGGGGGACCCAGAGGATGGGCAAGAGGTATATTCAGAGGGACAGAGGGAGAAAAAGGAGAGTGAGAGAAAGAATGTGTGCATAAAAATGAGTAACAGTTGGGGTACGAGGGGGAGGTGGGGCCTTAGCGGAAGTTAGAGAAGTTGATGTTCATGCCATCAAATAGAATGTTGGTCTTTATTGCAAAATGGATAGAGTACAAATAAGTTCAAAATTCAAAGTTCAAAGTAAATTCATTAGCAAAGTATGTATACCATACACAACCCTGAGATTCGTTTTCTTGCAGGCACTCACAGGAAAATGAAGAGATACAGTGGAATATGTGTAAGACCATACATAACCATAGTAGTGTCCCTGAAAGTGAGCCTACAGGCTGTGGAGTCAGGTCAGTGCTGAGGCAAGGGAAGCCATCCACGGAGGTCCAGGAGCCTGATGGTTGTAGTGCAGCAACTGTACCTAAACCTGGTGGCGTGGGATGCAAAGTTCCCACTCGATGGTAGTAGTGAGAAAACAAGGAGACAGGTCAAATGCAGGTAGATGATATGGTGAATCTTGGCCGAGACGGAGTGGTGAATCTTGACTGAGGCAGAGGAGTCGTCCTGAACACTGGCTCGTTTTCCCCGCTCGGGCCTCGATGCTTTAATCTGGTTTGAAGTCCAACCCAGCACTCTCTCTTCTGGTGATGGCCAACCTTCATCCACTTCAAAGTGCCATATCTGCATTGCTGAGAGTCAACTTCGCCGAATCCTTCAGGAGATCATAAAAATGCTAGTTTGCTTAAATTGTTCAAAAGTTTGTTTCTTAAAGAGAAATTACAGGCTGCGGATTGCAGTGATCATAATTCAGAAGTATAGCGAGAAGAAAATATCTCAAGTTGTTCGGGAGGGTTTAAACTAATTTGGCAAGGGGATGGGAACTGGAGTGATAGTGCTGAGGATGAGGTAGTTGGTTTACAAACCAAGGTAGTGCGTAATGAGACTGCTAGCAAGGAGAGGCTGATGATCGGGCAAATTTGCAGTCAACAGGATGAGCTGCATTGTAAAAGGTGGACAAAATCAACAAGGGTTAATGCAGGACTGAAAGTTATAATTGAATATTCACAGTATGTGGAATAAGGTAGATAAATTTGCAGCACGATTATAAATTGGCATGTATGATTTTGTGGGCGTCACTGAATCGTAGCTGAGTTAAGATTATAGCTGGGAGCTTAACATCCAAGGATACACATTGTATCAAAAGGACAGGAGGGTAGGCAGATGGGTTGGCGTGATTCTGTAGGTAAAAATGAAATCAAATCATTAGAAAGAGGTGATATATTGTTGGAAGGTGTTGAAACATTGTGAGTAGAGTGCTAAGGAATGGCAAAGATAAAAATATTCTGATGGGAGTTATATACAAACCCCAAAGAGTAGTAAAGATGTGGTCTACACATTACAATAGGAGATAGAATATGCATGCCAAAAGGGTAACGTTACAATTGCCCTGGGGGATTTCAGTATGCAGATCTATTGGGAAAATCAGGCTGGTGTTGGATTCCAAGAGGTGGAGTTTCTGGAATGCCTATGAGTGGGCCTCTCAGAGCAGCTCGTGGTTGAGCCCTAATCTGGATTGTGTGTTGTTCAATGATAAGAGAGTTTAAAGTAAGGAAACCCTTAGGGTACTGACTATAACATGATCGAATTCACTCTGCAATTTGAGAAGGAAAAGCTAAAGTCGGATGTATCAGTATCACTGTGGAGTATAAGGAATTACAGAGGCATGAGAAAAAAAACTAGCCAAAATTGATTGGAAGAGAACACTGGCAGGGATGATGCAGAGCAGCAATGGCTGGAATTTCTGGCAGCAATTTGAAAGATGCAGGATATATACATCCCAAAGAGGAAGAAGTATTCTAAAGAGAAAAGAATACAACCATGACTAACAAGAGAAGTCAAAGCAAGCATAAAACCCAAAGAGAGGGCACATATAGAGTAAAAATTAGTGGGAAGTTAGAGGATTGAGAATCTTTTAAAAACCCACAGAAGACACTAAGAAGGAAGAAATGGAATATAAAGGTAAGCTAGCCAATAATATTCAAGAGGATACAAAAAATTTCTTCAGATACATGATAAAAGAGATAAGAGATAAAAGATAAAAGAGAAGCGAGAGTGGATCTCGCATCGTTGGAAAATGATGGTGCAGAGGTAGTAAAGGAGGACAAGGAAATGGCAGATGAACTAAAGTATGTTACATGTCTTCACTGAGGAAGACGCTAGCAGTATTCCAGAAGCTCAAGAGTGCCAGGTAGCAGAAGTGTGTGAAGTTGCCATTACTAGGGAGAAGTTTCTTGGGAAACTGAATGGTCTGAAAGTAGGTAAGTCACCTGGACCAGATCATCTACACTCCAGATTCCTGAAAGAGGTGGAGGAATTAGTAATATCCTTCAAGAATTGATTGATTCTGGAATGGTTCCAGAAGAATGGAAAATAGTAAGTGCCACTCCTCTCTTCATGAAGGGGAGAGGCAGAAACCAAGGAAACTATAGTCAGTTTGTCTGGCCTGAGTGGTTGGGTAGATGTTGGAGTTATTTGTTTAGGATGTGGCTTCAAGATAAAATAGGCTGTAGTCAGCATGGTGTCCTTAAGGGAAAATCTTGCCTGACAAATCTGTTGGAATTCTTTGAAGAAATAACAAGCAGGATAGACAAGGAGAACAGATGAATATTGTGTACTTGGATTTTCAGAAGGATTTTGATAAGGTGTCACACACAAGGCTCTTTGACAAGATAATAGCACATGGCATTACAAGAAAGATTCTAGCATGGATAAAGCAGTGGCTGATTGGCAGGAGGCAATGAGTGGGAATAAAAGAAGCCTTTTCTGGTTGTCTACTGGTGACTAGTGGTGCTCTGCATGGATCTGTGTTGGGACTGCTTCTTTTTACATTAAATATCAATGACTTGGATGATGGAATTGATAGCTTTGTTGCAAAGTTTGCCGATGATATGGGAATAGTTGGAGGGGCAGGTAGTTTTGAAGAAGTAGGGAGTCTACTGAAGGACTTAGACGGATTAGGAGAATGGAGGAAGAAGTGGGATATGGAATACAATGCCAGGAAGTGTACGGTCATGCACTTAGGCAGAAGAAATAAAAGTGTAGACTGTTTTCTAAATGGAGAGAAAATTCAAAGAGCTGAGGCGCAAAAGGACTTGGGAGTCCTTGTGCAGGATTCCCTAAAGGTTAACTTGCAGATTGAGTCGGTGGCCAGGAAGGGAAATGTGATGTTAGCATTCATTTAAAAAGGACTGGAATATAAAAGTAAGGATGCAATGTTGAGGCTTTATAAAGCACTGGTGATGCCTCACTTGGAGTATTGTGTACAGTTTTGGGCGCCTTATCTTAGAAAGGGTGTGCTGATATTGGAGACAGTTCAAAGGAAGTTCAGAAAATGATACCGGGATTGAGAGTTTTGTCATATGAAGAGCATTTTCGTGGCTCTGGGCTTCTACTCACTGGAATTCCGAAGAATAAAGGGTGACTTTATTGAAACCTGTTGGATGCTGAAAGGCTTCGGATGTGGGGTGGGTGTTTCCTATGTCTCCTATGGTCCTCTAAGACCAGAATACACAGCCCTGAGGGCCGTTCTTTTAGAACAGAGATGAGTAGGAATTTCTTTCACCAGAGAGTGGTGAATCTGTGGAATACATTGCCACAGGCAGATCTGGAGGCGGAGTCGTTCGGTATATTTAAGGTAGAGGTGGATTGATTCTTGATTAGTCAGAGCGTGAAGGGATAAGGGGGTCGGTTGTGGGTGGAAGGCAGGAGATTGGGGCTGAGAGGGAAAGTGGATCGACCATGATGAAATGGCGTTGCAGACTCAATGGGCCAAATGGCCTAATTCTGCTCCTGTATCTTCTGGTCTTGCGGTCTATTATCAAGAGTTTTGGCCTTTGAATTTCACGCTTATATTCTTCATTGTTGAGACGAGGAATGATTACATAGATGAGATGTGGTGTTATTGAAAGAACTGTGTTTCTATATTTTTAACTAATTTTTCAGGATAAGCATGTTAGTATCAAGGTCAGTAAGTAGAAAGTGTGATTGATGGATTCAGGTCTAGATTCATGCCTCTGGAAATTTGTTAGAATTCAGAAGGAATTATTCCAAAATGTGAGCATTTGCAGGAATATTAATAGGAGAATCTGGCTAGCAGAAGAGCAAATGTCCAGGTAATGGTGAGCAGTCAGCGGAGGGATGGATCAGGTACTGGGTGAATGACCTGCGATGTCATTGTGATAGACATAAGTGTAAATTTGAATTCCCATCACAAGTGCTTACTTGTTAATATTGATCATCAGGATGGGACTGGAAACTCTGATGTTTGAATTTCATTAAGCTATCCTTTGAACAACATAGAACATAGAACATAGAATAGTACAGCACAGTACAGGCCCTTTGGCCCACAATGTTGTGCCGACGCTCAAACCCTGCCTCCCATATAAGCCCCCACCTTAACTTCCTCCATATACCTGTCTAGTAGTCTCTTAAACTTCACTAGTGTATCTGCCTCCACCACTGACTCAGGCAGTGCATTCCACGCACCACACTCTCTGAGTAAAAAACCTTCCTCTAATATCCCCCTTGAACTTCCCACCCCTTACCTTAAAGCCATGTCCTCTTGTATTGAGCAGTGGTGCCCTGGGGAAGAGGCGCTGGCTATCCACTCTATCTATTCCTCTTATTATCTTGTACACCTCTATCATGTCTCCTCTCATCCTCCTTCTCTCCAACGAGTAAAGCCCTAGCTCCCTTAATCTCTGATCATAATGCATACTTTCTAAACCAGGCAGCATCCTGCTAAAACTCCTCTGTACCCTTTCCAATGCTTCCACATCCTTCCTATAGTGAGGTGACCAGAACTGGACACAGTACTCCAAGTGTGGCCTAACCAGAGTTTTATAGAGCTGCATCATTACATCGCGACTCTTAAACTCTATCCCTCGACTTATGAAAGCTAATACCCCATAAGCTTTCTTAACTACCCTATCCACCTGTGAGGCAACTTTCAGGGATCTGTGGACATGTACCCCGAGATCCCTCTGCTCCTCCACACTACCAAGTATCCTGCCATTTACTTTGTACTCTGCCTTGGAGTTTGTCCTTCCAAAGTGTACCACTTCACACTTCTCTGGGTTGAACTCCATCTGCCACTTCTCAGCCCACTTCTGCATCCTATCGATGTCTCTCTGCAATCTTTGACAATCCTCTACACTATCTACAACACCACCAACCTTTGTGTCATCTGCAAACTTGCCAACCCACCCCTCTACCCCAACATCCAGGTCGTTAATAAAAATCACGAAAAGTAGACGTCGCAGAACAGATCCTTGTGGGACACCACTAGTCATAATCCTCCAATTTGAATGTACTCCCTCCACCACCACCCTCTGCCTTCTGCAGGCAAGCCAATTTTGAATCCACCTGGCCAAACTTCACTGGATCCCATGCCTTCTAACTTTCTGATTAAGCCTACCATGTGGAACCTTGTCAAATGCCTTACTAAAATCCATATAGATCACATCCACTGCACTACCCTCATCTATATGCCTGGTCACCTCCTCAAAGAACTCTATCAGGCTTGTTAGACACGATCTGCCCTTCACAAAGCCATGCTGACTGTCCTTGATCAGACCATGATTCTCTAAATGTCTATAGATCCTATCTCTAAGAATCTTTTCCAACAGATTTCCCACCACAGACGTAACGCTCACTGGTCTATAATAACCCGGACTATCCCTACTACCTTTTTTGAACAAGGGGACAACATTCGCCTCCCTCCAATCCTCCGGTACCATTCCCGTGGACAACGAGGACATAAAGATCCTAGCCAGAAGCTCAGCAATCTCTTCTCTCGCCTCGTGCAGCAGCCTGGGGAATATTCCGTCAGGTCCCGGGGACTTATCTGTCTTAATGTATTTTAACAACTCCAACACCTCCTCTCCCTTAATATCAACATGCTCCAGAACATCGACCTCACTCATATTGTCCTCACCATCATCAAGTTCCCTCTCATTGGTGAATACCGAAGAGAAGTATTCATTGAGGACCTCGTTCACTTCCACAGCCTCCAGGCACATCTTCCCACCTTTATCTCTAATCGGTCCTACCTTCACTCCTGTCATCCTTTTGTTCTTCACATAATTGAAGAATACCTTGGGGTTTTCCTTTACCCTACTCATCAAGGCCTTCTCATGCCCCCTTCTTGCTCTTCTCAGCCCCTTCTTAAGCTCCTTTCTTGCTTCCCTATATTCCTCAATAGACCCATCTGATCCTTGCTTCCTAAACCTCATGTATGCTGCCTTCTTCCACCTGACTAGATTTTCCACTTCACTTGTCACCCATGGTTCCTTCACCCTACCATTCTTTATCTTCCTCACTGGGACAAATTTATCCCTTACATCCTGCAAGAGATCTCTAGACATCGACCACATGTCCATAGTACATTTCCCTGCAAAAACATCATCCCAATTCACACCTGCAAGTTCTAGCCTTATAGCCTCATAATTTGCCTTTCCCCAATTAAAAATTTTCCTGTGCTCTCTGATTCTATCCTTTTCCATGATAATGCTAAAGGCCAGGGAGCGGTGGTCACTGTCCCCCAGATGCTCACCCACTGAGAGATCTGTGACCTGACCCTTTGAAATTGAGAATAACATGCTTGCACACCATTTAGTGGGTTACGAGCTGCCTGACAAGGCCAACTTGGAACCTATGAACTCTGTTACAATTGGCGCAGGCGGTGCTGGGGCAGGTGGGTAATTGTACAGTAATTCTTCATGTTGTCATGCAAAACAAAAACAGGCCCTGTGGCCCAACATGTCCTTGCTGAACTTCTGTGCACAGCTACATTAATCCCAATATGGTCCATCTGCATCATGACCATATCCTTCTATGCCTTGCCAATTTAAACACCTAAATGTTTGATAAACACAGAAATTGTAGCCTGCTTCTGATAAATGGATTCAATATTCTCTACAACATCCCAAGTCTTCCTTCTTCACCTTGAGCAGTGCATACATTGTATGTAACTGAAGAGATTTTAAAAACTCCTTTGAAACTTTTCCTCTGTCTATCTGGTACTATCTTTCAGTGTGAACCTTTGATCCATCTGCAAACAGTAGTATTACCAGATGGAAACCATTTTAATTCCAATCCCCATTCACAATCCGACATGTCAGTGTGTGGTCTGCTCCACTGTCACAATGAGGCCACTCTTGGGTTGAAAGGATGACATCTCAAATTCCATCTGGGTAACCACCATCCTGATGATATGAACATTGATTTCTCCATCTTCTGGTCATTTCCCCCCTCCCCCACTACCTTCCCTCTTCTTCAATTCCCCACTCTGGCCTCTTACCACTTCTCTTTTCCTCACCTGCTTTCATCTCCCCCGGTGCCCCTCCTACCTCCCTTTCTTCCATGATCCATGCTCCTCTCCTATCAGCTTGCTTCTTCTCCAGCCCTTTACCTTTCCCACTTATCGCCTCCTAGCTTCTTACTTCATCCCCCTCCCCTCCCACCTGTCTTCACATATCATCTTCTAGCTCATATTCCTTCCCCTCCGCCACCTTCTTATTCTGGCTTACTCCCCATTCCCTTCCAGTCCTGATGAAGAGTCTTAGCCCAGAATATTGACTTTTCATTCATTTCCATAGATGCTACCTGGGCTCCTCCAGCATTTTGTGTGTGTTGCTTTGGATTTCCAGCATCTGCAGAATCTCTTGTGTTTCAGTGAGAACATTTAGAATGGAGAGTCTGTTTCAGAAATGAGAACAGCAAATGTTGGAAACTCTCAGCAGGTGAATGGTTCAATGGTTCTGTTTATTATCAGAGAATGTACACAGTATACAGTCTGAAATACTTGTCCTCACAGAGATCCATGAAAAACAGAAGCCCAAAGGAATGAATGACAGAAATACGTTAGAACCCCAAAGCCCCCTCTCCACCTCCCCGGGCAAGGAGTAGCAAGCGTCAATACCTCAACCTCCCTTCCTGCCTTGTTTCAGCAAAAAGCGTCAGTGCCCACCACTCACTAAGCAACAGCAAAGCAACCAAACTTGAAAATGGAAAAAGAAGAGACATTAAACAAAGGAATTAAGCTGTTTTTCGAAGATGAGCTCAAAGAGGCAGCTGCTTGGTGCCATTTGAACCCTGCCTTCCAGGCAGGCAGCATCAGAAACAGAACTAGTTAACGTTTCAGGTTTAAGACCTTTAAAGGTGAAAGAGATAGGTGAAAATCTCATCAGAAAGAAGAGTAGGTGAACATTCCTGAGGAGAGATGACATTGAATTCAACAGAAAATTAGAACTTCAGATGCTGAAAATCTGAAGACTCAAAGGTGTAGGACGATTGCAGCATGACATGTATTGGCCAAATCAAGGTGGGAAGACCAGAGCCCAGGCTCGAGACCAGGGAACAGGCCAATGTTTGATCTTTGCTGGAGCGGACTTGGGGGCGGTTTGAAGTGGCTGAACTGAGGCAGCGGGGATCAGGCCCGAGAGCGATGAACAACTTGCTGTTGGCCGAGTTAAGTGTTGGGCCAGATTGGAAAGGTTGGGGACTGGCCAAATTGAGCTGATATAGAAGCAGAAGGGCCTAGGTCTGAAAGTGAGGAACAACCTGAGGTTTGACTGATTTAAGCTTGGGCCAGATTGAAAAGGTCAGCGTGTTTGGGCTGGAGGCATGGAATGGACCAGTGTTCAGCTTGCTGCTCCGTGAGTTTTACTCGTCTCTGTGCTGAATTGAAGCTGTGGCTGGCAACTAATAGGCTGCTGGATCAGTTATGGTTGGCTTTGTGGCTGTGGACTCATTTTCATGACCTTCAGTTCGGAATGTTATTTGCGTATTTTTATTAGTTGCATGATCAGTTTATTTTCTGCTCATTGGGTGTTTGTCTTCTTTTTTCAATGGGTTCTATCAGGTTTCTTTGTTTTGTGGCTGTCTGTAAGGAAACGAATAAATATACTTTGAACTTAGAACTTTGAAATAAGGATTGAAAATAGAGTTGATGTTTCCTGACCCACTGAATTTTTCTAACAGTTTCCAGACTTATTTTAGCTTCCCAACACTTGCAGTTTTTTGGATTTCTGATCATCCATTTCAGGAGTGTGGTGCCAGGCATGTGATGCCCGGTCTTCTCAACATAATCAATGAGTGCAACACGTGCCTGAAAGCTGGGGATGTTGGTCTGGGAGAAGATGCCAACACTCATTTGCGTGTCCTTCCAGCATGATTGGATGTCCTTGCAGTTACCTTTAGTGGTACCTCTCTGGTGCCATGCACTGAACGTCTGTAAGACAGAGGTCCTCTGCCAAACTGCAAAGCCCTGTGACAATAAAGGATAGTGACAACCCCTGGGAAATGCGAATCACTTCCTATATCTGTGGATTCTCCTCGCAGCAAAGATAGACCTCCTTGGTGAAGTTCACCACCATCTTCAATGCATCAGCGTGGTCTTTAGTTGTTTAAGGAAAAAGATATCTGAAGATCAGTATCTCAAACTTCGTACATGATTCATGGTCTACAGGGCAGAAATAATCCCTGACCTTCTCTAAGCTTCTGTGACCTGGACTACTTACAACAGGCATCACACGGCTTAAATACATGCATTAACATCGGGCTCTGTGAAGGAAAGGAACTTGTTAACTCTAGTGCAATTGGTGGTTGGTTTTCTACCATTTATCTTCTGTTACGGTATAGGCACATTTTCTCTTATTTGTTTATCGCATGTAAAGTGTCTGCACAGTGCAGCAGACAATAAGGTGTAAGGCTATAACACAAGTCCATTTTATTGTGCTAGGGGCCCATTCAATAGTTTTATAATAGCAGGGTAAAGCTATCCTTGAGTCTGGCTGTATGTACTTTCGGCCTTTTGTGACTTCTGTGTCTTTGATATGTCAGTGTAGATCTCAGTCTTCTGCTGGATAAACCTCAACATCCTGATTTCAGGGTATGAATTAGCGCAGGGTCCCACAGTCAGCTGATTCTCATACTGATGCTGCAATATTTCCACAACACAGGGCCCAGGCTCATAAGCACCTCACAAGTTCCTCTATCTGTGCCTATCACACACACATGCATGCATGCACAATCACATGTGCACCTAGACACACATGCTCACTCGTAAACACTCACATACACATAAACACACACATGCACACACTTAGGCACATCTCTCACTCATACACAGGTATGAGCACACAGAAACACAAATGAACACAGACAAATATGGATGAATGCACACGTAGCAGCACGTACGTGAACAAACACACAAGTGAATACACAAACATGCAAACACATATACAATACACACACATGAAAATACACAGACACACACATATGTACACATATCTGTTTGAACATAATGATTTCATGTATTGCACACTGTACAGCTGCTTCAAAACAACAAATCATATGACAGATGTCAATGATAACAACCCAATTCTCATTCTAATTCTGAAACACGCACACACACACACACACACACAGATATGCTCACATGATTTCGCCTCTCCTTTTTTCCTTTAAACATGTTGGGGGAGAAGTGGATGGAGATTTTTCCCGGTACCTGGTGATGTGAACTGGAGGGAGAGCTCCTTCCACTCACAAAGTCTCAGTTGTCGGGAGAAGTGTCTGTTAATACCCTGAGCTGCCACAGCGTTAGCATTCTGAATTGATAGTGGATGACAACTAACCTGCCCCCATCCTTCTGTGTCATCCAGCTCTGACCATTGTTACGTTCTACAGGTGACCATCACCATGATCCTAGTCTGATTAGATTAGATTAGATTAGATTCAACTTTATTGTCATTGTGCCGGGTACAGATACAAAGCCAATGAAATGCAATTAGCAACTGACCAGAAGTGCAAAAGAATAGTATTATTTACAAAATAACTGATACCTCTATCATTGCAGAATTGCTGGGAACCAGGCATTACGTGATATCAGCGGCCGCAGATCCAGGAACTTCATGGGATGTAGATGTATGACAGAGGGATGAATATCCTGCTGGTACTGAGGCTGCAGTTGGGCTGGGTTGCTGCAATAGCACATGTGCCATTTGCCTAGAACTTGCTTTCTGGTTTTGCCCTCAGACAGAGGAACCGGAAGGGAAAGGTTGGCAAGGGTGTCATTACATCAAAGAAATGCAAATAAAGACTACTTACATCGAGATTTTAAAACACTTTCACCAACTTCGGATGTACGCCGCTGTCAAACAGCCATCGAAAGGATGTAAGCTCGTCCAGGCCGGGCAGGAGGTGGCCAGTTCTGGTGTTGGAGGCCTGTCTGTGTGTGTGAGTGGGTGGGAGGATGTGAAAAGAGCTTATTTTACTGATGTTGTTCTGCTGTTTTTGCTGTTGTTGTTGTTCTGTTGAATACCTTGGGCATAGAATGTTAGCACTGGAATGTGTGGTGACACTTGTGGGCTGCCCTGCTACATCCTTAGGCTGTGTTAGTTGTTAATATAAACGATGCATTTCACTGTGTGTTTTGATGTACATGTAATAAATAAATAAATCTGAAACTGATTTGAACTTGAGGAGGAGACCGAGTAGAAACATGTTTCTCCACAAAGGGTTTAGACTTTGCCCTTTCTGTCCTGGAGAATATTGAAAGAAAGTGTCCTAAATCTGTTCGTGGGGATGGTAGATAAGCACGAGGGCAAATGGCACTGTTAGATAAAGAGAGAGAGAAGGCTTATGTGGACCATAAACACCTAGATGCATGAGCTGTGCTGAATAGCCTGTATTGGGCTGTAAGCATTTTGTAATCAGTTGTAATATCTCTGGACTCTGACTGAATTATTATTTTTAATTTAGTTGATGTGTTGAGAAAATAACAAAATGTGAGTGGTGTTTGTTGCTTGATTTTATTTTTATTCATTATTGTAATAGGCTGTTACTACTATGAAAAGTATTTATAGACCATCCCTAATTGTCCTTGTGTCCTATGAGGTGAAGTTTCTCCCACTGTGCTGCTGGTTGGGGAGTTCCAGGATTTAGACCCAGTCGCAGTGAAGGAGTGATTATATATTTCCAGGTCAGGATGGTGTGTCATGTGGAGGAAAACCTACAGGCTTAGGTGTCTACATGAAACTGTTACCCTCATCCCTGTTGGAGGTAAATTTGGAGATGAGTTGCTGCCATGCATTTTGTCGATGATGTTCACTGCAGCCACTGTGGAGGACTGATGGATGGTTAAGATGGTTGAAGGGGTAGCAATCAAATAGGCTGCTTTGTGCTGAATAGTCATAGAGTCACAAAACACAGACACAGGTCACCAGATCCATGACAACCATCGGGTAGTCATCTGTTAGCAGCATTTGTTCCATTGTTTTCTATACTTTGAAAATGCCTATGCTCATCTTGATACTTGGTGTGGAAGTACCTGCCTCTACCATCCCTTTAGTCAGTGTGTTTCAGATTTCAATCATCCTTAACTCCTCCTCAGATTCCATCTACATCTGCCTTACTTATTACCCTAAACCTTTTGTTTAGATACATATTCTGTGGGGAACTGTTTCCTACCATTTTCCTTACAAAATCTCCTCATAATTTTGTGTATTTGCCAGGTCTTCTCTCAGCCTCCCCAGTTCCAAGGAAAGCCTATGAAGTCTCTCCGCTGGCAACATCCTGGCGAATCCACTCTGCACCCTCTGCAGTATAGTCATGTCTTCCCTACAGTGTGGCAATCAGAAATGCACACAGTACTCCTGGTATGGCCTAAGTAATATTTTATGAAGTTATGTCAAAATCTCCCTGTTCTTATACTCTATGACCTGGCAATCCAATATCTCTTCCTCAACAACTTATCTACCTGTGCACCAACTTTCAGGGATCCTCGGACAGCTTCACTAAGGTCTCTCTGTTCGTACTGGGGAACACCCGAATCTGATTAGTCCTTCCAAAGTGTTTCACTGACATTTATCAGGTCAGGCTCCAACTGTGGAAGGAAAAGCAGTCTATGTTTCAGTCTACGACCTACGTTTCGAAAGGGGAAAAGGGGAGATACAAGGACAGGTACAGAGGAGCAGCGGTGCATCTGGTTGAACCACTGCCTCATCATGCCTGGGACCAGCAACCTGACTCAGGGAGCTGACTGTGTGGAGTTTGCATGTTTTCCCTATGACCCCCGGGTGATGCAGTTTCCTCCTACATCCCAAAGGTGTAGACGATTGTAGATTGATTGGCTACTGTGAATTGTCCCTGATGTGTAAGTAGTGGTAGCATCCAAGAGAAGCTGTTGAGAATGTAGGGGGAATAGACATGCGATTAATGTAGACCTACGTTAACGAGTGGTTGATGATCAGACAGACTTGGTGAGCCAAAGGTTCTGCTTCTGTGCCATAGTCTCCACCTTCCTGTGAACAACTTACTCTTCAGTTGAGACAAGGGAGGGCAAAGAGAATGTCTGTGGCTGAGTGAATTGAAATGGCTTAATGGGGGCATTTATTAGCTCCTGTGTCACATATTGTTAATGGTAAAGTGATGGGATTTGGCCATCAAGCCAGACCTCTATGTCTGGGATAAAAAAGAAATGAGCCAACACGATATGAAAACAGAAATGGAAATTTAAAAAACAAATCTGCAGGTCAAGCAGCATCTGTGGAAATATAAACAGTTAACGATTCATGAGGGATCTTCCTTTGAGCACAATATCGCTGACTGTGTTTCAGCTTGAACTTCTGGGAGGTTTTAGTGCTTCACATGCAAATGTTAAACAGAACTCAGTGTAGGTCATGATGGAATAATACAGTTCATGTAAGTTATATGGTTTTAGATAAAACTGGAAAATATGTTGGCACAATTTATAACTAAGCAATATTAACAGCAAACTGTGTAAATTATTCCACTGTATGTAACACAATTGGTATGATACTTTTAAATCAGCTTGCTTTGAGAAACCATGTAAAAATAGACATTTGTATGGACGGTTTGTACCAAGAGCCAGTGGTTGGAGAGTGAGAGCAGAAACATAACTCTTTTTGCATCACGTGTCACTCTTGGATGTGTAGCAGTTCTCTACAAAGTGTCAGAAGTTTCTGGGCACAAGTTACACTTCAGTAATTGAAGTGCATTATCCAGACCAGCACCTTAAGGCAATGCTGAAAGAGTATTACAATATGGTGAGTGGAAACTAAGCCTCTCTGTCCCCTCAGATGGTTGGAGCAGGGTTTTGGTCTACTAAAGAAATGCAAGCGTTATCCCATTGATACCAGTCTTGGATTTTAACTGTATCTGAAAAGTTAAGCAGCTCTAAAATGTTTAAAGACATGCTGAGAAAGGACTACAGTATATGACTGCAAAACATTTTGTGTATCCAGATCAATGTTACATAAAAAAGAAATGTCAGACCATCCTCAGTTTTAACAAAGTTAGATTCTTTTTCTTTTCTGTTCGGGTGCGTTTGGAGTTTGCACAGCGAAGCTTTTCTTTTGAGCTTTGTTTTTCATCTCGATATTTGACATGACTCATCAATCATCATCTGGCCGTCTTCTGGGTTCCTGAGACTCCAGCAGCGTTATTGACATCTTGGGCCACACCAGCTGTTCATAAGTATTTCCAGCTTTACTTCATAACAAATAGATTTTTATTTTTCTCCATACAGCCTAATAATCACTTGAAGTTCTGGAACTGGAAACTCTGAACACCTTAGTCCACTGCACATTTCCTGCCTTCCCATCTGGGGAGACGAGGTACTGATCAAGTGGACTCCTGCTCAATCAGCGTTTCTATGTTTATAAGTAATTTCCGACTGGACATTTTCTGCTGACTTCAAATGAAAAGCCTTTCCTGTTGAACAGGTTAACGCTGTCAAACGATGCAGAAAAACAAATGGGTTTTCCTTGCTGGAAGCCCGTTTGGAAAATATCTGCAGGGAATCATTTTAACTGCACTGGGATATCCCTGCCCTTGGCCAGGCACCAAGTCTTAGTTATATTGTTATCAGATTATTAATCAGAGAAATAGATAAATAATTTAATACAGATCATTTAAATCTTCAAAAGCAGTTTATAAATTGGAGCTCTGGACTAATTTGGATCATTTATCATCCCCAAATATCCTTTCACATGCATAAGTTAGACCCATAGAACAAAGTTGGCTGGGATGAGTTCTGGGAGTTCTTAGCATTGGCCCTATGTCCTTTGATTGAGGAAACCTCATGCTGATCACAAGTCAGCAGCCTCCTTGGCTAAAGAATCAGTATGTACTGGTATTGACCACTACTTGGAAGGAACAGTGGGCTTTAAACGCACAGTAGTTTACGGGGGGGATCTTCACTATAAGTGATTTAGTTCCTCCAACCGCGGCAGAGCTGGCTGATCTTCAAGGACCTATCTGCAAATCTGGGTCGACAGAAGGTGGCCGGAACAACGAAATGAATGGAAACCTGTTGGATTTCACTCTCATCAATCTACCAGGGTCACATGGCAGATGAAAGTGGGAGTGAATTTTTACGAGTGTGGGCATTATTTTCAGAATCAGAATCAGGTTTATTATCACCGGCACATGTCATGAAATTTGTTAACTTAGCAGCAGCAGTTCAATGCAATACATAATATAGAAGAAGAAGAAAAACAATCAATCAATCAATCAAATACAGTATACACATATTGAATAGATTAAAAATCATGGAAAAACAGAAATGATATATATTAAGAAAGTGAGGTAATATTCACGGGTTCAATGTCCATTTAGGAATCAGATGGCGGAGAGGAAGAAGCTGTTACTGAATCGCTGAGTGTGTGCCTTCAGGCTTCTGTACCTCCTACCTGATGGTAAAAGTGAGAAAAGGGCATGCCCTGGGTACTGGAGGTTCTTAATAATGGATACTGCCTTTCTGAGATACCACGCCTTGAAGATGTCCTGGGTAGTTTGTAGGCTAGTACCCAAGATGGCGCTGACTAGATTTACAACCCTCTGCAGCTTCTTGCGGACCTGTGCAGTAGCCCTCCCATACCAGACAGTGCTGCAGCCTGTCAGAATGCTCTCCACAGCATACTTATAGAAGTTTTTGAGTGTATTTGTTGTCATACCAAATCTCTTCAAACTCCTAATGAAGTATAGTTGTTGTCTTGCCTTCTTTATAACTGCATCAATATGTTGCAACCAGGTTAGATTCTCAGAGATCTTGACACCCAGTAACTTGAAACTGTTCACTCTCTCCACTTCTGATCCCTCTATGAGGATTGATATGTGTTTCTTCATCTTACCCTTCCTGAAGTCCACAATCAGCTCTTTCGTCTTACTGATGTGGAGTGCAAGGTTGTTGATGCGACACCACTCCATTAGTTGGTGTATCTCACTCCTGTTCGCCCTCTTGTCACCATCTGAGATTCTACCAACAATGGTTGTGTCATCAGCAAATTTATAGATGGTATTTGAGCTATGCCTAGCCACACAGTAATGGGTGTAGAGAGAGTAGAGCAGTGGGCTAAGCACACACCCCTGAGGTGCACCAGTGTTGATTGTCAGCGAGGGGGTGATATTATCACCAATCCACACAGATTGTGGTCTTCCGGTTAGGACGTCGAGGATCCAATTGCAGAGGGAGGTACAGAGGCCCAGGTTCTGTAACTTCTCAATCAGGATTGTGGGAATGATGGTGCTAAATGCTGAGCCATAGTTGATGAACAGCATCCTGACGTAGGTGTTTGTATTGTCTAGGTGGTCTAACGCCATCTGAAAAGCCATTGAGATTGCATTGCCATGGATCTACTGTGGCGATAGAAAAATTGCAGTGGGTGCAGGTCCTTGCTGAGGCAGGAGTTCAGTCTAGTCATGACCAACCTCTCAAAGCATATCATCATTGTATATGTGAGTGCTACTGGGCGATAGACATTAAGACAGCTCACGTTATTCTTCTTGCACTGGTATAACTGTTGCCTTTTTGATGCAAGTGGGAACTTCTACCCATAGCACTGAGAGGTTGAAAATGTCCTTGAACACTCCCGGCAGTTGGTTGGCACAAGTTTTCAGAGCCTTACCAGGTACTCAATCGGGATCTTCACCTTGCGAGGGTTCACCCTCTTTAAAGACAGCCTAACATTGGCCTCCACGACAGAGATCACAGGGTCACCGGGTGCAGCAGGGAGCTTCAGTATAATCTGCCTTTGAATTACAGATCAGCTTTTAATCCTATCCCATTTGCCCCTTCATATCTGTCAGGTGCCATTTTTCAGCTGTGAATTTAAACCAGGATGCATCTGCACTGTCAGAGAGAGGGAAGAGATCTGAGGGTGTTAGAGCGATGAAGAGAGGGGATTTTCTTTTAATGTCCTCACCAATATTTGTACCAGTAGTGTAGGGTGGTGGTGGTACAGAGATGAAGTTACTGAACCAATAGGCAAGAGACCAGGGTGACTAATCCAGAGACCAGATTCAAACCATGGCAGCTGTGGATTTCAAACTGTTAATAATCTGGTAACATACATAAAAGTTGCTGGTGAACGCAGCAGGCCAAGCAGCATCTATAGGAAGAGGTGCAGTCGACGTTTCAGGCCGAGACCCTTCATCAGGACTAACTGAAGGAAGAGTGAGTAAGGGATTTGAAAGCTGGAGGGGGAGGGGGAGATGCAAAATGATAGGAGAAGACAGGAGGGGGAGGGATAGAGCCGAGAGCTGGACAGGTGATAGGCAAAAGGGGATACGAGAGGATCATGGGACAGGAGGTCCGGGAAGAAAGACAAGGGGGGGGGTGACCCAGAGGATGGGCAAGAGGTATATTCAGAGGGACAGAGGGAGAAAAAGGAGAGTGAGAGAAAGAATGTGTGCATAAAAATGAATAACAGATGGGGTACGAGGGGGAGGTGGGGCCTTAGCGGAAGTTAGAGCAGTCGATGTTCATGCCATCAGGTTGGAGGCTACCCAGACGGAATATAAGGTGTTGTTCCTCCAACCTGAGTGTGGCTTCATCTCCACAGTAGAGGAGGCCGTGGACAGACATGTCAGAATGGGAATGGGATGCGGAATAATCTGGTATTGGGAATAACAGTTATTCTGCCATCGGCCTCAACTCTTCTACGGTAACAGTTTCCTATTACTCTCCATTTCCTGATCTTTCAAAAATATTTCTGCGTCCTCTTACATTCCTCCAATGATCTGACCTCCACAACACTCCTGACGAAAGTATGAAATTCCACATCTCAGTTTTAAGTAACTATCCCCTTATCTTGTTAATGTATCTTCATTTGAGGGTCTCCCACAGATGGAAAATCTCAACATCTACTCTGACTGGCCTGTAAGTTCCAATACTGAACTTTTGAACTGTCTGCAATGTTACCACAGTAAACAATCATTTATCTAGTAATCATGCCTTTGGAATTCTCATACTACCAGCAAAATTTAAGCAACTTCATAAAATTCTTTAAAGTGCGAAGTAGAAAGGTATTTCAAGTTTATTCATGCAAAGGCATATGACGACATTTTCTGAAGATTTGACACTTTACATGCAGGTAAGTACAATCACTCATTTGATTTCTTTTTGCTGTGTTTTACACTAATGTGGTTTAGCCTTAAAATATAGAATTGCAGTCTGAAACATTGCTATTTAAAAGGGCAAGGAGATGATCTTCATGTTGGCAATTTATTTAAAGCTTTATGCCTAGAGTACTAGTGTATGAAGGTATGATATACAGTAAAGGTTCATTTGAGCAATTCTCAAGCACCTCTGCAAAAGGTCTTCCACCCTATTCTCCATGGATGCTGATTGTCTGACAGCATACTGTAGGCCCTTTCTTTACTAAGAGGACCAAAGCCCTACAGGGCACTTAAGTACAACCTCACCAGTACCTTGCACAGTTATGCCAATGCCTCTACTTCTAAACTCCAGCTCACTCGCAATTAAGGCCAATGTGCCATTTGCCTTCCTAATCACCTGATGGCTAACTTCTTGTGACTTATGCCCAAGATCCCTCTATTCCACTATACTCCGCACATTTGTAATCATTCTCCATTGAGGTAATAATCTGCCTTCAGACTTCCTTGCACAATCTTGCAGTTTTCCACATTTGTCCAGGTTTTGCCAAAAATATGCTCATTGCTGCAGGCTCTACCACCATTTTCATTCCACGGGCTGGTAAGTAACCTCTGCACCACAGAGGTGTGAACCATGGACAATCTCTTACCACCTACTCCTAACATTCAATGTCATTTCCAACACCATCAAGATCATAGGGCTAATACTGTTTAGAGACTCATGCCGTAAAATTGTGCTCTTGCCATGGCTGCAAGAGCAGATCAGGGACTGGATATTCAGCAGTGAGAGACTCACTGAATTCCTGACAGCCTAAGGTCTTCCTACCATCACCAAGGCACAAGTCAGGAGATGGAATACACTCCCCATGTTTGGATGAGAGCAGCACCATCAAAACTCAAGATGTTTAATATCATCTACAGAGCACAAAACACTTCATCCACCACTCTAAACATACATTCCCTTCGACACTGGTGCACAGAGGATGCATGTGTAGTACTGTATCTGCAAAATACAATGAGAATACCTGCTCATCTGCTCCTACAGTATCTCCCACACCTACCATTTCTATCACCAGGATATCACAAGTGGATGTCAACATCAAATGTCACACCATGATGTCTGGAGTTTATTTTGCCTGCTCTTTATTATTGCTAGGTTTAAACCTTAGAACCTCAATGCCAACAGCACTGTGGGAGCTTTCACCAATTCATTTCCAGCATCTTCAGAATCTCTTGCGTTTACCCTCACCAGAAGGATTGCAGGGCTTCAAGAAGACTCTAGATTTTCTTAGAAGGCATAGTGGAGAGGCAATAAATGCTGGCGCCAACATACTGAAAAACAAATTTTAAAAAAGTTGGTGATGTGATCATTATCCTGGATTATATCATGTACAAATTCACTGGTGTGCTTTCTGCACTGCAGCTATGATTAGGTTTCAAGAGTGAGCTATCAGCTCTAGTCCTGTGGTTGGTAAAAGTGCTATGTAAAGCTGGGGCTTTCTTGAAAATCTACACTGTGGGCCTTGTCTCTCACCTACCGAGGCAGCTGTAATTAATTAGCTGGTGCCAGGCTAGTTTCCCTCTCTCATGGGCATGTTTCTAATACAAGATGTCCACATCTCATCAAACCCTGGTCCGAGAGATTCCCTGAGCGTAACTTTGAATGAACAGGCTAACTGTAAGGCTTGAACCAAAAGGCATCAATATTCAGGTTGTTTGAATCCTACTCAGTGTAAACTGACATGTAGCACAAAGGAACACTCAGCTTCCTGTTAGCACTGAGAGTGGCTAGAAAAATAAGCAGAGTCTAAGGGAAAGAAAGACATTCTATTTAGCAGCTTCACTAAGACCGCTTGTCTGTGCCACTGAATGAGGGTTGATTTTGTTCTGGGGGGAAAAGAAATTTTTAAAATGCTGAAAGGGACTATTTATTGATGCTAAAAAGGAAGAAGCGCAAGAAATGTTTCACTTCAAATTAAACATTCTGAAAAGAAGAGTGAAAAGCAACTTGTTAAGAGTTGTGGATCCTAGAATGGCCGGGTTGTGCTGATGACACATTCCATTATAATCAGACAGCTTGAAGCAGTATGTTAAGGCTTCACTCAGATCCTGACTATGTGACTCACCAGTCTGTCAAAATCTGCTGAGCAGCACAAGTGTGTGAATTACGGTTTTGATCCACTTACTCTTTGAGCTATCAGCACAGGAAAGTGCCCACCCCACAGCAGCAGCTTCTAATTGTGAATGGAAAAGTACCAATAAGTATCCACATCAAAGACATTACATATCCTGTTCTAAAGTGTCTTGCTGTGTCAGGCACCTGGGAATATTTAGTGAGAATAATAATATCTATGTAGTAGGCCTCCATTGATCCGGATCAGCCATGCATATTGCGTCCTAGCTGCCTAGATATGCAAGACAGCACAGTACAATATGGAGAGCAAGCAGTTGCCCTTGTAACAAGCTCGGCCTCTCCACTCATCTGATGAACCCAAAGAAATGGCAGAGACTGATACAGTTTGACACCAGTGGCATCGCTGAAGCTGCCAGTCAGCACTGAACTCAATGTAGGACTGACTCAGGGACTCCAGTTGTGGTTTATCCTCAAAGCCTTCCCCATGAGTGGGCATAGCTACAAGGCAGCAGAGGTTCTCCTTCTCCTAGCTGAACTGTCAGCCATGGCTGATGAGTCCCATCTGCCTAACTGACAGGTTTTAAGGCGTCAGTAACCTGCCTTTGCCCGTTCACCTGTCAGTAGAAATGGTTCCGCTGAGCTTAGTAGCTAAGCCACACGTGAAGGCCAGGAGCTGGACTTGGTTGTCAGAGGCTATTTGAGGGGCACACCATTGGGAGCACTTAATAGGTGATGGGAGCTTATCCCCATTACCACCCCCGGCTATAACAATCTGAAGGAACCAGTAGTGTATTAATTGTGATGTACAATCTAAGGACAATTTCCAAGAGTGTTATTAAACAAAACTGACAGTGGTTTTGATGAAAGACAGTATAGAATGGGTGTGGGTAACAGGGTGGGATTGAAGTGCTAGGTCAGATGTGGGGCAGAGGTCTAGAGGTTGTCAATTTGGCAACTTATGACAAGCCCACCAGAGAAAGGGGTTTTGGGTCCAGAGGTTCCAATTCAGTTCCACAGTAGGGACCGGTCTGGGAGAGTGGCAGAAGAAAGGAAATTATAGGCCAGTTAGTCTGACCTCAGTTGTTGGGAAGATGTTGGAGTCAATTGTTTAGGATGTGGTTTTGGGGTACTTGAAGGCACATGATGAAATAAGCTGCAGTCCGCATGGTTTCCCTCAAGGCAAAATCTTGCCTGACAAATCAGTTGGAATTCTTTGAAGAAATAGCAAATATTATAAAGGAGAATCAGTTGATCTTGTGTACTTGGATTTCCAGAAGGCCTTTGATAAGGTGCCACAAATGAGGCTGCTTAACAAATTTCAATCCCATGGTATTACAGGAAAGATTCTAGCATTGATAAAGCAGTGCTGATTGCCAGGGGGAAAAGAAGGGGAATAAAGGGAGCCTTTTTTGACCGGCTGTCAGTGACTAGTGGTGTTCCACGGGGGTCTGTGTGGGGATTGATTTTTTTTTACTTTAAATGTCAATGATTTGGATGATGGAATTGATGGTTTTGTTGCAAGGTTTGCAGGTGATATGAAGATAGGTGGAGGGGCAGGTAGTTTTGAGGAGATAAGGAGACTACAAAAGGATTTAGACAGATTAGGAGAATGGACAAAGGAATGTCAGATGGAATACAGAGTCAGGACGTGTATGGTCATGCATTTTGGTAGAAGAAATGACAGGGTTGACTATTTTCTAAATGGAGAGGAAATACAAAAAACTGAGGCTCAGAAGGACTTAGAAGTCATTATACAGGATCCTCTAAACGTTAATTTACAGGTTGAGTCTGTGGTGAGAAAGACAAATATGATGTTAGCATTCATTTCAAGGGGACTAGAGTATAAAAGCAAGGATGTAATGTTGAAACTTTAAAAAAACATCAGTGAGGCCTCACTTGGGGTATTGTGTGCAGCTTTAGACCCCTTATCTTAGAAAGGATATGGTGAAACTGGAGAGTGTTCAAAGGAGGTTCACAAAAATGATTTCAGGATTAAACAGCTTGTCATATGAAGAATGTTTGATGGCTCTGGGTCTGTATTCATTAGAATTTAAAAAACAAGGGGTGACCTAATTGAAACCTCGTGAAAGGCTGTGGATGTGGAGAGGATGTTTCCTATGGTAGGAGTGTCTACGACCAGAGGACACAGCCTCAAAATAGAGGGGCATCCTTTTAGAACAGAGATGAGGAGGAATTTCTTTAGCCAGAGAGCATCAAATATGTGGAAGTCATTGCCTCAGGCAGCTGTGGAGGCCAAGTCTTTATTTATATTTAAGGCAAAGGTTGATAGATTCTTGATTGGCCAGGGCATGAAGTGATACAGGGGGAAGGCAGGAGATTGGGGCTGAGAGAAAAAATGGGTCAGCCATGATGAAATGGTGGAGCAGAGGCAATGGGCCAAATGGCCCAATTCTGCTCCTATATCTTATAGTCTTATGGTCTGCTGTAAACTCCAGAAAGGGGAAAGTAAGTAGGGGATGCACTAAGACCACACCTGGATGCATATAAAGATTTGCAGGCTTGTGGAGCTGGAGGAAGTTATGGTGATTGGGAAGGGTGAGGCCACAGAGAAAATTGTTTTGAGTTAATTTCTATTGACAAGGACAACTTGCAGGTGACTTGTGAACGAATCTCTTGCTATTATTTCATGAATATTTTCTGTTTTGAAGTCAAGAGTTTGTAGCAATCCATCCAAAGATAGACTTCCGGACTCTTTTGTGCTACATCTCCTCTGAAGAAGAAATTCCTCCTTCCATTGGGTGGAAGTTAAAGGATTCTGAAAGCAGACACGACCAGGCCCAAGGACAGCTTGCAACCCACTATTAGAAGACTAGTGAATTGTCTCCTTGTATGATAAACGGACTTTTGACCTAACAATCTACCTCACCATGGATTGGTACTTGCACTGCACTTTTTCTGCAACTGTAACACTTTCTTCTGCATTCTGCTATTGTTATTAGACCATAAGACATTGTCGCAGAATTAGGCCATTCAGCCCATCAAGTCTGCTCTGCCATTCCATCATGGGCGATTTATTATTCCTCCTGACCCCATTCTCCTGCCTTCTCCATGTAACGCTTCATGCCCTGCCTAATCAAGAATCTATCAACCTGCTTAAATACACTCAATCACCTGGTCTTCACATCCGCTTGTGGCAATGATTCCACAGATTCACCATACTCTGGGAGAAGTTCCTCTTCATCTCTGTTGTAAATAGACGTCCCTATTCTAAACACAAAATAATCTGCAGATGCTGTAAAAGATCAAAGCAACACTTTCAGTACGCTGGATGAACTCAGCAGGTCAGGCAGCATCAGTCAGAAACGATGAGTCGACGTTTTGGGCTGGAACCCTTCGTCAGGACTGAAGAATGAAAGATGGGGAAGGATTTGAAGAATGCTTGTAGTGTCAGTTGATAGACCAGTAATTTGAAAGACAAAGGGTTGGGGGAGGGGAAGCATTGATGTCATAACCCTGAAAACAATGGGTAGTAGAAGAAGGAGGCGGAACCATGAGGGAGCTGGAGGAGGGGGTAGAGTGAAATAGGAACAGAGGAAGGGAAGGGGAGGGAATTACCGGAAGTTGGAGAATTTTATGTTCATACCAAAGGGCTGGAGACTACCTAGACAGTATATGAGGTGTTACTCCTCCTACCTGAGTTTAGCCTCATCATGGCAGTAGAAGAGGCCATGTATGGACATATCTGAATGGGAATGGGAAGCAGAGTTGAAGTGGGTGGCTACAGGGAGATCCTGTCTGTTGTGGCGGACAGAGTGGAGGTGCTCGACGAAGCGGTCCCCCAATCTGCGTCGGGTTTCACCGATGTAGAGGAGGCTGCACCAAGAGCACCGGGAGCAATAGATGACCCCAACAGACTCACAAGTGAAGTGTTGTCTCACCTGGAAGTACTGTTTGGGGCCCGGAATGGTTGCAAGAGATGAGGTGTAGGGACAGGTGTAGCACTTACGCTTACAGGGATAAGTGCTGGGTGGGAGATCAGTGGGGATAGACGTGTGGATAAGGGAGTCGCGGAGGGACTGATCCCTGCGGAAAGCAGAGAGGGGTGGAGAGGGAAAGATGTGCTTAGTGGTGGGGTCCGGAGGCTGGTGGGGTGGTAGATAAGGACAAGGGGAACTCTGTCCCTGTTGTGGTTGCAGGAGGATGGGGTGAGGGCCGAAGTGCGGGAAATGGAGGAGATGTGGGTGAGGGCATCATTGATGATGGTAGAAGGGAAACCACGATCCTTAAAGAAAGGTGACATTTGAGATGTCCTGGAACGGAAAGCCTCATCCTCGGAGCAGATACGGCGGAAACGGAGGATCTGGGAATAGGGAATGGCATTTTTGCATGTGGCAGGGTGGGAAGAGGTATAGTCAAGGTAGTTATGAGAATCAGTGGGCTTGTAGAAGATGTCAGTGGACAGCCTGTCTCCAGAGATGGAGACCGAGACATCGAGAAAGGGGAGAGAAGTGTACGAGATAGAGTAAGTGAATTTGAGGGCTGGGTGGAAGTTTGAGGTAAAATCGATGAAATTGACGAACTCAGGAACAGGACTCCACCAAAAAACATCAAACCATTGTCTCCCGCACCATCACCGCCCTTATCAACTCAGGAGACCTTCCATCCTCAGCCGCTAAACTCATTATTCCCACACCCCGTACCGCTCGGTTTTACCTCCTCCCAAAGATACACAAGCCTGACTGTCCCGGTAGACCCATAGTTTCTGCCTGCTCCTATCCCACTGAACTTGTATCTGCCTACCTGGACTCCATTTTGTCACCTGTAGTTCACTCCCTCCCCACCTACATCCGGGATACATCCCATGCCTTCCACCTCTTCAATAACTTCCAGTTCCCCGGTCCCAACCGCTACATTGTTACTATGGATGTCCAATCCTTATACACCTCCATTCCCCATCAAGAAGGCCTCAAAGCCCTCCGCTACTTCCTGGATAATAGACCTCACCAGTTCCCCACCACCACTACCCTCCCCTGGTTGGTGGAACTGGTTCTCACACTTAATAACTTCTCTTTTGGCTTTTCCCACTTTCTTCAGATTAAAGGTGTAGCTATGGGAACTCACATGGGACCCAGCTACGCCTGCCTCTTCATTGGTTATGTGGAACAGTCTGTACTCCAGACCTATTCTAGTACTGCTCCCCAACTTTTCCTTCGGTACATTGACGACTGCATTGGTGCTGCTTCCTGCACCCATGCTGAGCTTGTCAATTTCATCTTTCATTCTTCAGGCCTGACGAAGGGTTCCGGCCTGAAATGTCGGCTCATCGTTTCTGACTGATGCTGCCCGACCTGCCAAGTTCATCCAGCATACTGAAAGTGTTGCTTCGTCCCTATTCTAAGGTGTGCCCTGTGATAGTAGGATCCCCTTACTATAGGAAACATCCTCTCCATATCCACTCTATCTAAACCTCTCAATATTTTATAGGTTTCAATGAGATGCCCCCTCATTCTTCTAAATTCAGGCTAGTACAGGCCCAGAGCCATCAAACACTCATATGATCAGCCGTTCAATTCCAGAATCATTTCCTCTTTGAAACCTCTCCAATGTCAACACATCCCTTCTTAGATAAGGGGCCCAAAACTGCTCATAATACCCCAGTTGAGGCCTCACCAGTGCCTTATACAGCCTCAGCATTACATTATTGCTTTTATATTCTAGTCCTCTTGAAATGATGCTAACATTGCATCTGCCTTCCTTTCCAATGAATCAATCCTGCAAGAATGCTCCCAAGTCCCTTTGCACTTCAGATTTTTGAAATTTTTCCCTATTTCAAAAATAGTCTATGTTTTCATTCCTTTTACATAAGTGCATGACCCTACACTTCCTGACACTGTATTCCATCTGCCAATGCTTTGCCAATACTCCTACATCTGTCTTTGTCCTTCTGAAGCCTCCCTGCTTCCTCAACATCACATGTCCTCCACTTATCTTTGTATCATCCGTAAACATAGCCTCAAAGTCATCAATTCTGTCATCCAAATCATTGACAGACAATATAAGAAGAAGTGGTCCTAACACTGACCCCTGTGGAACACCACTGGTCACCAGCAACCAATCAGAAAAGGTTTTCTTTATCCCCACACTTTGCCTCCTACCAATCAGCCAATGCTTTCTCCATTCTAGTATCTTTCTTGTAATATCAAGGGACCTTATCTTGCTAAGTGGCCTCATATCTGGCACCTTGTCAGCCTTCAGGAGATCCAAGTAATTCTCCTTTGTCTATTCTGTGAGTTATTTCCTCAAAGAATTCCAACAGATTTGTCAGGCAAGATTTTCCCTTGAAGAAACCATGCTGACTTTGGTTCATTTTATCATGTGCCCCAATTATCTCAAAACCTCATCCTTAGTGATTGATTTCACCATCTTCCCAACCACTGAAGTTAGGCTATCTGGCTTATAATTTCCTTTCTTCTGCCTCCCTTCTTCTCTAAGAGTGGAGTGACATTAGTAATTTTTCAAATCCTCTGGAACTATGCCAGATTCTAATGATTCTTGAAAGATCATTACTAATGTCTCCAGAACCTCCAGCTACCACTTTCAGAACTCTGGAGTGTACTCAGTCTGGTCCAGGTGACTTATCTACCTTCAGACTTTTCAACTTTTCAAGCACCTTCTCCCTAGTAATAGCAACTGCACTCACTTCTTCCCCCTGACACTCTTGAACTTTTGGCATATTGCTAGTGTCTTCCACAGTGAAGATGCAAAATACTTACTCAGTTCATCTGCCATTTCCTTGTCCCCCATTACTACTACCTCTCCAGCTTTATTTTCCAGTGGACTGAAATCTACTTTCACCCCTCTTTTGCTCTTTATATATCTGACAGAACTTTTGGTATCCTCTTTGATGTTATTGGCTAGCTTATCTTCATAATTCATTTTTCCCTCCTTATGGTTTTTTTAGTTGCCTTCTGTTGATTTTAAAGCCTTCCCAATCCTCTAACTTCCCAGTAATTTTTGCTCTATTATCTACCCTATCTTTTGCTTTTACGTTGGCTTTGACTTCACCTGTCAGCCACGGATGTGTCATCCTGCCTTTAGAATACTTCTTTTTTGGATGAATTGTTCCAAGAATCTCCAGCCATTGTCTTTCTACCATCATTCCTGCTAGTGTCCCTTTCCGATCAACTTTTGCCAGCTCCTCTCTCATGCCTCTGTAATTCCCTTTATTCCACTGTAATACCGATACATCTGACTTTAGCTTCCCCTCCTCAAATTACAGGGTGAATTCTATCATACCTGTACTTGAGCAATATCTCTCTGACCCTTGATGGAGGCTGAAAGCCTTTCAGTCCCCAAGTCAGGGGATGTGGAGAAGTGATCTGGAAGATGGTAACATCAGAAGAGTGAGCTGCTGATCTCCTGTTCTTGTTGTTGCAAGAATGATCTCTCTCCCTTGCTGGTGTGAGAGAGAGAGCCTGTCTGAGATACTGAAGTGCTGGGTTATAGACATAGTTTTTGATGGACTGTAGATCAAGGCCTCTTGGGGGGATTTGGCTACTGCTTGCATGGTGGGGAGGGTGGTGCTTCCGCTGTGGCAAGTGGGGTGAGGGGGTGGGGAAGGACTGATGCTTCTGCTGCTGTTTGTACAAGGGAGGGGTGAGGGGAGGTTTTGGGGTTCTGATATTACTATCATTCATTTTTTGGGTTTTCTTGGCTCTTGGCTATCTCTGCGAAGGGTAAGAATTTCATGTTGTATACTGTATACATTCTTTGGTATTAAATTGAACCACCTGAACCATTTTGAACCATTTAAATTGTATTATTATGATAGAATTGTATTTGTTATTTCTTTGTACAACCTCAATACACTGATATAATGAAGTGATTTGTATGGATGGCATGTAAAACAATGTTTTCACTGTACCTCAGTACATGCGGCAATAAGAAACCAATTTACCAATTTAGCCATTGTTGACATACTTAGAAACAGGAAACAAGATCGACTCCAAAACACAGTAAGAAATAGTAGGATAATAACGATCTCATGGGTATGGTTAGTTTTAGAACAACTGAAGGTTTGTAACCATGGCATACAGTTAATTGTTTACTTAGGAAGACATGACTGAAGGCGTGTATAATAACTACGAAATAAAATTACTGTAGTCGAAACATCTGTCCCTCTGATAAAAACTTAGTAATATAATTTGTTGGGCATGTCTTCTTAGATATTTACATGTCTGTTTTAGACACAAATTATTTCCTGTCTCCTTTTCTCTTCTGCAAGACAGTATTTCCTCTTGCTCTTCACTTTAACTTACACTACAATTTTATCACTTTCATTCATCCATGTCTTGCTCTCTTCTTTCCTCCAGCTTCATGTTCCTTTCCATTCTCTCTATGGTTCTTACCCCTCAGTTCCCTCCCCATCCATCAACCTTCTTTATTCTTAATGTTTCTCCTGTTCTTTGGTCTCATTTCTCCTTTCCACTTGCTCTTTCTCTTTTACCCTTCACAACCCTGTACTCAACCTTGAATCTCACTCCTTATTTTCCCTATTTCTATTGAAAAATTTGTCCCTTTACTCCTCTCTCTCTGTCTCAGTTCCTTGTCTCCCATTTTTCTTCTCTTGACACAACCTCTTCTTTATTCCTTCGCTTTTCCTTCTATAACTCACACTTCTCCTCCACTCTCCTCTCTCTATCCTATCACTCTTTGTTGAGCACCGTCCTCTATCCAGCTCACTCACTCCTTCTCCCTCTAACTGTGTCCTGGATCTTGGTGTCAAACCTGCCGTGTGGACCTGGGCAAAGTGCTGCACTCGCCTCTGGTTAATCACACTGGCCGTGCAGATCAAAGATGGGCACCTGGTGTTCTTGGGCCATCACATCCATTGTGTGGGTGTGCTCTCTCAGACTGATTTCTTGCTTGGATTCTCCTGATTGGCTTCAATTGAATTTCCTTCCTTTCTTCCCCACAGTTTCTGCCATATAGATTGCAGAAATAGGAATGTTATATAATCAGGTGCTGTTAATTTCCCCCTCCATTAATCCTCCCAATTCTCCATATCAGTGGGACCACATTGTCTTATTTCACTCTTATACCACAGTCTATTAATATAGATACTTTCTGACCTTGGATCTAGACTCAGCCTTGAATTCCCATATGCTCTCCCTTTTAAAGTCGCCTAATTTGCACCATCTCCTCCGTTTCATCTTACCTCCTCCTCACTGGCTTCATCCCTAGTAAAATTCTGACTCCTCCATTCCTCTGAGCTCCCAACATAGAAATATAGAAACATAGAAAGCTTACAGCACAATACAGGCCCTTCATCCACAAAGCTGTGCCGAACATGTCCTTACCTTAGAAATTACCTAGGGTTATCCATAGTCCTCTATTTTTCTGAGCTCCACGTACCTGTCCAGGAGTTTCTTAAAAGACCCTATCGTATCCACCTCCACCACCATTGCCGGCAGCTCATTCCATGCACTCACCACTCTCTGCGTAAAAAACTTACTCCTGAGATAGCCTCTGTACCTACTTCCAAACACATTAAAACTGTGCCCTCTCGTGTTAGCCATTTCAGCCCTGGGAAAAAACCTCTGACTATCCACACGATCAATGCCTCTCATCATCTTATACACCTCTATCTGGTCAGCTGTCATCCTCTGTCGCTCCAAGAAGAAAAGGATGAGTTCACTAACCTATTCTCATAAGGTACCATCTCCAAGGTACTTTTGAACTGTGTGTGGTGGAAATCTGAAACAAAATCTTGAAGTGTCAGAAGCAATTGGTGCTTAACCAATTTCCCTCGGGATCAATAAAGTATGACTATAACTATGATTCAGCAGCAACTGTGGAGAGAGAAGAACAGATTTCCTTATGGATCTTGTCCAGCTTGCTGAGTTAGAGTGGTATGATGTCATAGAGACACACAGCTAAGAAACAAGTCCTTCAGTCTGCTGAGTGTGCTGCTCTCCATTTCCACTAATCCTACATTTATCCCAATTTTTATTTCTTCCACTTGCTTATATCAACTCCCATTAGAGTCTACTATTTCAGTACAAGTTAATATGGCTGATGAACTTACGAAACAGCATGTGTTTAGGACGTGGGAGGAAACTGGAGCACAAAGAGGAAATCCATGATTTTACAGAGAGGATGTATAGACTCCACTCAGATAACACCAGAGATCAGGATTGAACCTGAATCTCTGGCTTTCTGAGTGCAGCAGCTCTACCAGTTGTGCTGCAGACAGAACCACAAATAAAAGAAATAAAGAATGTGTCTTTCAGTATTCCCTCCTTTGTTACTTCTGCTGAGGATTCTGTTCATTCGTTCCCCTTTCAACTTTCCACTTGTAGCGATTGTTTTAATCATCTTGTGCCTGGCTCTGGAATTCACTCTGCTGAAAATGCTTAGAATGACTGTTTGAAATCCATCTCAGAGTTCTCTTAGGCTGTTAAGCACATCGCATTATTGAAGTGTGTCCCCACCAAATCCTTGTGGTTTTAATCCTCCATATACGTGTCAAGTTCAGAAGAAGCCCGCATGATTGAGTTTGCAGAACGGCTGCGTTTGAAGGGGCTTCATCCTTCTTTAACGCTGGCGGATGTTGGGCTTGGAGCTGATGGCAACAGATGATTCCACTGAGTCATTCTCCCCTTGCTGAGCCAGAGCAGCTTCCGACAGATGCTGCCAAGTGTCTCTAGCAAGCCAAGGCTCTGCCATTACACTCTTGCATCATCGAAACAAGGCTGAGGGTTTGTCCCTATTCAGAGATTGATTGGATATAATCTAATGATACTGCAGTGTGTGACAAATTGTACATTGCATAAACTTTCATAGAACATAGAAAATAGAGCAATAAAACACAGTACAGACCCTTCAGTCCACAATGTTGTGTTGACTTCTGTAAACCTACTCAATCATCAATAACAACCTTTCCCTCCTATACAGTGCATAACATTCCATTTTCCTACATCCATGTGCCTAACTAAGAGTTTCTTAAATGTCCCTATGGGATCAGTCTCTATCAACCCCAGTAGTGCATTCCAGACACCTACTATGGGTAAAAAACCCACGTCTGAAATCTCCCCTAAACTTACCTCCTCTCACAAGCTAGTATCCTCTGGCATTGGCAGCTGCCATCCTGGATTGAGGGTTCTGGCTATCCACTCTGTCTATGCCTCTCAGAAACTTATATACATTTTCCTAGTCACCTCGCATCCTCCTTCGCTCCAAAGACAAAAACCTTGGCTCACTCAACCTATCCTCATTAGACATGCTCTCTTATTCAGGCAGAATCTTGGTAAATCGCCAATGCACCCTCTCTTAAGCTTCCACATCTTTCCTATGATGAGGCAACCAGAAATGAACATACTACCCCAAGTGTAGTCTAGCCAGAGTTCTACAAACCTTGTGGCTCTTGAATGCAATCACCCTACTAATGAAAACCAATACACCATGCACCTTATTAACATTCCTCTTGTTGCAATCTTGAAGGATCTATGGACTTGGATGCCAAGATCTCTCTGTTTCTTCACACTGTTAAGAATCCTGACAGTAACCTTGTATTCTACCTTCAAATTCAATCTTCATGATTGCATTACCTCACATTTTTCTGGATTGAACTCTATCTGCCATTTCTCCGCCCAGCTCTTCATTCTGCGTCCCATTGTAACCTATGAAAACCTTCCATATTATCCGAACTCCACCAACCTCTATGTCATCTACAAACTTACTAACCCATTCTTCCATTTCCTTATCCAAGCCATTTAATAAATGTCAAAGTTAGACATTATAGAATCTTAATCCAAGGATCTCCTCTTGTGGATGTAAAAAGGATCACAGCAGTACTTGTGAAGAAGCAGGGAGGAGCAATTTTCCCTGGAGTGAGGGAAAATAAGACCCTGTCATTTATTCCATTGGGGTATGTGGGACCTGGGTGGGTCTAACTCTGGCTGCTGTGCTACATACACTAGATGATGGACCCACTCCAAAAGATGAATGAAAGGTTCTTTTGGGTATTCTGATCAGATCCCAGTTGGTAGTTCTCTCATGGGTTGAAGATTAGTGTATCAGTTAGTGTGATGCTTTTACAGTGGAGGCGACCCACAGTCAATTCCACTGCTGTGTGTTTGTATGCTCTCCCCATGACCACTTGGGCTTCCTCCCACATTCCAAAGACGTATGCGTTGATTGGTCACATGTAAATAGATGGCGTAGGCTTGTTGGGCTGGAGAGCCTGTTACCATGCTGTATCTCTAAATAAAAAATAAAGTAAAATAACTGCATTGATTACATCTGGTCTGCTTTTAATTGACACCAGTAAATAATAAGCACAAGATTTGTCTGTGGTCTGCTCTCAGAATACTTCAGTCTGGCACCAAGTAGCTCATTTCTGAAGCTGCAGAATGAAGTTCCGATGAAGGCTCTTGGCTCAAAAAGTGGACTTTTCATTCTTTAACGAGGACACTGCCTGACCTGCTATGCTTCTCTGGAATATTGTGTGTGTTGCAGAATGCTATGTTTTGTCCTCTGAGTGGCCTTGCTTTCTGGTTTCTGGTTTCAGGTGGTTACCTCCAGCCAGCAGGAGGCGGGGTGTCATCATAACACCTTGCCCCAGGATATCGTCCTGCCTGCAGATCTTGGCAAATGGGCTGAAGGACAATGTTGCACCCTAGTGTAAATTCACATCCCATGAGAGGTTTGCATATGGGTTCTATGATGGTGTCTCATCCAATAAGATAGAGATATCTCCAACTGTTGCCTTGGTTATCATCGCCAAAACAGATCAGATGCTCATTTGTTTGATAGTCATGGGATCTTGCTGCCTGCAAACTGGCTGTAGGGCTTCCCACACAGCTACAGTTGTTATCCTTCACTTTGGCCAGTGCACTTCAAGGTTCTGTGAGCACATAAAGAACTTTGTTTCCTTCTTCTAATCTGCAGCCTCCTGTAAGTGAAGTGTGAGAATGGAAGAAATTCTTGGATCATCACCTATTAATACCACCAAATGTGATGTCCCTTATGGAGAGAAGCTGTAGAGATGGGCAAATGAAAATCCAGTTGTGATGGGATCCAATCTGCACGCAAGGCATCACTCACCCATAAAGGTGGTATTGTGGCAACCAAATTCATTGAGAGTTGCACACACATATGCAATGGCTGGCTGGTGGTGTATTGGCATCAACACTGGACTTCAAGCTAAATGGTCCTGAGTTTAAACCCAGCCGTGTCCCAATCTGGGCAGCAGCAGTATCTGTGTGGAAGAAAGGCCAGGCAATCTACTTCTGTATTTTACCATGAAAACCCTATGGACCCTACGGTCAGACTCGACTTAACAACTGAACAACAATTGTAATGAGGGATCACATGCAAGCACATAAATTCACCCACAGATATGTGGTCTCATGCATTTACACATACAAACGCATACATGCACACACATACTGTAGACCCACAGACGTGTGCATTCATTTACACACACCATGAATCCATGACTCGATGCACTTATTCATATAGATATGTAAATATGCACACACACACACACACACACACACAACGTGCTGGGCAGTGTATTACTCACATGCTGTAATTGACAAGACAGTCATTGCTTCCACGTGCCATGTGGCTAGAGATGATGAACAGTGAGCCAAATGGGGAAGACCAACACCAAGGCTGTGATGCTCAGTGCAGAAAGTTCTCAAGAAAACTCTGATGGCAGATGAGCTTCTTGTGGATGGGAGCCAGAAAATCTGAAAAGGCAAAATGCGTGACTCACTGAGCAAAGTTTCCAGTTCACTGGCTGGCTGTGGCAATGCACAGTGTACTATATTAGCACAGATGTGCAGCAGAAGGTGAACCCAAAGTAAGTAAAATACATAGAAAGTCAAAGCTTGATGCTCCTTACAAACTGCACGTGGCATTTGTAAAAAGATGGATGAATTGATGAGACAAGTCATGACTTGTGAGGATGATCTAATAGCTAGGATACTCAGAGTTTTATGGGCAAAAAGGGAAAGCAGGTCTGGCGATGTTGTGATCAAAGGAAGGTACCAGATGCAATGCATCATGATGTAGAATGGGTTTGAGTGGGAAAGAAGACATGAGAGGGAGCAGGATTCTTGATAGGACAATACATAAATGGGGAACCATGAAAGGCATGTAAGAAGCTAACTGCAATTTTCTTTGATTATTTAATATGTAAAATGAATTGACTAATCAAATTGGTGAAAGGGGAATATGTCAGTCATTTTCTTTAGAGTCAGTGAGTAACAGAACCTACTTGGAAAGCAGTCTTATGTTATGTGGTTATGTGTAATGAGATAGGATTAATGAAATGTATTATGGTTAAGGGTGCTCTAGGGAGCAGTGTTCACAGCATAGTAAAATTCCAGATCCAGCTTGTTTGTATATATCTTGTCCAAGCTCAATATCCTTAACTTAACTAAGAGCAATTACAATGGTATGAAGGCCGAGGTGTATGGCGTGGATGGGATGAATAGGCACAGGGATATGTTGGTGGACGAGCAGTGGGTGATAGTGATAATGAAACAGCTAGTTCAGAACTGGTAGCAGAAAGAGGGACTGCAGCAGAAAGATGAACCATATGTGGTCAAGGACAATGTTAAAATACTCAATGTCTTTAGGTTTAGTGGTAAACCAGAGGACTGGGAATTCAGCAAGAACTGGCCATGTGAGACTAAAAAGTTAGTAAGGAGGGAAAATTTTGATTATGAGGGGAAACTGGTAAGTAATTAAATTAAACAGTAAGGATGGGAGGTGTATGGGATATAGTCCGTGTGCAGGTCAGTGGGACTAGGCAGAAAATGGTTCGGCACAGCCAAGAAGGGTCAAAAGGCCTGTTTCTGTGCTGTAGTTTCCATGGTTCTATGGTTCTATGGGTAGCACAGTAGCTGGTAGAGCCATTGTTCCACGGTGCTAGAAGAGGTAACAGTTGAAATTGGAATTGGAATTAGTTAAATGAGGTTAGGATGGTAGATGTTGTCAACATAGACTTCAGCAAGGGTTTTGATAAAACGCCTCATAGTGGATTGGTCCAGAGGGTGAGGTCACATGAGATCCAGGGTGACCAAATTAACTGGATACAAAGTTGGCTTGGTGAAAGGAGTGAGAGGGAGGTAGTGGAGGGTTGTTTTGCAGATTAGAGGCCTGTGACCAGTGATGTACCACAGGAAGCTGTGCTGGATTCCCCTTTTTTTGTTTTATACAGTATATTAATGATTTGGATTCAAGATTCAAGGTTGTTCAATGTCATTTCTACTACACAAGTGTAAAGGAGAACAAAACAATTGTTACTCTGGATCTGATACAGCACAAAAAACCCACAATAAGATAAGGAACACGATAATAAAGAGATAAATATAAATATGTATGCTAGCTTATATACATAGATTGATTGTATGACCATAAATGATGCTAGGCACAGGAATGTCTGTACGCAAGGTGACTGACAGGAAATGATAAAGTAGTGGTGGTGGGGGATGTGGAGGGGAGCATTAGTGGGTGGAGGTGTTGTTCAGCCATTACTGCTTGGGGAAAGTAACTGTTTTTGGATCCGGTGGTCGTGATGTACCTATATACTTATAGCTATGTACCTATAGCCTCTTCCCTGATGGGAGAGGGACAAACAGTCCATGAGGAGGTGGGTGGGATCCTTCATGATGTTACTGGACCTTTTCTGGCACCTTTCTGTATATACGCATGTCCTTGATGGGGGGGTGGGGGGGTTGGCGCTGCTGGTGATTATGCTTTTTTGACTACCCATTGTCGATCCTTCCTGTCCATCACAGTTCAGTTTCCATACCTTGCAATAATGCAACTTGTTAAGATGCTTTCTACTGTACGTCTGCAAAATGATGTGAGTATAGGTGTGCATAATTTAGCTCTCTTAAGTCTCCTTAGAAAGTAGAGGAATTGGTGATTGTGGAGAAAGTGTTCTAGGACGAGAAGAGGTTGCGTGGGACATACATCCCAGGAGTTTGAAACTGCTGGCAATTTCCACTGATGTGCTGCCAAGAGGATTGTGAGTGATGCGAGTTCTCCTGAAGTCAATAACTATCTCCTTTGTCTTGTTGACGGTGAGGAAGAGGCTATTTGCCTGGCACCAGGCCTTGAGCTCTTCCACCTCCTCTCTGTAGGCTGTCTCATCATTATTAGTGATGAGCTCCACCATTGTCATGCCATTGGCAAGCTTGATGATCTGATTACTCGGGTGTTTGGCTGTGCAGACATGTGTGAGCAGAGTGTACAGCAATGGGCCCAGCAGACAGCTCCGGGAGACTCCCATGTTGAGGATGATAGGGAGGGAGGAGTGGTTGTGTATCCTGACTAGCTGAGGAGTAGAAGTTGTTCAGAAGATCTGTGGGACAATAGTGCTGAATGCCAAAATGAAATCCAGAAAGAACATACTGACATTACTGTCTTTGTTTTCCAGGTGTGTCAGGGTCAAGTGCATGACACTGATGAGAATTTTGGTGGCAAGATTAATAAGCTGGCTGTGTGGTTATCATTGGAAAAATGTAGATCAATTGAGAACGCAAACACGAGGAAATCTGCAAATGCTGGAATTTCAAGCAACACACATAAAAGTTGCTGGTGAATGCAGCAGGCCAGGCAGCATCTCTAGGAAGAGGTACAGTCGACGTTTCGGGCCAAGACCCTTCGTCAGGACTAACTGAAAGAAGAGCTAGTAAGAGATTTGAAAGTGTGAGGGGGAGGGGGAGATTCGAAATGATAGGAGACGACAGGAGGAGGAGGGATGGAGAGTTGATTGGCAAAAGGGATATGAGAGGATCATGGGACAGGAGGCCTAGGGAGAAAGAAAAGGGGGAGGGGGGGAAAAAGCCCCGAGGATGGGCAAGGGGTATAGTGAGAGGGACAGAGGGAGAAAAAGGAGAGAGAGAAAAAGAATGTGTGTATATAAATAAATAATGGATGGGGTACGAGGGGGAGGTGGGGCATTAGCGGAAGATTGAGAAGTAAATATTCGTGCCATCAGATTGGAGGCTACCCAGATGGAATATTCCCAGGTATATTAAGCCACACTCAGGTTGGAAGAACAACAATCCTGTCTTCTCCTATCATTTCAGATATCCCCCTCCCCCTCCCACTTTCAAATCTCTTACTAGCTTTTCTTTCAGTTAGTCCTGACGAAGGGTCTCAGATCAATTGAGAAACTGGGCAGATGCAAGTTAACACATATATAATGCAAAGTGATGTATTTGAGAAGTTAAACCAGAGCAGATCATATTCAGCGAATGAAGAGGCCTTGAGCAGCTTGTCAAACAGAGTTAAGCAGGGATACATGTACATAGTTTAGTGATAACAAAGTGATGAAAGAGGTATATGGCACACTTGCTTTTACTGAACAGGGCATTGAGTACAAGAGTTGGGACATCACTTTACAGCTATTCAAGATGTTGATGAACCTGCACTTGAAACAATGTGTGCATTTCTAGTTGCCATGCATTGGGAAGGTTGCAATTAAGCTAGAAAGGGTGCAGAAAAGAGTCACAGAGATTTTGGAGGGGTTGAGTTCTAAAGAGACACTGGAGGAATTGGGCCTGTTTTCCCTGGAAACGAAGGAGGCTGATCAAATCATGAGAGTGGATGGTGTTGGATTAGACTGTTTAATTGTTATTTCCTTTGCAGCTTTTTAGTATACTTTCTTGTGGTCATCGTAAGTATTTGCAATTGTTCAGTGCGTCCCCTGGTGGTTATATTTGTATGATTCTGGAAAGCCTTATTTGAACAGGGGGTATCTGATTGGCTGACTCTTACCTGCAAATTTGAATGGAATATTTCTTACCTATGGGTATAAGAAAGAGCTGGCCACTCAGCAGTACCATTTTCCTGTCTTTCCCTCTCTTCACTTACTAGACCTCTATCACTGGTAGGTTTCAACTTTCTTTGTTCTACTAATGCTTAATAAAATGGTTGTGAAGCAACAAGTTTTGTGCCTCTGAAAGAACCTCAAGTTAAAAACATCAGAATCAACAATTATCTCAGCTTTTTTTCCAATGTAGGTGAGTCTAAAACTAGGGGCAAAGATATAAGATTTGAGGGCAAAGATTTAGGACAGATCTGAGGGCAGACTTCTCAAACAGAGCGTGGTGGGTATATGGGATGAGCTGCCAGAGAAAGATACCATTACAATGTTAAAAAGTCATTTCACAGGTTCATGTGGAGGAAAGTTTTAATGCTTGGGTTCCCAACCTTTATTATGCCATGGACCTCTACCACTAACCGAGGGGTCTGTGGACTCCAGGTTGGGAACCCCTGGTTTATTATAATATGGGTCCAAAACAAGTAATTTTCCCTTAAGTAACATACTTTTGAACCATCTTAACGAACTAACAATTTCATGACCTTCTAAAGGTCTAGGTGGACTTAACTCTCAAGAATGCAGGTGCAACACATTCAAGCAAATGAAGGTCAATTGCCATGGCAAGAAGAGAGGGAGGATGGGAGGGCTCCAAGCCCAACTAAAACGTTGGGGTATAAAACTTCCTCTACCCTGTATCTTGTCAGCAAATATATAATTGCCAGAGAATAAGACTGAGGGCCTACGGGCAAGATTACAGTATTGAAGGGAAATGAGGAATTGCTGTATCCTGTGTTTTGCGGAGACATGGCTAACTGAGGACACATCAAATTCAGCAATCAGAGCCAATGACTTCTTGATACACCATATAGACTGTTCATGATAAACTCCATGTGATTCTCAGCCTCAGCAGTCCTGTTGCACTTTTGCTTCACTGACCTGGAACATATAATGCTTTAAGTGCTGACTGTTCTACATAACAAGAGAGTTCTTAACTGTGATCCTGATCACTGTATACAGAGCACCAAAGGCTGATTGATGATAAGCAGGTACTCGTGGTACTGAATGTTACCATCAGCAATCAAGAAACAGCCCACCCCGACACCTTTCAAATCATTGTTGGGGATTACAATCAGACTTGTTTGAAGAAATCTCAACCCAGTTATCATCTACCTATCACCTGCAGCACCAAATGTCCCAACACACCCAACCACCACTATACTACTAAAAGGAATGCCTACCTTATCTCGAGACTGCTCTTTGGGAATTCTGATCATTTGGCTCTCATCATCCTACCTCCTGCGTACAGGCAGAGGGTGAAGAGCAAGGATCCAGAAGTAAGGAAAATGAAGAATTGGTTGTGGGAGGCAGTGGAATGGCTACAGGATTGCTTCAGCATGGACTGGGCCATGTTCAAACACTCATCAGAGGGTCTGGATGAATATGGACTGTCACAAACTTCATAAAAGCAGTCATAGATGAGTATTCCCCACAAAATCTTACAGCGTCTTCCCAAGCCAGAAGCCCCAGATGAACCGTGATATCTGCAATCTGCTGAGGACCAGATTGGTGGCGTTCAGATCTGATGACCAAGTACATGGGCGAGAAGTCCAGATATGATCTCCAGAAAGCCATCACATATGCAAAATGGATACATATGCAAAATGACAACTCTGGACTAAATTTTAAACTAAGTAATTAGAGCAAAAAGAGAGGGACACAAATACAGAGGTAGTGTTCATGGGTTCATTGTCCATTCAGAAAGCTGATGACAGAGGGGAGGATGTTCCTGACACATTGAATATATAACTTCAGGCCTTTTAGAAGCATTGCTTTTAGAAAGTGTCCTTGATGCTATGGAGGCTAGTGCCCATGATGGAGCTGGCTGAGCTTACAACTTTTCGCAGCTTTTTCTGATCCAGTGCAGTGGCCCCTCCCTACCAGATAGTGAGGCAAATAGTTAGAATACCCTTCATGGAACATCTATAGAATATTGTGAGAGTCTTTGGCGACAGAACAATTCACCACAAATTCCAAATAAAATATAGCCACTGTGCCTTCTTTGTAATTATATCAATATGTTGATGCCCAGGATAGTTCCTCAGAATTGTTGTCACTCAAGAACTTGAAACTGCTAATCTTTTCCACTTCTGATCCCTCAAAGAGAACTAGTGTGTGTTCCCTCAATTCTCGCTTCCTGAAGCCCACAATCAGTTCCCTGGTTTTTGCTGATGTTGAATGCAAGGTTGTTGTTGTGACATCACTCAACCAGCTGACCTATCTTGCCTCTGTACACTTCCTTTTCTCCATCTAAAATACTGCCAATGATAAATATGTCATTGGCAAATGTATAGGTGGTGTTTGAGCTGTGCCTAGCTTAACTTGAATCACTGAAGGATGCCCGACAGCTGAGTTTAAATGCTATCACTTCCTACAAAGTGATACCAATCAACATAGGTGACAGCAAGATTTCATTCCTTTAGGTTTAAATCCCTTTCAGAAGGGATTAATAGCATCTATTTATGATATGATTATGAAATTACAGCCAGCTATATCTGATAAAATAAAAAATGAATGAGAAAGGGAACTTCAACTTTGCCTACCTATGGAGAAATGGGATAAAATTTTTCAATTAGTCAGTACTTCCTCTATATGTGCTAAACATATACTAATACAATTTAAAGTAGTGCATAGGGCCCATATGTCTAAAGATAAATTAGCCCATTTTCATTCCCATATAAACCCTATTTGTGACAGATGTCACCCTGAGGTGGCTTCTTTAACTCATATGTTTTGGTCCTGTCCTCTTTTGGAAAAAATTTGGAAAGATATTTTTGATATTATCTTTACAGGAAAGGAATGGAGGGTTATGGGCTGAGAGCAGATTGGTGGGAATAGGATAGGGTAAAAGTTCGGCATGGACTAGAAGAGCCGAGATGGCCTGTTTCTGTGCTGTAATTGTTATATGGTTATATAACAGTTTTGTGTTTTGATTTACAACCCTATCCTATTACAGCAATTTTTGGTTTGCCAATGGTAGAACATAGATTTTTATCCTCTTCAGCCTGTCAGATGATTGCATTTGTTACTTTAATGGCCAGAAGATCCATTTTATTGAACAGGAAGGAGACCAATCCTCCTACTACATTTCAATGGTTTTCTCAAACTATATTATGTTTAAATTTAGAAAAAATCAGAGGTGACATTTTTGATCCTTCGGTTAAATTTGAAGAGACTTGGAAACCATTTATTCAACATTTTCATATGATGTAATTTGACCTTTCCAAATCCTTCTTATTAACTTAAAATATATGAAAAGAGGAGCGGAGTTGACGACATTATTGAACGTGTTTGATTTAAGATAATTGTCCAGCCTTGTTTTGTTCCATTTGCTTTTTTTTGGGTTTAGTATTTAGTTTTGTTTTTGTTTCTTTTTGGTGTTTTCCTTTGTATTTTTTTCTTTTTTTTTCTCTATGATTAATTATATCAAGAGTTTGGAAGTCTATTATACTTGTATTATTTGAATTTTTTTTGTGTATGCTTATCAACAATATGATTATTCCAATCTCTCTGTATTAATGTTGTTATTCTGTTTATAATTTTGGAAAATTAATAAAAAGAATTTTAAAAAAAGAAAGATTTCATTCCCAGATGAACTTGATGTTTTTATGCTTGCTTTGAGCAAGGTACTTTCACAAAATCTCAAAGCCCTAGATGACCCTTTGATTTCAGTCTCTGAAGCAACGTAAGGGCTGCTGACTTCAGGAGGGCTAACCCATGAAAAGCATCCAGATCAGACAGGGTAGCTGGCCAAGTAGTAAAGGCCTGTTCTGCTCAACTAGCTGGAGTGTTTAATGTCTTTAATCTCTTGCTTTGGCAGTCTGAAGTATCCAAACTGCTTCAAGCAGGCTTCAATTATCATTATCATCATCATCAGGTGCCATGCCCAGTTTGAGCTTTGACTGCCATGGCCCACACACTCCTGTTTCGGGTCAAGTGGATCAATTCATTGGTATTCATTTCCAATTCTCTGGCTGCTGTCTCCATCATCATTTATCTTTGTTTTCCTCTTGCTTTCTTCCCTTCAATCTTTCCCATAATTACTGTGCATTCTAACTCCTCTTTCCTAATCACATGTCCAATGAAGTTACGTTGCCTTTTCATAATCTCACAGATTACTTCTCTTTTGGTGTTTGCTCTGTTCATGACATCCTCGTTAGACATTCATTCCGTCTATGATATTCTTTGCATCCTCCTCAAAAATCACAATTCATTTCCTCATGTTACTAGATATTGTCCAACATTCTGAGCCATATAACATAACTGGATAAACATAACATTTCAGTACTCTGAGGTGGGTTGTCATGCCTAGTTTAGTATTGGTCAGTATACTCTTCATTCTCGTAAAGGTGTCTTTTGCCATCCCTATTCTTCTTTTGATGTCCAAGTCGCACCTGCCATTTGATGTCACCCAGCTTCCTAAGTAGCAAAATTTCTTTACTTGTTTTATGTCTTCTCTATTTATTCTCAGCCTGCAGATAGGATTCTCCTTCTTTTTGGATATCACCATACATTCTGTCTTTTTGCAATTGATAGATAGACCCATTTTTGCACTTTCTTCAACAATTATATCAATTAAGTTTTGTAGTTCTTCCTCCGTACTTGCAATTAACACAGTATCATCTGCATATCTGAAATTATTGATGTTTTCACTGCCAACTTTGATTCCCAAGATGTCTCTTTTTTTTTGTAATATCGTTTCACTGTACACATTAAATAAATCAGGGGAGAAAACATACTCTTGTCAAACGCCTCTCTTGATTTTCGTAAACTGACTCACTTCTTCAATTATACAGGTGCCTAAGAAGAACGTAGTAACCTGCCTCAGTGTATATTGTCCAGTAGCACTTATATCCACTGTGATGAAGTGATGAAATACATCAACTCCTTTGGATCTACTCCAATTTGCCTACCATAACAACAGGCCAACAGTAGATGCCATTTCATTAGTTCTTCACTCAACGCTGGAACATTTGGAATGTAAAGATTAGGATACTCTCCATTGACTACAGCTTGGCATTCAGTACTATCTCCTCCTCAAAGCTAATCAATAAGCTTCAAGACCTAGGTCTCAATAACTTCTTCAATTAGATCCTCAATTTCCTCACTTGCAGACCCCAGTCAGTTCAGATTGGCAATAACACCTCTTCCACAATCTCTGCTGCAGCTGCCATCAGAAAGGAGGTACAGGAGTCTCAGAACTCACACCACCGAGTTATTATCCCTAAACCATCAAAGGGGATAACTTCACTCAATTTTACTCACCCCATCACTGATCTGTTCACAAAACCTATGGACTCACTTTCAAGGACTCCTCATCTCATGTTCACAATATTTATTGCTTATTTAATTATTATTAGTATTATTATTTTTTCTCTCTTTTTTGTATTTGCTCAGTTTGCTGTCTTTTACACTTTACTTATCCAACCTGTTCGGTGTGGCCTTTCCCTGATTCTATTGTGTTTCTTGCAGTTACTGTGATTGCCTGCAAGTAAACTAATCTCAGGGTTGTATATGGTAACATATATGTATTTTGATCATAAATTTACTTTGAACTTTGAACTATTTTTGGTTCAATCCTGTTCTCTGGAGTTTGTATGTTCTCCCTGTGTCCATGAAGTTTTCATGGATGGTCTGGTTTCTTCCCAGAGTGACCGTGGAAAACATCCCAAATACATGCAGATTGGTGGATTAACTGAACACTGTACATGTCCTTAGCTGTGAGTCAGTGATAGAATCTAGTAGTAGTTGAAGGGAATGTGGGAAGGATTTCATAGATTTGGGTAGGGTTAGTGTAAGGGGGTGCTTGGAGTCAGTATAGACAGTGGGCAGAAGGGCCTGTTTCTCTGCTGTAGCTCTCTATATCTCCATGGTTCAATAGGTATTGATAAATTCAAAGGGATATTATAACTTGGGTATGTGTGGTGCCCAAAAGAGTGAATTTTGGGTATAATAAATGAAAACAAGGAATTGACAGGAAAATAAAGTCAGTAATTTGTATCCATCATCATGCTGGAGGCCACTGTAAATAATGAGTAACTATAAGTCTGGAAGCTTAACATCTGTTGTTTAGCAGCAAATTTTCATCTATAATCAAGGAAGGAATAACTCATCATTTCGCAAAGTATAATGTGATCAACAAAGTCAGCATGTTTTTACGAGAGGTAAATCAAATATGACAAATTTGCTCAACTTCTTTGAAGATGTAACAGCTGGAATTGATAGAGGGGAATGGACACATGCAGTGTGCTTGCACATATAGAAAACGTTGTCAAGGCACCGCGTAAAAGGCACGATGAAGACTCACGGGACTGGAGGAAGTTCCCTCCAATGGATTAAAGATTGGTTAAGGCATAAAAGACAGAAAGTCGGAACAAGCAGGTCTTTTTTCAGGCTGGGAGGATGTAATTAATGGCGTGTCTCAAGAACCAGTTCTTTGCACTTAAATATTTCTGATTTATATTTAGGAATTGAAGGAGGAGGCAGAGTGTAATGTATCCAGGTTTGTGGAAGACGAAAATACACTAGGTGGGAAGGCATGCTGCGATGTGTTTATTTGGACTCTGCAGCAAGATATAGATAGTTCGAGTAACTGAGGGTAGATTTGGCAAGTGGAGTTTAATGTGGGAAAGTGTGAAGTTAAGTGCTTTGGTAAGAGGAATCTAATGGTAGAATGCTATCTAAATAGTGAGAGATTGTAGATGAGCGATGTACAGAGGGATTTAGATCTTCTTGTGCACAAAGCACTTAAAGTCATCAGGCAGGTGTAGTCATGGTTTGGAAGCCAAATGGTATATTAGCCTTTATTGCAAGGGGATGGGAGTTTATAAATAGGGAGATATTGCTACAATTGTGTAGGGGACAGGTGAGGCCTCACTAGGAGTACTACGCACAGTTTTGGTCCCCTTATTTGAGAAAGGATATTTTGGGAATGAAGGCAGTCAAAGAGAAATTTACTGGAATAATATCTGTGATGATAGTGTGTCCTATTATGAGCAGGTAATGACATTGTATGTATCTCTACTGTTTGGTGTTGAGATGTTTGAGCGGTGATCTTATTGAATCACATAAGATCCAAGGGGACACGATGGAGAAATATTGAGACGTTTCCACTTGTCAGAGAATCTTGAGTGAGGGGGCATAGTAACAAAGTTAGAAAGAGCTCATTTAATACTGGGATGTATTGGAACTTCTCACAGAGGGTGGTAGGTCTCTGAAATTTTGTAGTGGATTGAGCCTGAACCACAGAAGGCAGTTAAAGAAGAACATGTGAAGTTTTTAGAAGATTGGTAAATTGGGGAAGATGGGGAAATGGCACAGAAGACGATATGAGATGTGGGGAAGATCAGCCCTGATCACATTGAATGACAGTGAACACTTCTGGTGCCAAATAGCCTACTCCTGTTCTTGTTTGGGTGGTGTGACCAGACCATCATGATCCAATTGTGAATTAGAAGTTCCTTTATCCATGAAGGTAGAACCCAGATCAGACATCTTAACACTCTCTTCTCTCATTAAAATTCAAAAATATTTTGAGAAAAACTCCTTCTCCACAAAAGTTGTACTTTTAGTAATGAACCTTGGCATTAATTCCTACAGTGCTGTTCCAGCTTTGTCTAAGAAGTCAATGATGTGTAATTTTTGTGTAGGCATGCAGCTGACAATTTGCACAGGTAGGAAAGACACAATGACTGGATAAATAGTTCCTTTATTTAGATTTTTAAAGAATAAATATTGGCCAGGACAATCGTGTGAACCATATGTTTGTTGAATTAATGCTGTGGTAAAATGGAAATTTGGTTTACTATTATCATGTGTATTGAGATGTTTAGTATTGATGTTACAGCCAAGAAAGCTCACCAACGCTTCTACTTCTTTAGAAAGAAATTTGGCATGACCTTGTCGACTCTTTCCAACATTTATTGATGAACTATGGAAACTATTCTGTCTGGATGCATAATGGCTTGGTATGACAACTGCTCTGTACATGAGCACAAGAAACAGCAGAAAGTTGTTGACGTAGCTCAGCAGGAACTAACCTCCCTTCTAATGACGCTGTCTTTATTTCTCAACGCCTCAGTTAAGCAGCCAGCATAACCAAATTCCTTACCCACCACAGATATTCTCTCTTCTCCCCTGTCCCATGTGACACTCTGATATATTGAATGGGGCTTTTGTGCAATTAGATGGACTCTTGCCTTCAAAATCTTCCTCGTTGTGATTTTGCACTTTATTATTTACTTGCACTGCACTCTTTTGGTGGCTTTTACCCTTTATTCTGCGTTGTCATTGTCTTATATTATTCTAGCCCAATGCACTGTGTAATGATCTGATCTGTATAAACAATATGCAAGACAAGCTTCTCGGTGTATCTTGGTGCATATGACAACAGTAAAACAATACCAATAGAGTGAAAAGCTTTTATTTGCCATACAGGGAGACAATTCGATTCCTAGGTACACTAGTGTAGTGTAATAGAGAAAACAGAATCCAGATTGTAGTGTTACACTCATCGAGAAAGTGAAAAGGCCATGATGGGGTGGAAGATCAAGAGTTCATCTTTATTGTTTTAGAGGTCTATTATAGAAAACATAGAAAACATAGAAAATAGGTGCAGGAGTAGGCCATTCGGCCCTTCGTGCCTGCACCGCCATTTATTATGATCATGGCTAATCATCCAACTCAGAACCCCGCCCCAGCCTTCCCTCCATACCCCCTGACCCCCGTAGCCACAAGGGCCATATCTAACTCCCTCTACTATTATCAGTGGGATTGAAGCTGTTCTTGATCCTAATGGTACATGTTCACAAGCTTTTGTATCTCTTCCCTGATAGGGGGAGGAACAGAGCAAATGACCAGATTAGGGGTCTTGTATGTTCACTTGAGGCGCAGATAGGTCCTTGGTTTATCTCATCCACAAAGTAGTACATTCAGCACAACTCTGATTAGAATGGTACTCAGCTCTCTTACCTCCTCCAGTAAGAATTATCAAAAGATCTCCAAGGGTTAAAAGAGATCCTATGGGCAGCACAGGAGAAAAAGAAAATTGCGAAGTGTTGTCTCAGTAGAAGGCAGCACAGTGCATAGCTGCTTAATTAGTTTATTTGACATAATATTTAAAACAATTAAAAATAATATTTAAAAAATTAAATATGTAGGGTTATAGGTAATGTTCCCTGGCATGTTCTGGGGGCACTGCAGTGCTATTTTAATACTAAAATGGTGCCAGCTGCACAGAGAAACCTTTTGTGGTTTCAGTCAGATGTCACATTGATGAAGAGATGAGCTCACACAAGACATGCCTGTTGGAATCACACCGAGACGTGGATTAAGCAATTCTGGAGAATATTTAGAGAATGAGCTTTGCAATGTGAAGGACTTCCTGTTCGAAAGGGCAATCTACTGGTTTCCAGTTAGTTGCTGACCAATTCCTACTGGCTGTTGCTTTGATTGAATAAATATTTGATCCTACCAAGCAGTTCCATAAGGTTGCAATGTGTACAGGGAGTGATGCCGGGAGCCAAAGAACTTTGCCTTTGTCTTCACTTCTGGTACTGGCACAGACCTAGGTGCTCCCGGGCACTTCCATTGGAATGCAGCAGATGGGGGAAATGAGCAAGGATCACAGAGCAGATGAGGTATCTGTTAAGATAGGAGGAGACAGGCAGAAGGACTGCCTGCTTTCTGTTACATTTCTGAGACATGGATGATTTACAGTAGGCTCCTTGAAGCATTAGAGAGATAACACTAATGCTGTCTCTGCACAAAGCTCAAATTCATTGACAGTATAAGCAAATCTATGTCCTCTCCCTGACCCTCATCCCCAGCACTGAGGCCCTAACTATATTGAGCCAGGCCCAATCTGTCAGTGTAACGAACCAAGAGATCTGTTACTGGTTTGATCCCAGTTTTCACCTAAGGAGGAGAGGAAAGGTTCCATTTCTCATGCCTTGCAGTTGACCTGAGACATAAGCATACATCCAATCCCCTTTCAGGCCACTTCTAGAGAAATTTTCCAGCCATTAGAGAAGGTGTAACATGTGACCTCCCTAGAGCCTTAGGAAGGTCACATGTTAGATTTGAGGAATGAAGCTTCATTATAGGAGGGAAGTAACCATAGATTCAGAGTGCCATTAACAGTCTCATTCACTTTATCTAAGGTCCAATCTGTCAATGTCCAGCCGACTGTAGTGGTGATTCATGTTCACCAGATATCTTACTCACTATGAACCAAATGATAGCGACTGGGGAACAAAAGCTATCCACTGAAGACTAGGATCATGAATCTGTCCATGGTTGGTGTGGACTAAAGAGTCTGGGAAAAGACACCACAAAACCCACTGATTAAACACACCTATAGTCTGTGATATGCTGCAGAACCTCACAGACTGGGGCATAAAGATTAGCTTTATTTGTCACATGTACATCAAAACATCAAACTTTCAGTGAACAGAACTGATCTACTCTGATAGAGGAAAATCACAAACAAGAGAAAATCTGCAGATGCTGGAAATCCAAGCAACACACACAAAATGCCTGAGGAACTTAGCAGGCCAGGCAGCATCAATGGGAAAAAGTACAGTCAACGTTTCTGGACCTACTGTCCTGCCGAAGGGTCTTGGCCCGAAACATCGATGGTACTTTTTTCCATAGATGCTGCTTGGCCTGCTGAGTTCCTCCAGCATTTTGTGTGTGTTGCTCTGATATAGGGTCTATTATGAACCAATGATTAAAGTTTAATTTTAAGATCACATTTTGTATTCACCAGACAAAGGATAGAGAGTTTATGGAGAGCAGGCAGGTTTGAGAATGGTATTCCTTCATCTTTTATGACTAATAGAATCAAAAGGATTTATTAGGGTGGAAAACATCACTTACAGCAGTTGCTGTTGCTGCCCATGCTTCATTTTGAGTTACCCCATGATGAAAATCTTGCTGTTGTGCTTCTACGTGGATGGAGACTTCTCAGTAACCAAAGGGTCTGTGGGGTGGGGAGGTAATTGTCTGGTTACTGAGAAGAGGCAAGGGGACAGCTGATGAGTATGTGAAAAGTCACTAATGATCGCATTTCATGGAGAACACACTTTAACCAGACTTGGAACTCAACCTCGGGATGCTGTGAGTTGGCTTCAGACTGCAATTCCTTAGCAAGCTGATAGAAAGAAATGAGGGGAGTACAAAGAGACAAAGGAAACGGACAGAGGTTGTATTAATGAGAGACAGGGCAATCAGCTCATATTTCAAAGATCCATGGACCCTCCTCTAGGTTATGTCCACTTAAATCCCATGAACCAGTTGGCTGGTAAGTTGCCAGACTATTGTGAAATTCTACAAGCTTGACTGCATACAGACAATGCAATAAAGCATTACTTAATCTACCTGAACTATGTGTCGTCCTCTACTGTCCATTGAACAGGGTGGGTAGGGTCCCCATGCAACATTGTCTGGTGGGATATTCCATCAAGGGAGTCCAGCAACTGGGAATAAATGACTTGTGTTACCGAAGAATGACTATGAGTTAATCGGAGATAAACCAAGTTGCTGCCACATTCTGGTATTGATCAAGGTAGAGAAAGGCATTTAAAATAATTAAACATTAGCATGTAGGGGTCGATTTCTCGAACTTCTGGGAATGCCCACCCCCCTCCTTCACCATTCCCCATCCCCTTTTCCATCTCTCTCCTTATCTCCTTGTCTGCCAATCGCCTCCCTCTGATGCTCCTTCTCCCTTTTCTTTCTTCCACGGCCTTTTGCCCTTTTCGATCGGGCTCCCCCTTCTCCATCCCTGTATCTCTTTCATCAATCAACTTCCCAGTTCTGTACTTCATCTCTCTCCCTCCCAGTTTCACCTATCACCTTGTGTTTCTCTCTCCACCCTCCCCACCTTTTAAATCTACCCTTTTTTTCTCCAGTCCTGCTGAAGGGTCTTGGTCTGAAATCTCTACTTTACATTTTCCATAGATGCTGCCTGGCCTTCTGAGTTCCTCCAGGATCTTGTGTGATCTGCTTGGATTTTCAGCATCTGCTGATTTTCTCTTGTTTGTAGCGTGTAGGGGTGAGTCAGTTGATCCACGAGGCAATGGTTATTGGTAATTGCTTTATTATTGTTACATGAACCAAGACACAGTGAAAGAATTACAGGGAAAATCAATGTGTCAAGAAGATATGAGGTGTGAAACAGGAGACAGTGGCCCAGTACTTCACTGAACAAGGGATTTTTCTCCACAGATGTCGCCTGACCTGCAGCGTATTTCCAGAGTTCTCTTTTATTCTGATACCCTGTATCTAGAATCAGAATCAGTTTTAGTCTCACTGGCATATGTCGTGAAATCTGTTGATTTCTTGCAGCGGTACAATGCAATGCATAAAAATACTATACATTATAATAAGAAATATCTGTATATATAAAAAATAAAGTAAATAAGTAGAGAAAAAATAGAGGGAAAAATAGCGCGGTGATGTCCATAGGTTGGATCATCCTCCGTTCAGAAATCTAATAGCAGAAGCTGTTCCTAAAATGTTGAGCGTGTGTCTTCAGGCTCCTGTACCTTCACCCTGATGGTAGCAATGAGAAGAGGGCATCTCCTGGGTGATGCTGGTCCTTTATGATGGATGCTACTTTTTTGAGGCATCACCTTTTGAAGATGTCCTGGATGCCAGGGAGGCTGGTGCCCATGATGGAGCTGGCTGAGTTTGCATTCCTCATTTTGGAGAGTAGAGTTTTCCTACATTATTTTTTCCCCTCCATTGCTATCATTTTTATTTTTCCAGTTTCTCTCTTGTAGCCACACAAACTATGATGAATAAGCATCCATTCATTACCACATTAATAGCAGTTATGTCATCTGGACAATCTTTCCCTTCATGCCACCCACCTCTGCCACTTAAAACACTTTATTTTCTTACTTTGTTTTAGTTATTATGAAGATCATTGTCAAAAATCTTCTCTCCCCTCAGCTGCTGCCTGACTTGATCTCCAACATTCTCTTCTATTTAATCACAAAGAAAGCAAAGTTTCTGTTTCAAGAGAGATTTTCCAGACTGTGACCTCCAATTTGTTCATGAGATCCTTATGTCCTTAGGGGATGCTCCAGGACAAATACATGCAACTCTAAACATAGTTAGGAAAGTGGCCACTCACTGTATAATGACACTTTGTGAATAATCAAGTTAGTGTGATGGAATTGACAAAGCTTCAGTACTGAGCACATTTCAAATGAAAATCAGAAAAGCTGAGGAGTTTGGAAATTTGAAGTAAACAGAAAATTCTGGAGATACTCTGCCTCGTGTCTACAGCACTTTTCAAAGCAAGGTAAGTTGGGACATACTCAACAGGGTGTGTGCCCATACCTCAACACGAGGGATAAAGGATTCAATCCCATAATCGTTATGGCGAATGTGAACGTAATGACTGTGAGATCAGTGGAAAGTTGCATTGAAATACATGTTTTTTTGATGATAGAACTTGTGTACCCAGAATGAAGGCATTTGAAGAGTAGAATTGCAATAAAAGACCAAATTATTGTTAATAACTATCTAGTACAGCTCATGAAACTGAGTTGAACACATGGCTAATGCCATTTTACAATGGACGCATCTATTTATTCACACATTTTCTCTGTGTAAATGTTCACCAGCTGCACTTGAACTGCACAGCAAAAGTTCACAAAGTCTGTAGTGGCTTTTCGCCTCCAATCTACAGCCTAAAGCCTCTGCTGTGAACTTGGCTCCCTGCAGGTTTAATCAATTTACCTCAAGTGATTATCTCTGTTACAGAGCTGGGTGGCTTTCCTGCTGGCTCTGTTCCCAGAAGATATCTCAGAAGAGTTGTAATCCCATCAATTTTATCTGACACTAACCATTAAATATTACAAACAAACCCTATACTAAAAGGTCTATGGTTTTATAAAACAAAAGCATAGTCAGAATAGAGGAACATCTCTCTTAGTGTGAGAACAGTATAGGAACAGCCATATATAGAAATGGCTAAATAGAGAGGCATAATTTTATGATTGGAGGAACATATAGGGGGTATGTCAAAGGTAGGTTTTTATACACATGGAGCACACTGCCAGGGTGGTGATAGAGGTAGCTACATTAGGGACACTTAACAGGCTCTTAAATAGGCACATGGATGAAACAAAAAACTATGTAGGAGGAAAATGTTAGGTTGAACTTGGACCAGGCTAAAAAGTTTGCACAACACTATGGGCCAAAGGGCTTGTACTGTACTGTTCTATGATTTACGTTATAACAGACCCTCATCTTCTACTTGGGTATATTGCTGCCTGCTGGACTTATATTGAATCCTCCAATGTCAGATATTCAGCCTTTTTGTTTCCCCCACCTCCTTTTTCATTTCTTTACTCTAGGAGTGAGAACACACCCAGCCTGACTTGCCAGCCTTGTCCTCCTGCTCTGCGTTTAACAACTTGTACATTCTTATATCCATGATCTCACTCCTCAACTGCTCCCATGTTCTTATTGACTGTATACAGATCATCCATGTGGCCACCCTATCAGATACATCTCCCTCCCCTAACCTCCCTGCAGCTTAACAAGCTTCATGCCTTTCCTTCTTGGTTTTGATAGAGGGTCTTCGATCTGAACAGTTAACTCTGTTTCTTTACCCACAAATACTGCCTGACCTATTGAGTATTTCCAGCATTTTCAATTATCATTTTAGATTAACAGCTTCTGCACGTTTTTAAAAATGTTCCTTTCTTACACAAGAAGTCCAATGTGGCATGGACTAAGGTCAAAAAAGGCTTTATCACCAGCTTAGTTTATTTAAAATAATATTGTTAAAAGTTTATATTCTTCTTTCACAGCACAGAGACATCAACGGGAACCAGGCACAACCAGGTATCTGTCAGGGTGGTCTCTTTGATGTTGGGTTAAAGCCTGGGTTTGCTTAAATGTAATTTTTTCAGTATCTGGCCATTGCTGGCAATACTAGCATTTATTGTCCATCCCTAGTTTCCCTTAAACTCAGTGTCCTACCGACCTGCTACAAAGGGCATTTAAGACTGAACCATATTGATGAGTTTGGAGTTACAGACAGACCAGACCAGGTAAGGATGACAGACATTCTCTCTGAAGGTCATTCGAGATTTATGGAACATAGAATAGTACAGCACAGTGCAGGCTTATGATGTAATGCTAACCTTTTAATCCACTTCAAGATCAAACCCTTCCCTCCCACATAGATCTCCATTTTCCTCCAGCCATGTTCCCATCTAAGAGTCTGTTAATTGTCCCTAATGGATCTGCCTCAACCACAGGCAAATACAGGAAGTGCATTCCATGTCTTTGGTACACTTTGTGCAAGTCATCTATCTCTACTGTCTCTACAAAGCTTTCCTTCAATCACCTTAAAATTATGCCTTCCCATTATTAGCTATTATGTCCTGGGATAAAAAGATGTTGGCTACCCACTCTACTGATGATTTGTTAGGTTTTCTTTGGAAATGGTAACCCCTCCACTCTCTACTTGGTTCTGAGGAAGGGTTACTGACCTGAATCTTCGATAGGTTTCTCTTTCCGCAGTTGCTGCTTCACTGGCTGGGTTCTTCCAGCATTTCTGTTGTTGCTTCAGAACGACGAGTTCTTTTAAACATTTAATGCCTTAATGGGACTTAAATTCACTCTTACTGTTACAGGCCTCCAATTGCTAGTCAGGGTTATTTAGCCACTGCACCACCACTATACCCGTAACCAGACCGACCTCCTGTTTCCATTATATCTGTGTTGTTCTTTGTGTGTGTGTGAACAAATGGGACAATGAAGAATGAAGCGAAAGAACTATCCATTGGGAGTTTACGCAATAGCTTTTAATATTGATTAATAATTGAACTTCTGCAGTTTTAATCTTGAAGATCATATTTTAACCCAATATTGCAGTCCTCCCCAGGAGTTGCTTATTTCTTCTTAAAGCAGAATTCTCAACATTTATCACTTCAGTTAATTGATTAGGCTCATGATGCAAAAGGTCCTACTGAAGTACAAAAAACAATAAATGGTGCTCAGTATCAGTTCCAAATGGTAGCAGTGACAGGGTAACTTAGTGCCACAGGGAGCCGATGCCCAACGTCATTTATATTTCTCATAGATCTTCTGATTACCCTGTGCGCAAGAGGGAGGGAGAGGAAATGGAGTGGTACAGGAAAGAGCAGGAAGGAAGTGAACTATTTATATAACACCTCAGAATATCCAGACGCGGTTTACTCCCAGCAAAGTACATTTTTTAAAGTGAAGTCACTGCAAGTTTCGGCAAATGCTCGGCAAGGCGCCACAACATGACAAGTCCCAGGAAAATTTGTGGCTGGAAGTGCCAATTAATTCAATTCCGACTGTTTTGAAGGGAGAGTGAAGAATTAATCGAAGTGAAGGATCGAGAGAAGTCGGCATCGTTTGGCAGTTTAATAAAGGATCGACCTTATTGAGTCTTCGTTGAAGAGAACCTGCATTGAGATAACTCTTGCAATAGCGCAATGAGTTCATGCAAAAAGGCTCTCTCTTTCTAAATAATTTAAGGTCTGTTGATTTAAACTGCTTATTTTCGGCATCGGGAATCCTGTGGACAGAACCAGCAGTAAAGGTGCATCAGTGAAGAAATCTTTCTCCAGAGATGTCTCTCCCAATTGAATGTGTAAAACTGTTGGACTTTCAAAGTTATCGCTTTAAGAACTATATCTGACTGTATCGCTTTAAGAACTGTTTTTGCATTTAACGCTTTAAGAACCAGAGCTGAGTGGAGTTGATAAACGGCTGCGTACCTGTTTAACCTCCGGTTAAAGTTTTCCTTGTTTTTTTTTTCCCTTATCGCTTATATGTGTTTAATAAATGCTTGGCTGTTTTCATAAAACCTGTCTCGATTAATATTCATTGTTGCCGGTTACGTAACACAATAAAGTTGAATCTAATCTAAAACATGTACCAATATAGAGGGAAGTACTTTATTTGTGTCTGCAGAGGCTGGCAATCTAAAGCAACACACACAAGATGCTGGAGGAGCTCGGCAGACCAGGCAGCATCTATGGAAATAAGTAAACAGGCGACATTTCGGGCAGAGACCTTTCATCAGGACTGAAAAGAAAGAGGGAGGTCTTTTTTAAATAGATGCTGCCTGGCCTGCTGAGTTCCTCCAAGATTTGTGAGTATGTGTAACTTTGTATGTTGTCCAGACTGATTATTCCATTCATAAGCATATTGAGATGATATAACTGGAAAATCAATAATAGAATGCAAAAACTAGACATACAGTTACAGAAAAAGTGCAGTGCGGGAGGCCAAATAACATGTAAGGGTTATGATAAGCTAGAATGGAAGTCCGACATGAGGTCAATTCAAGAGTCCTGCAATAGCACGTTGAACCTGGTGCTGTTTTCAAGCTTTTGCTCAGTGGAAGGGGGAGAACAGGGAATGACCAGGGTGGGAGGGGCCTTTGATTATGCTGACTGCTTTCCCAAGACAGCAGAAAGTGTCGGCAGAAAACATGGAGGGGAGGTTGGTCTTCATGAGATACTGGGCTGCATTCACAACTCTCAACTTCTTTGCAGTCTTCTGCAAACGTGAAGCCATTCCAAACCGAGATACATCTGGATAGAATGCTTTCTATGTTACTTGAACAAAAATTGGTGAGTAGAACAGAAGACAAGATTTATGGTTGTTCTCAAATCCTCATTGAAAATGCAAAACGGCCAACTGACTCATGGGAATTCCCAGTCAATGACTGGTCAAAATGTAAGAGTGTATGAGATGGCACTAAAGATGAATCCCTTCCTTGAGAATGCACACAATCCCAGTGCAAGTGGTAGAAGGAACACCTACTTTCCTCACTATCAACCCTTACATGTCGGACCTCCTGCCTCATTTGTAGCAGGGTTGGTAGTTCCTCCGTTGAACTCATCAGCCACCTCAGCTCCCATGGAACTGGAGTGGAAGCAAGTCATCCTGGACCCTAAGGGACTGCTTAAAAGGTAGAAATGAGAGGTTAATCTGTCTGTCTGCTGGGCTGCAGAGTTGAACAGTGGCTAAGACTCTTCAGCTCCAGTACAACGCAGTGGGACATTTTACATCCCTTTATGAGGGCTGTTCCGTGTCTCATTCGAGAGCACCCATTTGGTGGCCTGGTCTTTGTGTTCAGGTTGCTGGAATGCAAAGTATGGATGGTAGTGAGAAAACAAGGTGTTCAGAGGAACTCAGTGAGTTGAGCAGCATCTGTGGGGGACAGGAATTGTCGATGCTTTGGGTTGAAACCCTAGAAAAGGATTATTTTGCCTGTCTCTCTATCCACTGATGCTGCCTGATCTGTTGGCATTTTCAGAATTTTCCGGCATTTCCTTCAAAATTCTGGCATCTGGGATTTTATTTCTTATCGATTTTAGATCCTGATTTGCTATTGCACATTTGAGAACCCCAATCAAAGCCAAAAGTATGGAGTCAGTACCAGGTCTTTTATATTTCTTTACTCAGAGGGTTGTGAATCTGTGGAATTCATTGTCATAGAGGGCTGTGGAGGCCATGTTATTGGGTATATTTACAACAGAGGTTGATAGGTTCTTGACTAGTCAGGGCATCAAAGGTTACAAGGAGAAGGCAGGAGAATGGAGTTGAGAGGAATAATAAATCAGCCGTAATGGAATGGAGGAGCAGACTTGATGGGCCAAATGGCCTAATTCTGCTGCTGTGCCTTATTGTCTCATTGTCCTTTCTTTGAGAGTCTGAGAGAATTGCTGAAGACCAAACGTGAATGAGAACACTTGAACTACAAGATGGGGAGCAGATGGGAAAGTCTAGTGTCAAGCGCTACTTACACAGAGTTATCAAAAGTATGCAAATTATAGGAGGCGGGAAAAAACGTACTGAGGGGTGGGAGGAATTTTAAGGGTCTAAAATCCTGGAAAATCAGGAAATGCAACATTGATTTGCTTTGGCTGCAGAACAAGAATGCCAAATAGGAAGAACCTATTAGGTTGAGACTATCAGAAGTGTTTTATACCTATTTGCCTGTGTGCAGTAGCAAGTTTATCAATCAAATTGTCACTCAGATAAAGCTTTGCCTGACTGCCAGCTGATTTAGAAACATCTGTCTTAAACAACACACTGACTGCAGACGGAAGCGGGGTGATTACTCACTCTCAACAACCAGAACCAGAAATATGTATGTGGAAGGCCTTTGAAACATCTGGTACTGTTTTAAGGAATAAGAGTAAGCGTATCCCATAGAAAAAAAATAGGGAAACAAATGCCAGATGTGGGCACAACAGGAAGCTCTTTAAAGGAAAGGGCCATGCTGATTCAGCTCAGTAGCATGAAGTATACAAGCAAAATCAAGGAAGCACGTCCTGTTACGAGAACATGCTGAAACACCTGAGAGAGGCACATAATCTTTTTACTTACAGGATTAAAACAGTCATTTGTCCAAGTGGTCTACCTTGGTATCAAAAGCACAAGAGATTCCGCAAATACTGGATACCTTGAGTAATACGCACAAATGCTGGGGGATCTCAGCTACTCAGGCAGAATTTATATAGGGGAATAAACAGTCAATGTTTTGGGCTGAGTTCCTTCATCAGGACTAGCAGGTTTAGCATAAACCAGAATAAGAAGATGGGGAGGGGGGAGGAGAAGGAGTAGAAGCTGGCAGGTGATAGGTGAGACCAGATGAGGGGAAGGTGAGTGGGTGGGGGAGGGGTAATAAACTAAGAAGCTGGGAGGCGATAGTTACAAGAGATAAAGTGTTAAAGAAGGAGGAATCTGATAGGAGAAGACGAGTACCATGGAAGAAAAGGAAGAAGTAAGGGCATCAGAGGGAGGTGATGGGCTGCTGAGAAGAAGAGAAGTGGTGAAAGGGAAACCAGGAAGAGTTTTGGAAAAAGAGAGAAGGTCTTATCCTGCCCTGCCAGCAACATATCCTTATCATAATTCCCTCTTTCACAGCATTCTTTCATTCACTCCTGAGACTCTATGGATTCTGCAAAGACTTATCCAAGTGTTCCTCACTTTCATTCAGGTGAGTGTTGGTATCATAATGCATTTGACCTATCTGTAGGTTTCAAGATTATTAAGTGAGTTGATAAAGTTTAATAAAAAAATGTATTTGTAACAACCAAGAGAGCAACTGCTAGTAGGACATGTGTTAATTAACGTTTTGACAAGTAAGTTGATTTACTAGCTGAGGGGATGCAAGAAGCAGTACACAAGCTTTGTTCCGTGGTGGCTGTATAGTTGAGTTGGAATCAACACTGGACTGTGACTAAGTGGTAAGGTCTACAAAGTTCTTTCTAATACAGTAGATTATGAAGCAAGTGCGAATATGTATGGATCCCAAAGTCCCGACTGAATCCAGGCAGATTTCTAGTTTACATTAAATTACATGATGTTCTATCCCAGTTATCATTCTGAAATGTGAAACCATTCATTCCAGTGTTCATTATCCTTGCAATATTTTGACTTTAAAATTTTCATTGCTTCTTTTAAATCTCTCCATATATTTCTAGTTTTCTCTACTCCCATTTCCCTGTAGCTCTGCATTCCTCCCATGTCAGCCTCTTGGGACTCCCTGATTTTAATGCTTCCAGTTGTGTCCTCAGCTGTATGGGCACAAGATCTTCCTCTATATAACTGGAAATTACATTAGAATTGGTTTATTATTGTCACGTGTTCTGAGATAAAGTGAAAAGCTCGTCTTCCATACTGTTCATTTAGATCCAGTCAGGACTTAATGCATTGAGGTAGAATAAGGTAAAACAATAATAGAATGGAAAGTAAGGTGCTTGCTGCCCCTCTGTGTTTCTGAAACCCCCATCTCTTTGATCATGGATCAGGTTGTCTGTGCATCGCCTTACATGGCTTGATGTCAAAGTGTCTTGGAATGCCTTGCTCTGTTGAAGACATTCACTGGATTCAAGCCCTGTGAACAACAAGACTGATTTTTCTGGTCGCAGTGATCAACAATCCACTTAATATAGCAAGCTGACACTACAGACCAAATAAACTTGGTGGCATGTGATTCTGTCATTAAGCAGCAACAATTGCTAATAGATCGGAGACACTGTTTCCTCAGCTGCCCTTTTGTTAAAGGAATATTGTTCTGCCAGTTATCTGTCTTGGAAGTAAAGCTTCTGCAATACCATGAAAGGACTGACTCTCAAACCCAGTAAAGAGCTAGACCTTCTCTGTAAGTGGCTTGGTGGGAAGTCACTGCAAAAAGAGTTTGGGCAGTTCATTTTAATAATCCAGCTATGGGTTTACAAATGCAGTGACAGAGGCTGAACAAATGCTTTTGGTCTCCAGACACAATCGAAGAATCTACCTTCGGTAGATGCAATAATTTTCCAAAACTCTCACACAAAGAGCCATACAGACGCTACAGGAACTTGCAGATCTGTTGCAGGCTGCAGAAGATGAAGGTTACCTATTAGAGCTGAGCTACTTGGATATTTAAGGAAACACAGAAGATTCAGAGAAAAACCACTTGCAGACCACAGACACTTTCTGAAGGAGCACTCAATATGTTTCAAATGTAGCACTCACATCTACAGTGATGAAATGCTTTGAGAGGTTGGTTATGACTCGACTGAACTCCTGCCTCAGCAAGGACCTGGACCCATTGCAATTTGCCTATCTCCACAATAGGTCAACGACTCTGTCAATGGCTCTTCACATGGCCTTTGACTACCTGGACAAGACAAGCACCTACGTCAGGATGCTGTTCAATGACTAAAGCTCATCATTCCCACAATCCTGATTGAGAAGTTACTGAACCTGGGCCTCTGTACCTCCCTCTGCAATTGGATTCTCGACTTCCTAACTGGAAGACCACAATCTGTGCTGAGTAGTGATAATATCTTTTCCTTGCTGACAATCAACACTGGTGCACCTCAGGGGTGTATGCTTAGCCCACTGCTCTACTCTCTCTATACCCATTACTGTGTGGCTAGACATAGCTCAAATACCATCTATAAATTTGCTGACGATACAACCATTGTTGTAGAATCTCAGATGGAGGCCAGAGGGTGTACAGGAGTGAGATTTGTCAACTAATGGAGTGGTGTCGCAGCAACAACTGTGCACTCAACATCAGTAAGACGAAAGAGCTAATTGTGGACTTTAGGAAGGGTAAGATGAAGGAACACACACCGATCCTCATAGAGGGATCAGAAGTGGAAGAGTGAGCAGTCTCAAGCTCCTGGGTGTCAAGATTTCTGAGAACTCAACCTGGTCACAACATGTTGACACAGTTATAAAGAAGGCAAGACAGCGGCTATACTTCATTAGGAGTTTAAAGAGAGATTTGATATATCAACAAATACCATGGAGAGCATTCTGACAGGCTTCACCACTGTCTGGTATGGCCGGGGCTGGGGGTGCACAGTGCGGCTACTGCACAGGACCGAAAGAAGCTACTGTGGGTTGCAAATTTAGACAGCTCCCACTTGAGTACTAACTTACAAAGTACCCAGGATATTTTCAAGGAGCGTTGCCTCAGAAAAGCAGTGTCCATTATTAAGGACCTCCAGCACCCAGGACATGCCCTTTTCTCACTGTTACCATCAGGTAGGAGGTACAGAAACCTAAAGGCACACATTCAGTGATTCAGGAACAGCTTCTTCCCCTCTGCCATCCAATTCCTAAATGGACATTGAACCCATGAACACTACCTCACTTTTTAATCTATATTATTTCTGTTTTTTGCATGATTTTTAATCTATTCAATATACATATACTGTTATTTATTTATTTATTATTAATATTTTTTTCTTCTTCTTCTTCTATATTATGCATTGCTTTGAACTGCTGCTGCTAGTTTAACCAAATTCACGACACATGCCGGTGAGAATAAAGCTGATTCTGATTTTGATTCTGAAATGTATTTCAACATCACACTATGCCAAAGACTGTAAAGCTGTCATACTCTGCACTATGCAACAGTGACAGCGCATATCGGCACTCCATTCAGGGTCAGCGCCTTGAGCTACTACCGGTTCCCGCACAACCACTGCAGAGCACGGTGGGGAACCGGCTGAGCATCCATCAGATGAAGCTACTTCTTCCTTCACAGAGATATGCGGGAAAGGCTTCCAAGGCAAATCTTGCTCTAAAGTAGGTCCAGCCAACATCTACCTAAAAGAACACCCTGAGAAACAAATAAAAGCATTTGTGGTATTAGATGATCAGAGCAAAATTCAAAATTCTTTGGAAAAGTCAACATTCTTTGACATATTCAGTATTCAATGTTCTGTTTCCCCATACAATCAAAAGACATGTTCTGGAACATCAGAATTTTTTTGGAAGAAGAGCCAATAGATTTGTTAAGGAGTCTATAAGAGGGAAGGTCTGCTCACCCTTGTCAATCCCTACTGACTGCGACCAGATTCCCAATGAAAGGGATGAGATCCCAATACCTGAAGCTGCACATGGTCATTCACATCTTAAGGCCATAACTGACAAAATCCCCCTCACTTGACACTTTTGTTGAGGTTCTGCTGTTGCTTGACAGAAACACTATCCTGGTACATAAGGTATGTGAACAGCAAAATGGTCAGTACCATGCACCTTATGCACAATGATTGCCCCTGGGATGGGTCATAGTGGGTGAAGTCTGCCTCAATATGCTCAGCATCCCACTGTCAGATACTTAAGACAATCGCCTTGGAGAACAGGTGCCCAAGTTGTTTCAGTTAGAGTGAGAGTAGAATCTGCATGAAAGAGAAGATTCCAGGTAGGTAAACCAAGCACCTCAACCAGATTTGGGCAAGCTGGTCTCATTAGGAAGATTATTATAAACTGTCATCTTCCATCAAAGGTGAGGTCTTCCTTTGAATCATGAACAAAGAGTTTGGCAAAAACGAGTCAAACAGCTGGGAAGCTCTTCTTCCTGTCTGCACTCCACAACAACTCTTAACAAACAAGAGAGAGCAGTTCCTGAGTTGACCGATGAACCTCAGTCGCACTTTGACAAGGAAACCAGAAATGAAAGATCATTACGTGGAATTCATGGAGAGACTCTTGAGGAGCAATCATACTGAACTAGTTCCTTCACTAGATCCCAACAAAGGAAACTGGTGTTTGCCCAACTTTAGTGTTTACCACCCGCAGAAATGTCACAAATATCAATTGTATTTGACTCAAGTACGCATTTCAACGTGCTCTTGCAGGTTCTAAACCTCAATAACAGTCTGCTCGGGGTCCTCGTGCACTTCAGAACTGAGCTTGTTGCAGTGATAGCAGCCATTGAGCATATATTCCATAGCTTACTAGTGAGAGAGGATTATTGAAACAACCTCAGATTCTTGTGGTTTCTCAACCTACCAAGGCTTGAACGTGATGCTGCTGTTCTAGCAGTTGAGATGGCAGAGATGATAACTGAACAGATGGACACAGAACTAGATGATACCAAGTCCTTTACCGAGAGCAACATTGTGCTCAGTCATATAATTAGTTTGTGCTTCGTTACACAGTGTATTTAATAAGACAAGGAGATTCTACGTCTATGTATATAAGATCCAATGTTTTCAACTCAGAAGAGCCAATGGAACCATGTTTCTACTGACCTCAATCTGACTGATCATGACACAAGAGGGCTCCAGGCTAGTCAGCTCACCCTCTCCTCATGGTTAACTGGCCAGCATTTCTCACTGATCCCCAACAGGAACATAGTCAGCAGGAATTTGACCGAGCCAATCCTGAGGCAGATGTAGAGATACACCCTCAAGTGTTGACCAACATCACTCGATTACCACCGTTCTGACTTGGCAGTGCACACATTGAGTATTTTTCAAGCTGGAAGTCACTTACCAGAGTAAATGCTTGGCTGTCATATGTTGCTCATTCCTTTACAGGAGTAGCCAAAAGCAGCCTTTGAAATAGTTGTACACTTGTAAAGCAACCTCTCAGCACAGAGCCACTGAATCAGGCAAAGGTTTGAATCCTTCTTGTTGTTTAAAGACAGGTTCATGCAGAGGAAGTGCAGTACATCACTAAGCAAGAACCTCTTCCAAAACAAAGTCCCTTTAGGAAACTCTGTCCCTTTCTTGACTCAGAGGAGTTTACTGCGAGTTAGAGGATGTATAAAGGAGACTCAGCTTACCTCAGAGGAAACTCACCCAATCATCATTCTGGATAAACATTATATCACCTCTGCTCATTAGACGTTACCATGAACCAGTATGTCAACAAGGCTGGCATTTTACTGAAGGAGCCATGACAGCAGAGGTTAATGGATTGCTGGAGAAAAGCAAAAATCAGTAGCCTGATCTACAGTTGTGTGACATGGAGCAAGTGGCTGGGTAGACAACACGAACAGAAGATGGCAGACTTGCCAGCAGATCACTTGCGCACTGACCCTGCATTTCCATATGTGGGTTTGGACGTATTTGTCCCTTGGTCTATCACAAGAAAAACACATAGAGGGCTTGCAAGTTGTAAACATTGAGCCATTATTTTTATGTGCATGAGTACAGGTACTATTCACACTGAGGTGATCAAATCAGTGGACTCATCCAGTTTCTCAATGTCTTCCAATGCTTCCTCGCAATCAGCAGACCAGTGAAGTCGTTAAGGTCCACTCTTGCACCAACTTCATCAGAGCCTGTAGGGAGCTTCAAATCAATGCCAAGGCTGCAACATTAACCATTTGAATAACCACCTCTCTAATCAATCCTACCCCCCCCCCATCCATTTACATATGGGTAGTCCTTGGAAAAGGATGATTGGCATCACGTGTCAGATCCTTAAACTTGGTTCGAAGCTCACACATGACATCCTGACAACCTTCAAGGCCTAGGTCACAGTTATTGTAAACCCTATTTATTGTAAACCCAGCATCTGCAGAGTACTTTGTGTTTATTGTAAACTCCAGACCACTTACTTCAAACTCTGCAGATCCTGGTGAGCCTCATACTTTCACCCCTGCTATTTTTCTAACACAAAAGGTTGTCTCTCCTCTTGTTCCATCAGGTCACTTTAACAATCCAGACCTATACAGGCAGCAATGGAGACAAGTCCAGAGATTGGCCAAAAGTGGTGAAGAGAGTACATTAGCAAACTCCAGATTCGGAGGAAGTGGAGAACTGAGATGCCAAATTTACAACCAGGTGATGTCATCTTACTGAAGGACAACTAAGTCAAGAGATATGATTGGCCATTAGAGTTGGTCACACAAACTTTCAATAGTGAAGGTGGGTAAGTTAGAAAACTTGACCTGAGAATGATTAAAGAGGGTTCAGTAAGAATGTTTACAAAACCAGTCTCAGAGACTATCCTTTTGTCAAAGACTAAGTGAAATGATCACTGTCTTACTTTTAGACAAGGAGTGTTCTGGCCTCTGGAGGTGTAGTTATTTTTGTATGAATATTACTTCCTATTTGGAAGCTGTGTTTTTTATACCATTTCCTGCATGGGTTAATTTTGATTCCATTTGAAGTGTACGGTGGAAAGACATTAATCTCCATCTGCTTTTTATTTCCCCGTGAAAAACAGAAATATTTTTCACTGTAAAAGATTGTCATTAAAAACCCTGAAGAAAACTTCTATTTTGGATGATTTTTGAGAAGCTGTTTAGCTTGCTGCATAGTTGTGTATATATGCGCAGTGAGGGCAGTAGAAATATAGATCAGAATCAGAATCAGGTTTAATATCACCAGCATATGTCGTGAAATTTGTTAACTTTGTGATAGCAGTACGATGTAAGACATGATAAAGACTGTGAAGTACAGTAAATAAATATTTTTAAAAAATACACACACACACACACACACACACACACACACACACACACTTATATATAGTGGCAATAAAAAGAATTCACCCCCATGGAAGTTATTATGTTTTATTGTTTTTATTGTTTTACAACATGGAATCACAATGGATTTGATCTGGTTGTTTGACACTGATCAAAAGAAAAGGATCTTTCATGTCAAAGTGAAAACAAGTTTCTACAAATTGGTCTAAATTTGGTATGATTAAACACAAAGTAATTAATTGCATAATTACTCTCCCATCTCAAGTCAGTATTTAGTAGATGCAGCTTTGGCAGATATTACAGCCTTGAGTCTGTGTGGATAGGGCTCTATCAGCTTTGCACATCTGGACACTGCAATTTTTCCCCAATCTTCTTTACAAAACTGCTCAAGCTCTGTCAGATTGCACGAGGATCGTGAGTGTACAGCCCTTTTCAAGTCCAGCCACAAATTGGATTGAGATCTGTACTTCGACTTGGCCACTCCAGGACATTAACCTTGTTGTTTTTAAGCCATTCCTGTGTAGCTTTGGCTTTAAGCCTGGAGTCATTGTATAGCTGGAAAACAAATCTTTTCCCAAGTCACAGTTCTCTTGCAGACTGCATCAGGTTTTCTTCCAGGATTTCCCTGTATTTTTCTGCATTCATTACCATCTACCTTCACAAACCTTCCAGGGCCTGCTGCAGTGAAGCACCCCCACAGTATGATGCAGCCACCACCGCGCTTCATGGTGGGAATGGTATATTTTTGGTATGGTTTTACCGCTGTACCATTGAGAGCATACTCACCAACTGCATCTCAGTGTGGTATGGCAATTTTCCCATATCGGACTGCAAAGCACTCCAGTGTGTGGTGAAAACTGCCCAGCGGATTATTGGCACCCAATTGCCCACCATTGAGAACATCTACGATAAAAGCTGCCTGGGCAGGGCGAAAATCATTATCAGGGATGCATCTCACCCTAACCATGGACTTTTTACTCTCCTCCCATCTGGTAGGTGCTATAGGAGCCTCCACTCCCGCACCAGCAGGCACAGGAAGAGCTTCTTCCCTGAGGCTGTGACATTGCTGAACCTCTCATTACAGCACTAAGCAGTATTGCATCCGTATTGTACTGTCTCAGTACTTTTATATTTGTGTGCTGTAGCACAATTTTTATTCGCAGTTATTTTGTAAATAACACTATTCTTTGCATTTCTGGTCAGATGCTAAATGCATTTCATTGGCTTTGTATCTGTACCTGGCACAATGACAATAAAGTTGAATCTAATCTAATCTAATCTAATCTAATAAATGGTGCTTGGTTTACGCCAAACATAGCATTTAGTCTGATGACCAAAAAGCTCAATTTTGGTTTCATCGTACCTTCGAACCATCTTCCAGCTGGCTTCAAAGTCACCCACATTCCTCCTGGCAAACTCCAGCCCAGATTTCATGTGGATTTTTTTCCTGAGTGGTTTTCTCCTTGCCACTCTCCCATAAATCTACGATTGATGAAGCAATAGTATTGGATCCATAATCTCTCCCATCTCAGCCACTGAAGGTTGTAACTCCTCTAGAGTTGTCATAGGTCTTTTGGTGGCCTCCTTCACTCGTCCCCTTCTTGCATGATCTCTCAGTTTTTGAGGACGGCCTGCTCTAGGCAGATTTACAGCTGTCCCATTTTCTTTCCATTCCTTGATTAGTGAATTAAGTGTACTCCAAAGGATATTCAGTAACCTGGAAATTTTCTTGTATTCATCTCCTTATTTGTGCTTTTCAATAACCTTTCCACGGAGTTGCTTGGAGTGTTCTTTTGGTTTTCGTAGTATAGTTCTTGCCAGGACACTGACTCACCTGAAGTTGGACCTTCCAGATACAGGTGTAGCTTTCCTAATCAATTGAAACCCCTTGACTGCACACGGTGATCTCCATTTAACGAATTATATGATTTTGTAAACTAATCAGCTGCAGTAGTGATGATTTGGTGTGTCACATTAAAGGGGGCGAACACTTCTGCAATCAATTATTTTGTGTTTTATATTTGTAATTAATTTAGATCACTTTGTAGAGATCTGTTTTCACTTTGACATGAAAGAGTATTTTTCTGTTGACCAGTATCAAAAAAATCCAAAGTAAATCCATTGTGGTTCAATGTTGTAAAACAATAAAACATGAAAACTTCCAAGCAGGGTGAATACTTTTTAAAGGCATTGTATTTCCCCTCAAAGTTTCCGCCTGACCTGCTGAATTTCTCCAGTATTTTGTGTATGCTAATGATCACATAATTTATTCCGAGTGTTGTTGAAAGCTGAATATTAGCTGGAATGCTGCATCCTCAGATATTAACAGAGCTTAGATAGTGGGAGGATTGAAACAATTAGTGGGAATGTTGTTGGGCATATGGATATTGCACTGGGATACCAGCAGCCAGCTAAAGTGTCCCGAAGAATCAGCCAACTCAAACTCTTCAGCAACACATACAAAATGCGGGAAGAACTCGGCGGGTCGGGCAGTATCTTCAGGGTAAATAAATAGTCGATATTCTGGGCCAGGACCCTTCTTGGCCTGAAATGTCAACTGTTTATTTCGCCTCAAAGATTCTGCCTGACATGCTGAATTTCTCCAGAATTTTGTGTGTTTCACTCAAGATTTCCAGCACCTGCAGAATCTCTTATATCTCCCTGGTACTTAAGTTTCTCCATTTCAAGGACCCCACTTGGCTCATTGTCTAGGGAGGGCGGAATTTTGACTGGAATGTTACCAGGCCTTGAAGGGTTAAATACAAGTACAAGTTGCAAATTTTCACTGGACTTTAAAACATGGGAACTTCCAACGGGTGGGGAGGGGGGTGGAAATACTTTTTATAGGCACTACATAGATACATAATTTTTTCTCACCCCTTATAGGTGGTGTGTATATGTATTTTTCCCTCAATCTTGGTTCCTCGACCAGCTTGAGGGAAGCCTGAGGGTTGAGCGCAGTATCCTTGCTGTTCCTAGTAGTGTGCTCTTCTGGACTGCGATCTCAGATGTTGTTCCCAGGATTTGTTGGAGCCACTTTCCCAGTCCAGGTGTCACAGCTCCTAGTGCTCCTATCACCATCGGGATTACTCTGGCTTTGACCTTCCACATCCTTTCTATCTGCTCTCTTAAGCCCTAATATTTCTCTAGCTTCTCATATTCTTTCTTCCTGATGTTATTGTCATTCAGGATTGCCACATCTATTACTATTGTTCCTTGTGCAGTATTACTATGCCTGGTTGGGCAGTACCTGCTTATTAGTTTTTGTTTGGAAGTCAATAGGTTTCAATAGGTACATTTAATGTCTGAGAAATGATTACAGTATACATCCTGAAATTCTGTTTCTTTGCAAACATCCACGAAAAAAGAAGTGTCCCCAAAGGATGAATGACAGTTAAACTTTAGAACCCCAAAGCCCCCCCCACTCCCCCTCCGACACACAAGCAGCAGCAAGGCAACACTCCCCTACTCCCACCAGCAAAAAGCATCAGTACCCTCCACTGAGCACTCAAGCATGCAGCAAAGCATAAATAAAGACACAGACTTGCAGTACCCCAAAGACTACTCATTCACCCAGTAATTCGATATGCCACAGGCTCCCTCTCTTCCTAAAAAGGAAAAAAGAGGTGTCCTTGTTTCACAGCGAGAGGGAAGACATAACAAACAACTCAAAGATTTACGATGTTAAAAGTCTGTTGCGTCGCGTTTTCCGAACTCCACACCCAGAGAGTCAGCCCCAGAAAGTTGCAGATCTCTGGACACTTAACCCACAACAGCTAACCCGCTGCTCCCACGAGTCCTCAGTCAGGCACCGGCCTCGAATCAGCACGTCTCCAGACCCACAAAAATCCAGAATCTTGAAAGCGTACTAGTCTTCCAGGCCATGTCGTTGGGATATCAAAAAGTGGCCAGTCGTGAGGCCCTGAGAACGGGTCCCATTCCCACATAGAACTGAAGTCAGAGTGTAACTCCAGGTCAGAGTCTTCAAAAGAATGTTGAAGGGAATAAAGGAGATATCAAAGATAGAAATGGAGCTGTTTCCGAAGATGCAAGCAAAGGAGTTGGTGTTTAGTGCCATCTTGCACCACCCTCCGAAGTCCCACGGGATCTTAGCTCTGTCAACCTCCAATACCTTCTTGTGTTTCCTATTTGGACTTGGGAGTGTCCAATCCATGCTCAGTGCAGTTGTTCCTGTGCACAGTTCCTGCAATCTGGTTGTACCATTCAGTGTATGGTGTCCCTGCCTGCATCTTGCACCCTGCTACTTTGAGCTGGATGGTTTCAGCAGATTCTTTGCACAGTCTGCACCTTGGGTCTTGTCTAGCGTGATAGACCCCTGCTTCTATTGTACTTCCGCTCAGCGCCTGATCTTGTGCAGCCATGAGTAGCACCTCTGTGCTGTACCTCAGCCCTGTCATTTCCAGCCATTGGAAGGACTTTCCTATGTCAGCCACCTCTGATATCTGGTGATGGTACATCCTGTGCAGTGGTTTGTTCTGCCGTGGCCTCTGGACCTCTAGCTCTGCTTCACCCTCTTCCATTTCCATATCCCCTGCCTGCTGTCTGAGGTGTTCTCCTAGCAGGTCTTTCTTACGGGCCATCTTCCTGACACACTCATGGAATTTTCGCATTTCTTCCAGGACTGTGGCCTTTACACTTCAAAGACCCCATCCTCCTTTATTCTGGTGCTTGTACAGTCGCTTGATGTTGGACTTTGGATGGAATCATCCATGTCTCAGGGTCTTGATGTCAGCAAATTCCAGTTCGTTCCTTGGTGAGCACACTATTGCGGCTGGGTATCTGATGACTGGCAGGGTGAATGTGTTGATGGCTCTGATCTTGTTCTTCCCATTCAGCTGGCTTTTTAGGATCTGTCTCACTCTTTGGAGGTACTTGGATGTGACAGCCTTCCTTGTGTCCTCATTGTGGCTTCCATGCTCCTGTAGGATCCCCAGGTACTTGTAGTTGTCCTGTACATCTGGTATGTGGCCTTCAGGTAACTCAACTACTTTAATCTTGATGAGTTTGCCTTTCTTCGCTTCCATCTGGCTGCACTTTTCCAGTCCAAATTACATTCCGATGTCTCTGTTGTACACCCTTGTGAAGTGGTTTAGTGAGTCACTGTCTCTTTCATTTCTGGCATACATCTTTATGTCATCCATGTACAGGAGGTGGCTGGCGGTCACTCCACTCCTAAAAATATCCACTCTTTTAACAACAGCCTACATGAAAGAGGATATATTTATAGTGCCTATAAAAAGTATTCACCCCCATTGGAAGTTTTCATGTTTTATTGTTTTAGAATCTTAAATCACAATGGATTTAATTTGGCTTTTTTTTTGACATGGATCAACAGAAAAAGGCTCTTTTGTGTCAAAGTGAAAACAGATTTCTACAAAATGACCTAAATTAATTATAAAAATAAAACACAAAATAATTGATTTCATAAGTATTCATTTCCTTCAAGTCAGAATTTAGTAGGTGCACATTTGGCAGCAATTACAGCTTTGAGTCTGTGTGGATAGGTCTCTATCAGCTTTGCATATCTGGACATAACAATTTTTCTCCATTTTTCTTTACAAAACTGCTCAAGTTCTGTCAGATTGCATTGGGATTTGTGTGAACAGCCACAAACTGGATTGAGATCTGTACTCTGACTTGGCCACCTAAGGACATAAACTTTGTTATTTTTGTGTAGCTTTGGCTTTACATTTGGGGTCATTGTATTGCTGGAAAACAAATCTTCTCCCAAGTTGTAGTTTTCTTGCTGACTGCATCAGGATTTCCCTTTATCTTGCTGCATTCATTTTACCCTCTACCTTCTCAAGCCTTCCAGAGCTTGCTGCAGTGAAATATTCCCACAGCATGATGCAGCCACCAACATGTTTCACAGTAGGGGTGGTGTGTTTTTGATGATGTGTGGTGTTTGGCTTACGCCAAACATTGTGTTTAGTCTGATGGTCAAAAAGCTCAATTTCGATTTCATCAGACCATAGAACCTTCCTCCAGCTGACTTCAGTGTCTTCCAGATGCCTTTTGGCAAACCTTAGCTGAGATTTCATCTGAGTTTTTTCAACAGTGACTTTCTCTGTATTTTTACTACGATCAGTTGAAACACCTTGACTGCACACAGGGTTCCTAAAACAGAACTCCATTTAACTAATAACACACATAAAAGTTGCTGGTGAACGCAGCAGGCCAGGCAGCATCTCTAGGAAGAGGTGCAGTCGGCGTTTCAGGCCGAGACCATTAACTAATTATGTGACTTCTAAAACCAATTGGCTGCAATAGTAATGATTTGGTGTGTCATATTAAAAGGGGTGAATACTTTAAGCAATCAATTATTTTGTGCTTTATATTTGTAATTAATTTAGATCATTTTTTAACATATACAAACATAACTCGAGTAAAATATATAATTCAAGTCTCCCAATCTCTGAGTAATTGAACATGAAAAAGGAATTTTATAAAGAACCCCCTAAACTAAAAAAAAAACAAAACTGGGATGTCCTATTCCTTCGGATAAGAACATTATTTGTCATTAACCCCAATCTTTCCAATATTCATCTAAAAGAGGGCAAGACCAAAACATATGTGTCAGAGAGGCCACCTCGGAGTTACATCTGTCACGCACAGAATTTATATGTCGGTAAAAACGAGCTAATTTATCCTTAGACATATGAGCCCTATGGAATATTTTAAATTGTATCAGTGTACGTCTAGCACACATTGAGGAAGTATTAACTAGTTGAAGAATTTTCTCCCATTTCTCTATAGGTAAAGATACCTGAAGTTCTTTTTCCCATTCATTTTTTTATTTTATCAGATGTACCTAGATGTATTTTCGTAATTAAGTCATACAAAACTGCTATTAAGCACTTCTGATAGGGTTTTAAACCTAAATTTTTTTCTGTAATATTAGTTGGATAAAATATTGGAAAGTTAGGTAAAATACCATTCAAAAAACTTCTAATCTGCAGATACCTGAAAAAATGTGAACTAGGCAACTTATATTTATTAGATAATTGTTCAAACGACGTGAAACAATTATCCATGGATAAATCATGAAAGCATGCTATTCCACTCGTTTTCCATAAGGAAAAAGCTTGATCAATTCTAGGAGATTGAAAGAAAAAATTAGATATAATAGGACTAAATAAAATAAATTCGCGCAATCCAAAAAATTTGCGAAATTGAAACCAGATTTGTATTGTGTGTTTAATTATTGGATTAATTATTTGTTTATTCAGTTTGGTTAATGCAAAGGGGAGCGAAGCTCTTAAAATAGAAACTAATGAGAACCCTTGCACAGACTCACCGTCCAGGTTCACCCATCGTGGGCAATGAGTTTCATCCCAATATTGCGTCCAAAACATTAAATATTGGATATTAATTGTCCAATAATAAAATCTAAAATTTGGCAATGCTAAACTACCGTCCTCTTTTGATTTCTGTAGATATTTCTTACTCAATCTAGGATTTTTATAGTGCCATATATATGAAAAATTTTAGAATCAATAACATCAAAAAAGGGGTTAGATATAAAATTGGTACCATTTGAAGTAAATACAGAAATTTAGGTAAAACAGTCATTTTAATAACATTAATTCAACCAATCAATGATAAGGACAGTGGGGACCATTTAGTAAACAATTGTTTGACATGGTCAATTAAGGGTAGAAAGTTAACTTTAAATAGATCTTTATATATTTTAGTATTTTTGACACCCGAATAAGTGAAATAATCAGTAATTAATTCAAATGGTAATTGTCTATAAATTGGAACTTGCATATGTAATGGAAGAAGCTCACTCTTATTCAGATTTAGTTTATAACCAGAAAAACTACTAAACTGAGCTAGTAGTGATAAAACTACTGGGATGGATTTCTCTGGGTTGGAGATATACAGTAACAAGTCATCTGCATACAATGATACCTTATGCGTCTCCTTCCCACGAGTAATTCCAAATATATTGGGTGAATTTAGATCATTTTGTAGAGATCTGTTTTTACTTTGACATGAAAGTCTTCTTCTGTTGGTTGGTTGCCAAAAGATGCCAAATTAGATCCACTGTAGTTCAATGTTGTAAAACAATAAAAAATGAAAAACTTCCAAGCAGGGATGAATACTTTTTATAGGCTCTCTCTCTCTCTCTCTCTCTCTCTCTCTCTCTCTCTCTCTCTCTCTCTATATATATATATATATATATATACACACACACACATATTTTTAAAAAAATATATATATATTTAAATTTAAATAGTTAAATTTAATATTTAAATAGTTAAATTCAATAAATAGTGCAAAAGCAGAAATAAAAAGTAGTGTTCCTGAATCACTGAGTATGCCTTTGGGCTACGGTATCTCCTTCCTGGTGGCAACAGAAGAGGGCATGTCCTTGGTGGTGGATGTCCTTAATGATGGATGTTGCTTTTCCGAGGCACTGCTCCTTGAAGATGACCTGGATACTATGGAGGCTAGTGCCCATGATGGAACTGACTAATTTTACAATTCTTTGCAGCTTAATTTGATCCTGTGCATTCGACCCCCGCCGCCCACAATACCAGACCCCGATGCAGCCAGTTAGAATGCTCTCCACAGAACACCTGTAGAAATTTGTGAGTGTTTTAAGTGACATACCAAATCTCCTCAAACTCCGAATGAAATACTGCCGCTGTCTTGCCTTCTTTATAGCTGCATCGATATGCTGGGACCAGACTAGGCCCTCAGAGGTATTAACAAGCAGGAACTTGAAATTGCGCACTCTCCCCACTTCTGATCTCTCTGTGAGGACTGGAGTGTGTTCCTTATCTTACCCTTTCTGAAGTTTGCAATCAGGTTTTTGGTCTTAGTGCAAAGTTGTTGATGCAACCCTACTCAACTAGCTGGTATACCTCGCTCCTGCATGCCATCTCATCACCATCGGAGATTCTGCCAACAATGGTTGTAACATCAGTAAATTTATAGATGGCCATTGAGCTGTGCCTAGCTGGACAGTGATGGGTGTAGAGAGAGTAGAGCAGTGGACAAAGCACACACCCCTGAGCTTTGATTGTTATCGAGGTGGAGATGCTATTACCAATCCACACAGATTGTGGCCTTTCAGTGAGGAGGTTGAGGATCTAGTTGCAGGGGGAGGTACAGAGGCCCAGGTTCTGTGGCTTTTCAATCAGTACTGAAGGAATGATGGTGTTAAATGCTGAAATGCCGTCATTAAACAGCATCCTGACATAGGTATTTGTATTGTCTAGGTGATCCAAGGCTGCGTGGACAGCCAATGAGACCACATCCGTTGTAGACCTATTTTGGTGATAGGCAAATTGCTGTGGGCGCTGGTCCTTGCTGATGCAGAAGTTGATTCTAACCATGACCAACCTCTCAAAACATTTCATCACCGTACATATGAGTGCTACTGGATAATAGTCGTTAGGGCAGTTCACACTGCTCTTCTTGGGCACTGGTATAATTGTTGCCTTTTTTGAAGCAGGTGGGAGCATCCGACTGCAGCAATGAGAGATTGAGAATATCTTTGAACACCCCTGCCAATTGATAGGCACAAGTTTTCAGAACCTTACAAAGTACTCCACTGGGGCCTGCCACCTTGTGAGAGTTCACCCTCCTGAAAGACAGCCTGATGTCAGCCTCTGAGACAAAGATCACAGGGTCACCAGGTGCTTCAGGGATCCGCATAGCTGTAGTTATATTCTCCATTTCAAAGCGATCATTCCTATTCACTAGAACCCCAATTCCCACATTCTATTCAAGCTTACTATGTATATTTATTTTAATGCTCTGTGGTATCTTACAGAAGTGAATATGAGACGTGTTGGTGTACATCACGCATGTATGGAACAAGAACGACCACAGAGCTGTAGGAGTAAACATTTTTGCTGAGTCTTGTTAGCCTCTGTACACGCTAGCTGCCTTACTGTGCGGAGCTACAAAATGGGCCCAACAAGATGAAAACAAGTACACTTGAAAGCCTGTGTGAAAGAAGAGTACTCCCACGTGTAGGAGGCCCAATTGGTTCATCCAACCATCAATCAGCTGCATGCACACTTGCCACATTCTGACACTTGATCCAATACGGTGCAGGGTGTTAACGGAAATGATATCTGTCGTAGTAGTTAATAGTGTTATTCCTATACCACTCAGTTAGTCACTCCCAAATGGGAAGAGTTCACCTAGTATACGAGCAAAGATATCAACATATTTCAGTTGAGTACCCTGCATGCTGGCGTCCTGGTGTGCTCAGCCCTATCCCTCAATAATGAACACAACATGGTGCCAGATGTGGATGATCATCGATGAACTCATTCTACAGGCCAAGTGAGATCTCCAGCAAGAAAGAATTTATAGTAAGTCTGTTCATGTTCTCATATATCTATGAAAAATATCCAGAGACTAATCAACCTAAACTGCCTAAGTTAGTACTAATAATTTGCTAACCATAGTCATAGTCATACTTAATTGATCCCAGGGGAAATTGGTTTTCGTTACAGTTGCACCATAAATAATAAATAGTAATAGAACCATAAATAGTTAAATAGTAGTATGTAAATAACCATGAGGTATGAGCTGAGAAAGGGCCAGGGATGCTACGCTCAGAAGTGGATACATTGCATTAATCTGTGGGCCACTAGTCTGGGGAAGTGCACAGAGTCACAGACGCAGCAGAGAAGTTAGTCAAACTCTCGGAGAGAAAAGAAGACTTTTGTAGTCCAAATAAGTAAAACAACAGATAAACAAACAGGAAAATGGAGCAAGTATCTGCAGTATCTACATCTACTTACATAACAAAGCCTCGGAAACTTTTGATTTCTCTAAGCCAGGGGGCTTTGAGAGATGGCTCATCCTTTGAGAGATTTAGGGTCACATGCCATCTCACTCAGGCTTCTGTAGAGCAATAAGTAAGCACTCCAGTGTACTGCATGGGTGACAAAGCAGATGACATCATGGGTGGATTAAGACCAACAGATGCTCAGAAAAAAATGAGTACAAAACAAATGCAGGACAAATTCAAAGAATATTTCACAGGAAAGTGAAATGTGATGTATGAGAGAGCAAAGCTCAACTCCAGAAAACAGTATCCAGATGTAAGTGTAAGTGACTTCATCACAGCATTGTATGCCCTATCAGACAACTGTGCATTTGGAAATCTGAGAGATGAGCTCATCCAAGACAGAATCGTTGTTAGGCTATTAGATACCAAATTAGCAGAGAGACTTCAGTTGTGGGCAAATCTCACATTAGAGAAAGCTACTACAATGGTCAGGCAGAATGAGAATGTTCATCACCAACAGGTAGAACTCAGGCATGGAAAAGTTGCTGAGTTAAAGCTGGAGTTTGTACAAAAAGAAGGGTACAAACAGGGTGCAGTCAGAAAGACTACAGAAAGAGGTGACAGTAGAGGTCAGCTCAAACAAAATGGACAAGCAAAACACAGAGCAGGTAAAACGTCCAACTGCAGGAGATACAGCAAGAATCCATTCCATGTCAAGGAGCCCTGACCAGCAAAGGAAGTGAAATAGTTGGCCATCTTAAAAGCTAGTGTCACTCAAAAACAGTTCTTCAGGACGTCAAAGAAGATCATGATTCAGACAAAGAGAGCGCATTCCTTGGGGCTCTAGATTCAAATAGACAAGGCTGGTCTACTATGGTTCAGTTGTAAAATGAGGCAGTGATGTTCAAAATGGACACTAGGGCAGATGTCACAGCCATCCCCAAATGTCTGTTCACAAAACTGGCAAAGAAAACATTACACTAAACCCAACAAAGAAGCTGACCATGGGGCTAGGGAAATATAAACTCAGTGTGGAAGAAATGTCCACTACTTCCATCTGTAAACATGAGATACAGTTAAAAGAGGATGTCTACATTGTTCAGAATCTCTTCTCACCACTACTGGGACAACATGCTAGTCAGAAACTGAACCTCATTACAAGGGTGGATTTGCTCAACACTCTTCAGTGGCAGGAGAAGTACCCGGAGTTGTTCATAGGCCTGGGGAAACAGAAAGAAGAGTACTTCATCCAGATGAGGCCAGGAGTGACACCCTCCTCTCTGACCACAGTGAGGCATATATCAGTCCCATCGATAAACAAAGTCAAAGCTGAACTTTAGAGATTGGAGGCACTGGACATCACAACTAGAATGAATGGCCTTACTTACTGGTGTGTGTGCATTGTTTCTGTCCCCAAGCCAGATGACACAGTAAGGATCTGTGTTGATCTAACAAAATTGAATAATGCAGTGAGTGAGTTGGGAGAAGTTTATTCTGCCCTCTGTTGAACACACATTGGGTATTCTGGGTGGAACAGAGTTCTTCACCAAACTAGATGCAAACTCAGGGTTCTGGCAGATCCATTTAGCTCCTGCGTCACAGAAGCTCACAACCTTTATCACACGATATGGACACTATGCCTTCAAGAGACTCCCTTTTGGCATCTCATCAGCCCCTCAACTCTTTCAGATGAGGATGGACCACATTTTGGAGGGACTGGAAGGAATAGTCTGCCACATGGATGATATACTCATCTTCGGAGGCTCAAGTGAGGAACACATCAGAAGAGCGGAAGCTGCTTTGGAGAAACTGAAGCAGGCCGGAATCGACCTGAACTCAAAGAAATGAGAATTTGTAAAGCTGGAGGAGAAGTTCTTAGGCCACCAAAATATTCTCAGAGGACAGCTTAGATTCAGATAAGCTGAATCAGATAACCGGATTCAGATAAACTGGCAGGAGTTCGGAACATGGAACAACCTATGAATGTATCAGAGATCAACAGTTTCCTTGGCACGGTAAACCAGCTGGGAAAGCTACTTCCTGATTTGGGACAGAAAACAAAGCTACCACAAGACCTCCTCTCTCAGATAAATGTTTGGATCTGGGACACACCACAGGAGAAGTCATTCTCATTACTTAAAGCAGAGCTTATCTCTCTGTTGATATTGGCGTTCTTTGATCCGAAGCAACTGTAATGCCTTGCTTAAGATTTCCACTGCTATGCTGTGAGGTAGAGTCCAGTACCAGAGGACATGGTTTACGAATAAGGGGTAGGTCATTTAGGAGAGAGTTGAGGAGGAACTTCTTCTCCCAGAGAGTTGTGGAGGTGTGGAACGCGCTGCCTCAGAAGGCAGTGGAGGCCAATTCTCTGGATGCTTTCAAGAAGGAGCTAGATAGGTATCTTATGGATAGGGGAATCACGGGTTATGGGGACAAGGCAGGAACCGGGAATTGATAGTAGATGATCAGGCATGATCTCAGAATGGCGGTGCAGGCTCGAAGGGCCGAATGGTCTACTTTTGCACCTATGTCTATTGTCTATTGTCATGCAAAACTGTGAGCATGGATGGCCAGCTGTTGCAAAAGGAGCTCACAAACTCAGACTTCACTGGCTTGAAAGAGACACTCTCACTATTCTTGATGGTTTGCTGCTAAAAGGCTCCAGTCTCATCATCCCTACTTCTATGCGTTCCAAAGTTATCAATCAAATCAATCAAGGACATCAAGGCATGGAAAAGTGTTGCGTAAGAGCAAGGTAATCCATGTGGTGGCCTGGTCTGAGCACACAGCTGGGAGATTACGTAAAGCAATATAAAACATGCAGAAAACTACAGAAAATCATGCTGAACCTCTCTGTTCCACAGAATTCCCAGACTTTCCATGGGAAACTGCAGGCACAGACAGTTTTGAGCTGAAAGGAGACGAATCTGTTCTCACTGTGGATTACTACCCATGGGACGTTGAGGTGTTCAAGCTGTCCTCTATATCCTCAGCAGCAGTAACACAGCATCTGGAAGCTGTATTCAGTCACCATGGAATACCAGAGACACCTGTGTCAGACAACGGTCCTCAATTCAGCTGCTCAGAATTCAAAGCCTTTGCTAGGGACTATGAACTTAAACACCAGACACACAGTCCACAGTAAACCCAGGCAACTGGAGAAGCAGAAAGAGGAGTGTAAACTGTTAAAAGTTTCCTACTGAAGGCATAGACCCCTACAAAGCACTGCTAGCTTATCACTCCACACTTCTTGCAAATGGCTAGAGTCCATTTTAACTGGCATTGGGCTGGAGGCTGAGGACAAGCCTGCCTGTTCTCCCTTCTGTTCTTCAACCTGACTTACTGGACTTGGACAAAGTGAGAAATTTTGAGGCAACAGAGTGTGAGAAAACAAAGAGCATGCATGCTCTCAGACACCGAGCAAAATCTCTGTCACTGCTCAGGAGTGGTGAAGCTGTTTGCATTTCAATCAATTTCACCAAAGGAACAATAGCATGCAGCATGATCATTAGTGATCAGAACATCACAAGGCAGAATCAGGTGGAACAGGCATCATCAAATTCCACGAAAGATAGAAGAAGAAATAGAGTGGCCTGATCCTATGACGAGGACCACTTACCTGAGGAGGACACACCTGTTCAAGAATCTCCATCCACTCCAACACTTCCAGGAACCTATACCAGATCGGGTCGTTTATCTATCCCACCACAGAGATATACTCCATAGCCTAATAGCTTAGGACAAGTGCCTAAAGAGGCAGAATTATCCTCTCATTTTGCCAGATTATTCAGGCGGTCTACCCTGAATTTCATTAAATTTAGTGTTGCTTTTAAAAAAGACTTCTAATGTTGAAAACATTTCACAAAATGAGATTGTTCTAAAAAAAAACGGAATTGGAAAAAAAGGAGGAAACCAATGACACAGAGACATTAAAAACAAAGCGAAAGACAGTTATCATGATGGCAATTGATTTTTCTGTTTATGTAAGAAGCACAAGTTACGTGCTATGGGTAAAGTGAACTGAGTCACTCAATTTCATTGACTATAATTTCAATGCAGTTTTATGGACAAGAAGTACATACCTAGTTTTTCTTTTCTTGTCTAAGAAGGGAGATGCAGTTGTGGTTAATAGTATTATTCCAATACCATTCAGTTAACCACTACCACATGGAAGGTGATCGCATAGTGTTCAAGCAGGGTTATCAATAAAGTTCAGTTGGGTATCATGCATGCGGGCGTCCGGGTGTGCCCTGCGCCTTCCCCCAGTGAACACAACAGTATCCAATAATCCAGAAACTCTGCTAATCAAGCATTACCAAACTCCCAGGTGTGGTGCTTTTTGGATATTTACTGTCTTAGAAGGGCTTCTCACAGCAGCAGGTTTCACAGTGCATGGTCACAGACTGATGCAATATAAACTGTTTATTACTTGTCGACATGTTCTTTAACCTCCTTGTCTCAGGCCTATATCATCAGACTCTTGTCTTCGTACAAGAAGCTGTCTTGGATACTTTTCTCTTCATAGGCAATGGAGATCTTCAAGCCCAGGTCTGGTTTTGTTTTATTTTGAATAACTTTATCTTCTTCTCTCACATAATACTTCTCTTGCACCAATATTATGGTTTTAAGAAGAAATAAATCATATGGAGTATCTTAGAATCTTAGATCTATGACAGATGCCATAGCACCTGGCCCTGACACACCTAGAAAACAAAGACAAGGACAGGGACACTTACGTCAGAATGCTGGCTTCTGGATTTCACTTTGGCGTTCAACACTGTTCTCCCACTGACCTTGGAGAACAAACTCCTACTCCTTGGTCTAATTACACCACAGTGTAACTGGGTGTTGGACTTCCTAACGACTGGACCTCAGATTGTCAGGATGCACAACTGCTCCTCCCTCCCCATCATTTTCAACACTGGTACTCCCCCCTCCAATACTGTGTGTTGAGCCCATTGCTGTATCCTCTGCCCACACATGACTGCACAGTCAAACACCCGAGTAATCACATTGTCAAGGTCGCCGATGACACAACAGTAGTTGGGCCCATCACCAACAGCAATGGGACGGCCTACAGAGACAAGGTAGAAGAACTCTAGGCCTGGTGACTGGCAAATTACCTCTTCCTTAATGTCAGCAAGACAAAAATTATGGTTATAGACTTCAGGAGAACTCGCACCACTCACACCCCTCCCTTTTACATCAGCTGCACAGCAGTGGAAACTGCAAGCAGTTTCAAACTCCTGAGAGTGCCAATCACACGCAAACTCTCATGGTCCCAGAAGACATTCTACACAGTCAGGAAATATCACCAATGCCTTTACTTTCTGACGAGGCTGAAGGGAGCTGGTCCGTTTGTCCCACTCTCGTCAAAGACGAGGCTACATAACATCCACGCCGGGACCATCAGACTCAAAAACAGTTACTTTCCCCAAGCAGTAAGATTGATCAACACCTCCACCCACTAACTCCATCACTACTTTATTATATCCTGTCAGTTGCCTTATGTATTTTATGGACATACAATCAATCTATGTATATAATCCATCTGATATTACTCAGCTGTCATTCAAAAGTTTCTCTCGTTTCTTAAACTAGACAGATTGGTAAACTCCAGAGCCGGTGCAGTTATAGTTCGAAGGTGGTTTTATTGTTCACCAACACATTACAGTACGCAAGGAGCTCAGTAAGACTGTACTTCTCAGCATTCTCATAAAAGAGACAAATATCGATTAAAATTCCTTCGACTCATGAAAGTACTTCTGACTAATGACTGAATAAATATACAAGTGGTTATATAATGTCTGACCTGATGTCGAAGGTTAATGGTTTAACAATGCAACAATAAACAATCAACAACGGCTGTAAACTTGCAATCGAGCAATGAGATCTAGTAGCTAGAAATAAAGTAGCACCATAAATCGGGGGGACATAACATATGTATTTATATTTATTGTGTGTTTTATTAGTAGTATTGTGTTCTTTATCGTTTAGATTTTTTTGTACTGCATCGGATCTGGAGTAACAATTATTTAGTGCCCCTTGCATTTGTGTTCAGGAAATTATATTAAACAAACTTGAATTTTGGATATCACAGTATCACAGTGTTTCTTGGAAACAACACGCTAGCGAAACAAGAGACTGGAGATGTTGGAAACTGGAGCAAAGAAATAATTACTAAAGGAACCGGTCAGGGGTCAGGCAATGTCTGTGGATGGAAATGAACAGTCAACATTTTAGGTTGAAGTCCTTCATCTAGATCCAGATCAGGTACAGGTTCCCAGCTCAGTATTTTTATGGTATCACAGAATTGTTATGGCATCACTGAAGGCTGTTTTTCCCATTGAGTCTATGCTAGATCTTAATTGAACAATGTGATCTAATACTTAGCCTTGCTCTTTTACCAGACCAGTCCAAATTATTCTCCTTCATGAACATGGGAAAGTTTGCAGATGATGGAAATCCAAAGCAAGACACACAAAACGCTGGAGGAACTCAGCAGGCCAGGCAGCATCTACGGAAAAGAATAAACAGCCAATGTTTTGGGACAAGATTCTTCTTCAGGACTGAGAAGGAAAGGTGGGAGGAGAGGAAAGAGGGTAGCTGGAAGGTGATAGGTGAAGCCAGGAGGGTGGGAAAGGTCAAGGTCTAGAGATAAAAGAAACTGATAGAGGAGAGTGGCAATAGGAGAAAGGGAAGGAGGTGGGGATCCAGGGGGAAGTAATAGGCAGGTGAGAAGAAGTAAAAGGTCAGAGTGGGGAAGAGAGGAAGGGGGGAATTGTCCCTCCTGATTCTATTTAACTGCCTTTGAAGACACTGATTCATTCTACCCCCATCACTTTTTGGACATGGCTGTGATCTGGAACTCACTGTCATAAGTACTTGGAGTAAATTTATTTTTATGCCTAAGCAGAGTGTGGATGGAATCTGAAAGGCGACATGTGCAGAGCCAGCTGTAATGGAGCCAGCTTCTACTGTTCCCTTCAAGAGTGAACTGAATCAATACAATAGAGAGAAAAAATGCAAGATTGGTGAGTGCAACTGGAAAATTGCTCTGGTAGCGATGGGCATGATAGGTTGGATGGTCTCCTTTCCATGTCTCCCTTGTATTTTCTGTCCAGCACTTTAAATCAAGGTCTCCTTGTCCTTGTATTAATTGCAGTGCAATCCATTTATCCCACCTAAACTAGTCATCTTATTTTGCATCTCTGCTGAATCTTCTCTCAAATTTCTTGGTACCAAGTAGAACAATTGCAGTGTTTCCAGTTGATAAATAATAGCACCAAATGTGGTTGAGACACTGCCAGGCCTGGGTGGGGTAGTGTGCCAACTGAATTCATTGACAATTCTTCATTTACTTCGTTCACTGCCATTCTGAGACTCAGACACATTAAGAGCCATCTCCAACCTTCGTGGCCTGACAGACTCTATATCCTATTGGAAGGTGTCTCACCACCCACCTCCAAAGTTCGCCTATCCCATACCAGCTCAGCGAGAGAATGAAAGCCTGGTTTTTTAACAAAGTTTGCACACTCCTTTTCTGGAAAAATCGCTGTGTATAATTTACTGGCAGTTGGCCTTTAATCTTTTTGGAAACTTGGCTGATTTTCTATTTACATAATCTAATAAATGTTCCAATGAAATAAGTGACACATCAGCTTCCCCCAAAGTAACCTTTCTGCAGTTCATAAAGAAACTCACACTATTAGCCAAGTAGGCTCCCTGCACTCAAAGAACATCCGTCTAAGTACACGTCACACTTAATACCCACTGTGGGAAGAAAGACACGATGCCTAATCCACATGATTTGGAAAGCATGAATTCTACTCCATTATTCGCTTGCAGAGTGTAATCCAATCCTGCTCTCCAACTAGAATAGCAGTAAGGCAGTTCCTGGGTTAAGTAAGCATCCATTCCTGAGAACTCTCTGCAAGCCAACTTCTCTGTAGGTCAGAAATATTTTCTGAAGTAACCTAGGTTGTATTGCTTTACATATTCTTGTTACAATTCTTTCATTTCATTGAATAATCATCCCAATATTATCCAGAATTAATCTAATGAAATAAATATTATACCCAGTCTTCAATGAGTAGCATGTTTTACTGTTATTATTATTTGCTTGAAAAATGTCTAAAATATGTGGGAGAATTTGCAAGAAGTCTGATTTCCCTTCGTAAAGGAATCAGGGGAGTTGTTGTAGGAAGTAGAACTGAGGATTTTGAAATATTGATGGCTGAAATCAACAGCTATTCGGCAAAATTAAGGAAAGTATTCATTTCCCTTTGGCAATGATTTCAACAGTTATCCAGGTGTTCAATTCCATTTGCATCAGTTGCAAAACCCTGAAGGCACATGGACAACATGGATCCAATGGGCAATAACTCATCCTCATTGCAGGCTCACTGGATCCATTCAAGTTGGGGAGGATAATAAAGGATAAAAAGACTCAGAATAAGATTTATTATCACTGACATACAATTTGAAAATTTCAGCAAAACAATGCAAGACATAAAAATCTATAAGTTATATAATTAAATAAACAGTGCAAAAAAAACCGAGATAATTTTCATGGGATCAAGGGTCATTCAGAGATGATAAAGCTGATCCGGAATCACTAAGCTGAGTGTTCGTCTTCACACTCCTGTATTTCTCCTCAGTGATAGTCATGAGTAAAGGATATATTCCAGATGGTGAGGTTCCTTAGTGATGGATGCCACCTTCCTGGGTACAGTGAAGAAGGAGGCTATTTGGCCCATTATGTCCACACTATCAGACCAGCTCTGCATTTCCAGTCTCTGGCCTTTACTTTTTGCAAATCTTACTCTATCTTCCAAGCCAGTCTGGAAGGTTTGGCGGAACCTAACTCCACCACATCTGCAGCAAGTGCTTTCCAGATTCCAAGTACACACTGGATAAGCAAACTTATTTCATCTTTTAACTTTTAATTCTCTTTCTCTTCACATATCATGTAAAGTATGCGTTTGTTGCAATTGGCCTGAAGCCTGCTTTTGTAAAGGCTGATATAAAAACCTTCTGCAGTTTGGAACATTAGAAAGTATAGTATTCCTCATTTCATTTATATCATATGATATAGATGGAGGCCATTCATCCCACTGATTTGCTCCAAGCTCTTCTCTTCCGCTGATTAACCCCATCACTCACCGATACTGTGGCCACTTTACAGCAACCAATAAGCACATCTTTGAGATGTGAAAGGATACTGAAGCACCCAGGCGGAACTCACCCAGTCTCAATGCTAGGCAAACCTGTCTGTCTGTAGTCAAAGAACAAATGAATGCTTAAATGAAGGCTGGCAGTTTGAAGGACCAACTCAGCTTATTATCTATCCATCTCTCAGCCTGTTACTGATAAGACCTGGAATGGATTGGTTTATGGTGACATTGAATCTTGTTTGATTTATCTTTTGTATTTTTCCTTCTAGTACCATTCTATTCCTCCCACTTATGCTAACTTGGCAAGGCTTTAGCTTTCAAACACTTAAACAGATATAAACTCTACTTGGGCTTCCAGTCAGGTACAGGTATCAATTATAACCAAAGTTTCGATGACAGACTCTGCCATCTTCATTAGGGTCAGCACTCCTGATGAAGGTGGCAGAGTTTGTCATCAAAACGTTGATTGCAATCGATACCTGTACCCAGTCAGAAGCCCAAGAGGAGTTGATTCATTATATATGCCGGGAACGCACTAGATCTTTTTTCACTGAAACAAAACTTCATGAAGAGCAACTTTTCAAAAAAAAGAAATCTTGAATAAAAACGACAGGTGAAATACTTCATCTGTTAAAAAATAAGCTTATTCTTAAAAACAATTGTAATATTATAACATCATACTAACAATTTTATCAATACATTTATAACTCCAGCTGTTGAATGATGAAAAATAGTTAATTATATGATAAAACTTGAATTAATTGTAGTTTCATTGATTTGTAAAACAGTAAAAGAATATGGAATTATTTTGATTGACACAGAATGAAAACGCTTTGGCTTTAGAGAAGAGGGGTTGTGTTGGGAGAGTGGTATTTTCTGCTCTATGAAATGAAGGTAAGCATCCTGTATATCTTCTTAACCACAAGATGGACCTATAGTGTTGCCTTCAGGGATCTTTAGTGGCACTAATTAACATACAGTAAATCAAATTCACCTCCAGCATTCCATCAAAAGAGCCAAGTCTAGGCCTGGTGCCGGGGAATGATTGCCACTATATCTTTCCCAATATGTGTACATCTCGCTTTCTCCATCTATATAGGTCTGTCTCCTATCTCTTCCATTCCCTCTCCCAGCAACACCTACACGTGCTCATAGCAGGAGATAGATCTGAGACCATAAGCTGTGGTCTAGTTGGCCTAAGTGATAGATTCTGCCTTCACTTCCATGGTTTAGCTCAACATGGGTTGCTGAGACACAGGGAGCTGGGCAGCGGGGATGGAAGAAGGGAGGGTGTAAGTTGAGAGAGTGAAGCAGCTAGAATCTGCCTCAGTGGGGACAAGGAATATCCTCGTTGGCAGGGATCCAGATTGGAGATGTGCTTTGGGGAGGGGGAGTGACAGAGAGTTTGGTTACACACAAGGATGTTGCGTGAAGACCTTTCATGGTGCCCTGACTATTTTGTAGGCTAAGTTACGTCTCCTTTTGGTCTTTTCTTGTTGTCGTTCCTCTCTGTGCCTTGTGTCTATTTTTTTTTTAACAAGGCCAAGTTGCTAGCTTCACCCGGCATGGATGAAAAGTATGTAAAAAGCCAGCCAGATTTGAACCCAGGACAACTTGTTTTGAAGTCCTGCACAGATGCCACTACACCATTGGCTGGCTTTCAGTCTTCTCTGCTCCAGGAAAAAAAGACCCTCTCGGCTTCCGTCTCTACTACAATCATGACTTTCCTACAGTGTGGAGCCCAGAACTGTACACAAACATGCTCCAACTTTGTAAACATTGATCATCCCTCAACTGGAGTGCTGCATGCGGTTCTGGTCACCGCACTATAGGTGGGAAGTAATTACGTTGGAGAGCATTCAGAGGAGATTCCCTTGGCTGCCTGGGATAGAGCAGTTCATTTATGAGAAGAGATTGGAAAAGCTCAGTCTATTCTATCAGGGGGGAGGAGATTAAGAGGGGCATGATTAAGGAATATAAAATTATATAAGGAGCATGGATAGAATTCAGAAACTTTTCCCCACATCAGATGTAGATAGAATTAGAGGACATTGACTTTGGGTAAGTGGGAAGAGAATAAGAAGAGTCTGAGGGCGACCTTTTCACCCAGAGAGTGGTGTGTACCTGGAACATGTAGAGGTGCAAGTACAACAATGTAGAGTTCCCTCTTTGCAAAGCTCTAAGCTCAAGAGAAAATTTAAACCCTAACAAGGGTGTGTGCTTAGCTCACTGCTCTAATCTCTCTACACAGCTCAAACAACATCTATAAATTTATAAATGACACACTATTGTTGGCAGAATTTCTGATGCTGATGAGGAGGTGTACAGGAGTGAGACAGATCAGCTGATTGAGTGGTGCTGCAACAACAACCTTGCACTCAATATCATTAAGGCCAAGGAATTTATTGCAAACTTCAGGAAAGAGAAGTCAAAGGAACATACATCAGTGCTCATCGAGGGATCAGCAGTGGAAAAAGTGACCAGTTTTCAGTTCTTGGATGTCAACAGCTCTGAAGATCTATTGTTTGACCCAACATATTGATGGAACTACAAAAAACACAACAGTGGCTATATTTTATTCAGAGTTTGATACCTTTTCTGAGATTAAAGTAATTCACAAAGATGATCTAAAAGCTCCTGGTGATAGAGATCCTAAACACCCAAAATTATGCTGTGAGGGGTGAGAAAAATATCCCAAATTGTAACCATGTTTGATGTGCTAAGTGGCATAACCCCATTGCCTGGCATATGGCTAATACAGACACGAAACCTCCTGGTGGCTTCACTTCACTGTCACAATGGGGGCGGGGGGTGGTGGGCATTGGGAGCAAGAGTGGAGCCAAATACAAGACACATCTTGTGAGGTTAACTTAATTCAGTTTATTGCTCGATACAAGGAGAGCAGAGCAGAAGCAGGAATAGCATACTGGACAAGGACTCAGGCTGGGACTAGGCTGGGACTAAGAGTCTGGGCTAGGACTTGGAACCATGGACCACCGGGGCCAGGACTTGACTTGGGTCTTGACTTGGATGCCGCCAGGGCCAGGATGTGGTACTTGGAGCCGCCGGGTAGAGGTGAGCTCTAAATTCGGCCCGGGAACAGTAGACAGCGGCTCTTGATTCCCTCTGACAGGTTAACTGATGGATCCGCCTCGGCGAGGAAACTTTGCAGGCTCGGTTTAGCGAGGTAACTTGACAGGGTTGCTCCGGTGAGGAAAGGCGACTTACTGGCAATCGCTTCGGGGGGAGACCTGGCTTGCTCCGGCCAGGTGACATTGGCTCGTAGTATCTTTGGTGACTTCGCAAAGGCTCTCGCACTGAACGGCAGAAAGCCAGAGCCTATAAACTGCTGGTTCAGCCAAGAGTGAATTGCCTCCAATCACCAAGCCTGAGGGACATGGGAAAACAGGAAACCAAAGGGAAACAGGGAGTCAACCGTCCGGATCGTAACATAAACAAAGTAAATTTAAAGGGACCCCGATCCAGACCATGACATTCACAAGCCACATCTCTCAGCAGCTTATTGCTCGATACAGACTCCCACATTGGATTAGCAGCCTATATTCTACAACACTGTTGTTTACAAAGCTCTGCTTTTAACTTCAAAGTGATTACTGCTTGCAATTTGCATTAAGAACTGAAGACTAGTTCTTGTTTACAATGGAAAGCTGAGGAGAGAAAATTTGTTAGGAGTTTAACTTTGTCACTGACCCTTTGGAGAGGCCATGTCGCTGTGCAAGAAAACTGAGGTTAGCGATAAGCCTTTTGGGCTTTGGAATGTGAATATCCATCACAGAAGCTGAGTCACTGATAGCATTTAAGAAATAATTGAACAATCACTTGATACCTTTAGGCACAGAAACCTGTGCACCACAAGCTGGATGATAGGATTACTATGGAAGGGTACCCACTGATCAGTGTGGATGAGTTGGACTGAATGGGATGATTCCTTTCTATATTTTCATGTGGCTTAATTAAAAATTATATTCGTATACCATATTTTCTCTGCTCTTATGACCTAGCTACCAAAGGCAAGTGTGCTGTATATCTTCTTAACCACAAGATCTACCTATGCTTCTGCCTTCAGAGATCATTAGATAAGTTCTTCTGCTTTTCAGTATTTCCGAGGAGTGTGGCCCCTTGGTGTGTATATCCTATCTTTGCTCGTCCTTCCAGACTGCATTATGTCAGATTCTTTAAGATGAAATTCCACCTGGCAGTGCTCTGCCTCTCTTACCACACTCTTCACTATGAATAGATCCACTAATTTTTGTGGTATCTCCAAACTTTCTAATCATATTTCTTGCAATCACAAGCAGACAAAATCCCAGCAATGTTCCTTGAGGTATACCACTAGTCTCAACTTCTAATCACAAAAGCAGCCCTTCAACATCACCCTCTGATTCCAGTTACCAAACAATTTTGGATCCAGTTTGAAAGAATTCTTTCATAGTTACAATGAAGAGGAGGCTATTCAAACGTTTGCCATGGAGTCACAGAGACATGCAGAACAGAAACATGTACTTTGACTCATCATATCTAAGGAAACCATCAAGAAACTATCTATTCCATTTCCCAACTGGTGAATCTACCAAGATGGCACTGATGACCTATGGCAACATTTTTCAGGCAGCTCACAAAACTAAACGTACTTTTGAGCAGCCCAAACAAATGAGCAATTTTATGATCTCCTGAAAGATGCAGCAAACTTGTTTCTTGAGAATGCAGGTACGGCCATTGCTGGGGGCGGATGCTGCATCGAGGCCTGGGATTGGAAAACATAGCCCCGGTGCTCAGACCCATTACTACACTCTGATTAAAGCACTCAGCTAGATTAAAGCATAGCGGAAGATGGACCAGTGTTCTTCCCTGTGCCACCTGAGCCCACCCAGCAGTTTAGCTTCACTTGTCTCAGCAGTGAACTGCCTCACGAGGCTGCAGGCTAACTTTGTGGCTCTACAACTCATGTTCTATGTATTATTCATTTACTTTATTTTACTATTTGCATGAGGTGTCCTCTTTTGCACATTGGATTTTTTTTGTCAGTCTGCGCTGTGTGTGGTTTATCCTGGATACTATTGTGTTTCTTTATTTTTGTGGGTGCTTGCAGTAAGATTAATATCAAGGTTGTATATGGTATACACACTTTGACAATAGGTTTGAATATTAAACTTTGACTTTTGGTTTGAGTCCAGATGCTTTATAAGTGTTGTGACAGCATCGGACACATCCACTTGCTCAGAGAGAAAATTCCAGATAGCAACCATCTTCTGCGTCAATGTTTATTTCTTCAGATTCCTTCTTAACTTCTTACTGCTCTCTTTAAACTTATGCTCTCTGGTCATAGACACTTCCACCATGTGGAAAAGTTTCCTTCTATCCACCCTATCAAGTGACTAGATGAACACTTAAATAGCCTGGCATGAATGGCTAAGTAGACAAAATAGGATTAGTACAGATGAATGCCCATGAGTTATCATGTACATGAGGGCCAAATGGCCTTTTTTCTTGCTGTCTGACTCTATGACTCTATTACAAAGCCAAATTTGGATCAATGCTAGCTCTTTATCAGGGCAACTCTTTAATCTCCACATCAATTGCCTTCCAAATAAACAAGAAAAGTTGCATTATCTAACTGGCACTTTGTGTAGTTGAAAAGTACAGGTGGCATGCTTTGGCATCTTGGCATGAAGAATCAGGTCCTTGGAGGATTGTACATGCATAATGTGGATAGTAGGATATTCAGGTGAGTTACAAGCCAACTACACTACTGATTTCTTGTAAGAACTGTACACAGTTGTTATGTCATGTCCAGATACACAGCTTGGGACAATGTTACCTCAGAGTCAGAAGGATGTCCATTTAATCTTATCTCCAGGGAAAGCAAGTGCTCAATATTGGCTGATACTTTGGTGGAAAACTGTGAGTGTGCAGCATTATAGGAGGCAATGTCTGTTATCTTTTCAGAATTCGTATTATTGTAAAAATAAAAACTCTGTCAATTTACCCTGACCTTATGGATAAGTCTTTTGAAATTAAATCTATTATGTGAAACAACACAATCCTTTACATGCAATGTGTGCATAATATAGTATCTCAAACTTAATATTACCTTGTCATATTAGTATGGCCTTGCACCATAGTGTCTACCTGCACTGCAGCGTCTCTGAAATGGCAACAATTTATTTTACATTGTGTTAGTGCAAGAGGAACATCAATATCTCAATGTACTGATGTGATGAAATGATATGCATGGATGGCATGCAGAACTAATTTTTTCACTGAGCTTTGATATATATGACAATAAAAAAAACAATTTACCAATTAACTAATTTACCAATATAACTATTCATATCTGCGACTCTCCAGGAGCTATTGTAATCAGTCGTTGAGAATGAGTTGATATTAATCATTGAGTAAATGACAGTTAATTTGATGGCTTCAGAAAGTCTAATAATCCACAAGCCTCTTCTGTTACCAAATCACAATTAATTAACACCCCATAAGCACAAAAGATTCTGCAGTTGAGTCCTAATGAAAGGGCTTGTCCCAAAACATTGACTGTTTATTCCTCTCCATAAATACTAATGAACTCTCCAAACTCTCCAAAACTGTTTTAAGTAGCTCTGAGAGCAAAAAAAAACAGAATTGTTATAGCCAAGTTCAAAGTAGGGTTTCACACAAGCATCTCCTTTGTGTGATTGTATTTAAGGAAGAACCTGTATTAGACCATAAGACCCTAAAACAGAGGAGCAGAATTAGGCCATTCAGCCCATCGAGTCTGCTCTGCCATTCTATCATGGCTGATCCTAGATCCCACTCAACCCCATACACCTGCCTTCTTGCCATATCCCTTGATGCCCTGACCAATCCGGAAACACTCAACTTCTACCTTAAATATACTCATGGACTTGGCCTTCACCACAATCTATGGCAGAGCATTCCACAGATTTAGAACTCTCTGGCTAAAAAAATGTCCCCTTACCTCTATTCTAAAGCGTCATCCTTCAGTTTTGAGGCTGTGCCACCACAGGAAACATCCTCTCCACATCCACCCAATGTAGTCCTTTCAACATTCGGTAGGTTTCAATGAGATCCCCTCACGTTCTTCTAAATTCCAGTGAGTGCAGGCCCAAAGCTGCCAAATGCTCCTCATATGTTAACCCCAACATTCCCGTAAGCATCCTCGTGAATCTGCTCTGGACTCTCTCCAATGACAATGCATCCTTTCTGAGATATGAGGCCCAAGACTGTTGTCAATACTCCAAGTGTGGCCTGACAAGTGTTTTGTAAAGGCTCAGCATTATGTCCTATTCCCCTTGGAATAAATGCCAACATTGCATTTGTCTTCTTTACTATAGACTCAACCTGTAAATTAATCTTCTGGGAGTCTTGCATGAAGACTCCCAAGTCCCTTTGCACCTTTGATGTTTGAACCTTCTCCCCATTTAGATAATAGTGTGCATTATTTTACCAAAATGCATTATCATACATTTCCCAACACTATATTCCATCTGCCACTTTTTTGCCCACTCTTCCAATTTGTCTAAGTACTGCTGCAATTGCATTGCTTCCTCAGCACTACCTATCCCTCCACTTATCTTTGTATCATCCACAAATGTTGCCACAAAGCCATCAATTCCATTATCTTAATCATTGACAATCAATGTGAAAAGTAGCAGTCCCAATACTGACCCTCGAAGAACACCACTCGTCACTGGCAGCTATCCAGAAAAGGCCCCATTTATTCCCACTCGCTGACTTCTGTCTGTCATCTATTCCACTATCCATGCCAGTGTCTTTCCTGTAACCCCATAGGATTTTATCTTTTATCAGCCTCTTGTGTGGCACCTTATCAAACGCCTTCTGAAAATCCAAGTAACTTACATCCCTTTCTTCTCCTTTGTCCACCCTGCTTGTTACTTACTCGAAGAACTCTAATAGGTTTGTCAGGCAAAATTTCCATTCACAGAATCCATGCTGAATTTGACTTATTTTATCATTAGTCTCTAAATACCTCAAAATCTTATCCTTCATAATAGATTCCAACACTTTCCCAATCACTGAGGTTAGACTAACGGGCCTATAATTTCCTTTCCTTTGCCTTCTTCCCCACTCTAACATCTGCAATCTTGCAGTCCTCTGGGCCATGCCGGAATCAAGAGGTCGTTGAAAGGTCATGACCAATGCATCTCTTCAGCAACCTCTCTCGGGATTTTGGGATGTAGTCCATCTGGTCCAGGTGACTTATCCAACTTAAGACCTTTGAGTTTGCCTAGCACTTTTTCCTTTGTAATACCAATGGCACTCACTCCTGCTCCCTGACACTCACAGACTTCTGGCACACTGCTAGAGTGAAGACAGATGCAAAGTATGAATTAAGTTAATCTGCCATTTCTTTGTCCCCCAATACTACCTCATCAGTATCATTTTCCAGTGGTCCAATATCAACTCTCACCTCCCTTTTACTCTTCACATAACAGAAAAAACATTTGGTATCCCTGCTTTATATTATTGTCTGGTCTGCCCTCATATTTCGTCTTTTCCCTTCTTATCGTTTTTTAGTTGCCTTTTGTTGGATTTTTAAAGGCTTCCCAATCATCCAACTTTCCATGCATTTTTGCTACCTTATATGCTCTTTCCTTGGCTTTTATGCAGTCCTTAACTTCCTTTGTCAGCCACAATTACCTACCCCTGCCATTTGAGAACTTCTTCCTCTTTGGGACATATCTATCCTGTGCCTTGTGAACTATTCCCGGAAACTTCAGCCATCTCTGCTCTGCTGTCATGCCCATATTAGGGACACATTTTCTGTGCTGGTGGTCTCCATCCAGACAGCTCAGACCTTAAGAAGCTGTCCTGAAGAAGATCACATCAGAATAAAACCAGCACTCTTACAGCCACAGGGGAGTGTTGGCAAGGAGGGACTTCATTTGGCTGAGCAACCTGCTGAGAATGCAATAAATCCATGCACCATCAGCAGCTCTCCCAGGAATGAGCACAAGGATGGTCTATGCTGCTTTAAACTTGATTTTCAACTGCAGAGCTGGAGTTTTCCTGGTAGAATCAGTCATCTTAATCATTATAACTATGTTCCAAATTATTAATGTGTGATAAGACCGTAAGATATAGGAGCAGAAGTAGGCCATTCGGCCCATCGAGTCTGCTCTGCCATTCAATCATGGACTGATCCAATTCGTCCATTCATCCCCACTCCCCTGCCTTCTCCCCATACCCTTTGATGCCCTGGCTAATCAAGAACCTATCTATCTCTGCCTTAAATGCACCCAATGACTTGGTCTCCACAGCTGTTTGTAGCAACAAATTCCACAGATTTACCACACTCTGACTAAAGTAATTTTTCCACACCTCTGTTCTAAATGGACGTCCTTCAATTCTGAAGTCGTGCCCTCTTGTCCTAGACTCCCCTACCATAGGAAATAACTTGGCCATATCTAGTCTGTTCAGGCTTTTTAACATACGGAATGTTTCTATGAGATCCCCCCTCATTCTCCTGAACTCCAGGGAATATAGCCCAAGAGCTGCCAGACGTTCTCCATACGGTAACCTTTTCATTCCTGGAATCATTCTCACGAATTTTCTCTGAACCCTCTCCAATGTCAGTATATCCTTTCTAAATTAAGGAGCCCAAAACTGCACACAATACTCCAAGTGAGGTCTCATGTGTGCCTTATAGAGCCTCAACATCACATCCCTGTTCTTATATTCAATACTGTTAGAAATGAATGCCAACATTGCATTCGCCTTCTTCACCACCCACTCAAACTTGGAGATTAACCTTTAGGGTATCCTGCACAAGAACTCCCTTTGCATCTTTGCATTTTGAATTCTCTCCCCATCTAAATAATAGTCTGTCTGTTTATTTATTCCACCAAAGTGCATGACCATACACTTTCCAACATTGTATTTCATTTGCCATTTCTTTGCCCATTCCCCTAAACTATCTAAGTCTCTCTGCAGGCTCTCTGTTTCCTCAACACTACCCGCTACTCCACCTATCTTTGTATCATCGGCAAATTTAGCCACAAATCCATTAATTCCATGGTCCAAGTCATTGACATACATCATAAAAACCAACGGTCCCAACACCGACTCCTGTGAAACTCCACTGGTAACCGGCAGCCAGCCAAAATAAGATCCCTTTATTCCCACTCTCTGTTTTCTGCCGATCAGCCAACGTTCCACTGATGCTAGTAACTTCCTTGTAATTCCATGGGCTCTTATCTTGCTAAGCAGCCTCATGTGCGGCACCTTGTGAAAGGCCTTCTGAAAATCCAAGTACACCACATCTACTGCACCTCCTTTGGCCTCCGTGCTTGTAATTTCCTCAAAAAATTGCAGTAGGTTAGTCAGGCAGGATTTTCCTTTCAAGAAACCATGCTGGCTTCGGCCTACGTGTCATGTGCCTCCAGGTACACCGTAATCTCATCCCTAAAAATTGATTCCAACAATTTCCCAACCACTGATATCAGGCTAACAGGTCAAAAGTTTCCTTTCTGCTGCCTCCCACCCTTCTTAAATAGCGGAATAACATTTGCAATTTTGTAGTCATCCAGTACGATGCCAGAATTTATCAATTCTTGAAAAAGTTTTGTTAGTGCCTCCGTAATCTTTCCAGCTACTTCCTTCAGGTCCAGGAGATTTATCCACCCTCAGACCGTTAAGCTTCCTGAGCACCTTCTCAGTCTTAATTTTCACTGCACATACTTCACTTCCCTGACACTCTTGAATGTCCAGTATACTGCAGGTGTCTTCCACTGTGAAGATTGATGCAAAATATGCATTCAGTTCCTCTGCCACCTCTAAGACTCTCATTACAATATCTCTAGTGTCATTTTCTATTGGTCCTATATCTACCCTCGACTCTCTTTTACTCTTTATATATTTAAAAAAACTTTTAGTATCTTCTTTGTTATTGGTCACTAACTCCTTTCATAATTCATCTTTTCCTTCCTAATGACCTTCTTAGTTTCCTTCTGCAAGTTTTTAAAAGTTACCCAATCCTCTATCTTCCCACTCGCTTTGGCTTCCTTGTATGCCCTCTCTTTTACTTTTACTTTGGCTCTGACTTCACCTGTCAGCAATGGTAGTGTCCTGCTTCCATTTGAAAATTTCTTCTGATCTGGAATATCTGGTCTTGCACTTTCCTCATTTTTCACAGAAACTCCAGTCATTGCTGCTCTGCTTTTCTTCCGGCTAGTGTCACTTTTCAGTCAACTTTGGCCAGTTCCCCTCTCATGCTATTATAATTCCCTTTATTCCACTGAAATACTGACACAGTGGAATTTAGTTTCTCCTTCTCAAATTTCAAAGTGAACTTGATTAGCTTGTGATCACTGTTCCCTAAGGGTTCCTTAACCGTAAGCTCTCTTATCACCTCTGGATCATTGCACAACACCCAATCCAGCATGTGAGTTATTCACTCACCATGAGAAACCATGAGCATCATTTTGGAACAAGGCCTGTACTTCTCTCCAGGTATTGATAATAACTCCTTTTATTGTGCCTGGTTACTTGACAGGTTTCCTTTGACTTATGATGAAGGAATGTCTCCAGTGATTTACAGGCCTAGGCTTGATGGCAACAGTAGTCTTAATATGGCATCTATATTTTATATTATAAGATATCTCCATTTCTACTTAGGAAGTTTATGTTTACAGCTCTTAGAAAAGATGCTAAACCAACATCCCATCTGCCCACTGTCGCATAAATTTTCCCAAGCACTTTGAAGGTTTTGCCGGTGTCCTGGGCTAAAAATTATTTTTCACGTAACTTGTGATCTTTGACCTTTGAACTTTGAACTCTCCTTATAATTCAAGTCCAGCAGTCCCAGTAGCATCCTCATAACCATTTCTGCATCATTTCAAATTATTGACATCATTCTTATAGCTGGATGACCGGAATTGCAACTAATACTCCAAGTATGGTCTTACCAGTGACCTGTCTACCCTGGAACATCTGGGCAGCAAAGATGCATGCATCAGGATGCTCTTTATTAACTACAGCTTGGCATTCAATACTATAATCCCCTCAAAATTCATCAATAAGCTTCAAGACTTCGGCCTCAATACGTCCTTGTGCAATTGGATCCTTGATTTCCTTATCTGCAGATCCAGTCAGTTTAGATTGGCAACAACATCTCCTCCACAATCTCCATCAATACAGTTGCATCACAAGGCTGTGTGCCTAAAGCCCTGATCTGCTCACTTTACACTTAATACCGTGTGGCTAAGCACCGCTTTAATGTTATATTTAAGTTTGCCGATGTCACCACTATCGAATCAAAGGTGGTGACTAATCAGCATGTAGGAGGGAGATTGAAAATCTGGCTGAGTGGTGCCACAACAACAACCTCTCGCTCAATGTCAGCAAGAACAAGGAGCAGATTACTGACCAGCAGGAGGAAACTGGAGGTCCATGAGCCAGTCCTCATCGGGGGATTAGAGACGGAGAGGGTAAGCAACTTTAAATTCCTTGGTGTTATCATTTTAGAGCACCTGTCCTGGTTGCCTGTTATGGAAACACCAATGCCCTTGAACAGAAACTCCTCCAAAAAGTAGTGGGTATTGCCCAGTCCATAACGGGTAAAGCCCTCCCCTCCACTGACCTCATATACGTGGAGCACCAGCACTGGAAAGCAGTATCCATCATCAAGGATACCCTCCACCCCAGGTTATGTTCTCTTCTCATTGCTGCCATCAGCAAAAAGGTACAGGAGCCTCAGGAATCGCACCACCAGATTCATGAACAGTTAATATTCATCAACTGTCAGGCTCTTGAACCAGCGAGGATAACTTCATTCAACTTCACCTGTCCCATCACTGAACTGTTCCATAACATCTGGACTCACTTTCAAGGATTCTTCATCTCATGTTCTTGACTTTTATTGCTTATTTATTAATTATTGTTATTTATTTATTTTTCTATTTGCACAGTTGTTGTCTTTTGCATACTGGTTGCTTGGCCACCCTTTTGGGGCGGACTTCCGTTCATTCTGTTACCGTTCTTGGATTTACTGAGTATGCCCACAAGACAACAAATCACAGGGTTGTATATTGTGACATATATGTACTTTGATAATAAATTTATTTTAACTTTGAACTTTGAAGACATCTCTACAGGTTCCAAAGCTCAGGGAATTGAGGTGAATATTTATATTTTCAGTGTTTCACATTATTTGTACCTGCTCCATTACCACATTCTGTCTCAAACCCAGCCACGTTTTGCATGCAAGGCCCAGGGAACAATTCTAATTATTCCATTGACCTTTTCATTCAGGTTCCAGTGATTTATGAAGCCTTATCACTGAGCCAAAGAACAGCCAAGACTAAATTTGGCATCTTACTGTTAGCTCCAAGCAATTAACATTTAATATCAATTTGTCTCACGGACAAAATAATTTCTTAAAGATTGTTTAATATTTTGCTCCATTCATAAATATTCCAGAAGTAACAATAGCTTAATGGGCACTTTGATAAATAACTTAGTTCATTGTTAATTACATTTGGATTGTCCTTATCATTAACTGCTGCCATGGCGATGCATTAATCATAGACTGATATATAGAGTGAATAAATGAGCTGTTGATGGAGCTCTGAGCACAAAGGGGAAGTTATTAAGTTGTGTAATGGCCTGCTCAGTTACTGGTTGAATAAACTGCTGGTTAACTGAAGAGATTTTTGAGGAGACTGATTGTCACTGGATTGATTATACAATGAATGACTGGCAAACTGAAGGAGGTTGCTGATCTAACTAATTTCATGGAGTTTAGGAGCCTTAAATATGCTCACACTCTAATTAAACAAAATAACCATTGTTCAACTTCTTTTGCACACTTCCTTTTCCTTTGATTTATCTTCAAGCTTCCTGTCCTGCTTTTCTCAGTGTCTCTTGATCTATTACATTTTTGCATTGTCTTTACTCTCAGCAGCAACATCAATATATCGTATTCATATGGCCCTTAAAGACAGTAAAGCATTGATTCGTAACCAGAGTCAAAAAGATGTATATGAAGAAAACAGGCCCTTCAGCCCATCAAGTCTGTGCTGACCATCACCACTAATCCTACATTAATCCATTTTCTATTCTTCCTATATTCTTGTCAATTGCCCTTGGATTCTATCTCTTATCTAAACACTACAGGGCACTAGTAACACTGCAGATGCTGGAAATCTTAAGCAACACATGCAAAATAGTGGAGGAACTCACCAGGTTAGTCAGCAACTATGGAGGATTTTAGGCTGATGATCAGCACTCAGTTCATCAATGGCCAATTCATCCAGCAACTCACATGTCTTTAGAACATGAGGAGAAACTAGAAGCCCCAGGGAAACCTCATGTAGTCACAGGTAGTATATGCAAAATCCACACCAACATCACTTAAGGTTAAGATTGAACCCTGGTCTCTGGCATTGTGAGGCAGTGTTTCATCTGGCTCCATTACTGGGCCGCACACCTCCCTCACTCTTTGAATTTCACGTTGGACTTGGGTTATTGGAGATGTATTCCTTTGGAGAAAAATGCAGGGCTTCTGTGTCAAAGTTCAAAGTAAATTTATTACTAAGTACATATATGTCACCTTATACAACCCTGAGATTCATTTTTTGTGGGCATTTCTTAGTAAATATAAGAAACACAATAGAATCGATAAAAGACCACATCCAACAGGATGGACTAACAATGTGCAAACGACAACAGACTCTGCAAATATAAAAAGAAAAAAAAGACATAATAATAATAATAAATTTCTTACTATTAGGAATAACAGTCATTAAAAATGTACACAACAGTCAGATAAAACTTCTAAGGATATATTTTCATCAACAAAAACAAGGCTCAGCACTCCACACAAGCAGTTCTGAGAATTATTACACACCACTAAACTAAAGTGAAAGCACAACACAGAAAAATGAAGAAATTATCATCATAGAAGAAAAAGTTAACCAATGGAAGAGCATGACTCCTCATGGAAGAGAAACCCCATGATATGAGCAGACTAGATGTCAACAAGGAAGCATTGAACGCCTGGCTCAGAGTTGGAGACATCTTCCCAGAAACAGAAGAGTTCCTTGTGACAATACAGGACCAGGTAAAAAAAGACCAATAAATTCAAAATGATAAATGCAGAAAAAAGCAAGAGAAACTAGAAACAATCCAACGCATTACAGGATTCTGTAGCAGTTTAACTCAATCTGATTACTTACACAGACGCAATCAAGAGGCAAGCATCATTCACCAAAATCTTGCTTTAAAATACAAACTCATAAAAGATGCCATACCTTACAGTAAATAAAAGCCTTATCTAGTTTTAGAGTCAGAGTCCTACAAATTATATTATAACAATTCCATTATTACAAATAGGGCAATCCATAATAATTGTCTGGATATAATATTACAAGATAAGCAAGCAAGAGCAACTTATTTAATTGATATAACCTTTCCAAACACATGTAACATGCTGAAGTCAATAGGTGAAAGCCCCCAGAAATGTGCTGAATTAAAAGAAGAAATTGAAAAACTATAGAAGATGAACAGGGTATACATTGTACCAACAGTAATATCTAGAACTAATATCATCCCAAAATCACTGCATAATTAGGTCTACTCAGCAATATTAATGTAAATATTCAGAAAACCACAATACTTAGCACTACTAGAATAATTTGAAAGTTCCTAGTAGTTGAGAAATAAGTGTGCTTGTCTATGCCTGTAACTCAGGTTTTACCAGCTTGATCTGAGAATAAAATATGTAATAATAATAATAATAATAATAATAACAATAATAAAGCAAAAATATTAAGAACATGAGTTGAAGAGTTCTTGAAAGTAAATCGTTTGTTTGTGGGAATAGGTCAGTGATGGGGGCAAGTGGAGCTGAATGAGGTTATCCTCACTGGTTCAAGAGCCTGATGGATAAGGGGAAGTAAATGTTCCTAAACTTGGTGGTGTGGATCGTGAGGCTCCTGTACCTTCATCCTGATGACAGCAGTGAGAAGGCAGCGTGAACTGAGTGGTAGGGGTCCTTAATGGAGGAAGGTGCTTTCCTGCGACAGATGTGCTCACTGGTGGGGAGGCTTTACCCGTGGACCGGGCAATATCACCTACCTTTTGGAGACTTTTCATTTTAGGGGCACTGGTGTTTCCATGACAGGCTGTGACACGACCAGTCAGTATGCTCTCAGAATCAGATTCAGGTTTATTATCACCGGCATGTGTCGTGAAATATGTTAACTTAGCAGCAACAGTTCAATGCAATACATAATATAGAAGAAGAAAAAAATAATAAAGTAATAATAATAAAAAGTAAATAAATAAATCAATTACAGTATACGCTTATTAAATAGATTAAAAATCATGCAAAAACAGAAATAATCTATATGAGGTAGTGTTCATGGGTTCAATGTCCATTTCGGAATCAGATGACAGAGGGGAAGAAGCTGTTCCTGAATCGCTGAGTGTGTGCCTTCAGGCTTCTGTACCTCCTACCTGATGGTAACAGTGAGAAAAGGGCATCCTTAATAATGGATGCTGCCTTTCTGAGACACCGCACCTTGAAGATGTCCTGGTTACTTTGTAGGCTAGTGCCCAAGATGGAGCTGACTAAATCCACCATACATCTATAGAAGTTTGTCAAAATTTCAGATGACATGCCAAATCTTCCCTAACTTCTAAGAAAGTAGAAGCACTATTGTGCTTTCTTCGTAATGGCACTGACGTGCTAGACTCAGAAAAGTTCTTCTGAAATGATAATACGGAGAAATTTAAAGTTGCTGATCCTCTCCACCTCTGATTCCACTGATGAGGATTGCCTAATGGACCTACCTTTTTCTCCTCCTGTAGTCAATAATCAGCTCTTTGGTCTTGCTGATATTGAGTGAGAGGTTGTTGTTTTGGCTCCTTTCAGCCAGATTTTCATTCTCCCTCCTGTATTCCTGCATGCTGATTCATCACCATCTTTGATTTGGCTGAGGACAGTGGTGTCATCAGCAAACCTAAGTATGGCATTGAAGCTGTCCTTAGTCTCACAGTCATAAGTACAAAAGCAGGAGGCTAAGCACATAGCCTTGTGCTGCACCGCTGCTGTTGGAAATGGTGGTGGAGATGTTGTTGCCAATCCAAACTGACTGGGGTCTGCAAATGAGGAAATCAAGAAACCTATTGCATAACATATTGAAGTTTATTGAATAGTTTTGAGGGGATAATAGCATAGAATTCCGAGCTGTAGTTGATAAAGAGCAAGATGAAGACATTTTTGCTGTCCAGATGTTCCAGGAATGAGTGAGGAGCCAATGGAATAGCATCCTCTGTTGACCTGTTGTGATGGTAGGGGAATCAGAGCAAATCCAAATTGTTTCTCAGGCAGAGGTTGATGTGTTTCATCACCAATCTCTCAATGCACTTCCTCACTGTGGATGTAAGTGCCATTGGATAATAATCATTGGGCCAGGTTACAGTGTTCTCCTTAGACACCAGTATAATTGAAGCCTGCTTGAAGCAGTTGAGTACCTCAGACTGCTGAAGCAAGAGGTTAAAGATATTGGTGAACACTCCAGCCAGCACAGGTCTTTAATACTCAGCCAGGTACTCAGTCTGGGCTGGATGCTTTCTGTAGGTTCACCTTCCAGAGGGATTCTCTCACATAGGCCTCAGAGACTGAAATCACAGGTCCTCAGGGATTGTGGCAGTTTGTGAAGCTGCCATCATGTTTTGATGGCCGAAGGGAGCATAAGATGCATTCAGCTCATCTGAGAGCGAAGCCTTGTTGTCACCTTTGTCGCTTGGTTTTTCTTTGTAGGAGCTGATAGTATTTATGTCCTGTCACAGTAGCCTAGTGTCGTTCAGTTTAGTGTGGAATTGCTACTTCGCAGATGATGTGATTCTCTGGAGATCATACCTGAATGTCTGGTATTTTGCTTGGCCACCAAACCTGAATGCCACTGATCTGGCTCTCAGCAGATTACCCATCTCTTGATTTATATGGGCTTCTGACTGGGGAATGGTTTTGTGGGGACACAATTGTCTATGACCATTTTCATAAAGTCCATAACAACTGTGGTGTATTTGCTCAGATCCTCTGATGAGTCCTTCAACACAGTCAAGTCCACTGACTCAAAACAATTCCTTAGCTGCTGTTCTCCTCTGCCTCTTGTGAGCATTTCTTTGTTATCCTTATCTCCAGAGCCTTGCTCTTTAGCACTGCCTGTTTACAGGTAGGAATAGGACAGCCAAATGATTGGATTTATTAAAATGTGGTCCACACTTGGAACCGTAAGTATTTCTAATCATAGTATTACAATGATCAAGTGTGTTGGGACCCCTGGTGCTGCAGGTGATATATTGATGATAATTGGGCAGAAGTTTCTTCAAACAAGCCTGAATGAAGTTCCTGACAATGATTTGGAAGTCATTGGGTTAGGCTGTTCTTGTTTGGTTATTGCGGCACTCAGAACCTCAAGATTCTGCTTAACATTGGCCTTCGGCGGTCTGTAAACTGCAGTTAGGGTCATGGAGGATCTTCTTAAGGCATCCGTTAGTCTTGCGAGACCATGGATCTGCGCCTGGAAAGTCTTCACTATTCAGGGCGCAGGCCTGAGCAAGGTTGTATGGAAGACCGGCAGTTGCCCATGCTGCAAGTCTCCCCTCTCCACGACACCGATGTTGTCCAAGGGAAGGGCAAGGGCCGATACAGCTTGGCACCAGTGTCGTCACAGAGCACTGTGTGGTTAAGTGCCTGCTCAAGGACACAACACGCTGACACGGCTGGGGCTCGAACTCACAACCTTCAGATCGCTAGTTCAATGCCTTAACCACTTGGCCACTGCCTTCAGGAAATTAATTAGTAGTTTTACTATATGTCTGCGCACATTAAGCTTTAAGTTTTGAAATTAGCTGTTTCCGATCTGCATTAGTTCACTTCCTGTGCACTCAGGAAATATTATGCAGGAAAGCAAATTGGCTGGCAGAAAGCCAGAGGCTTATGTTAGGAGCTAAAGAAGTTTCTATCTAAAGCTATCTTGTTGTTTCCCCAGCAGAAGCATTGCTTGTAAGTTGATGTTATATTGCTTAAAAGTTAATCTAAAGATATCAGTAAGATTTTGCTGAAATGGAATGTTATTTTTGAGTTTATTAGAAACTAACCCAGATTCTTATAGTTTACACAGGCTATTTACCTGCAGTAGTTATTTGTCATAATCTTATAATATTTACCTGCAGGAAACTTAACTAAGTTCTTACTTATCTATGCAAATGTCCTTGTGTGAATAGAACACCATAGTAACTGCACTCTATTTGTTCTTCAGTTTCACTCCTTATTTACTATGTCATGCCATTGAGTCTACAATAATACGAAGGAGCTAAGAGGCTATAACCCAACTCTCATGTCATTTTTGAAGAGAGTCTGGCTGACTGTCCAATTGATCAAGGGCTCTACAGGGGAGAACTCACTGGGTAAGTAGAACAGTCAACACCTAATCATTAATCAGGCTGCAAGGTTCAGTATATTCTCCTGAATGTTCTGTCTCTACTATGAGTGGTCTTGGCAGAGGTTCCCAGGAATCAGTCGAGATACTACATTTCTTCAAAGGAGCTTTGGACACATCCTTGTCCTTTTTCCTCGGTCTGGCTTGTACCCTCTTCCCATGACAGAGCTCAGAATGGAAGGCCTACCTCGGGAGTAGGGTATCAGAGGGACAAGTGATGTGGCTTGCCACAGTGTCTGACTGCTGTTTACTGCTGAGGGTGTTGGCCTATAGGAAGACACTGACACTGGTTTGCTTCCTGCAAGGAAGGTGAAGGACTTGTACAGTCATACAGCATGGAAAAAGGCCATTCAGCCCATCATATGCACACTGGTCCATGGGCATCCTTCTAAATGAATTGCAACTCCCAGCACTTAGCCTTGTAAGCCTGGGTGATTCGAGTGATGTCTAGACACCTCTTAAATGCTGTAATTGTCTCTTCTGTCACTACTCCCTCCAGTAGTGCATTCTAGATACTCAGCGCTCTTTGGGTGAAAAAAGTTCTCCCTTAGATCCTCTCTAAATCTCTGACTACCTACTCTAAATATATGTCCTCTGATAAGGGGAAAGCTTTCTGCAGTGTCCTGTCTGTACTCTTCATAATTTTATTTGATTAGCTATGAGAGGAGACTGAAGAAAAGGAGGCCAAGTGGGTAGATGATTGAAATTTAATTACTCTGCAGCAGGGAGAAAAGACCCAGCCTCTCTAGTGTCTCCTCCTAGCTAAAAGACTCTATGCCTGAAAATATCCTGGCAAATCTCTTCTACGCCATCTCCAGTGCTACCTTATTTTCGTGAAGGCAGTGTGGATGGTATTTTCAGCCTTGAAATGCCTGAGCCGGTAATCCCAGTCTCAAAAGTACATGGGAGGACAGGGAACACTGCTGCTCTATAGACCACAAGTTTTGTGCCAGCACTGTAGACTTATCTTCAATTATCATTTTTCTCTATTGACCAAGGGCCATGCTGGTGCATTGAAGGTGGTGGTGCATTTCAGTACTGATGCTGCCTTTGTCGAGACGTGGTTCCTGAGATTTAGGAAGTGGTTCAGGTTCTCTATACAGTTTCTGTGAATCTTTATGCCACAAGCTAGTGTTGTGCAGCAGGAGCAGCTTAGGAGAGGACATTCATTTTACAGATGTTCAAAGTCCAAGCTCTCATCTGAACAAGGTAATAATACCCGGAACAGGGATTCAAGTCTGTGCATGCAGAGGAGACATCAGCAACCAACAGCCTGATCACTGAGAGCTGGGTTATCTTGGGGTCTTAGGTTAGGAGTTTCCCATTGTTTCCGAGGATTAGTTCCACTTCCTTGGGACTTTCATTGGAGGTGAGATGCAAATTCAGAATGAGTAGGGAATACAAGATTCTAAAGATGCTGGAATCTGGAGCAACAAATAATCTGCTGGAGGAACTCAGCAGGTCAGGTGGCTTCTCCGGGAGGAAAGGATTGTGATGTTTTGGGTTGAAACTCTGCATCAGGACTGAGAGTTGAGAGATGAGTTGGTCAGTGTACAGAAGAAGGGTTGGGGTGAGAAAGGAGTTCACGGTGACAGGTGCACTGAGGAGGAGTGTAAGATGACAGGTAGGATGTGCCAAGTAGGGGAGGGGAGCAGGGCTCTGGTTGGGGAAGATTCAGGGTTCTTTTGGTTGTCGTAAGCATTGCTAATGTTTAATGTGCCTGTGGGTGAATGGAAACCATTCCCTGTTATGAGGAGCATTTCTTCAGTCACTGGGAGGAGGGAGATGAGTGATGACTTTCCAGGGGAAAATAACGGGGTGATACGGTATCTCTGTAGTTACCACAGTTGAAATGGAATTGCTTCTTTCTTGTAAATGGTCCTCATTGCTACATCTATGAGGTTGCCTGGTTCATTCTGCCTTTTCCATGTGTAGACGATGAGATTGTGGATCTTCAGGGCCAAGTTTTAAATTTCATTTGGGAATGCTCCTGTGGCCTTGTTACACTTGTGATGGTATCAGTCCTTTGTGGCTTTTTATTGCTCAGGAGTAATAGCAAGTCTGGGGTGGATGGATCTCCCAGGGATGGAATTAAAAAGGGAGATGCTGCCTAGCAGAGCAGTCATCAAAGGAGCAGTTATCGACATAGTGATCTGAGGCAGAGTAGTAGGGCTTTGACTCGTTTGGGCTTCAGCAAAAATGGTTTGAGGCGAGGTAATTTACCTGTGAGGAACAGAAACAGGAAGAACGTCTATGAGGCCGGGTGTCAGTTGTGGGAATTCCAGGAGACCCCAGCGTCCCGGACAGCCACATCTGCACCAGGTGCGTTGAGCTGCATCTCCTTAGGGACTGAGTTAGGGAACTGGAGATGCAGCTCGAAGACCTTCGTCTGGTCAGAGAAAGTGTGGAGGTGATAGAGAGGAGCTATAGGCAAGTAGTCACACCAGGGCCTCGGGAGACAGATAAGTGGGTAACAGTTAGGAGAGACAAGGGCAGGAATCAGATACTAGAGAGTACCCCTGTGGCTGTGCCCCTTAACAATAAGTACTCCTGTCTGAGTACTGCTGGGGGGTCGGCCTACCTGGGGGAAGCAACAGTGGCCGCGCCTCTGGCACGGAAGGGTAGGGAAAGGAAGAGGGCAGCAGTAATTAGGGACTCTACAGTTAGAGGGCCAGACAGGCGATTCTGTGGATGCAAGAAAGAAACGCAGATGGTAGTTTGTCTCCCAGATGCCAGAGTCCGGAATGTTTCTGATTGCATCCACAATATCCCGAAGTGGGAATGTGAACAGCCAGAGGTTGTGGTACATATTGGTACCAACAACATAGGTAGGAAAAGGGAGGAGGTCCTGAAAACTGACTACAGGGAGTTGGGAAGGAAATTGAGAAACAGGACCTCAAAGGTAGTAATCTCGGGATCAGGAATAGAGTGAGGTGGAGGATAAAGGTATGGTTGAGGGATTGGAGCAGGGGGCAGGGATTCAGATTTCTGGATCATTGGGACCTCTTTTGGGGCAGACATGACCTGTACAAAAAGGACGGGTTGCACTTGAATCTGAGGGGGACAAATATCCTGGCAGGGAGGTTTGCTAAGGCTATTGGGGAGAGTTTAAACTAGAATTGCTGGGCAGTGGGAACCGAACTGAAGAGACGGAGGAAGGGGCGGTTGGCTCACATATAGAGAAACCTTGGAGACTGTGCGAGAGGGAGGATAGGCAAGTGATAGAGAAAGGATGCGCACAGAGTGATGGTTTGAGATGTGTCTATTTTAATGCAAGAAGCATCATGAACAAAGCGGATGAGCTTAGAGCGGGGATCAGCACTTGCAGCTATGATGTTGTGGTCATTACAGAGACTTGAATGGCTCAGGGGCAGGAATGATTACTTAGAGTGCCAGGTTTTAAATGTTTCAGAAAGGACAGGGAGGGAGGATAAAAAGGTCGGAGCGTGGAACTGCTCATCAGAGATAGTCACAGCTGCAGAAGAGGAGGAAGTCATGGAAGGATTGTCTACTGAGCCTCTGTAGGTGGAAGTTAGATATAGGAAAGGGTCAGACCACCCAATAGTAACAGGGACATCGAGGAGCAGATAGGGAGACATATTCTGGAGAAAGGGGTTTAGCTGGGGTGGATTTTGTTAGCTATGTTCAGGAAGGTTTCCTGACACAATATATAGGTAAGCCTACAAGAGGAGAGGCTGTTCTTGATCTGATATTGGGAAATGAACCTGGTCAGGTGTCAGATCTCTCAGTGAAAGAGAATTTTGGAGATAATGATCACAATTCTATCTCTTTTACTATAACATTGTAGAGGGATAGGAACAGACAAGTTAGGGAAATGTTTAATTGGAGTAAGGGGAAATATGAGGCTATCAGGCAGGAACTTGGAAACATAAATTGGGAACAGACGTTCTCGGGAAATGTACGGAAGAAATGTGGCAAATATTCAGGGGATATTTGTGTGGGGTCTGCGTAAATATGTTCCAATGAGACAGGGAAAGGATGGTAGCGTACAGGAACCATGATGTACAAAGGCTGTTGTAAATCTAGTCAAGAAGAAAAGAGGGGTTTACGAATGGTTCAAAAAAACAGGTAATGATAAAGATATAGAGGATTATAAGGCTAGCAGGAAGGAGCTTAAGAATGAAATTAGGAGCACTAGATGGGGCCATGAGAAGGCCTTGGCGGACAGGATTAGGGAAAACCCATACTTGTAGAATGCCTTGGGGTTTAAGTATGTGAAGAGCAAGAGGATAAGACATGAGAGAATAGGACCAATCAAGTGTGACGGTGGAAAAGTGTGTATGGAATCGGAGGACATGACTGAGGTACTTAATGCAACACACATCAAAGCTGCTGGTGAACGCAGCAGGCCAGGCAGCATCTCTAGGAAGAGGTACATTCAATGTTTCAGGCCGAGACCCTTCGTCAGGACTAACTGAAGGAAGAGTTAGTAAGAGATTTGAAAGTGGGAGGGGGAGGGGGAGATCCAAAATGATAGGAGAAGACAGGAGGGGGAGGGATGGAGCCAAGAGCTGGACAGGTGATTGGCAAAGGGGATATGAGAGGATCATGGGACAGGAGGCCCAGGGAGAAAGACGGGGGTGGGGGGAACCCAGAGGATGGGCAAGGGGTATAGTCAGAGGGACAGAGGGAGAAAAAGGAGAGTGAGAGAAAGACCTCCCTTTTCTCCCTCTGTCCCTCTGACTATACCCCTTGCCCACCCTCTGGGTCTCCTCCCTCCCCTTGTCTTTCTCCCTAGGCCTCCTGTCCCATGATCCTCTCATATCCCCTTTGCCAATCACCTGTCCAGCTCTTGGCTCCATCCCTCCCCCTCCTGTCTTCTCCTATCATTTTGGATCTCCCCCTCCCCCTCCCACTTTCAAATCTCTTACTAACTCTTCCTTCAATTAGTCCTGATGAAGGGTCTCGGCCTGAAACATCGAATGTACCTCTTCCTAGAGATGCTGCCTGGCCTGCTGCGTTCACCAGCAACTTTGATGTGTGTTGCTTGAATTTCCAGCATCTATAGAATTCCTGTTGTTTGAGGTACTTAATGAATACTTTGCTTCAGTATTCACTATGGAAAAGGATCTTGGTGATTGTAGGGATGACTTACCATGGACTGAAAAGCTTGAGCATATAGATATTAAGGAAGAGGATGGGCTGGAGCTTTTGGAAAGCATCAAGTTGGATAAGTCATTGGGACCAGATGGGATGTATACCTGGCTACTGTGGGAAGCAAAAGAGGAGATTGCTGAGCCTCTGGTGATGATCTTTGCATCATCAATGGGGACAGGAGAGCTTCCGGAGGATTTGAGGGTTGCAGATGTTGTTCCCTTATTCAAGAAAGGGAATAGAGATAGCCCAGGAAGTTATAGACCAGTGAGTCTTCCTTCAGTTGTTGGTGAGTTGATGGAAAAGATCCTGAGTGGCAGGATTTATGAGCATTTGGAGAGGCATAATATGTTTAAGAATATTCAGCATGGCTTTGTCAAGGGCAGGTCCTGCCTTACGAGTCTGATTGAATTTTTTGAGGATGTGACTAAACACATTGATGAAGGTAGAGTAGTAGATGTAGTGTATCTGGATTTCAGCAAGACATTTGATGAGGTACTCTATGCAAGGCCTATTGAGAAAGTAAGGAGACATGGGATGCAAGGGGACCTTGCTTTATGGATCCAGAATCAGCTTGCCCTCAAAAGATAAAGATTGGTTGTAGATGGGTCATATTCTGCATGGAGGTTGGTGTCCGGTGGTGTGCCTCAGGGATCTGTTCTGGGACCCCTTTTCTTCGTGATTTTTATAAATGACCTGAATGAGGAAGTGGGGGGATGGGTTAGTAAATTTGTTGATGACACAAAGGTTGGGGGTGTTGTGGATAGTATGGAGGGCTGTCAGAGGTTACAGCAGGACATTGATAGGATGCAAAACTGGGCTGAGAAGTGGCAGATGGAGTTCAACCCAGATAAATGTGAGGTGGTTCATTTTGGTAGATCAAATATGATGGCAGAATATAGTACGGACTCTTGGCAGTGTGGAGGATCAGAGGGATCTTGGGGTCTGAGTCCATAGGACACTCAAAGCTGCTGTGCAGGTTGACTCTGTGGTTGAGAAAGCATATGGTGCATTGGCCTTCATCAACCGTGGAACTGAGTTTAAGAGCCGAGAGGTAATATTACAGCTCTATAGGACCATGGTCAGACACCACTTGGAGTACTGTGCTCATTTCTGGTCACCTCACTACAGGAAGGATGTGGAGTGCAGAGGAGATTTACAAGGATGAAACGTCGACTGTACTTCTTCCTATAGATGCTGCCTGGCCTGCTGCGTTCACCAGCATTTTTTATGTTTGTTGCTTTACAAGGATGTTGCCTGGATTAGGGAGCATGCCTTACGAGAACAGGTTGAGTGAACTTGGTTTTTTTCTTGGAACGATGGAGTGTGAGAGGTGATCTGACAGAGGTGTATAAGATGATGAGGGGCATTGATCATGTGGATAGTCAGAGACTTTTTCTCAGGGCTGAAATGGCTATCATAAGAGGGCACAGTTTAAAGGTGCTTGGAAGTAGATACAGAGGAGATGTCAGTGGTACGTTTTTTATGCTAAGAGTGGTGAGTCCGTGGAATGGGTTGCCAGCGATGGTGGTGGAGGCCGATATGATAGGGTCTTTCAAGAGACTCCTGGATAGGTACATGGAGCTCAGAAAAATATAGGGCTATGAGTAAACATAATTTCTAAAGTAAGCACATGTTCGGCACAGAATTGTGGGCTGAAGGGCCTGTATTGTACAGGAGTTTTTCTACGTTTCTATGTTTCTAAAGTTCATAGGTTAGGGGATCTGTGAAGTGTTTCATCCTGTGGGCATTGACTGTACTGTATGGAGCTGAGAAGATTGGATGTTATAGACGTCTACTAAACAAGAGTACATTGTAACACACAAATGCAGGGCAGTCGTAGAAATCTGAATGGCCAGAGGATACCTGGCTGGGAGGCATTAACCATTTTAATATGATACACACGAAAGAGACTAACGGTCAGATTTGAGGGTACCATTCCCCATTATCATGTTAATCTACACCAGCGGCCGTTTCTGAAACTATTTCATTTTAGTTCCTTTTTCAGTCAAATCCCTCTATGGCTTTTGTTCTTCGATATTATCTGTGATCTCCTACCACCGTCCAGGATACTGACAGCCCCTTTACTATTGACTTGAAGCAGGAAAGTCAGATTGGTCTTGAAGTAGTTATTAACAGCTGCAGAGGGCTGGCAATAACTCACTGTATGGGCCATGTTGGCCGTGCTGCTTGTGTGCTCTGATTGTTTGTAATGGGACTGGACTGGGAACAAATCTTCAGCTGGGTAGAGGGCTGAGGTTTACATTTACGGAAGCTTATAGGCCAAAAGCTGGCAAGTGGGACTGGATTGGATAGGCATTATGGTGAGTGAGGATCAGTTTGAACAAAAGGCCTGTTTCTATGCTGAATGACTCTCTAATTCCATGAACCCTTGAACCCCAGGGGAGAACCAAGCAACAGCTGCAATTTAAATTAATATTTCACAATCTGTGATGCAGGAACTATTTAAAAATCAATCAGATGCTGGATGGATCAAAAGCCATCAGTGTTGCCTCCAGCGCTTCTAAGTTCTATTAACATACATCAAACAAACTATGCAATAGAACACAGGTAAATAACAGTAGCAGTTTAAATGGTTCTGCAGATGAGCTCGAATGAGTTGCTGTTGAGTGCCGTCATAGCTCTCTGGTTAAGAGCTTCCATTAACCATAAATGTAGGACAGAATCAAATGCTTTTTTGTAGTCAACATAACAAAATGAAAGACTTCTGTTTTTCTGCCGGGCTTGATTTAGAATTACAGAATCTATCATCAGTCCTTCTTTACATCCTTTCATACCCTTACCCATCAGTCCCTTATCATTATTATTATTTCTTTTCTTTAATCGTTTTGTACTTGTACAGTTGATTGTCTTTTGCACATCGGTTGTTTGTTCGCCCTGTTGGCAGTCTTTCATTGATCCTATTGTGTGGTATTTATTGTGAATGCCCACAACAAATGAACTCAGGGTCGTGCATGGTGGCATAAATGTGCTTTAATAATAAATTTACTTTCCACTTTGAACTTTGAACTGGAGATTTACAGTGCAGAGCATTCTGACTCGTTGTATTACAGCCTAGTACAATATAGAAACTTCAGAGCAGGGTCCTGCAAGAGGCAGCAATGGGCAGTAGACTCAGCCAGCTTCATTTTCAGCATCACCTACCCCACTATCGACAGGCCTCAAGAAGGAGATATCCATCACTAATGACCCTCACTATTCGGCATATGTTTTTTCTTATAACTACTATAAGATCAGAGGTATAGTAACCTGAAGACCCACATTCAATTATTCGAAATAAGGTTCTTTCTTTCCACCATCAGATTTTTGAATGGTCCATGAACCCATGAACACTGCCTCATTATTCCTTTTTTTTGGACTATTTCTTTATTTTTGTGATTTATAATAATTTCATCTCTTAGTACTGTACTGCTGCTGCAAAGCAACAATTTTCACACCATTTCAATCAGTGTCAATAAAACTGATTCTGCGGCTACTCTCAAAGTCACCCTAGAAAATGGTTGTCTAGCTTTAAACTCACCCTCTGATTTACTGAATCAGATGAAAATAGGTATCAAATCAGAGACAACTAAACAAACTATACTTTGACACACTTCCTACACATAGACGATTTGATATTATACATTCCTTCATCAGTAAAGCTAAAGCAATTAATTCAAATAGTAAAACTATTTTCTGAAAATGTAAACGTGTACTTTGGACTAGATAAGTGCAGAACATTAAACATAAAGAAAAGTGCAATAGAGCTAGTAAGACAGAGCAACAGGATACGATGCAACTGATGGATGAATAAGAAATACATAAGGATCTTGGACATCAACATGTAAATAAAATAGATCCTTGTGCGACGGAGAAAAATTTTGACACAATTTATTTCAAGGCATAAGAAAATCTGCCAAAGAGAGTTCAATAGTAAATATATAACAAAGACAATATACACTTTAGCTATACCCATATGTTAATATGTTCTTTTGGCATTATATCTTGGTCCAATACTGATCTGGAAAATTTACAAAAAAAAAGAGAAAAACACTAAACTTAAAAGAAAGCACAACCCAGAAAAATGAAGAAATTATCACTACAGAAGAAAAATTTAACCAACGGAAGAGCATGATCGAACAATTCATAATAACCATTTGATATAATATTACAGAACAAACAAGCAAGAACAATTTATTTAATAAATATAGACATCCCACACACACATAACAGACAGAAATTAACATGTGAAAAACACCTGAAATATGCTAACTTAAAAGAGAAAATTGATAGACTATGGTATACATTGTCTCAATAGTAATATCTACAACTTGCATCTTCCCAAAGTCACTACACAATAGCATTAACCAATTTCAGAATCAGAGTCAGTATCAGGTTTATTATCATCGGCATATGTCGTGAAATTAGTTAACTTAGCAGCAGCAGCATAAAGCAATATATAATATAGAAAGAAAAAATAAATAAGTAAATCATTTACAGTAAGTATATGTATGTATATTAAATAGATTAAAAATAGTGCAAAACAGAAATAATATAAAAAAAAGTGAGGTAGTGTTCAACGTTCATGTTGGAATCAGATATCAGAGAGGAAGAAGCTGTTCCTGAATCACTAAGTGTGTGCCTTCCGGCTTCTATCCCTCTTTCTTATGGTAACAATGAGAAGAGGGCACGTCCTGGGTGATGGGGGTCCTTAATAATGGATGCCGCCTTTTTGAGCACCACTCTTTGAAGGTGTCTTGGATATGACAGAGGCAACAATTTGGCCTGCACAGCAATATCTATGTAAATCTCCAAAAAGCCACAAAATTAAACACCACTATAATAGTCTGAAATATCCCGGCGATTGAGAAATGAATGAGATTGGCTATGCCCGTACCTCAGGTTTTGCCAGTTTGAACTGAAAGTGAGAAGTGTCAGGAGAGCATGTGGCTGTCATGGCAGAAGACTGAGATTTTGTTGTGCAGAAATGTGAGTTATTTAAAGATTTATACCTCCTGATCTAAGAGTACGTTTATTACGTGACATTATCAAATGAGTTACTGTTTGAGTGTTTTAATTGAGAAATAAAAAAACTGCACTTCATTTCTGTATATTTAAATTACATTTACAAGTTAGCTATCCTGTTGAGTTAACAAGTGTGAGACTTAGCCAACTTTTTCTTTGAAACGTGAGAAATGTCTTTACCATCACACAACCGACAGTGAAGTTGTCAAGATCATCAGCAGATGGATCAAAAAAATACGGAGACATAATTAAAGAAGACCCAGTGAAATATCAGTACCTTGAAAGAGAAAGAGAGAGAGAGATAAAAAAAAGGAGACAGGAAAACTTCAGATCATCTCACAATTATCAAAGCGTGACAGAGCTTGAAGAGATGGCAGTGGAGAGTTAATTAAAGAAAGAAAAAGACTGCTGATAAGTAAAGATAGGCTGTGCAAAATTTTATAGCAGAGAATACCCCACCAGAATCTTCGGAAGGCAGCAACAAGAATAGAATTTCTTCTGTCTTCCAGAGGCTTCTCCTATGCACTAATGGAGACGAGAAGAAGATGCTTTAAATTTCAAGTGTTGCCTTTTTCAGAGTTGTTGAGATTTCAGTGAATGTTTCATAAGTCTTACTGATAAAAAAAAAGTGTGTAGAGGGTTGAGTAAAAGTTTTGTCAGTGTTAAAACGATGTTCTCTCTTACGGACAGTTAAAAAATAATGATCTCTATAATCTGTTTGAAATTTGAATTCCTGCTTATTTCGGAGGGTTAAGCAGTTGTTTTGTAAACATTATTGTTTATTGTAACAAGACTAGACAATGCCTGGTTTAGCTGGGCTGCCTATGTTCTATGACAATGACAAGAGTATCCTGAAAATAAATATGTGCCAGCATTTTTTTACCCATGCTGCTTCTCTTCATTAAGAACAAACATAACATGGTGCCAGAAATCAGCGTGAGGAGTAAACACGGAGAGAAAATGTACCATGAATGATTAAGAAAGAGACGCTAGGTTCTGATGAAGTAAAGATGCCAGCCAGTGAGCATGTTGTGCTGCTGTTGTTCACTGAACTCACCAAGAGCTAAAGAGAGAGATGCCTTTAATCCCTGTAATGAATAACCTGAGTCCGCCCGCTACTCTGCTGTTTACCAGCAATCAAACTGATAGCTGGAAATGCTTCAAACAGCAATTCAATATATATTTAGCAGCGAGCAAAGCAGGAAAGGTAGAGGAAAAATTGAAAACATCTATCTTTCTACATGTAATTGGTAAAGACACCTTGGACACCTACAACAACTTTCAAAGTGATGAGACAGACGTTACATTGGACGTTCTGATGACAAAATTTGAGGAGTATTTTGTCCCAAATAAAACCATTACATTTGAAAGAGGTAAGTTTTTTTCCTTTTATCAGAAACAAAGCAGTAGCTTTGACCAATACGTAGTCGAGCTTCAGAAACTGAGTAAGTCCTGTGAGTTTGGAGATTTGAGAGACTCACAAATTAGAGACAAAACCGTTTCTGAATCCCAGATAATGGACTTCGAGAAAGAATCAGAATCAGGTTTATTATCACCGGCATGTGACGTGAAACTTATTAGCTTAGCAGTAGCAGTTTGATGCAATACATAATCTAGCAGAGAGAAAAAAAAACATAATAATAATAAACAAACAAGTAAACCAATTATATACATTGAATAGATTTTTAAAAACATGCAAAAACAGAAATACTGTATATTAAAAAAAGTGAGGTAGTGTCCAAAGTTCAATGTCCATTTAGAAATCGGATGGCAGAGGGGAAGAAGCTGTTCCTGAATCGCTGAGTGTGTGCCTTCAGGCTCCTGTACCTCCTACATGATGGTAACAGTGAGAAAAGGGCATGTCCTGGGTGCTGGAGGTCCTTAATAATGGATGCTACCTTTCTGAGACACCGCTCCGTAAAGATGTCCTGTGTACTTTGTAGGCTCGTGCCCAAAATGGAGCTGACTAGATTTACAATCTTCTGAAGCTCCTTTCAGTCCTGTGCAGTAGCCCCCCATACCAGACAGTGAAGCAGCCTGTCAGAATGCTCTCCACGGTACAACTATAGAAGTTTTGGAGTGTATTTGTTGACATGCCAAATCTCTTCAAACTCCTAATAAAGTATAGTCACTGTCTTGCCTTCCTTATAACTACATTGATATGTTGGGATCAGGTTAGATCCTTAGAGATCTTGACACCCAAGATCTTGAAGCTGCTCGCTCTCTCCACTTCTGATCCCTCTATGAGGATTGGTATGTGTTCCTTTGTCTTACCCTTCCTGAAGTCCACAATCAGCTCTTTCATCTTACTGACGTTGAGTGCCAGGTTGTTGCTGCGGTACCATTCCACTAGTCGGCATATCTCACTCTTGTTGTTGGGAAAACAGAGGGGAAGAACACGAGGCATTTCCCAAAGCAACAGTGAAGCAGAGAGGTAGGCTCATGCAGCAAATATGGATGTCAGCACACTCCAAAGACAGGTCCTGCTTATGGAAAGTCCTACAATAATTGTGGGAAGTAGAATCATCTTACAAAGTGCTGCAATGCTGGAACTACCAAGGAAAAGGTGCACATGGTTGCTGAGGAAATGGAGGAAGTCTTTGTAGACTCTCTGAAGTCTGCTGGCTTTGATAAAGCAGAATCGATTTTTCCAGTGACTGTGAATGAGTCCATTCAGGCTTGTCATCAGAGCCCAGATGAATTTGTTATCTATGGATGATTATAACACTCTCAAATTAAAAAGCAAGATATTCCCAGTCAAGTTAAATGTGACAGGCTATACTGAAGAGAACATTCCAGTAAAATGGGGCTGTATAGTGACCTTCAAACACAAGAGGCAGCACCTAAAGGCACAGCTACTGATTTGTGAAAAGTGAGTATAGCCATGACTAGGTCTAAGTGCATGTAAAAAGATCAACCTCCTGAAAAGAGCTTTTTTGGTGGTTCCACAGTCCAAAGATGACCACACTTCACTCATGGAAGAGCACACTGACGCCTTTGAGTGGCTCAGATGGTTAGCTTGTGTACACAAAATTCATATAGATAAGACAGTAGCTCCTGTTGTCCATGCATGCATGAAAATTCTGATTGCACTTAATGGTAAACTTAAACAAGAACTAGCATGCTTGGAACGGATACAGAAAATTGAATAACCAACAGACTTGGTGAGAACACTGGTCATTGTGCAAAAGAAAAATGGAGCATTGTGGATATGTCTAGACCCAAGAGATCTCAATAAATCTATCAAGAGAGAGCATTTTAAATTGCCAACAAGGGAGGAAGTTATGTCCCGGTTTGCAGGTGCCAAGTGGTTTTGGAAATTCGACGCATCGTCTGGGTTTTGGCAGATAAAGCTTGATGAGGCAAGTTCAAGACTGTGTACTTTTAACACATCAGAGGAAAGATATCATTTTCCTTGGTTACTATATGGGATTCTGTCTGCACCAGAAGTCTACTATAAAACCATCCACATGATCTTTGAGAGTATACCTGGTGTTGAGACCATGATGCATGACATCATTGTCTGGGGGTTCACCAAGGAAGAACATGATGCACAACTGAGACAGGTGATAGACATGACATGGAGTGTCAATTTGAAATTAAATAAAGAGAAATGTGAGTTTAGTGTTAAGACATAGTGAAGTCTGACCCAAGAAAGACATCAGCCATTGAGAACATAGAGAGGCCCCAAAACAAAGAGGAAGTGAAACTTTTCATGGGGATGGTAACTTACCTGGCTAAGTTTTTCCCTTGACTGTCTACAGTGTCAGCACCGCTGAAGTCACTCCTTGAGCAGCAAAATTGGTTAATTTGGTCTCATGAGCAAGAAGACTGTTTCCAGAGGCTGAAAAAAAATTCTAACTGAAGAGCCCATGCTGAAGTTTTATGATCCAGGAAGGTATACTAGAATCTCAGCTGATGTGTCCTGATATGGCCTTGGATCAGTACTACTGCAGCAGCATGATGACACATGGTAACTTGTGGCCTGTGCATCAAGGGCTTTAACAAGTGTCGAAGCCAACTATACACAGATAGAGAAAGAGCTTCTTGCCAGCACATATGGATGCGAATAATTCCATCAGTACATCTATGGAAAAGCTTCTGAAGTGGAACCACTTTTCTGAATTATGTCCAAACCACTGAATGACTGTCCCAGGAGGATACAGCACATGTTGATATGACTGCAAAAATATGACATGAAGATGATCTACACACCCGGAAAATATATATTTGCTGCTGATGCACTGTCCTGAGTGGTTAATAAGAAAGAGAAGAGTGACCAAGACATTACTGCTGATATACAGGCCTATGTTGACATGATTGTCACCTCCATTCCAATATCTCCCAATAGAACAGAGAAGATTAGGACAACAGCAAGGACAGATGAAACAATGAAGGCACTCAAAGAGACAATACAGAAAGGATGGCCAATGTGTATTCTGGACCACTGGGCATGCAGAGCTGAAATCTCAATAGTGGTAGAAACAGTCTATAAAGGGAAGAGATTTGTGATTCCTGTTTCGCTATGCAAGGAACTGCTCCAGAAGATACATGAAAGACATCTTGGTGAGGAAAAATGTAAACAAAGAGCTTGTAAAGTGATGTACTGGCCAAGGGTGAGCCAAGATATCAGCCAGACCACTGCTTTGTGTGAAATAAGCCTTACTACAGACCAAAGCAGCAAGCAGAACCTCTTACATCACACCCTGTACCAGACAGGCTATACTTTAAAGTTGTAGTGGATCTGTTTGCTTGTAATGGAAGAGTCATACTGTGGTAACAGACTACTTTTCCAATTACCCAGAGGTTGCAACACTGCAATCAATGTCCAGCAAAGTGGTTATCTCCTTCCTGAAAGCTGTGTTTGTGAAGCACGAAGTTCCATGTGAAGTGGTATCAGACAATGGTCCACAATTTTTGAGCTGTGAATTTGAGTCCTTTGCCAATGATTGGGGGTTTTGACAGATAACTTCAATGCCACATCACCCAAAATCTAATGGCCTAGTAGAGAGTTTGATCAAGGTACTGAAGGACCTCATGTAGAAAGCGCAAAATAGACTAGAGAACTTCCACAAAAGTTTTAAGATTTATGTAAGTGAGCCACTGCAGAATGGCCTTTCACCAGCCCAAATGCTGATGGGGCAATGCATACACACTGACTTTCCAGTGCATGAAAATCTGTTGACACCTAAAGGAGCACACAAGGTCAAATTGGCTAAAGAGAAAGGGAAAGAAAAACAGAAACAGTATCATGACAAGACTGCAAAACGCCTACCAGTCCTGCAGCCTGGAGACCAAGTGCAAATCTGAGATCACAATTCTAGAACATGGTCCATACAAAAGGAAGTTGCTCCACATTTCTACCAGATTCAGATGGAGTGAGGAACACATCTGACAAGGAACTGTGTGGCCCATAGCTGTGACATGTGACCTGTCAGTATACCAAAGGGGCCAGTAGATATGACAAAAACGTCTTTTTCAGAGTTCTCAGAAAGGCAATAATATTAATGCAGCAAATGAAAGGAAACACATAGCAGATCAAGAAGGATCATCAAACCACCTCAGAGAGTGATTGAAATCTGTTGAGTGAATAAAGGATTGTATTTGCTCATTACAATTGAAGTTAATAAAAATACCTTTGCTGGAAATCATTGTTTCTTGTAGGCTTATGAGGACATAGTAGTGTGTTTGGTTTTTCTTTAAAGGGGGAAGATGTGTTATTATGTGTGTACATAGTAAAGAACTGCAGTTCCCAGTGTGCCATGTGGGGGGCTCACCAGGAACTGGAAGTGACATTGGCAAGTGAGTTGCACGTGTTCAAGTCAAAATGAAGCCATGACAGGAATATCCTGTAAATAAATATGTGCAGTGTTTTTACCCACACTGTTTGTGTTGACTAGGAACAGACAGAACAGGAGTCCTTGATGATAGGTGCTACTTTCCTGCAACAACCCTCTGTGTAGATGTGCTCATTGAAAGGGAGAGCCTTACTCATGATGGACTGGGCTGTATCCATGACTTTTTGTAGGTTTTTCCCTTCAAGTATTTCCATTTCAGTCTCTGTGCAACCAGTCAGTATACTCTCCACTACACATCTATAAAAGTTTGTCAGTCTTTTAGATGACATGTTGAATCTTCGCAAACTTCTAGGAAAGTAGAGGCACTGCTGCGCTTTTTTTTTGTAATGGCACTTACAGTACCTGCTGGACCAGGATAGATCCTCTGAAATGATTACACCAAGGAATTTATGTCAGCAGACCTAAATGTAGCATTGCAAATGTGCTTAGCCTCAGCATATCCAGTTTTACATCCTTTAAAAAACACTCAACATTTCTCTGCTCTCTACAGCAGCGGATAACCTCATATGTTTCACCATTGCTCTCCATCTGCCATGTTATCTCAACCAATGCTTTTCCTCACTAAGCGTCTTTGTATCCTCGTTACAAATTAACATTCCCACTTAGTTTAACGTTAGCAACTTTGGAAATGTAATATTTGTTCCCATCATCTGTGAATAATATCGTTGATACAGTACAGGCTGTCAGTGGTTAGGTCCCAACACTAATCTACGTGTTACCACATTGGGCGCAACCTATTAATCCCAAGAAGAACTAGTTTACTTCTACTGTGCCTTGTTAACCAACCCTCAGCCCAAATCTGTCTGCTCTTTGCTAGTCCAGTAAGCACCTGGATGAGGACAATCTGAGGGGGAAGTTTTTCACATAGAAAGTGTTTGAAATTTGGAACATCTTGCTTGAAAAGGTGGTGGAGACAGGTATTTTCAAAAATGTTTAAGAAGCATCTAGACAAGCATTAGAATTGCCAACATATAGAAGGCCATGAATCCAATGCATGTAAAGGGGATTATAGTATAGGTGAGTGCAAGGGTCACGATGGACACAATGGGCCAAAGACCTTGTTTTGAGTTGTACAAATCATTGCCTCTAAGATTCAATAACCTCATCAGAAACCTTCTGAAAATCCAAATACTGGGTGTCCTTCCGCACAGGTCACTGGAAGCTAACCTACAGGTGCATCAGGGCATAGTATCCAAATGCTATATTGATATCAATGTACAGTCTCACTCAAAATAATACTGCAAAATAGTGCCACAGGGAAATTAGATTAATAATCTCCTTTTACATTCTCTTTTGTGCTGAACCCTTGATTCTCTAGTAATTCTCAAGAAACATGTCTCTTTCCATTATGGTATTCACAGAATATTCCTACTTATTATGAATTGTCCTGCACCAATTTATAAGGGACCCACGGCTGCCTCAGAAGTCTTATAACAATCTGCTCTCATGAGACTTTTTTCCCTACATACCTATAGATAGTCTTATTCTATTCATTTGGCCTACTTCCTCTCCCTTGAACTTCTCCCCCAATGTGATTGACTGACTAGACAATCTCCCTTACCAACCTCCATTTCTGCTAATGTTGTGAATGATTATGTCATATGTATATCTTCTCCCTTCAAGTCTCCATCACTTGTTCTTCAACGGAAATCCTGCTTATCTATTGTCATTGCAAATCATTGACAATAATAAAACCAGAAAGTGGTGGAAATTCTCAGCAGGTGCATGACCACTGGCATGAAATATTGTCTCTGTTTCTCTTTCCGTGGATACTACTTGACCTACTGAGTATTTCCAACATTTTCTGTTTTGATTAACGGCAACTGCAATTTTTTCTGTCTTTCTCTCCACAGTTCTTTAACATAGTACTACTACTATTACGTTGACTCAGGCCGAGGGGGCCTGCATCGGGCACGATGACGGACTCTCCACTTCTCCCTCTCCCTCATCAGTGTGTTCAGTTCATCTACATTAGCCGCGCCGCTGTCTTCTAGGAGAGTGTTGACCATAGTCTTGGGAGGGCGCCCAGGGTTCATCCTCCCGTGGTTGGGGTCCCATATGATGACTAGGCTGGCAGGTAATTTGGGTTAGCGTAGACAGTGCCCCGCTAGTTGCAGTCTTCTCACCTCGATTTTAGTGGAGAGCATCGGTAGGTTGTTACAGAGCTCAATGTTCGTCATATCCTGTTGCCAACTCACATCAAGAGCCATCCAGAGCATTCCTGTATAGCAACCATCTAGAGACTTTAACATGCTGCTCTCTCCCAAACCTGTATCGATGTCATCTTGAATCCCACTGACCTGGTTTCTGTTCTTGCTCTAAAAGGAAAATCCTTCTTTCTCCTTCCCAACTTAATTTAGATTAGATTAGATTAGATTAGATTCAACTTTATTGTCATTGTGCAGAGTACAGATGCAAAGCCAATGAAATGCAGTTAGCATCTAACCAGAAATGCAAAGAATAGTGCTATTTACAAAATAACTGTGAATAAAAAGCAAGTGCTACAGCACACAAATATAGAAGTACTGAGACAGTACCGTTAGGGGTGCATACTGCTGTGATGTGAGGTTCAGCAGTGTCACAGCCTCAGGGAAGAAGCTCTTCCTGTGCCTGCTGGTGTGGGAACAGAGGCTCCTGTAGCGCCTACCGGATGGGAGGAGAGTAAAAAGTCCATGGTTACGGTGAGATGCACTTTTGGAACATTACCATAACATAACCTTAACCCTGTTGTCCAACTTCCTCCTGGTTTCATTCTGTAATTTCAGATATAGTATGAGGATTGCTAATACTGATTACCCTTCCTGCATCCAACCTAAAATTTCCTGGAAATATTCTTCCAGTTGTTTCTTTAAGCATAATAGAATTATTGAGTTATGTAATAGGAAATCAGGCTATACACTCAACTCATCTATGCCAAACAAGTTTCTTGAGCTGGTCTCCTTTGCCTGCATTTGATCCATATCCTTCAAAGTGTTGAAAATTGCTTTTTTTAAAGAGTTCATATGTGGCAAGGACCGTATACTGAGATCAGGTGAGTGATATTTGGGGTCCAAGCAAATGAGGCTCAGGGCAATCTCCTAGCCTTGAGTTTGGTTGCCTGTTTTTCAACTGTGCTTCAAGCCTGCATCGAAGTTCCACAACTGCCATTAATTAATTCTAGAAATTACGTTACGTACAGTTGGTTTCAAAGTCCAAGTGAGAGAGAAGTTTAACACAAACTTCATTCCCACAAGTATTTCCATTCACTCCATCTGTTCAGCAAGCTGTGTTCAGAAACAAAGCTCACCTTTTACTGCTGTGGCAAAGCTACAGGGCAGCTCGTTAGACAAAGATCAAGCAGCAGTGGATGCAAATCATCCCAAAGTTAATTTGAAGTGGCAATACATTGAATGCCTTGGGACACCTTATAAAAACAGTACCATAAAAAGCATTTGTTCAGATTAAATTAAAAGGAAGTTGGTTACTACATTGGGTAGGATGTTTTAGTCTGATAGTTGCTAATATTCAACCCCATGCTTTCTAGGATTTCCGTATTATTTTTATTCTGTCTCTGCTGCAGGTTGGAGTTAAAAGGAAGATTAATGAAACTGTACAATGTACTAACAGTAGCTAGCTTTCATCCACAGGAGACTGGAAAGGCATTCAAAAGTATGTGTTTATATTGGGTCTTTACCATTTTGTGATTGATATGGAAGTGGATGAGCTTCTATGTTTTCTTGTAAAATGATGGCAAGGACCAAGGTTATAGATACTAGCTATCAAAGGTTCCAAATTCTAGTTTAATAAAAGTTTCAGGATCTATATGTCTCCTGCATGATCATTCAACCCTCTCAGTCCTGAGAAGGCAGTGACAAGCAGTCTTCACCCAATGTCATCCTTCTGGTGAAGGTCTCCCATGCTGTCACTGTGTAGAAAGATTTAAGATTTAATCCCAGCCATGATGAAGAACCAGCAATATGAGTCCTTATGAAGAGTCTCGGCCTGAAATGTTGACGTTTCATTAATTTCCATAGATGCTACCTGACCTGTTGAGTTTGTCCAGCATTTTTCACGTGTTGTACTGGATTTCCAGCATCTGCAGAATCTCTTGTGATTAATATATGTCCAAATCATGATGGTGTGTAACTTGGACAGGTTAAGGTGTTCCCATTTGCCTGCTGCCTTGTTTCACATATTTATATGACTGCTTGATTTATTATACAGTGGTGCTAGAAAGTTTATGAAAGCTGTAGATTTTTTTTCTATTTCTACATAGATATGACCTAAAATGTGATCAGATCTTCATGTAAACCTTAAAACTAGATAAAGAGAACCTAATTAAATAAATAACACAATAAACATTACATTCGTTCATTTTTTATTGAGAAAAATGATCCAATATTATGTGTATTTATTGGAAAAAAGTATGTGACCTTTGTTTTCAGTAACTGCTGTGGCCCCCTTTTACAGCAATAACTTCAACCAAAGGTTTCCAGTGACTGTTGATTGGTCCTGCACATCAGCTTGGAGGAATTTGAGGCCATTCCTCCTTATAAAACTGCTTCATCTCTGGGATGTTGGTGGGCTTCCTTGTATGAACTGCTTGCTTCAGGTCCTTCCACAACATATCTATAAGGTTAAGGTCAGGACTTTGACTTTGCCTTCCAAAATATGGATTTTCTTTTTAAACCATTCTGTTGTTGATGTGCTCTTGTCTTTTGGATCATTGTCTTCTTGCATTATCCAACTTCTATTAAGCTTTAGGTGACGGACTGCTACCCTGACATTCTCCTGTAAAATGTCTTGATACTATTTTGAATTCATTGTTCCCCGAGAGAATGCAAGCAGTTCAGGCCCTGAGGCAGCAAGCAGTCCCAAACCTTGATGCTCCTTCCACCATACTTCACAGTTGGGATGAGGTTTTGGTGTTGGTGTACAGTGTCCTTTTCCCTCCAAATATAGCAATGTGCATTTCTGCCAAGAAGTTCAATCTTTGTTTCATCTGTCCACAGAACATTGCCCCAGAAGCATTGTAGAACATCCAGGTAGTTCTTTTGCAAACTTAGGAGGTGCAGCAATATTTTTATTGTTTCCTCCTTCGTGTCCTTCCATGAGCACCATTCTTGTTCAGTGTTTTTCTTATAGTGGACACACGGACAAAGAATTTAGCATGTTCTAGAGGTTTCTGCGGGTCTTTTGTTGTTACCCTTGGCTTCTTTTTCGCCTCCTTTAGCATTGGATGTTGTTCTCTTTGCAGGATGGCCACTTCTAGCGAGAGTAGCAACATTACTGTGCTTCCTCAATTTCTCTTGCTGTGTGCTGATGAACACTTGGGTCTTTAGAAACGCTCTTGTAACTTTTTCCAGCTTCATGCATCTCTACAATTCTTCTTCTAAGGTCCTCTGAAAGTTGTTTTGATTGAGGCGTGGTACATATAAACAGATATTTCCTGAAATCTGTTGGTAACCTGACTTTGTGTGTCTTTTTTTACAGGGCAGGGCACTTCTACAACCCACACCTCAAATCTCATCTCATTAATTGGAACACCTGACTCCAAATAGCTTTTTTAGAAAGCATTACCCCAGAGGTTCACATACTTTTTCCAACAAATACCTGTAATATTGGATCATTTTTCTCAATAAATAAATGAAAAAGTATAACATTTGTGCATTATTTATTTAATTGGGTTCTCTTTATCTAGTTTTAAGACCGATCACATTTTAGGTCATATTTATGCAGCAATAGACAAACTTCTACAGGGTTCACAAACTTTCTAGCACCACTGTAATAGTGCCAATGACATTCTATTGTCTTACATAAACATTCACCTTACACTTTATGACAACCTGTCAGTCTTCAGGGCCTCGTCATTCAGGCACCGTGTTAATATTATTTTCTGACTATATGTGATGGACCGGACTATATGTGCTGTGTGCGACTACTGCTTTAGTACTGTGCTTTGCTCCTTGGTCTGAGGAATGATGTTTCGTTTAACTGTATATGCTTGAATGACAATAAACTTCATCCTCTAGCTATCGTCTGCAAACTTGGCCACAAAGCCATCAACTCCATCATCCAAGTCATTGACATATAATATGAAAAGAAACGGTTACAGCACTGATTATTCCTTGTCACAATCCAGCCACATGCACTGAGACCATAGCAGTGCAATTGTGGCACCACCTTTCTCAGTGTTTCAGGAGCCAAAGTCATAAATGTGGGTTTCATTGGAGAATTGGACAAGTAGGAGGGGGCAGAATAGTGGTCTATTGGAGTAACGGAGGGTATAATGACAAGAAGATGCCATTCAAGCCTACAAAGTTGATCTGGCATTCATATAACACAGGACTGCACCTAAGTTGCTTGTATTGTCTTTGACCACCTTAATGACCTGACCTTAACAGAGCAAAATCTAACAAACTCAGCTCTGAACACCTTGGCCAATCGTCATAGCAGCCATATGATTTATGCAGTTTCAGTGGCCAAGTTGCAATTCCATTATGGTTGGGTTGTTCTCTGTTTCTCCTTTCGAGGAAATCCAGCTGCACTCCACCCCATTGATTGTACTGTCATTTTGTATCACTATTCCAGGCACTTATGGTCGGATGAAAGTTTGCAACGTACTTGTATTTAACCCTTCAAGACCTGGAAACATTCCAGTCAAAATTCCACCCTCCCTGGATAATGAGCCCAGAGACAAGTGAGGTCCTTGAAATGGAAAAATTTGAGTACCACGGAGACGCAAGAGATTCTGCAGGTGCTGGAAAGCTTGAGCAAAACACACAAAATTCTGGCAAAATTCAGCAGGTCAAGCAGAATCTTTGAGGGGAAATAAACAGTTGACATTTCAGGCCAAAAAGTTGACATTTCAGGCCCAAAAAGTTGACTATTGATATTCCCCACAGATGCTGCCTGACCTGCTGAGTTCTTCCCGCATTTTGTATATGTTGCTAAAGAGCTTGAGTTGGCTGGTTCTTCGGGACACTTTAACTGGCTGCTGGTATCCCAGTATAATATCTATATGCCCAACAACATTCCTACTAATTGTTTCAATCCTCCCACTATCTAAGCTCTGTTGATATCTGAGGATTCAACTGGGAGTACTTCTTAACATTCCGACTAATACTTAGCTCTCAATCAACAACACTAAAAACAAGTTATGTGATCATTAAATCTTGCTGCTCGTGGTACGCATCTCATTGCTTCATTAAAGCTGTCAAAGACCCTTTCCACCTCAGGCACTAGCTTTTCTTTCACCATTGGGCAGAAGATATGAAAGCATTAAAACAAGCACTATTATAAGGTTACTTAAAGGCCCTCTTGTACTATGAGGTGGACCCCTGATTTCACAATCAACCCCTGTGTGGCCTTGCACCTTATTGCATTCTCTGCAAATGTAGCACTTTATTCTACATTCTGTTATTGTTTTCCCTCATATTATTTCAATATATTTAAGTCATGAAAGAATCTGCATGGATAAGGAGCAAACAGAGCTTTTCATTGTACCTCAGCACATGTGATAATAATAAACCAATGACCAGTTACTTGCCAAACTTCTAGAAATGATTGTAATGAATCATTAGAATGAACTTAAGTTATCAAAAGCTCAACATCCCTCCAAGCAGTTCCTTTCAGATTGTTTAATTTAGGGATTACTTTTCAATTGTAGGTTGGAAGAGAATTCAAACAGAATTAAATTGGAGTATCTTCAGACACAATTTAACATTAACAAATGAACAACTTTTCTATTGAAGCTATCAAGCAGGTAATGATATAATTAATACACTTAAGCCATGTCTTAACAAGCTTTTTCATGTACTTTAGTAGGAAAGGAAATTCACTGAGGAATGTCGGCTGCCTTTGGGAAGGGTAGAGTGCTGGAACTGTCAGTGGGAGAGATGGGGATTAGAAGGACATAAGAAATTAGAGCTCTCCTGACTGCTCCACTATTCAAATATATTGTGGTCAATGTTGCCTTACCTCAGGATAGCTTTTCTGTGATGAAAGATTGTACTGATGATGATCTCTCAGACGCTGACCTGAGACAGGGAGCATGGAAAGAAGGGGATTAATGCTGTGTGTTATATTACAAGCTCAAGGATGCTGGAAGGGAACCAAGTCACAGGCCTGGGAGTTGCCAAGAAAGTGATTGGAATCAGCTGTGGCTCTGAAGGCAGCCTGTTCCAATAGCATCTCCCCCAAGATCCCACTGGGTATGTGAGAGTCACAGATGGGACCAGTCTCTAGAGATGGAGGGCAGCCACTTGTATTTGTCAGTTGTATTAATAATACTGTTGAACAATAACAAATCTTCAAGTGTATTGTACACTATACTTAAGAGCTTATCATTGCTGAGTTTAAATCATTGCTAACTTTTTTTTCCCAACAGTCACATTAATGTTTGGATTTTAGTATCATTCTGTTTGGTTTGTCTAAACTAATCCATGCGACCATAAGACTGAGGAGTAGAAGCAGGCCACTTAGTCCATTTGAGTCTGCTCTGCTATTTGATCATGGCTGATTAGTTATTTCCTCTCAATCCTGCCTTCTCTTTGTAACCTTTGACACCCTTACTAATCAAGAATTTATCAACCTCCGCTTTAAATATACCAAATAACTTGGTCTGCACAGCCATCTGTGGCACTGAATTCCACAGATTCGACACCCTCTGGCTAAAGAAATTGCTTCTCGTCCCTTTTGTAAAGGGATACTTTTATTCAGGGGCAGCACACCTTATCTTGTACTTTCCCATCACTGCACGCAGAACTTCCTGAACTTAATCTTCTCTCTCCACTATTTTATTAATGCATCTTCAACTTTTCAATGTGTTTGAAAATGAAAAGTTTGATTTCCTATCCCAAAATTGGACTTTTAGCACATCAAGTAAGGATTGGTGCTCCCACAAATGAGCTTAGATAAGGTTTTCTTGAGATCATAAGATATAGGAGCAGAATTAGGCCATTCAGCCTATCGAGTCTGCTCCACCGTCCATCATGGCTGATCCTGGATCCCACTCAATCCCATACCCTTGATAGGTAAATTGTTGGCTTCAACTGTAGAAGGTGCTCAAAATGTCCACTGAGCAAACAAGGTTGATGCCTTACATCTGGCTTGTTCTCTTTCTGAATGTAACTCCTAGCAGAATGTTAGAGGGTTTCCTTTTATAAGTCAAAACATCTCGTTCCAGTATCATAAACATCATTAGGGAGGTTAAATTTGAAACAATGAGGAAGGCCTTCAGGAAATCACAAGTGAATTGGTGATGGGGACTTCCTGAGGCTTAGAAATCAAGTTCTGAAAGAAAAAAAATCTCAGAATGGAGTTACTTCTATTGCAAAGTGAGTGGATAATTAGCGCAGGCCTCAAGTGCTATGTCCTTGCAATGATATCTAGTTCCATACCTCCCATTATAACACTGTAATCCTACAGCTGAGGCTTTGGAAGAATAGATAACATTCAGAGAGGCTCCAGTTAATTAATGTAGATTCTGGAGATAAATGGGTTTTGAACAATAGGAAAGGAAAGGTATGTCACATCTGGAGTTTCTCTGGTTAGCGGACGATTTCCCTCCACGCCTCTCTGACATAGTGGGGAATCGCATACGAGGCAAGTTACAGCAGTGGTTTGCCATTGCCTTCTGCTGGGTGAGTTTCCGAAGGGATCACCAGCTCGTAACCCAGCACGGATGGAAAGCGTGCAGGGGATAACAATACTTGAGATAAATTGGAACAGAATTCTGGAGACAGTATGTTGCAAATCCAAAATAATCAGTAAGGACTTATGAGGGCAGGTTGTCACAGGAAACAAAATAACAATGCCCTAAAATGTGAGGAATAGTCTACAACTGATGTATGGCCATTCTTCGCACTTTCGCCTATTGAGGAGGAGGTCTCTAAATCTCCATGTGGCCACTGGTTCTTAGGGTTTACCCACACTTCCAATAGCATGTGGACTTCACTGGTCCCAGTTTTTGGGAATCCCCATGTCCTCATTTCCACTACCTTGGTGGCTGCCTGTGCAACAGCATCCTTCTGTTAATGAAAGTCAGGCAGAGGCATTCTCTATTAAGGGAATTACCCACTTTGGAGGACATCATACTTAACTCGAGTGATTGCACTACTACTACTACTATGTAAATCATAGTATTAGAGCATTAGTGGGTGAGTTCCAATTGTCCAATACTTACCTAAATATCTCTGTTATTTTTGACTGCAGCTTTGCAATTGGCTCCAAACATTCACCATCTGAACAAAGTTATAAATAACTTGAGTCTGTGTCCTCCCAAAGTGGATTGTGCCTTTCAAATCAGAGTCAAGAGCAAGGTCCTCACCAGAGATTTTCTCTTCCATTCATCATTGGTTTAAGCACAGAAGATTTAAACACAATCAAAACAAAATTCTGCAGCACCTCTTGTGACTCTAGGACATTTTGAACTGGCTCACAGCCAACAAAAACTTTCAAAGCATCATCAATTTAGAAGCAGCCCTTCTATCCTCTGCAAGAAGAGGTTTATTCATATATGAGATATTTTATAGTTGTTGGTGGTCCGAGGTGTTTAGGAGTAGAGAATGGTTCTCCAAAATAAAGCAGCTCATGGATGGTACAAGGTCAAGAATTGCAGCCAATATCTTCGTAGGTTGGGAGTGTACTATATCCCCATACTTCCTGAAATGGGAAGATGGCGATGCGACGCAGCTCGCAGCGGCCACTCCAGTGGTGATGTCCATTATTTGTCAAGTAGGGTGCTGTGCACAATCCTGATTTGATGGAAACAGACGTGAGAGCACGGAGGAACATCTGGTGAAACTTCTGAAATGCCTGCTTCGCTGCTGTTGCTAACTGTGTGGTCCAGAATCTCCAGAGGAGAAGGCCCCGAGACTTTAGCTTTGCTTGTTGCTCAGCGGCTGGGGTGGGGTCGAAGCGCTGGGCAGAGGATGGTGCTCGGAGAGGCTGTGTCGGAGGGGCTGGTTGGAGGCTCGAAGTTTTCAGACGGACTCAGAGTCCGCTGCGGTCGGGTGCTTCCAATGGTGCTGCATCGGCGAGTTGGCGGCGCTTGGAGGTTCATGGCGGGGAAAGCTCCTCCCTTCTGCCGCCTGCGTGGGATGATGAGTCTATCGGGACTTTGAGACTTTTTTTTTCACTGTGCCCATGGTTTGCTCTTTATCAAATTATGGTATTGCTTTGCACTGTTGTAACTATATGTTATAATTATGTGGTTTTGTCAGTTTAGTCTTGGCTTGTCCTGTGTTTTCTTGTGATATCATTCTGGAGGAATGTTGTAACATTTTTTAATGCATGCATTTCTAAATGACAATAAACAAAAATTGAAATGAATTGAACTGAAAATTATAACAGCACAAGCTTACAGCTCCTTAAATGCATTTAGTTTTCTAACTCTCTGCCTTGTAGAGCAGCTTTGAAATCGTGTTGGTTGTAACCTTTGAGTGTTAATTAAAATTAATATAGCCCAAGACTTCATACTGCCCAGGTCATTGTAGTTTGACCATCCTCGCTCATTTTCTGCCAAGAATTTCTAAGGGAAGTCTATTTCAACATTGTAAATAGCAAATGCTGGAAACCTGATGTGCTTCAGTATTCAACAGAGGCCCACACATCAATTTACTCATTAATAGCAATTGGCAAGGGTTGCAGAAGGGAGAGAGAAGTCTTTCTGTAAAGTAATTCTATACTTTACAGAAATTCTGTAGTTCCTTTTGTACGAATTTCTCTTTCTTAAAAGAAGTGACATTAAATGAGCATTGTTTATGAACCAAATATTTACTGCTAATTTGCTGAAAGTGAGCAGAGAACCAACACTGATGATGATTTAATGGCCTGTTGGCAGCTGTAGAGTTTAGGAATCATCTTTCGTGAATGCCACTCTGCTCAGCCAGTCTTGGACAGGAGCCACTGGAGAAACAAAAGTGAAAAGCACTTCCAAATAACTTATTGTGAAGCACATCAGAAAGTATGCCAGAATGTGCTTATAACCTTCCATAACTCCACCTTTACCTTCAAGTGGCAATATCTGTGTATCTTTTCTCCTTACTTAATATGCCATTGTAATTTCCATCTCTGTTAATCCTCCCTGTACAGATATTTGCAAATTTAGCCTCTGATTTTAAATTCGGATCCTGCTGCCTTTGAAGCTTCCATTTGTAGGACTCGTGGACAAAACGCATGACGTTGCAAAGGGCAGGATTTTGCTGCCTGTGCTTGGCAGTTTAGTCAGATCTAACAGTGCTCAGACAGTGAATCTGCATGAGGTCCTGAACTTCCCATGTTCACAATGGACCTCCATGTTCCTTCCACACACAGAAAGGTTGTGAAAGTTGCATCTGACATCATTCACTCCCGTGTGGCAAAACAAAACAGTGCCATGGATTCTGTAGGATCTGAGAACTTGATGATTTCAGTGGGGATTGCCGGTTAAAGATTTAAAAGGCTCTGCAACATTGAGTAATTTTTCTTTAACTGTTATGCTCTTAATTGCCTTTAAAATCTTTAATTATTAACTTCAATTTTGATAGTTGTTAAATGTAACCAGATCATTTTAAAACTGCTGAAATTACTCAGGCTTCACATCTGGCAAAGTCCCATCCCAGCTTCCGGAGAGTATCAGCAGAGCCAAGACGGCATCTTATTGCATTGCCCTAGGCAATGGGTGGTCACTGCACTCAGCTGCAGAGGGTAGTGAGGTAGGTTCATTTGCCACGGGTAAGTGCGGTATGGGAGATAGCAAGGGTGACTCTAGGCAGGGTTAGGACACTGAAGTGGATCAATCCAGCAAAATCTGTTCCCCAGAACTCTACATAAGTGAAAGAAGTCAATAGTCAATTGTTCATTAGTGAAAAACTACTACTACTACGTCGGCCTACTACTGCTACTAGGGGGCCGGCGTTGGGCACGATGACGGACTCTCCACTTCTCCCTCTCCCTCATCAGTGTGTTCAGTTCATCTACATTAGCCACACCGCTGTCTTCTAGGAGCATGTTGTCTATATTCTTGGGAGGGCGCCCAGGGTTCATCCTCCCGTGCTTGGGCTCCCATATGATGACTAGGCTGGCAGGTAGCTCGGGGTGGCGTAGACAGTGCCCCGCTAGTTGCAGTCTTCTCGCCTCGATTTTAGTGGAGAACATCAGTAGGTTGTAATAGAGCTCGACATTCGTCTGTGCTGTTGCCAACACATCAAGAGCCATCCGGAGCATTCGTGTATAGCAACCATCTAGAGACTTTGGCATCGTCTTGGTGAGTGTCCACGTCTCGCATCCGTATGTCAGAATGGACTCTATGACTGCTATGAAAATCCTCTTTTTAAGCCCTTTGGTCAGGTTTGACTTCCAGATTTCCTTCATGTCGTTCATAGCCCTCCATGCCAGCGCTTTCTGTATCTTTATGTCCTTCTCCGAACTCATCATTCTTGACCCGAGGTACTTGTAGTCGAAGACTTTCTTAATGGTATCATCTTTACGGTCTTGAGAGTACCTTTGTCGCAGTTAAACGCGTTACTGAAAAACCCATCTCATTAATTCCACTCCCGTCATTACTCCCTGCATATTCCCCTTTCTGATGTTTCATTTTTGAAAGTTTACATTCAATTTGTTCCATTGCCCTTTTACGCAGAGTAATACAGATCAAGGCAACTCTCTTTATTTTGCTTTATTTAGATATATAGGTGATAATAATAAACCAATACTAATACCCACTTTCTTTAGCTGCAGACCCTCCAGCAATTTAAGCCATTCTTCTTTACCCAGGCCCACAACCATTCTGATTTTGAACAGATCCATTTACTATCTTTGATCTAAGCAGATCAGCCACTGCCTTTCCAGACTCTCATGAAGAATCTCCTCTCTCTCTCTGTCTCTGAACTCTCACAAGATCTTGAAATCCTAATTGCAGCAATCCTAATTTTAGTTGAGACATGCATTTCTCAATGTAGTTTCCTTTGTTGAAGGTACAGTGGACATTCTCATTTTAAGTCATGCCTTCTGAGATGTACAATGACTTAAAGCTACCCTAGAGAGTTACAGTTTGAGATATGCAATCAACAGTTGAGAATCTGATTGAAGTGATCAGTTATCCGTTATTAATTATTGGAAGTGTTTTACATTTTTTTGCATTGATGTGAACATTCTGGAGAAATCAGCTGCAGTTTGCTCATTCTGTGAACTTTAATGCAGATGTTCAGTCTGTGAAGCTGGCTAAACACAACGCACAGCTCCAGATATATGTAACAACGAATAACATCTTTGGGACTTAGTGTGTCATGGTTATACACGGGATGAAGACAAAGGACACAACAGCATGTTAGATATGTAATGTGTATTAAAGTAATGAAACATCAAGAAGGAGGATTACTTTGACAATGAGCAACATAAATAAATATTAGGAATAGTAAACGGACATGAGCTAATTTAAAATAATAGGTCAGCAAAGAGGAAATGGGTGAAAGACCGGAATTTAGAGAGAGAGTTGCAGAGATTAGGAATTTGGCAACGAGATATGGCCAGCTGCGATGGAGTGATATAAATTGCATAATGGTGCACAAGGGGTTAGAATTGAACCGGATAAAGAATTTATACAGTCATGGGGCAGGAGGCACATACTGAGATTGTGGGACCAGACTACAGAAAGATTTGTAAATGGGGGGGGGCGGGTTTTAAAGATCTAAATTTTTAAATGCAAGGAAGCAAATTGAAGCTTTCCTTCCCGAGACAGAAGAAACTAAAGAGAAAGAGCTGGTATGGTTATTCATAACCTTTAGACAGCTCCTGACATTTGCCTAAAATTATGTGGCATCTTGTTGGTTTGCTATACTAGGCAATCATTTTTTGTTTATTTAGAGCCCCAGTTTTGAAATTGAACATGTGCATCTTGTGAAGATGTGGAGCAGATGATGCCAGCCATTCTATAACCCCATCTTCCCCTTTTGAACTTTCTAGGTCTAGAAAGTGACTGTCATTAAACTTACAGTGTCCAAACTCATCCGCTAATCCACAAAGCTTTAGGATTTGCGAGGAATCTGGAGCACCCAGAGGAAACCCACAGAGTCAGGAGAACATACAATCTCCACATAGAGATAGATTAGTAAATTTGGTAAATTTATTTATTTTTGTCACATTACTGAAGCATAGTGAAAAGCTTGTTTTACAGACTGTCCATATAGATCAACTCATTACAATAGTGCAATGAGGTAGTGCAAGGGAAAACTATAACAGAGTGCAGAATAAAGTGTTACAGTACAGAGAAAGTGCAGTGCAGGTAGACAGTAAGTTGCAAGGTCACAACGATGTCAATTGAGAGGTCAAGAGGATATCTTATGTTGATCACCTATAACTGTATCAAGAGGGCCTCATTGCAAGGGTGTCTCAGCCAGCCCTGTGACCCTCCTGCTAGGTTGACTGGTGATAACTGTTAGGGACCTTCACTGACTGCAGTGGAGGCCTAAAGGCTGATGCAGTCCATAGCTGAAAGGTTCATGGGGTGGAGTTACAAGGCTGAGTCTCCTGGCTCTCCTCACAACACATCTTGACTTCATTTTGCTGCTTGGTTTCCCAGAGACAGTCAGTCAGCTGAAACAAGTCGATCAATGTCACCATTGGAATGGAAGTGAAATGGGCCACCTGGGTTCAGCTGGGCAGGGATACAGTCTCTATATTTCACCAGTCCATGTCCTTTGTTTTGGTGTGAATGAGTGGTTATAACAGAACCTTAAGGCTTAGGCTTCTTTGCTTCTGTTGTGAGCTAGAAGGAGTTAGTGGAGCTCCTCCTGTCATATTATCACCAGATGACAGAAGGCAGCTGAGGTATAAGTATGCAATGTTCAACAATCCATTCCCAGAGAATATTAGACCTTTTGGCTAGTGTTGTGAATCCTCTGTCACTTTAGGCTTTTAAGAAGGAGTTAGATGGATTATTGAGTGGAGAGAAAATCACATTTTACAGAATGTGCTAATAATTATTTCTTTTGAAAGGTTACTTATCTGAAACATAGAAAACATAGAAACATAGAAAATAAGTGCAGGAGTAGGCCATTTGGCCCTTCGAGCCTGCATCGCCATTCAGTGGTGATCATCCAACTCAGAACCCTGTACCTGCCTTCTCTCCATACCCCCAGACCCCTTTAGCCACAAGGGCCATATCTAACTCCCTCTTAAATATAGCCAATGAACTGGCCTCAACTGTTTCCTGTGGCAGAGAATTCCACAGATTCACCACTCTCTGTGTGAAGAAGTTTTTCCTCATCTCGGTCCTAAAAGGCTTCCCCTTTATCCTCAAACTGTGACCCCTCTTTCTGGACTTCCCCAACTTCAGGAACAATCTTTCTGCATCTAGCCTGTCCAATCCCTTTAGGATTTTATATGTTTCAATCAGATCCCCCCTCAATCTTCTAAATAAAGAAACATCAGCTCTGTTCTCTCTCATCAGATGCTGCCTGACCCACTGATTATCTCCAGGGTACTTTGTTCTTAAGATTAGTGTAAGTAGAATTCATGATTAAGAGAACTTCCCAAACTAGCTTCACTGACCTGAAGGAAAACAAAGGTCTTTCTCAGATTTTCTTCCTCCTGACCTTGGGTTTTTGCACCTCATGATATTCATTTCTCAGGACATAACATGATTTCTTGTGGGTGGTGTTTGGCATAATGTATCATAACAGTATGAATCAAGTTATGTCCCTATGACCATCAATGCTTATTTCGAGGTTGTGTTTAAATACTTCACAGGGATACCCTTGAGAAGAGGCAGCACTGAATTAATGCAAGTGTGAAACTTAGAAGAATGACAGACTGGTCTGGCAAAAGTTTTAAGATTTGGCAGTATCCAAACCAAGTGATTACATTAAAGGGGTCTCAAGTAGTTAGAGGTTAAGAGGAGAGGACTTGGACGTCAGGGTAGTGGAAGACCTAACATTTGGTTTAGTGGAAGATGGGAAACTGGTCAACATGCCAAAAGAATATCAGAATCCAGAGATGGTGAATGCATGGGTGAGTATTCATTGATGAACCGAAGTAAGGCAGAAGGGATCAATACTACAGAGATGGAACTTGAGAGTTTCTGTACTAATGTGACCTCAGTAAATCAGCTGAGCTTTAAATAGATTATCCAAGCTGTGAATTGTGGGGTAGAAATTCATCCTCGCTTGCTGGATCTAACCTTAGTAAAGTAGTATCTTTACAATGTACTTTATTTCCAAAATCTGAATCCAATGAAGACATTCCAATGTGTGAACGCCTCCAGGCTCTGCGTTTTTGGACCAAGGGTGAATTCTTGAGATGTTTAACTTGGACAGAGTAAAAATCTGAAATTAATGGGCAGTTGGCAAAAGTACACTGGCATCTCCCTCTCAACCACCTTATTGCGAATCACTGCAGCTCAGCCGGGCCTGGGAATCGGGCAAGGCAGAGCCAGCGGTAGTTGAATAAAACCTGAAGCTGTGTCTTCAAAAAGTCACGCTCAACTTGTAGGGGATTGAAGAGAATCTAGATCTGAAAGTGATCCCATGAACTCTGCATAATCAGATCCAAGAATGGTCAAAGGTGCTTTATACAGTGGTGTCCTTGAATATTGCAGCTGTGCTCTGTAATACAGGGTACTGGAGTAATCAGAAGATTGTGTACCACAGGATCTGGAAGTGATCACAAAGCGGTATCCTAAAGTGATTGGAGATATTCCGTATGTTGACATTTCGGGCCGAACCCGTTCGGCAGAACCTGCCAAAGGGTTTTGGAGTGAAATGTTGACTGTACTTGTTTCCATAGATGCTGCCTAGCCTGCTGAGTTCCCATGGCATGTTGTGTGTATTGCTCAGATTTCCAGCATCTGAAGATTTTCTCTTGTTTTTGCTAAGGAAAGATACGGTAGCATTGGAGAGGATTCAAAAGAGGTTCACAAGGATAATTCCGGGAATGAAAAGATTATCATACGAGGAATGTTTGATGGCTCTAGGTCTTTACTCGCTGGAATTTAGAAGGATGAGGGGGGGATCGCATTGAAACCGTATGAATGTTGAAAGGCCTAGAAAGGGTAGATGTGGAAGGGATGTTTTTTATGGTGGGGTTGTCTAGGACAAGAGGGCTCAACCTCAGGCTAGAGGGGTGTCGATTTAAAATATGGAGAAATTTCTTTAGCCAGAGGATGGTGAATTTGCGGAATTTGTTACCACAGGCAGCTGTAGAGATCATGCCATTGGGTGTATTTAAGGCAAAGATTGATAGGTTCTTGATCGGCTATGGCATCAAAGGCTACGGGGAGAAGGCTGGGGAGTGGGGCTGAGGAGTGGAAAAATAATGATCAGCCGTGATTGAATGGTGGAGCAGACTCGATTGGCCAAATAGCTTAATTCTGATCCTGTATCTTATGGTCTTATTGTCCAACCAATCTTATGTAATTTTTTGAGGAAGTTAAGAAAGTTGATGAAGGGAAGGCAGTGGATCTTGTCTACATGGACTTTAGCAAGGCCTTTGACAATGTCCTGCATAGGAGGCTGGTCAAGAAATTTCAGTCGCTTGCCATTCAGGATGAGTTAGTAAATTGCATTAGATACTGGCTTTGTGGGAGAAGCCAGTGAGTGGCAGTAGATGGTTGCCACTCTGACTAGGCCTGTGATGAGTGAAGTGCACAGGATCTGTAATGTATGGATCTATTTCTTTTACAGCAATGATTCCCCAGCCCCCCAGCACGATGTATTGATCTGTTGTCTGCTCATGCGCTGTGGTCTACGCATGCACATTGTTCTCTCTCTCTCGCTGCAATGTGGATACATCAATTAAAGCCATCTCCCGCGTGCGTGCTTTTATTTATTGTTATGTTGTTGCGCACAGACACAACAGATTCAGTGCTGGGTCCATTGTTGTTTGTCACCTGTATCAATGTTCTGGATGCTACTGTGGTTAACTGGATCAGCAAATTTGTGGATGACACCAAGATTGAAGATGTAGTGGACAGCAAGGAAGAGTATTAGAGCTTCCAGCAGGATATAGATCAGCTGGAAATATGGGCTGAAAAACAGCAGGTGGAATTTAATGCAGACCTATGCGATGTGTTGCACCACTAAGACAAACCAGGGTAGGTTTTACAAGGTGAATGGTAGGGTACTGAAGAATGTGGTAGAACAAGGGGATCTGAGAATACAGGTCCACAAATCATTGAAAGTTGTGACACAGGTAGATGGCATCTTAAAGAAGGCTTTTGGCATATTAGCCTTCCTAAATCAAAGTACTGAGTACAGGAGATGGGATATTATGTTGAAGTTGTATAAGATGTTGGAGAGGCCTAATTTTGAGTATAGTGCACAGTTTTGGTCACCTACCTACAGGAAAGATATAAATAAGGCTGAAAGAGTACGGAGAAAATTTACAAGGAATTTGCCAGGACTCAAGGAAAGGTTGAATAGAGTAGGATTTTATTTCTTGGAATATAGAAGATCAGAGGAGATTTAATAGAGGTATACAAAATTATGAGGGGTATAGAAAGGGTGATCCAGCTGATGGTGCGGTGGCATCAGCGTCAGACTTCGGGATGAAAGGTCCCGAGTTCGAATCCAGCCAGCTCCCCTGCACACTTTCCATCCGTGCTGGTTTACGAGCTGGTAATCTCTTTGGGAACTCACCTGGCAGGAGGTAATGGCAAACCACTGCTGTAACTTGCCTCGTACGCGGTTCCCCACTACGTCAGAGAGGTGTGGAGGGAAATCGTCCGCTAACCGGAGAAACTCCCGATGTGACGTACCTTTCCTTTCCATTGAAAGCGTGACTACATACAGGCTTTTTCCACTGAGGTTGAGTGGGGCTACAACTAGAGGTCATATGTTAAGGGTGAAAAGTGAGATGTTTAAGGGGATCATGAGAGGAAATGTTTTCACTCAGGGGTGCTGTGAGAGTGTGCGATGAGCTGCCAGCACAAGCGAAGTTTGAATAGCTACACGGATGGAGGGCTATGGTCTGGGTGCAGTTTGATGGGACTAGGCATTTTATATAGGCATGGATTAGACGGGCTGAAGGGCCTGTTTCTGATCTGTACTTCTCTATGACTCTATGAGTCTCTGTGGGTGTATTCTCTGTAAAAAGACCTGGAACATTTGGACTCTACCCTGAATATCTATGTAGATCTAGGAGAGATCTGGGTGACGTTCTCGGCATAGCATCTAACGATCAGTCTTCAGGCATCCGAGCTGATCGCCTGTTCACCATTCTTTGTTGCCATGTCTTTGGTTTCTTAATTCTCCCTCTCTCTGCCATCGCGTTATTGGCGTTTTAGCATTGCTTTTTGACCACCTCAGTTTGGGCTATAATCTTGGCACCTTTCTGTTACACTGATCCGTATTTATTGTTGTATTTATTATTCCCACGTGTGCTGTTTACTTGTCGGCTTCTCATGAGCGCAGGAGTTCATTGCAGGCTACTGAATATGGCAATAAACCAATCTGAATCTGAAATTGGTCTCTGTGTGCTATACATATGTTATATATTTTCAGAGATAGGGATCCCGATGTAGCTTGTGCTGGAGCACTTTCTTCGGCTGTGTTTACTGATCTCCCTGACGACATGCCGGGCTGGCATTCTGCACGCCACAGTGTTGACACCTGGCAGATAGATATGCAGCCTCTGTGTGAAAGGCAGCGATGATCCCACGCTCTCCCATCCCCTTCGCTGAGCTGAACTGATTCTCAACAAGTCGATCACCAACGCGCAGTTTAAATTGTCTAGCCTGGTTGCAGACAGTTTAGCTGAGTTTCTGCTCTACATAGGCGAAGTGCCACTCTGAAGTATTTTCAGGGAGGTGCAGTGAGCAGATGAAATAGGTTTCAGCTGGAAGAGAGGGCTGGAGGAAGTGGTGTGATTTTACTGGCTGCTGCCGCTGTACTCTCTATAGGAAGTACTATCAGAGTGGATGAATGTGAGTCTGTCTGAGCCCACAGCCCAGTAACAGAGGACTTTTATACAGCTCCTCGCCACATGCACAAAGACTCGCTGTGCTGGAGTGGAGCTCAAACACTAGGGCACCAGTTTTGCGGCTGCTCTGCTCGACTCGCACAGATTGCTTGCATTTTTTTTCGGTGAACCGGTTGCATGAAAGCTTGCAGGCATCAGTTTGTAGGCTGTAGACGTGCAAATAAATGTGTGCACCATGCCTCACGTGAGGCAGTGCACTTCAAAAACTGGCAAATTATTCTGGCATCTGGAAAACGTATTTCAGAAAGAACAGAGGGAAAATAATGAATCACTTACAAAATAATCAGAGGGTCAGGGGCAAACCACAATTAAAAAGGACTGAGTAAATGCGAAACGATCAAAAGAGTAAAAATTGCTGGGAGTTATGCTTCAGTTCTGTAAAATATTGGTTACTTAATTTCCATGAGATTTCATTTGTGAAAACAGCACCTTAAAAAAGATATACACACAGATGCCACTTTATTAGGTACCTCCTGTATCAAATAAAGTGACCACTGAGTGTATGTTCATGGTCTTCTGCTGCTGCAGCCCATCCACTTCAAGGCTCGACATGTTGTGGCTTCAGAGATGCCCTTATGCACACCACTGCTGTAACGTGTGGTTACTTGAGTTGTGGTCACTTTCTTGTCAGCTTGAACCAGTCTGGCCATTCTCCTCTGACCTCTCTCATTGACAAGTCCATTTCATCGACTGGATATTTTTTTTGTTCCGCTGTTGCACCCATTTTCTTGAAACTCTAGAGACTCTTGTGCATGAAAATCTCAGGAGATCACCATTTCCGAGGTGCTCAAACCACCTTGTCTAGCATGAACAGTCAAAGTCACTTAGATCACATTTCTTCCCCATTCTGATGTTCGGTCTGAATAACAACTGAACCTCTTGACCATGTCTGCATTCTTCTATGCATTGAGTTGCTGCCGCATGACATTTGCATTAATGAGCAGGTGTACAGGTCTACTTAATATAGTGGCCACTGAGTGTATATCAAAATTCAAAGTAAATTTATTATCAAAGTACATATAAGTCCCCATATACAATCCAGAGATTTAATTTCTTGTGAACATAATAAATCTATAGAATAATAAATATACCAGGGGCTAATTTATCAAGAGAAACCACATCAACTTGGGCATTCAACCAGTGTGCAAAAGACAACAAACTGTGCAAATACAAAAAGAAAGAAATAATTATAAAAATAAATAAGCAATAAAATATTAAGAACATGAGATGACAATTCCCTGAAAATGAATCCATCGATTGTGGGAACAGTTCAAGTGAAGTTGACTGAATCTGATTGTTGAGGGGTAATAACTGTTCCTGAACCTGGTGGGGTGGGTCATGAAGCTCCTGTACCTTCTTCCTGATGGCAGCAGTGAGAAGAGAACATCCCCTGGGTGGTGAGGGTCTCTGATGATGGATGCTGCTTTCCTGCGACAGCATTTCATGTAGATGTGCTCAATGGTAGTGAGGGCTTTACCCGTGATGGAATTTGCTGCATCCATTACTTTTTGTAGGATTTTCATTTAAGGGCATTGGTGTGTCCATGCCAGGCTGTGATGCAGCCAGTCAATATACTCTCCACACTACATCTATAGAAATTTGTCAAAATTTGGAACAGAGGTGTGAAACTTAATCAGTGCCTAAAGGGGGGTAAATTATCAGGGGAAGCATCAGCTTGTATTTCCTCCAGATAGTTTTCTTCTTTTTTGGGATTTAAGCATCAACGGCAAGGCCGAAATTTATTGCTCAACCGCAATTACCTCTGGACTAAATAAGCAGGTAAGGCATTTCAGAATTAATTTTTCTTTTCTGAAAAATAAAACAAAAATATGAGTTACTGCTTATGGTGGGGTTTGGATGTGGTGCTGGTAGGCGCAACACTCAGAAAACATTAACTCCATTAAAACAGAGGGCTATGGGTAGGCCTAGGTAGTTGTAAGGTAAGGATATGTTTGGCACAGCTCTGTGGGCCGAAGGACCTGTATTGTGCTGTAGGTTTTCTATGTTTCTATGTTTTTATATTTCCACTTGGCTAATTTCCACTGGACAGTCAGGCTCTGCTTACTCCCCACCTACTTACCCAGTGAAGGAGTGGAGCTTTGAGGCTTTGACTCGAGAGATTCTGGCAGTTTTGGCAGTTGGTCTGTGCAATCAAGTCAATCAAGATTTGAACAGATCAGCAGTAAGCCGTTAATTAGACAATCAAGATTTGAGTAGCTCAGACTCAGCAGAAAGCAGCTGATTGGGCAGTCGAGGTCAGGTGACCAAACATTTTGAAAAGCTCAAACAGATAAATAGAGGGGTAGCTCAAGCGAAGCGGCAAGTGGAAAGCGGCCAGAGCGTGAGTGGGCCAGTGAAGGAGTGGAGCTTTGAGGCTTTGACTCGAAGAGGCGGAGGACAAGCTAGCTCGCAGTTAGTTTTTACAATGTCTCCTGAGACGGTGATGTGCCTCTCATGTGAGATGTGGCAGTCTTGGGAGAAGGCCCCTCTCCCGCAGAGTCACATCTGCCAGAAGTGCATACTGTGTAAGGAATCTGGAGCAGCAGCTGGACGACCTTCGACTCATAAGGGAGAATGAGGCAATCATAGATGAGAGCTACAGGGAGGTAGTCACACCTAGGCTGTCAGAAGCAGGTCGTTGGGTGACAGTCAGAGGGGGGAAAGCGAAGGTGAGCAGACAGGTAGTGCAGAGCACCCCTGTAGCCATTCCCCTGAATATTAAGTTTACCGTCCTGGATACTGTTGGCGGGGACAACCGACCAGGTGTGAGCCACGGTGGCAGGGCCTCCGGCACTGTGTCTGGCCCTGTGGTGCAGAAAGGTGGGACCGAGAAGAGGAGAGCTGTCGTCATTGGAGACTCTATAGTCAGGGGAGCAGACAGGAGATTTTGTGGATGTGAGAAGGACACCCGCATGGTTTGTTGCCTCCCGGGTGCCAGGGTCTGGGATGTCTCTGAGCGGGTGCACGACATCCTGGTACGAGAGGGAAAGCAACCAGAAGTCGTGATACATGTTGGGACCAACGACATAGGCAGGAAGAGGGATGAGGTCCTGAAGTGTGAGTTTCGGGAACTAGGCAGAAGGCTGAAGAACAGGACCTCAAGGGTGACATTCTCAGGATTGCTGCCAGTGCTACATGACAGAGATAGTAAGAATTGGAGGAGATGGCAGTTGAATGTGTGGCTGAGGAGTTGGTGCAGGGAACAGGGTTTTAGATTTTTAGATCATTGGGATCTCTTCTGGGGAAGGTTGGACCTGTACAGATTGGATGGGTTGCACCTGAACTCGAGGGGGAGCAATATCCTTGCAGGTAGGTTTGCTAGCATGGTTCGGGAGGGTTTAAACTAATTTGCGAGGGAGATAGGACCCAGAGCAATAGAGCAGTGAAAGAAGTGTATGGAGTAAAGCCAGATCTAACTTACAGAGAGGCTTTGAGGAAAGAGAAGCAAAATAAACGGTGTAAAGACAGTAAGGTAGAAGGGCTGAAATGTGTGTACCTCAATGCAAGAAGCATCAGGAACAAAGGTGATGAACTGAGAGCTTGGATACATACATGGAATTATGATGTACTGGCCATTACAGAGACTTGGCTGGCACCAGGCAGGAATGGATTCTCAGTATTCCTGGATTTCAGTGCTTTAAAAGGGATAGAGAGGGCGGAAAAAGGGGAGGAGGGGTGGCATTACTGGTCAGGGATACTATTACAGCTACAGAAAGGGTGGGTAATGTAGCAGGATCCTCTTTTGAGTCAATATGGGTGGAAGTCAGGAACAGGAAGGGAGCAGTTACTCTACTGGGAGTATTCTATAGGCCACCTGGTAGCAGCAGAGATATAGAGGAGCAGATTGGGAGGCAGATTTTGGAAAGGTGCAAAAATAACAGGGTTGTTATCATGGGTGACTTTAACTTCCCTAATATTGATTGGCACCTGATTAGTTCCAAGGGTTTAGATGGGGCAGAATTTGTTAAGTGTGTCCAGGATGGATTCCTGTCACAGTATGTGGACAGGCCGACCAGGGGGAATGCCATACTAGATGTAGTACTAGGTAATGAACCGGGTCAGGTCATAGATCTCTCAGTGGGTAAGCATCTGGGGGGACAGTGACCACCGCTCCCTGGCCTTTAGCATTATCATGGAAAAGGATAGAATCAAAGAGGACAGGAAAATTTTTAATTGGGGAAAGGCAAATTATGAGGCTATAAGGCTAGAACTTGCGGGTGTGAATTGGGATGATGTTTTTGCACAGAAATGTACTATGGACATGTGGTCGATGTTTAGAGATCTCTTGTGGGATGTAAAGGATAAATTTGTCCCGGTGAGGAAAATAAAGAATGGTAGGGTGAAGGAACCATGGATGATAAGTGAGGTGGAAAATCTAGTCAGGTGGAAGAAGGCAGCATACATGAGGTTTAGGAAGCAAGGATCAGATGGGTCAATTGAGGAATATAGGGAAGCAAGAAAGGAGCTTAAGAAGGGGCTGAGAAGAGCAAGAAGGGGGTACGAGAAGACCTTGGCGAGTAGGGTAAAGGAAAACCCCAAGGCATTCTTCAATTATGTGAAGAAAAAAAGGATGACAGGAGTGAAGGTAGGACGATTAGAGATAAAGGTGGGAAGATGTGCCTGGAGGTTGTGGAAGTGAGCGAGGTCCTCAATGAATACTTCTCTTCAGTATTCACCAATGAGAGGGAACTTGATGATGGTGAGGACAATATGAGTGAGGTTGATGTTCTGGAGCACATTGATATTAAGGGAGAGGAGGTGTTGGAGTTGTTAAAATAGATTAGGACAGATAAGTCCCCGGAGCCTGACGGAATATTTCCCAAGCTGCTCCACAAGGCAAGAGAAGAGATTGCTGAGCCTCTGGCTAGGACCTTTATGTCCTCGTTGTCCACAGGAATGGTACCGGAGGATTGGAGGGAGGCGAATGTTGTTCCCTTGTTCAAAAACTGTAGTAGGGATAGTCCGGGTAATTATAGACCAGTGAGCCTTACGTCTGTGGTGGGAAAGCTGTTGGAAAAGATTCTTAGAGATAGGATCTATAGGCATTTAGAGAATCATGGTCTGATCAGGGACAGTCAGCATGGCTTTGTGAAGGGCAGATCGTGTCTATCAAGCCTGATAGAGTTCTTTGAGGAGGTGACCAGGCATATAGATGAGGGTAGTGCAGTGGATGTGATCTATATGGATTTTAGTAAGGCATTTGACAAGGTTCCACACGGTAGGCTTATTCAGAAAGTTAGAAGGCATGGGATCCAGGGATGTTTGGCCAGGTGGATTCAGAATTGGCTTGCCTGCAGAAGGCAGAGGGTGGTGGTGGAGGGAGTACATTCAGATTGGAGTATTGTGACTAGTGGTGTCCCACAAGGATCTGTTCTGGGACCTCTACTTTTCATGATTTTTATTAACGACCTGGATGTGGGGGTAGAAGGGTGGGTTGGTAAGTTTGCAGATGACACAAAGGTTGGTGGTGTTGTAGATAGTGTAGAGGATTGTCAAAGATTGCAGAGAGACATTGATAGGATGCAGAAGTGGGCTGAGAAGTGGCAGATGGAGTTCAACCTGGAGAAGTGTGAGGTGGTACACTTTGGAAGGACAAACTCCAAAGCAGAGTACAAAGTAAATGGCAGGATACTTGGTAGTGTGGAGGAGCAGAGGGATCTCGGGGTACATGTCCACAGATCCCTGAAAGTTGCCTCACAGGTGGATAGGGTAGTTAAGAAAGCTTATGGGGTGTTAGCTTTCATAAGTCGAGGGACAGAGTTTAAGAGTCGTGATGTAATGATGCAGCTCTATAAAACTCTGGTTAGGCCACACTTGGAGTACTGTGTCCAGTTCTGGTCACCTCACTATAGGAAGGATGTGGAAGCATTGGAAAGGGTACAGAGGAGATTTACCAAGATGCTGCCTGGTTTAGAAAGTATGCATTATGATCAGAGATTAAGGGAGCTAGGGCTTTACTCGTTGGAGAGAAGGAGGATGAGAGGAGACATGATAGAGGTGTACAAGATAATAAGAGGAATAGATAGAGTGGATAGACAGCACCTCTTCCCCAGGGAACCACTGCTCAATACAAGAGGACATGGCTTTAAGGTAAAGGGTGGGAAGTTCAAGGGGGATATTAGAGGAAGGTTTTTTACTCAGAGTGGTTGGTGCGTGGAATGCACTGCCTGAGTCAGTGGTGGAGGCAGATACACTAGTGAAGTTTAAGAGACTACTAGATAGGTATATGGAGAAATCTAAGGTGGGGGCTTATATGGAAGGCAGGGTTTGAGGGTCGGCACAACATTGTGGGCCGAAGGGCCTGTACTGTGCTGTACTATTCTATGTTCTATGTTCAAACAATGTGAAGCTGAGCTGTTATTATGAATCACCAATGGAGGAGTGACCAACCATTCAGTTACCTTGACAACATTTCATCCAGTCTGGCTAAAGTTGCACGTGTTCCTTCTCTGAAGCAGACTGATGAACCAGATGGATTTTTATGACCATCCAGCTGTTCTGTAGTGATCATTACTAATGATTAATAATAATTCAACGTGACAGGATTTGAACTCCGGTCCTTGGGCTGATGCTCTAGGCCTCTGGATAAGTAGCCTTGTAACAAAACCATCCCATCACCGGCATGCCCTTTGTTATATATTCAGTTCAGGTCCATTGATGACATTGACCAGTTCAGTGGGCAAGTCTTATAACTTTTGTTAGTTAAGTACCTGTAAAACGGGTGGAGGAAGCAATGACATACAAAATGTTAGCAGAACTCAGCAGGCCAGGCAGCATCTATGGAGGGGACTCGGCAGTCCCGGTAGTATTGATGGAGGGTAACTCAGGAGGTCAGGCAGTGTCTATGGAGGGAAACTCAGGAGGCCAGGCAGCATCTGTGGAGGGAAATTCAGGAGGTCAGGCAGCGTTTATGGAGGGAACTCAGCAGTCCCAGCAGTCCCGGCAGTACCTGTGGAGGGAAACTTAGGAGGTCAGATGCCATCTATGGAGGGAACTCAGCAGACCTGGCAGCATCTATAGAGAGAAATAAGCAGTCAAAATATTAGTCATAGTCATACTTTATTGATCCCGAGGGAAATTGGTTTTCGTTACAGTTGCACCATAAATAATTAAATAGTAATAAAACAATAAATAATTAAATAGTAATATGTAAATTATGCCAGGAAATAAGCCCAGGACCAGCCTATTGGATTGACTATTTATTCCCCTCCATAGATGCTGCTCGAAATACTGAGTTCCTCCAGCATTTTGTGTGTGTTGCTCAAGATTTCCAGAATCTCTTGTGTCGAACTTTTTTGACATTTTCTGTAGTGTGAGTTAGAACAGGGAGATCTTTAGGCCTTACAAAGAAAACTCATGAGCAGCCAGAAATCACACTCCGTCTCGGGGCATAAAATACTCTGCTATAATGAAAACACCCTACTTTGGAAAATACTAGTTAGGGCAAAACTGTGTGCAGTTATGGTCAGTAACTGGTCTTAAGGTGTTAAATACTGGTCTTAAGGTGTTATACTTAAATGCACGCAGCATAAGGAATAAGGTGGATGATCTTGGCGTACAGCTGCAGATTGGCAGGTATGATATTGTGGCCATCACTGAGACCTGGCTAAAGGACGCATATCTCTGGGAGCTGAATGTCCAAGGATACACGGTGTATCGGAAGGATAGGCAGGTAGGCAGAGGGGGTGGCATAGCTTTATTGGTAAGAAATGATATTAAATCATTAGAAAGAGGTGACATAGGGTTGGAAGGTGCAGAATCTTTGAGTTGAGCTAAGAATTCGCAGGGGTAAAAGGACCCTGATGGCAGTTATATACAGGCCTCCAAACAGCTGCAGTCATGTGGACTACAAATTACAACAGGAAATAGAAAAGGCTTGTCAGAAGGGCAGTGTTATGATAATTGTGGGGGATTTTAACATGCGAGTGGATTGGGAAAATCAGGTCGGCACTGGATCTGAAGAGAGAGAATTTGTAGAATGTCTGCGAGATGGCTTTTTAGAACAGCTTGTTGTTGAGCCCACTAGGGGATCGGCTGTACTGGATTGGGTGTTGTGTAATGAACCAGAGGTGATTAGAGAGATTGAGGTGAAGGAACCCTTAGGAGGCAGTGATCATAACATGATTGAGTTCACTGTAAAGTTTGAGAAAGAGAAGCCAAAATCCGATGTGTCGATATTTCAGTGGAGTAAAGGAAATTACAGTGGCATGAGAGAGGAACTGGCCAAAGTTGACTGGAAAGGGATACTAGCGGGAAGGACGGCAGGGCAGCAGTGGCTAGAGATTATGTGAGAAATGAGGAAGGTGCAAGACAGATATATTCCAAAAAAGAAGAAATTTTCGAATGGATAAAGGAATCAACCATGGCTGACAAGAGAAGTCAAAGCCAAAGTTAAAGCAAAGGAGAGGGCATACAAGGAAGCAAAAATTAGTGGGAAGATAGAGGATTTGGAAGTTTTTAAAAGCTTACAAAAGGAAACTAAGAAGGTCATTAAGAGGGAAAAGATGAACTATGAAAGGAAGCTAGCAAATAATATCGAAGAGAATACTAAAAGCTTTTTCAAGTATATTAAGTGTAAAAGACAGGTGAGAGTAGATATAGGACGATAGAAAATAATGCTGGAGAAATTGTAATGGGAGATAAGGAGATGGCGGAGGAAATAAATGAGTATTTTGCATCAGTCTTCACTGAGGAAGACATCAGCAGTATACCGGACACTCAAGGGTGTCAGGGAAGAGAAGTGTGCACAGTCACAATTACGATGGAGAAAGTACTCTGGAAGCTGAATAGTCTAAGGGTAGATAAATCTCCCAGACCAGATGGAATGCACCCTCGTGTTCTGAAGGAAGTAGCTGTGGAGATTGCGGAGGCATTAGCAATGATCTTTCAAAAGTCAATAGATTCTGGCATGGTTCTGAAGGACTGGAAGATTACAAATGTCATTCTGCTATTTAAAAAGGGGGCAAGGAAGCAAAAAGGAAATTATAAACCTGTTAGCTTTACATCGGGGGTTGGGAAGTTGTTGGAGTTGATTGTCAAGGATGAGGTTACAGAGTACCTGGAGGCATATGACAAGATAGGCAGAACTTAGCATGGTTTCCTTAAAGGAAAATCCTACCTGACAAACCTATTACAATTTTTTGAGGAAATTACAAGTAGGCTAGACAAGGGAGATGCAGTGGATGTTGTATATTTGGATTTTCAGAAGGCCTTTGACAAGATACCACACATAAGGCTGCTTAACAAGATAAGAGCCCATGGAATACGGGAAAGTTACATACATGGATAGAGCGTTGGCTGATTGGCAGGAAACAGAGAGTGGGAATAAAGGGATCCTTTTCTGGTTGGCTGCCAGTTACCAGTGGTGTTCCACAGGGGTCCATGTGGGGCCGCTTCTTTTTACGTCGTACATCAACGATTTGGATGATGGAATAGATGGCTTTGTGGCTAAGTTTGCTGATGAAACAAAGATAGGTGGAGGGGCTGGTAGTGCTAAGGAAACAGAGAGTCTGCAGAGAGACTTGGATGGATTGGGAGAATGGGCAAAGAAGTGGCAAATGAAATACAATGTTGGAAAGTGTATGGTTATGCACCTTGGCAGAAGAAATAAATGGGCAAACTATTATTTAAATGGGGAAAGAATTCAAAGTTCTGAGATGCGATGGGACTTGGGAGTCCTCGTGCAGGATACCCTCAAGGTTAACCTCCAGGTTGAGTTGGTGGTGAAGAAGGCGAATGCAATGTTGGCATTCAGTTCTAGAGGAATAGAGTATAGGAGCAGGGATGTGATATTGAGGCTCTATAAGGCACTGGTAAGACCTCACTTGGAGTACTGTGCAACACACATAAAATTTGCTGGTGAACGCAGCAGGCCAGGCAGCATCTCTAGGAAGAGGTGCAGTCGACGTTTCAGGCCGAGACCCTTCGTCAGGACTAACTGAAGGAAGAGTGAGTAAGGGATTTGAAAGTTGGAGGGGGAGGGGGAGATCCAAAATGATAGGGGAAGACAGGAGGGGGAGGGATGGAGCCAAGAGCTGGACAGGTGATAGGCAAAAGGGATATGAGAGGATCATGGGACAGGAGGTCCGGGAAGAAAGACGGGGGGGCGGAGGAGGGGACCCAGAGGATGGGCAAGGGGTATATTCAGAGGGACAGAGGGAGAAAAAGGAGAGTGAGAGAAAGAATGTGTGTATAAAAATAAGTAACAGTTGGGGTACGAGGGGGAGGTGGGGCATTAGCTGGACTATTCCTCTTCTCACCCTGTCTCTTGCAAAAATGCCATCCCCTTCTCGCAATTCCTCCGTCTCCGCCGCATCTGCTCTCAGGATGAGGCTTCTCATTCTAGGACGAGGGAGATGTCTTCCTTTTTTAAAGAAAAGGGCTTCCCTTCCTCCACTATCAACTCTGCTCTTAAACGCATCTCCCCCATTTCATGTACATCTGCTCTCACTCCATCCTCCCGCCACCCCACTAGGAATAGGGTTCCCCTGGTCCTCACCTACCACCCCACCAGCCTCCGGGTCCAACATATTATTCTCCGTAACTTCCGCCACCTCCAACGGGATCCCACCACTAAGCACATCTTTCCCTCCCCCCGTCTCTCTGCATTCCGCAGGGATCGCTCCCTACGCGACTCCCTTGTCCATTCGTGCCCCCCCCCCATCCCTCCCCACTGATCTCCCTCCTGGCACTTATCCATATAAGTGGAACAAGTGCTACACATGCCCTTACGCTTCCTCCCTTATCACCATTCAGGGCCCCAAACAGTCCTTCCAGGTGAGGCAACACTTCACCTGTGAGTCGGCTGGGGTGATATACTGCGTCCGGTGCTCCCGATGTGGCCTTTTGTATATTGGCGAGACCCGACGCAGACTGGGAGACCGCTTTGCTGAACACCTACGCTCTGTTCGCCAGAGAAAGCAGGATCTCCCAGTGGCCACACATTTTAATTCCACATCCCATTCCCATTCTGACATGTCTATCCATGGCCTCCTCTACTGTAAAGATGAAGCGACACTCAGGTTGGAGGAACAACACCTTATATTCCGTCTGGGTAGCCTCCAACCTGATGGCATGAACATCGACTTCTCTAACTTCCGCTAATGCCCCACTTCCCCCTCATACCCCATCTGTTACTTATTTTTATACACACATTCTTTCTCTCACTCTCCTTTTTCTCCCTCTGTCCCTCTGAATATACCCCTTGCCCATCCTCTGGGTCCCCTCCCCCCCCCTTGTCTTTCTTCCCGGACTTCCTGTCCCATGATCCTCTCGTATCCCTTTTGCCTATCACCTGTCCAGCTCTTGGCTCCATCCCTCCCCCTCCAACTTTCAAATCCCTTACTCACTCTTCCTTCAGTTAGTCCTGATGAAGGGTCTCGGCCTGAAACGTCGACTGCACCTCTTCCTAGAGATGCTGCCTGGCCTGCTGCGTTCACCAGCAACTTTTATGTGTGTTGTTTGAATTTCCAGCATCTGCAGAATTCCTGTTGTTTAGAGTACTGTGGGCAGTTTTGGGCTCCTTATTTAAGAAAGGATGTGCTGACGTTGGAGAGGGTTCAGAGACGATTCACTAGAATGATTCCGGGAATGAGAGGGTTAACATATGAGGAACGTTTGTCTGCTCTTGGACTGTATTCCTTGGAGTTTAGAAGAATGAGGGGAGACCTCATAGAAACATTTCGAATGTTAAAAGGCATGGACAGAGTGGATGTGGCAAAATTGTTTCCCATGGTGGGGGAGTCTAGTACAAGAGGGCATGACTTAAGGATTGAAGGGTGCCCATTCAGAACAGAAATGCGAAGAAATTTTTTTAGCCAGAGGGTGGTGAATCTATGGAATTGATTGCCACGGGTGGCAGTGGAGGCCAAGTCATTGGGTGTATTTAAGGCAGAGATTGATAGGTATCTGAGTGGCCAGGGCATCAAAGGTTATGGTGAGAAGGGGGGGGAGTGGGACTAAATGGGAGAATGGATCAGCTCATGATAAAATGGTGGAGCAGACTCGATGGGCCGAATGGCCGACTTCTGCTCCTTTGTCTTATGATCTTATGGTAATGTGTTCAAGATGAAGAGGCCCAGAGGTGATAATCAGCATGTTGTGTGGATTGGAGCACTTCAATCATGACAAAATTGGATAGTCTGGATGATCTCCCCGGAGTGGAAGAAGCCAAGAGGGGACCTGATAGAGGTATATGAAATTAAGAGGGGAATATATGATAGACAGTAAAAATCTTTTCCTCATGGATGAGGATGTCTGAGACAAGGGAGCACAAACTTAAGGTGAAGAGTAGAAGTTTTAGAGGGGAACTGTGGGCAATTTTTTCCCCACACAGAAGGTGAATAGAATCAGAATATGCTGCTTGAAGAGGTGGTGGAGGCAGATATTCTCACCATTTTTAAGAACCATCCAAACAAGCGCTTGAATCACCAAGGCAGAGACATCTTCAGAACTAATTTGGGTAAATGGGTTTAGTACAGACAGGGCAGGGTGTGGTACAGACATGATGAGCTGAAGGTCCTGATTCTGTGCTGTACGACTCTATAACCTGGTGACTCTCTCCTAATTGTGACATTTAGGGAATTGTTTTTTATTTTGTTATCAGAACTGCTACCTTGTTTTCAATCACACTTCATCACATTACGTAGATCAATTGTTATTTTAAAGACTGGGATCAGCCTTAATAAAGCCTTTCCTAATATAACTATTCCTGATCTCTGTTAGATGGTTTCATACTGTTTGGGAAACTTAGAGTCCTACGAAGCAAGTTAGGAAGTTTACCCAGAGTCTCTGATAACTGTCCTGTGCTAGTCCCTATTTATGTTTGCATTTGCAGAAATTATTTTAGTTCTACCTGGTTGCCTCATTACAAGAAGGATGTGGAAGCTTTAGAGAAGGTTCAGAGGAGATTTACCAGGATATTGTTTAGTTTAGAGAACAGATCTTATGAGGAAGGGCTGAACAAGCTAGGGCTTTTCACTTTAGAATAAAGGAGGATGAAAGGTGACTTGAAAGAGTTATATAAGATTATAAGAATCACAGATAGAGTGGACAGCTAGTGCCTTTTCCCCAGGGTGGCATTGTCTAATACATGAGTGGGCACATGTTTCGAGGAGATGTCAGAGGTAGGTTCCTGATACAGAGAGTGATATGTGCCTGGAAGGTACTGCAGTGGTTAGTGGTAGAGGCTGGTACATTAGAGATATTTAAGATAAGCACATGAATGTAAGAAAGATGGAAGTTTATGGGATATGTAGGAGGGAAGGGTTAGATTGATTCGGGAGTAGGTTCTATTAACCAGAAATTTGCCCAGGACTGCGCATGGATGGATCTGCTGACTGGCAGAGGACAAAGAGTGAGAACAAAGAAGACTCTTTCTGGTTGGCTGCTGGTGACCAGTAGTGTTCTACAAGGCTTGGTGTTGGGTCTGCTACTTTTCATGTTATATGTTAGTGTCTGGATGACAGAATTGATGGCCTTGTGACCAACTTGCAGATGATTACAAAGATTGGTGGAGGGGCGTACGGAAGGAATAAAGGCATTGCCTATTTTTTTAACCAGAAAACAAACCAGAAAGATGAGGTGCAAAGGGACTTAGAAAACTGATTCCCTAAAGGTTAACCTTCAGGTTAAGTCAGTAGTAAGGAAGCCAAGTACAATGTTAGCATTCATTTCAAGAGGATTAAAATATAAAAAAAAGGATGTATTATTATAAGGCATTAGTAAGACCACATTTGGAGTATAGTGAGCAGTTCTGGCCCCATATCTAAGAAAGGGTGTGCTGGCGTTGGAGAAGGTCTGGAGGAGGTTTATGAGAATGATCCCAGGAATGAAAAGAATGTATGATGAGTATTTGGCTGCTCTGGACCTGTATTTGCTGAAGTTTAGAATAATGTGTGTGCTGGGGAGTAATCTCATTGAAATATTGAATATTGAAAAGCCTAGATAGAGTAGATATGGAAAGGATTTTTCCTATAGTGTGGAAGTCTACGGCCAGTGGCCACAACCTCGGTATAGAAGGAAATCTCCTTAGAATAGAGATGAGGAGGATTATTTTAGTCAAAGGGGCCAGAGAGCAGTGAACCTGTGAAATTAATTGCCACAGTTTGTCACAACCAAGGATTTGGGAGCGCAGTAGATACGGCAATTGTGCTTGTGAATTTGCACTTGTCAGCTAATTATTATTTAATCGTGATAATATTTAACTCCATACTTGTTGTCGTAGTGCTTGTTGAGACTCGGACAGTGCATAACAATGCTTTGCTGTCTGTTTGCACGCAGCCTTCCCTGAGAAATTGGACTTTCAAGTCAACTGACTCTGAAGATTAGTGGTGTTAGTTTAATGGTTAGATGGGATGAATGGCCTATTTTGCTCTTGTGTATTAACGTCTTATGGAGTTATGAAGAGCTGAAATGGCTGTGAGCACTGGCTGATTTCCCAGGAGGGCCTGATCAGAGGGAAATGCTGTCTTGTATTTAACATTCTCAAGATGTCCTGAAAAGCTTTGCTACAACAGATGAGCTTTTTGACGTGTTATCAATGTGACAATGGAGACATAGAACATAGAACCAGGCTCTTTGACTCACCAAGTCTGTGCAGACTCTGAACCACCCATTTACACTAATTCTTTATTCTTCGTCTTCTACCTTGCACAGCATGTCCAAGATCTCCAAGCAGGACTGTCCAGACAAGTCCTCTGATCCAGGCAGCTCCTATCCACCATTTCACCTCTCCCCACCCAGAATCCAGCCCTCTTCCCACCTACATCAGACAGGTGGGTGTGTCAGTGGAAGGGGACCAGTTCAATGTGGGTATCAACAAGATACCCACTGCTACCTTGATGGACTCCAGCCCCCTGCTCCCAACTAGGCGATCATGGACACCTCCATCTTAACTGGTTCCCTTCCAGCGACACACCCCCCATCTGACTGAACCTACCCCACACTCAACAATCTGACCTTCAACTCCCCTCACCTTCCCTGGGTCAAAGGCACTCACATGGACAAAAACTATGTCTGCCTTTTATGTGGGACATGTGGAGATCTTTGTTTCAGTCCCAGTCAGCCCATTCTCCTCACTCTTACTCTAACACGTTGATGGCAGCATTGGTGCTGCTTCCTGCACTCCTTCAGTTCTGCTGCCAATTTTTGCCACACTCTCATGTTCAGCTGGCCCACCACTGGCTCTTCCCTTTCTGGGTATCTCCATTTGCTTCTTAAGGGACAGACTGGAGCCAATAACTGCTACATTGCACAGCCATCTCAACGATATTTCCTCCCGCAATGACTTCATAATATCCCTGCTCTATTCTCTCAGATCCTCTGTCTCACTCACATTTACTCCAATGAGACATGTTGTGCCTTTAAAATAGCTTTCTAATACCTCATCTAGCTTCCCATCTACCACAGTAGACAGTGCCCTTGACCGTGACTTATAAAACTTTCACCTTCTTTCCTCCTAATCAGAACAAGAGAATTACTATCTCAATGACTACTCAGTTGCATTTACATCCACAGTGATGAAGTGCTTTGAGAGGTTGGAGATGAAACATATCAACTCCTGCCTGAGAGGCTACTTGGATCCACTCCAAATGCCTTATAGCACAACAGGTCCTCAACAGATGCCATTTCATTAGCTCTTCACTCACACCTGGAATATCTGGACAGCAAAGATGACTACAGATTGGCATTCAGTTATATTATCCCCTCAAAACTAATCAATAAGTTTCAAGACCTTGGCCTCACTTGCGGACCCCAGTCATTTCAGATCTCCAACAGCACAGGTGCACCCCAGGGCTGTGTGCTCAGCTCCCTGCTCTACTCGCTTTACGCGGATATGGCCCTCCCCACCATTGAGCATATCTGCACAGGTTGTTGTCGTAGGAAAGCAGCATCCATCTTCAAGGGCCCCCACCCCCATGTCTGGCTCTCTTCTCAGGGCTGCCATCAGGAAGAAGGTACAGGAGACTCAAGACCCACACCACCAGGTTCAGGAACAGTTATTACCCTCAGCCATCAGGCTCTTAATCCAAGAGGATAACTTCACTCAACTTCACTGAACTGTTCCTGCAGCCTATGGACTCACTTTAAAGGACTCTTCATCCCGTGGTCTCGGTATTTATTGTTTCTTTGTTTATTTATTTATTTATTTTTATTTGCACAGTTTGTTGTCCCTTGCATGTTGGGTGTTTGTCTGTTCTGTTGTGTGTGGTCTTTCAACGATTCTTTTGTGTTCCTTGGATTTGCGGTGTATACCCATAAGAAAACAAATCTCAGGGTTATATACGGTGACATATATGTACTTTGATAATACATTTTACTTTGAACTTTGAAGAGAAAGCATTCTACCTCACCACCCTCTATATCCTTCACACCTTCCCTAAGCTCCAGTAACATTCAATCACCACACACAAATTCCCTTTTCAGTATGTCATTGGGATTGCTCCATTTACAATTTCCCGGTCCACTTGTCCATCCCCACCAAGCTCCCATACCAATCCATCAGGAGCAACACCTCTGGTCTCCAAGCACTTCTTAACTATTGTGAGAGTCTCTGGAGTCACCACCCTTTCATGTAATGTGCTCCAACCGCTCTCCGGGTGAAATAAAGTTTTCCTCAGTCACCTCTAAACCTCCTACTTCTTCTCTTTAACCTCCTCTTTCTGGCTTTAGATTCTTTTCCTCTTCTTGACCCTGAGCTCCCAGTGAATTATAGGCCATTGATGACCTCCCATCTCTATCACCAAAGGTCAGCGGTTTGGTTGGAGTTCATCAATGTTTCTGTAATCTATTGCATCCATAGATTGGTCTATGCAATTTAACTAGAGCCCTGTTGGCCAGCCTTACCCATTTCTACCTCTCATGATAGGGATGTAGAGTTGGACTTTGAGAGGCTTAGATTCCTTTGCTATGGGGAGAAGTTTCTTACTGTCTACCTTTCCCATACCTCTCACAATTTTATATACCTCTGTCAGGTCACCCCTCATGGAAAGCCACAGACAGTGCTGGCCATCTGGAACACACTGTCAGAGGAGATGTTGAAATCAGGGACAGTTAAATAGGCAAGATGTAGAAAGATATGGACCCAATGCAGACAAATGGGATCAGTGTAACTGCTCAAAGAGGTCTGCATGGACATATTGGGCCAAATAGCCTGTTTCTGTGCTGTATGCCTCTTTGACTCCAATCTCAGTCACACCAATCTCGCCTCATAACTGTGGCACTCCATCCCATATAAAGCTCTCTGCACCCTATCCCGCTTTTCCTGTAATGCAGTAACCCAGAGTATCTCCTCCAAGATGAGAACTTGAGGTAAGAAGAGGACATTCAGCCCCTTGCTCTGATACAGCATTCATTAAGTTCACAGTTAATCCTCTGTCTCTGTCTCATATTTCTACATCAACTGCATATCCCCTGCATTCCCTACTTCCCTTATTGTTCTGAAATGTCTTGAACTCTGTCCTGAAGGTACTCAGTTCCTGAGCATCCACAGCTCTTTCAGGGGGTGAATTCCATCTTCTCTTTCCTGTCTTGATGGCCAACCCATTATTGTGAAACTGTTCTTGACACCCCAGTCAGGGAAACATCATCCTTGCATTAACCCTGACAAGTTTTATAAGAATTTCGTACACAAGAATGCAGTAAAAGAGGATGGAGTCACCACGTGCCGAAGACCAGATTTATTTTGTGGAAGCCAGTGTTGTTTGGGACCTATGGAGTACAGAAACAGGCCCTTTGTCCCATCTAGTCCATGCCGATCTGACGTTCTGCCTAGTCCCACCTTCCTGCACTTGGACCGTATCACTCCAACCCCTCCTGTCGATGTACCTATCCAAACTTGGCTTAACTTTTATAGTGGAACCCACATTAACCACATCAGCTGAGACCCACACAAATAATTAGACAACCATGTTTTTCAGGCTCAAAGGTTGGAAGAACTGTTTGTAATGAGCACAGGAAAGCTTTGCTCAGTTTCCATCTGAAATATGAATGAAGTTCTATCTGTTACAATAGTAACAGGAATGAATCATCTGAACTATTCAGATGCTTTGGACAAACATGGGTTAGTAAAGACTTGGTCACATCTTCTTGGAATGTATAATTATGGATGGGCCATCTTATGCTCTTTCTGTTGGACCAAAGGCAACTTCTGATATTCTCAGGGAGTTTGGAGATATAAAGGAAATCCTACTGCCCGTGAGAGCAGTAATGTGTTAGTTGGACACAAGTACAACGTCAACCAAGGTTTCTTCAGGAACCTTGCACAGGGCTGCTTTACTGCTGTCCCATGAGGGAATTCCTAGTCCAAGATCTTCCAATGTGACATAGTCACCAATGTAACCCCTCCACACTGCTCTTCAGAGGGTTATTTAACCTACAGTTTTTTTTGAATTACATACACAGCATTTGTGACTGACCCAAGCTGCCTCTGGATTATAGCTGGTGTTACACTTCCACCATGAAGGTAGCACTGACTAAGATATCTCAATGAAGGAAGCTGCACCTTTTGGTGGAGTTTCAATAGGTACATTTAATGTCAGAGAAATGTATACTGTACAATGTACATCCTGAAATTCTTTTTCTTTGCAAACATCCACGAAAATAGAGGAGTTCCCAAAAGAATGAATGGCAGTTAAATGTTAGAACCCCACAGTGACCCCCCAGCTCCCCCTCCCACACATAAGCAGCAGCAAGGCAACGACCCCCTCCCCCACCAGCAAAAAAGCATCAGCACTCTCCACCGGGCACTCAAGCGTGCAGCAAAGCATCAATAAAGATACAGACTTGCAGTACTCCAAAGACCACTCGTTCACCCAGTAATTTGACTTACCACAGGCTCTCTCTCTCCTTAATAAAGGAAAAGAAGGTGTCTCCATTTCACAGCGAGAGGGGAGACATAACAAACAACTCGCTGATTTACGATGTTAAAAGTCTGTTGCATCACTTTTTTTGGGATCTGAGTTCTTCCTGTGACCGTGTGGCTTTCCTCTGAGAGTTCCAGTTTCCTCCCACATTCTAGAAGTGTGTGGGTTGATAGGTTGATTCACTGTTGTAACATGTCCCTTGTGTATGGGCAAGGGGTAGACTCTGGAGGGGGAACATCACTTTGAGTGTAGGGGATTAACATAGATTTAACATGGAGTGGGATTTGTATAAATTGATGGTTGGTGGTCAGCATGGAGTCGATGGGCTGAAGGGCCTCTCTATACTGTATCGCACCACATCACTGAAACATTCTGACTCTCATTGGAGGGTGTTTCTTAATTTTGAGAAGTTGGTTACCAATTTTGGAAGGACGAAAACATTTTTGCACTCTATATTTTTCTATTAATATCCCCTTAATGGAAGAATAAATCAAAACAGAAGATTAAAACTTCAGTTTAAGTCATCCAATGATTGCCTCCAAGTTAGTTCACGGGATCATAGGAGCACATTGACTTCTGTGCCAAACTGCATATATCATTAAATTTGCCACTTTGGCCTTAAATACACACAGTCTAGACATACACAATTACAAAGCACTCATGATAAGAATTTTCCAACAGCCAAAAGTAGCTAGTTTTAGAGAATGCATGAATTCTGGAACGATTACAGGAAATATATTTTCACACTTTATGTCCAACACCCCCATCTGCTGGTGATATGGTGTTTAGCAGCTGCCACAGTCAGCCAGAATTCTGTGGACAACAGATGTTCAAATGCACAAATAATTTGTCAGCCAAGTCCATCAAGGAAAGTGGTTGTCAGTCATTTAATGTGCCCTTCAAAGGCAATTTCTCCTTCCATAAAGTGATGAAGAACTTTCCTGGCTCACTGGTTTTTAATCACTAGCTGAATAAAATGGCTAATCAGTATTTGGTGACCCTTACTTTGATATTGACTGCATCAGTTCTAGAAATGAGATTTGGACAGTAAACCTAGCTGTCTGATACATTTTATTATTTGCATTGCTTTGGAGTTTTTCCAGTATATAGAGCCAACAGTTTGGACTAGGGCCAGTGTAAGTAATGGAGCATGGCGAAATTGGAGCAACAATTTGCCACTTGGCCCCTCATACCTGTCTTGCCATTCATTATGATCATGGTTCATCTGCCTTGGGCCTCACCTTCTTTCTGTGTCAGTTCTCTATGGTCTCAGTTCCTTGAATTTTCATTTATCTTCCTCCACTTTAACGACCTCCAAAAATCCAGCCTCCACACCCTTCCATATTTTCTGCACTTTTTGCTAGAAATTCCTGTGTACTTTTATGTCACCTTATTCAAAACTACCCACAGGATGGACCACCCTTTTCTGTCCCATTAAGATCGTACATATTTCAGTAAGATCACCCATCATTGTTGTGCACTCCAAAGAATGCAGATTCTTTAGCTGCTCCTAAAAGGACAACCCTCTCATCCCAGGAATTTCCTTGGTGCTTCCCTTCAGGATTCCTTCTAATGCTATTATGTACTTTCAAACCGTCCATGGTGCTCCAGATGTGGCCTCTCAGCACCCAGTCCAATTGTAACAACACTTCTCTATTTATAAACTCCATTGCAATAAAGACAGTTTGCTGTTTGTCGTAGCTGTCTGCTAATTGATTATGAATGTGATATCAACACCCAGATCCGTCTGCAGCTCACTCTCTTGCCAGACTCTTTCCAAGAAGACAATATTCCCCCTTTTGACTCTTCCTATCCAAGTGGGGGACCGCACATTTCCCCAAATAAAACTCCATTTGCCAAGTTATTACCCACTAAAGTTTCGACTTCCTGTTGCAGAGAAACAGTACCTTTCGTTCCATATCTTTCCACCTATTCTTGCAAAATCAGCAAAAATAGACCCTGTTTCCTCCACTGGGTCATGAATATAAATAGCAAATACAGGTAGTTCTGCGGTAAAGTGTATTTCCCTAATGGAAATTGATTAGAGTGCGATCGATGAATTAGGAAACACTACTTTCATTATGCAGCTAACATCGGTTATCAAAAAATTTGGGAAACAAGTTTTAGACTGCAGCCTGCATTGCTATAACATGACAGTCTAGAAAACAAGTTTTCTTATGAACATAACTATTGTGTTATTCAAAGCATATTTATTATCAAAGAATGTATAATTTATACTACCTTGAGATGTGTCTGCTTACAGCAGAAAGAAACCTGAAGGAACCCAATTAAAAAAAAGACAAATGCTTAATGTGCAGAGAAAGAGAAGAAAAACACAAATCATCAAATCATATAAACAATGGAAGCAAACAACAACAGCATTTTGAACCAAATTGAGTCCTTAGATCCAAATCCCGGGAGCAGTCTGGAATACGCCCAAAGTCTCAGTATTCAGTTCATCATATTAATGGGCAAATCACTGCAAAGTTTGCTGACACTAAGCACAGCAGCCCCGAGGACAGTCTCGCAATCTCATTGTCGTGGAGAGAGTAGACCCCAGTCTATCAGGCCGGCGTTTAAATTATCCGAGCAGCAGACTGTACCTCACATAAGGACTTGGGCTCCACCGCAGTGAATCACTCTGGGCCTAGAACACGTTTCCCAGCGATTCGCTTTGAGCATAGATTTCGTTGCTGCAGAAGCCACTCTTGACCTCTCCAGATCGGCTCAGTGCTTAGAGCAATTTAACCTTGCCCGACTCTCGACACCTTGCCTTTCCAGTCTATCTGGACCAGCGTTTAATTTGCCTTATGTGAGGACCAAGTACTGATTTGTGAACTCTCCACTAGTTGCATCTGTAATGTCCTGGTTAAGATTTCTATTGCTATGCTGCAGGTGTTTCAACTTTGCAGTTTTCTGCAAAAGCAGTCTGCTGCTGGTAGAACGTTTTGGTTTCGGCGGAAGAAAAGAAGCCTTGCTGTTCAATTTAGGAATGTTGTGTCAGCCAATCAGGATGGTGGGATCTGGAGAAAGTTCCGGAGAGAGATTTCTGATGAACAGTAGTCTGGTTTGGGGTCTTTTTGCGGAGAAGGACAGAAGGGAAAATGTCACAGAATGTCGTGGGGAAGGACAGTTTCCTTTGCAAGGAGTGCTTTGTGCTGATGAGTGGCTCCGAGGAGGAGGCTAACACTCTTGAGTGAGAGCCAGTTTGTTTGAGATGGACTTCACAGGAAGTTCAGACTGTGATGGGTGCTTTCACGCAGACCGCGGGTTCGGTACTGTGCGTAACGGTTATACCCAGCTTTGGAAAAGTCGAGCTCCAATGGGCATGTGTATACTCAGACTGGTTTAATTGTAATCGGCCCTTTTATATTTTTTTTCTTTCATTTCTGTTTTTTAAATAACTGTTTAATAAAGCTGAAATTGGTAAATATACTTCCTTCATAATTTTATGTGATGTACAATCTGTTATTTCTTTCTAACTGATAATTGTGTTTGGGCAGTATTCACACAGTGTTCACTCAAATCAAGGTTTCTTTAATCCTGTGTGGTTGAACCCCACATCATACTAACTCTAGATGTGTATTTTTTATGAAAGGTGATCTTCTCACTGCTGAGTCTCGTGGCCCTTAGCAGACCTAGCTAACAGGTTGAGTGTGCATACGAGCCTGGTGAGAGGGTTAAGTTTGTGGGGACCATCTGCCGAGGATTTTGGATGCAGTGTGACTGGTGTTTTAGAGTTGATTAAGAGGTTTGTGTGTCTAAACCTGTGTTTAGCTACCATCGAGGAAAATGATTAAATACTTCATTATGGATGCTGGGATTAGGGTTTGATGCGATTTGAAGAGATTATCCACAAATAATGCCTGTGTTCTGAGCGGGGTGGATATTCAAATTCCAGATGAACTGCTGTTGAGAGTGCTGAGTTCCATAAAAGTGTTGGGGAAAGTTACACTGCTTGAACAGCATCTTGACCAATCAGCAGGTAAGGATGTCATGTTGGTCCATATAAATAGTGACGTGACTGAAGTCATGCTGCCTGATAGGTTAGGAGACCCTGGAGAGGTGGAACCATGGGCAGTCCATACTTTTGGAGAAGGGGGTAAGGTAGCTGAGGGCGAAGATTTTAAAGATAATTTGTTCTCGTTTCTGTGAAGTGTGGGAAAAGAGTTATCTGATGTGAAAGGTCTAATGGGTCCTTCAGCAGTTGATTTAAATTCTGAGAAGGTTTCAGCTGGTTGATAAATGCCAAAGTGTACCTGTGGAGAGCTAACATTGTCAAGGACCGCGAGTGTTCTCTGGAGTCAAGCCCATACCAGATGGGGAAGAAGAATATGAGGTTTGGGCTGAGCAGACAGCTCAGTTACTGGATGAGTGGTAGTGCTCAGATAATATGAAAAAACAGAGACTAGCAGAGAGTTTAAAATGTCTGGTGGCTGATGTAGTGAGGTTCCTAAAGGCAGACAACCCATTAGCCATGTCAGCTAATTACCTGCAAGCTCTGGAAGATGCTTTTGGCACTGCTGAAAGTACAGCTGATCTTAGGACAAAGTTTAGGCACACATTCCAGGAAGAAGGGGAGAAGCTCTCTGCCTACCTTTTCAGGTTGGAGAAAATGCTGCATTGTTCGTGCCACAAAGGGGCATTCAATTGTCTGAGAGCAATTGCTTGAAGATGGAGCAAGTTGTGAAGGACACGCTGTCACATGACGTGATTGCTTTACATATTCAAATGACCCGCAAGATGTGCCCTCCTCCATCTTTTACTGAGTTACTCAGAGAAGTTAGAGAGGAGGAAAGCATGATTGAGAGGTGTAACATTTCCAAAAGCCGAGTAGTGTCTTCAGTGGTCTCCTGTGCTGCTAAGGTGACCCCTGATGTCACAGAGATAGAGCTTTTGGGGAAGGAGGTGGGACACCTTTGAGCTGAGCTGACGTGATAGATGTCTGCTAATGTTTCAGCAAAACGTGACAGGTCCATTGGGAAACCTGAGCACCTCTAGGACTTACGACTCAGAGGAATGCTGCTGAAAAGGGTCTCTTGACCAGAAAGGTGACCGGTATTTTCTGATACAACTGCGGAGAAGATACACATTTCAAGTAAGACTGTGAGAGACAGGAAAATCTTTGAAAAGTAAGTCAGCGGTTAATCAAACAGAGAAGAAAAGAAGCAAAGCTACAGAAGGACCCAGTAAAGGAATGGGCTGGCATCTCAGAGAGAATACGTTCCAATCAACCTATCAAGGGAAATACTAAAATGAAAACCACTATTCCTGAAGGTTTAGTGGGACCAAGCTCTGATGTATCCATACAGATTGAAGGCGTATCAGCTTCACCTCACTCCAACCTGATCCCACCACCAATCACATCCTCCCCTCAACCTCCCCCCCCTGCCCCCCCCCCCCCGGCTATCCACAGGGATTACTCTCCTTGTGACTCCCTGATCAACCAGGAACTATCCCCTGAAAGTGCAGCAGCTGGAATGCCTGTCCCTCCACCTCCTCCCTCACCAACATCTAACAGGCTGAGAACCGAGGCTGGCATGCAACACCTGCATCATGGTCTACTACATTCAGTTTCCTTCTCTAGGCTGATGAAACCAAGTGTAGACTAGACGACTATTTTGCAGAGCACCTGCACACCGCCCACAACAATCTTCCTGAGTCTCTGGCTGTGTTTTATTTCAACTCCTGCTCCCAGTCCCACACCGACATGTCCATCCCTGACCTGCTCCACTGCCACATGCGAGTTGGAAGGGCAGTATCTTGAGTCTTACAGCACCACAGTACAGGAAAAGGCTTTGCAGCCCATTTCAAGACTCTGGAATCAAGATGCAAGATTGTTTAATGTTGTTTCCAGTAAACAGGTGTAAAGGAGTGCAAAATAATTGTTACACCAATCTGATGGATCACAAAAAACAAAGCATAAAATATAAAGCACAATAATTTAAAAAACCCAATAAATATAAATATGTTAAATATATTGCTTATAAATACATATGTTTATATATACTTATAAACACATACAAGATCGCTTATATACATAGATTGAGCAATGTTCATGAAGTGACGCTTGGCTGTTACATAAAGTGACTGCCAGGAAATAATAAAATAGTGTTGGAGTTAGTGGGTGGAGGTGTTGATCAGCCTTTCTGCTTGGGGATAGTAACAGTGCCTGAGTCTGGTGGTCTTAGCGTGGATGCTACGCAGCCTCCTCCCTGACTGGAGTGGGACAAACAGTCCATGAACAAGTTGAGTTGGATCCTTCATGATGTAACTGGCCCTTTCCAGCACCATTTTGTATATGTGCCTCAGATGATGGGTAGGCTACGTCCAGTGATGCGTTGGGCTGTTTTGATTGCCCTTTGTAGAGCCGGCCTCCCTGTTGCGGAGCAGTTTCCGTACCGAGCAGAGACGCAGCTTGTTAGGATGCTCCCCAATGTGCTTCTGTAGAGTGACATGAGTATGGATGTGCAAAGTCCAGCTCTCTTCAGCCTCTTCAGAAAGGTGAGATGTTGATGAGTTTTCTTGACTGTGTAGGTTTGTTCTGGGACCCTGAGAGGTTGCGTATGATGTGCACTCCTGGGAATTTGAAACTACTTGCACTTTCCTCTGCTGTGCTCCCAATGTACTGGGGTGTGTGAGTGTTGCAAATCCATGCTGCCCTGATTTTTGCTTAGTGGCATCTACCTGCACCCAGACCATAACCCTCAGTATCTCACCTATACAAATTTCTCTGAAATGTTACAGCTGAACTTGCATGTACTACTTCTGCAGGCCGCTTGTTCCGCAGTCTCACCATCTTCTGAATGAAGAAGTTCCCCCTCAGATTCCCCTTAAATATTTCACCCAAAACCTACGACCTGCTCTCAGGATGAGGCTTTTCATTCCAGGATGAGGGAGATGTCCTCCTTTTTAAAGAAAGGGGCTTCCCTTCCTCCACCATCAACTCTGCTCTCAAACGCATCTCTCCCATTTCACGCACATCTGCTCTCACCCCATCCTCCTGCCACCCCACTAGGAATAGGGTTCCCCTTGTCCTCACCTACCACCCCACCAGCCTTCGGGTCCAACATATACTTCTCCATAACTTCCGCCACCTCCTACAGGATCCCACCACTAAGCACATCTTTCCCTCCCCCCCCCCTGTTTTCTGCAGGGATCGCTCCCTATGTGACTCCCTTGTCTATTCGTACCCCCATCCCTCCCCACTGATCTCCCTCCTGGCACTTATCCTTGTAAGCGGAACAAGTGCTACACATGCCCTTACACTTCCTCCCTTACCACCATTCAGGGCCCCAGACAGTCCTTCCAGGTGAGGCGACACTTCACCTGTGAGTCGGCTGGGGTGATATACTGTGTCCTGTGCCCCTGAGGCGGGCTTCTATATATTGGCAAGTCCCAATGCGGACTGGTTTCGCTGAACACCTACGCTCTGTCTGCCAGAGAAAGCAGGATCTCCCAGTGGCCACACATTTTAATTCCGTGTCCCATTCCCATTCTGATATGTCTATCCACGGCCTCCTCTACTTTAAAGATGAAGCCACACTCAGGTTGGAGGAACAACACCTTATATTCTGTCTGGGTAGCCTTCAACCTGATGGCATGAACATTGACTTCTCAAACTTCCGCTAATGCCCCACCTCCCCCTCGTACCCCATCCGTTATTTATTTATATACACACATTCTTTTTCTCTCTCTCCTTTTTCTCCCTCTGTACCTCTCACTATACCCCTTGCCCACCCTCTGGGCTTCCCCCCTCCCCCTTTCTTTCCCCTTAGGCCTCCTGTCCCCTGATCCACTCATATCCCTTTTGCCAATCAACTGTCCAGCTCTTGGCTCCATCCCTCCCCCTCCTGTCTTCTCCTATCATTTTGGATCTCCCCCTCCCCCTCCCACTTTCAAATCTCTTACTAACTCTTCCTTCAGTTAGTCCTGACGAAGGGTCTCAGCCCGAAACGTCGACTCTACCTCTTCCTAGAGATGCTGCCTGGCCTGCTGTGTTCAACAGCAACTTTTATGTGTATCTCTAGTTCTATTCTCACCCAAGCTGAGGGGAAAATCCAACCTGATGTACACCACTTATAATTTTGTGTGCGTCTATCAAATCTCCCTTCCTTCTCCTACACTCCAGTGAAGAAAGGGTTAACCTATTCAACATTTCTCTGTAACTCAGATCCTCAAAACCCAGCAACATCCTTGTAAATTTTCTCTGAATCCTTTCAAGTTTATTGATACAGTATCATATTCCATTGGGGAACTTACAACCCATGGAAAGAACACCGATTTTTCTAATTTCAGGTAACTCACATCCCCAGTGTTCTCCTCCCACACACACACTCGTCCCCCACTTAATCTTCACTCTTTGTTTGCTTTTTCCAACCACTTCTTCCACTTGTTTCCACCTGCCTCTCTTCCTCTCCCTCTCTGGTTCCACCAATTACCTCCCTGCCTCCCCCATACTGCTATACACTGGCACCCTCTCCTCTCCCCTCCTGGTCCTGATGCAGGTTCTCAACCTGACAGATTGACTTACGCCTTTTGCCTCCATAGATACTGAGTGACCTACTGAGTACCTCTAGCATTCTGTTCTTTGCTCCTGATGCCAATGCTCCGATGTCTTTTATCTTCTGTAAAAGAGCATGATCCTAGTTAAGTTCTGTCTAGTACTACTCTAAGTAACAATTCCTGATGAGCTCAACAAATTCCACTTTTACCTTGCCGGTTTGATTTGTCCAATCATGTCTTTATGCTTTTTCTTACTTGTATTACAATCTAACACCACCCTGATACCTTGCTTAATTTACTGCCCTGCATACTTTCTCTCTTGGCCTATTTTTTGGGAACAGTAAATAATGTAGAATATTGATTCCCCTCCCAACCTCTGCTACAAGATCATATTGTTATGTCTTGTGCCATCAACTCATTCATCTTCATCCAACTACCTCAATAAAGACCCTTAAGCTTTGATTTAAAAAATGGTTTCTGCCCCACACCTTTGTATCACTTTGACTTTCATTTTCCCTTCAATATCATGTCTCATTTCTTTTCGATTTATTAAATTTTCTATCAGTGGAATTCTTACCCTTTTATACTTCATAGAGTTTAATTCTGTAATTAAGTCATAAACCTTTCCTAATAAGTGTAAGAAGACAGCTCTAAAGCCAATGTCTTTACTGCCATTAAAATGGCAGCTACATTTGGACAAGTTATGTGCTTGGCTGAATGGTTGTCACAGTGGCATAGGGGCTGACCAGAGGGCTAGCCTTACCTCAGCGGGTATAATGCCCCTGGGGGCGGAGGAATCGTGAAATGAAAAACCATATCAAAACTAAAGCAAGGGACAGGCAGCATATGTAGAGGGAAATGGACAGTCAAAATTTTGGATCACGATTCTTCTTCTGGACTGACAGATAGGGGGGAGATAGCCTATATGAGGAGAGGGATGGGACAGGAGCAGTTGGTGCATCCAGGCGAGGAGAGGCGATAAGCATTTGGAGGAGTGAAGAGTAGAAATAGTAGAAATAGAGACTGGATGAGATAGGTGGAGGTGACAAGGGGCTGCAGATAATGGAATCTGATAGGAGGAGAGGTGGAGAATGGAATCAAATGAGGGAGGTGGAGGGAGCAGATGGGAAAAGTAGGTGGACAGGATCCAATGGTGATGGGCAGATGAGTGGAGGGTAATGTCCTCTGTGGCTCCACAACCTTGCCCCTTGCATGCACCTTGACATTGATCCCTGCCGGCTTATTGACATGAATAGGAAGCACGTTGCCATTTCTATATGAATTACAGACTCCTCGTTTAACAGTTAGGCCAAGGACTTGGCCAGAGGCAGAGAATTTGAAATAATTCATATCATCAGCAAACTCGTACTTGGAATATTGTGAGCAATATTTGGCCTGGTATTGAAGCAAGGATGTGCTGGCCTCAGAGAGGGTTCAGCGGAGGTTCACAAGAATGATTCCAGGAATAAATGATTTGATGTATTGGGGGGGGGGGGGGTGGTTAATGGCTTTCAGCCTGTACTTGATGGAGTTCTTAAGGATGGGAGTATGAGATCTCATTCAAACCTATTGAGTACTGAAAGACCTTGATAAGGTGGACAAGGAAAGGGTGGTTCCGTTTGGTGGCGGGTCTATGTTCTGTGGGCACAGTAACAAAATAAAAGACGTCCCTTTAGATGTGAGATGAGGAGGAATTTCTTCACCCAGAGAGTGGTGCTTCCTTTTCTCTTTACCCTGACCTCTGACACCATCCTGGATTTTTACTCCGTACTTCGGTAAACCTTTGCCTTTCACTCAGATCCCAGATCGGCTTTGCCTTTTATTCAGATATTTAAGAGGCTGTTACATGGGCACATGGGTGTATGGAGAATGAAATGACATGGACCATATACAAACTGAAGAATCAGGTGCCATAAGCTTAATTAGTTTGGCACAGCATTGACAGCTAAGGGTTGTGTTTCCCTGAGATACTGTTCTATGTTTTAGTTTTTCTGTACTCTCTACGCATCTCTGTATCCTTTATGCCTAGTGTGTGATTTAACCTTATATTGTACTCTTCCACCCTCTAGACGTCTGTGATCTAATTATTATATGTAGAACATTAAAAATAGAGCAGTAAAGCATGGTACAGGCTCAATGTTGTGCCAACCTTTTAACCCTTTTCAGTACTTCTCTCCCACACAGCCCACCACTTTTCTTTCATCCATGTGCCTACCTGAGAAACGTTAAATAACTCTAACTCTAACTCTACCAAAACCCTGGCACTTATAACTACGAGTGGTAGCTCCCCTAAACTTTCCTCCAATCACCTTAAAACTAAGCCCTCTTAGTTTAGTCATTGCCACCCTGGGAAAAGGCTGTCAACTCTACCTATGTCTTTTATCATCTTATACAACTCCGTCAAGTCTCCTCTGATTCTCTGGTCCAAAGAAAAAAGCTGTAGCTCACTCAACCTTTTCTCACAAGACATTTTCTTGAATTCTGGAAGTACCTTGGTAGAACTCCTTTGCACTCTCCTCAGGGATATTCCACATCCTTTCTATAATGAAGTGAGCAGAACTCAATACAATACTTTGAGTGTGGTCTAATCAGAGTTTTATGGAGTTTTATCATTACATTGTGGCTGTTGAAATTAATCTCCTGACTAATGAAGGACAACTCACCCCATGCCTTCATAACAACCCTATCAACTTCTGTGGAAACTTTATGGGATCTAAAGACATGGAGACAAGATCCCCCTGTTCCTCCACACTGCTGAGAATCCTGTCATTAACTTTGTACTCTGACATCAGGTTTGATCTTCCAAAGTGTATGCTCCACAATTTTCTGGATTGAACTCCATCTGTCACAGATGCTGCCTGACCTGCTGAGTGTTTCCAACATTTTCTGCTTTCATTTCAGAATTCTGGCCATTTTTGTTTCTCATTTTACGAAAAACCTTGATAATCAGAATACTGCTCCGGGTCCCTCACCACTGTGCACTGGAATTTATCGCACCGACCTGAACCCATTCACCATCTCACAGTGAGTCTGATGGTGCAGAGTGAACATTATACATTGAGTTAGACTTGGGCTGATGTCCCAGAGTAGAGCTGGAGAACCATCTCGTTTTCTTCTGTTCCAGATTGCTGCATCAGTGATCTTCCGTGTCTCACATGGCTTTGTGCTTCAGTACGGCTCTCCACCCCTGTGGCCAATAGGATATATGATATCGTATTATAGCATTTTATAACATGAAGCATCCAACCAATGAGACGCAGCACCCAGAAACTGAGAACTAAAGAGCTGGACCAGATAGCCAATGACAGTGACCTTCTCTCTTCTCCACTTGTCTGCCTAAAACTACACAGGGTCAGCCAGGGTGTAAGTTTGCTACGTCTTCTGTGAAGGAGTATTGCTCCTGTAGAAGTTTTAGAACTTAGAATTTAGAGCAGGACAGCTCAGTAAAGGCCTTTCAACTGACTTACTTCATAATCAATCTCACGCTTCACTTCTATACAGGCCATAATCTTCCATTTTTCTATCATCCATGGGACTACCTAAAAGACTCTTAAATGTGCCTGTTATGTTAGCCTCTGCCACCACCTTTAGCAGTGAATTCCAGGCACCCATGACTCTCTGGGTAAAAAGTCCTATCTATGATATCCCACTGTACTTTCCTGGGCTCATCCGAAAAGGATGTCCTTTGTTACTAGAATAGAACTCACAATTAATGCCTTTCTTAGCACATCATAAGAAATAAAACTCCCCTGTGCTCTGCAGCAGTGAAAGAAATCTTGAGAACGGATCAATTAAGTTGCAAGAGACTGGAGAATACTGTTCTCCTGCCCAAAGGGGCTGTCCAAGAGTGACCAGTTGTTAGGGTGTGGACAGGTACATGATAGGAAAGGTCTAGAAAGGTAGCAAGCAGAGTTTATTGTCATATGCACAAGTACAGAAACGTACAGGTGTAAGGAAAGTCTTACTGGCAGCAGAATTAGAGGCATGTAACATCAGATAAGCAACATTCACAAGTAAATTGGGAATTAAACATAAATTATATGCAAATTTACAATGAAGAACAGAATTAGACAAAAGAAGTTAATTTTAGTGCAAAGTTACCAGATGGTACTGCTGTAGTGAGGTGGTGATTAGGGTTGTCCTGTTTGGCTCAATAATTGAATGGTTGAAGGGAAGTAGTTGTTCTTGAACCCTGCCTTGTGAGATTTCAGTCTTCTGTTCCTCCTGCTGATGGTAGCTGCAAGATGATGGCAAGGTCCAAATGGCGGGGATCTTTAATAATAGATGTTTCTTTCCTGAAATAGCACATCTTGTAGATATACTGATGGTGGGAGAGATGATCCCGTGCTGCATTGGGCTGAGTCCACCATTTTCTATGGCTTCTTGCATCCCTGCACGTTTTGAATGATATTTGAGGGTAAAGGTAACCAGTTTAGATGGGCATCTTGGTCAGCAAGGACGAGTTGGACTGAAGGGCCTTTTCCATGCTGTAGTGACACTGTACATGCCACCAGGGGGAGCTCTGGTCCCAAGAGACCACTGAAGAAATCGCACTTGCTGAAATTCAACAGGACTGTAGCTTCTCCATAATGACTGTAGACTGCATGCAGAACATCTATTGTTAATTTATTCTCTCCATGCCTGTCCTGTGATACCAATCTTAAATGATTAACAATTTCCGGAATGGTCAATAACAGAAACTATTAGGCTAAACTTTGCTAATAACCTAATCCAAAATCATGTTAACAGCTCATTCCAAAGACATCAGGGTTGGTAGGTTAATTGGTTCGTTGATGTAATTGAGTGGCATGGGCTCGTTGGGCTGGAAGTGTCTGCTATTGTGCTATATCTCTAAATGAATAAATAAATAAGATCTTGAAGTATAGCCAGTGAATTACACTAAAAGTTTTTTTATTAAACATATGGAGTGGGACAGAGCATTTCTTTATCTCTGTAACCTGTCTCAGTCCACACAACATGTATAGACTGCCACAGACTGTGCTCAGAGGGGAGTTTATCCAAGGGTGCAATTCTTAAAGGAATACACTTAAGCTGGTTTCTAAGATTTTTTTTAGACATGGTAAACAAAAAGGGAGAATATGCAACATTACTAAAAAAAAAATCTGCAGGTGCTGGGAATCAGGAGTAAAAACAGAATATGCTTGTCTTTGTTCTGAAATGTTAACTCTGTTTCTCTTTCTGACTCATTGTTGCCTGACCCTTTGAGTTTCTCCAGACCCTCATTTTTTTTGCTCCAGCTTCTTGCATCAGTTGTCTTCTGTATCTCCCAGTGCAGTTCTCTACCCTTATGGCCAGTAGGATATGTTTTACATCTTCCATTCAACACCAGCAAATGCAACACCCTCAAGATGATTCACGAAGCAACTCTTTTCACTTCTTCTACGTCTTCTTATTTCCCATGTGGTTCTGCTACTGTTGGAGCCTGTTATCTTCATTCTGGCAGTGTGTTTTCGGCTCGATTGGGTGGTCTGGCACTTTACTGACTCCCAGAGGGTTCCACAAGGCGGCCACCAAAGCGTGTGGCATGGACATCAAGAAGCCTGAAGATGGGGTGTGAACCCATGATCGATTCCATCTCTCACTGATCTCACAGCTTAAAACACCGAGGAAGATTGAAATCATCGAGGCTGGTGCAAGTGTTCAGCTCCAGCTACCAGCCTCTCGCTGGCTGCTGCCGGTGGGTGGTGCCTGCCTGTGACGGTCTCTCTCTCCCTCTCTCCTGCTGCTTCCAAAGGAAGGTCATTACATTGAGTGATCTCTCTCTCCCTTGGTGCTGTCGGAGGATGGTGCCAGACACAGTTTGTGGATTGTTTATGATGTGTGCTAGTTTCTGCTCGCTATTTTTTTTGGTTGCTGTTTTTTGGGCGATTTTTGAATTGGGGTAGCCTGAAGATAACAAACACTGAGCTGATCTGAAATATGCCTTTTGATTTTGTTTCAATATGTTTCAAAGGTACATTTAATGTCAGAGAAATGTATACAATATACATCCTGAAATTCTTTTTCTTTGCAAATATCCACGAAAACAGAGGAGTGCCCCAAAGAATGAATGACAGTTAAACATTAGAACCCCAAAGACACCCCCCAGCTCCCCTCTCCCATGCACAATGACCCTCCCCGTCCCATCAGCAAAAGAGCATCAGTGCCATTCACCAAGCACTCAAGCATGCAGCAAAGCATCAATAAAGACATAGACTTGCAGTACCCCAACGGCTACTCATTCACCCAGTAATTCAACATACCACAGGCTCTCTCTCTCTCTCTCTCTCTCCCTAATAAGGGAAAAAGAGGTGTCCCCATTTCACAGCAAGAGACCATAAGACCATAAGATCATAAGATATAGGAGCAGAAGTAGGCCATTCAGCGCATTGAATCTGCTCTGCCATTCAATCATGGGCTAATCCAATTCTTCCAGTCATCCCCACTCCCCTGCCTTCTCCCCATATCCTTTGATGCTCTGGCTAATAAAGAACCTATCTATCTCTGCCTTAAATGCACCCAATGACTTGGCCTCCACAGCCGCTCGTGGCAACAAATTCCACAGATTTACCACCCTCTGACTAAAGAAATTTCTCCACATTTCAGTTCTAAAAGGATGTCCTTCAATCCTGAAGTCATGCCCTCTTGTCCTAGGATTTCCTACCATGGGAAATAACTTTGCCATATCTAATCTGTTCAGGCCCTTTAACATTCGGACTGTTTCTATGAGATCCCCCCTCATTCTATATTCCCCTAGAGGGGAGATATAACAAACAACTCGCTGATTTACGATGTTAAAAGTCTTCTGCGTTGCTTTTTCTGAGCTCTACGTCCAGAGAGCTCAGGACTGTGGTTACACAGCCCATGGCAGCTAACCCACTGCTCCCAATGTTCTGTGTTCTCCCGCGACGCCTCAGTCAGGGGCACTGAGGCCTTGAATCAGCCCGACTCCAGAGCCATGAAAATCCGGCCTCCTGAAGGCATGCTAGTCTCCCAGGTTGTGTTTTCTGTATTCTCTCTTCTCCCCCCCCCACCCCACTGGGCAGAAGGTACAAAAGCCTGAAAGCATGTCCCACCAGGCTCATGGACAGCTTCTACCTGCTGTTGTAAGACTATTGAATAAGTACAATAAGATGGACTCTTGATCTCATAATCAACCTTGCACCTTAATAGCTAGCTGCACTGTACTTTCTCTGTAGCTATTAAACTTCATTCTGTATTCTGTTATTGTTTTACTTTACTTTATTGTCGCCAAACAATTGATACTAGAACGTACAATCATCACAGCGATATTTGATTCTGTGCTTCGCGCTCCCTGGAGTACAAATCAATAGTAAATATTAAAAATTTAAATTATAAATCATAAATAGAAAATAGAAAAGGGAAAGTAAGGTAGTGCAAAAAAAAACCGAGAGGCAGGTCCGGATATTTGGAGGGTACGGCCCAGATCCGGGTCAGGATCTGTTCAGCAAAATAAGGTTTTGATAAATACTTAAAATACTTGATGCAAAATAAGGTTTGACAGGGTGAATGTGGAGAGATACTTCCTCCTGTGGGAGAACCTGGAACTTGGCGTCACTGTCTAAAAATAAAGGGGCACCCACTTAGTACAAATGGGGTGAATCACAGAGATATGTATCTTTACATCTCTTCTTTAAAGGTGTAAGAGCCTTTGCATACTTTAAAGGCAGATGAAGATTGATAACTGAGGAGGTGAGGCATTACCAGGGTAGGCCAGAATGCATTAGTGGTGAAATCAGGTTAGCCATTGTTTTGTTAGATGCAGAGCAGACTCAACAATCTCAGTGATCTGTTCCTGTTCCTAACTTAGATATTTGCAACAAAGTACACAAGGGGAAAGGCTGGTCGCCTGGTACAATTTTTAATATGTTCAATATCCCACCAGTCACATATGCTACAAAAAAAAGATGTAAGTCATAACAATGCATGATTTTCAATTCAAGAGCTGAGGCATTTTAGACAAAAGATGTTTCTATGTTGTTTTGCCAAAAAAAAGACTGTTAATCTTTTGTGAGAATGCAAATAAAAACAGTGAGGCTCTGGCATCCACAATGATTCTATTAATCTATTCCCAATGTGCAGCAAGTCATATTTCCAATGGTTTGTGATCATTCCTAAAGAGCTTTTTGTTTTGGCATAACATTCCATGAATGCATTGAACAAATATTTATGGCATTTGACTGAAGCATAGGCAAAGTTTTCAGAATTGATTTTTCTTATGCACACAGTGCTAAAGATGTACAGTTGTGTATAGTCATAGTCATAGTCATACTTTATTGATCCTGGGGGAAATTGGTTAAGTGGAGCCCAATATTCTTCCTCTTCCCATGTCCTAACATTTCATGCTGTTGTATGTTGATTTGACACTGACTTTTTCTCTCTGTTGTATGTCAGTTTCACACGATATGAAGGAGTAGGTTGCAGGCTCCAAGACTTATGTATTTTTTGCCCCAAGTTCCAGGCATGCCAGTTAAAGCAAATCATATTTCCTGGAACAGTTATTTTTTTATTACAAAGTCAACAAGAAGGATGGTCAGTCCTCTTTACTTAGATAACATCCCGACTTAACATTACATTGTCAATATTAGGTTTGCAACCTTGGCAAGGGGGAAATGTTGGACACATGGCTTTAGGCCAGTGATTCCCAACGGGGTGGTTAATTGTCCTAAGGGAGGTTTAGGGGAAATAGAAGTCACCGGGGCATTCAAGATACTTGGGGAGGGGAGCGGTAAGTGACACCCTAACTTGAGGCACTTCCAAAAAAGAGGATGAGGCTCTGGAACAAAGGAAGAACCATAGCCCTGAAGGCGGTGAGCTTGCCATCACAACACGTCTGGAACTCAACAATCTCATCCGACCTTATCAACCAAACAGACAACATTAGGGATACATAAATTAGTAACCAGGGTGCCCAACAGTTCCCTTTGACTCGTGGCAGGGAATGAGTTCATTCAATTTAACAGTCGGCAGGTCAAGTATACCCTCTCAACTTTCTGTACAGATTTATGGAAAACAGGTTATGCAATGGTACAGCGCTGGCCAGAACCAGATTGTGAAATAGAGCTAATCAGTGAACACGCCAACCCCGAAGATTCACCTTGAGGTGTTCAGAGCATCCTCGGCTTCATACGTGCAGTCAAGAGCCATCTTTGGGGATTATGAGACCCTATATGATTGGTCAATCATGCTAACTGGAATCGTATAAAGGTTAAAAGTTAAAGTCTGGCCCAAGCCTTGTGGCCCATCAGATGCCGGTTTCTGTGGCGTGAAGTGACTGAGAGTACGAGACTCCACCCCACCCCGGATAGGACGCGAGGTTAACCCCCAGCATTTTGCCAGTACCCATTTTCAGCTGGGTAGACTGGAGCAGTGTGTGGTTAAGTGCCTTGCTCAAAGACACAACACGCTGCCTTGGCCGAGACTCGAACCCATGACCTTCAGATCGTGAGCCCAACACCCTAATCACTTAGCCAGGCGCCACAGTATAAAGGTAGCTTGCCAAACACTAGCTCTATCTCAACTAACATTCAGATTCCAATCTGAATCCATATCAACGTTATTTTCGCTGTTGTGATTGTCTTCATCTTTGCCTTGCCGTTCCTTTGCGTGCCACCACCTTTATTCCATCCGTATGAACTCACTGCCGTCGTCAACATCCGATAGGTAATCTCAGTGTGTTAATATTTTATATTAATTTACCCCCATTAATGATGGATTAACATGTGTGCTGCAATGTCTATGAGTTTGAAGGCAGTGAAGCCTTGAATTCTAATTCTGCTAAGAAACAGAAACTACAGAAATTGCGTCAATACAATGTTACATACCTGGAGTATAGTTTTATTCCATCCCCATCAGATCAGCGATACCCGCATGTCTCTTATTTGTAACCTTGTACTGTCTAATAAAGCCATGAAACCATCAGGTTGCAAGAATACTTCTGTAAAAGACACCTGAAAAGGCTACTTATGGTATTGTTCAGTTCCAGAAGATGAAAGAAACACTTGAAAAGAGTCACACACTCAGGTTATTTGCCAGTTATTTGAGTAATAACTCTGTAGCTCATCGTTTTGACAAAATGAGTGAAGACACTGAGTATCAACTATGCACTGAGCTACAAAAAACAAATTTGGGATGCAACTGGATGAGTCAACTGTGTGAGAAAATAAGGCATTGCTAATGGCATATGTACAAATATCAAAGAATAATCAATCTATGATGAGCTCAAAATGTATATTGAGGATAAAAGCATTCCGATAAGGAACATGATTTCTTGTGCAACAGAAGGAGCATCATATATGACAGGTTGCCATGCTGGTTTAGTGGCATTTATGAAAAAATAAATTCCAAGTCTGTTTGCAATCCACTGTGTAATTCATCGTCAACATCTCGCAGCCAAAAACCTCAATGAGTGACTTTTTTCAAGCCTTTAATATCTCTTTAATATCTCTTTAATATCCACTTTCAACAAAATTAAAGCTCATCCATTAAATAGCAGAATATGTCCAGATAATGATGAAGAGTTTGAACACTTGCTTCTTCACATTGAAGTGCTTTGGCTTTCAAATGGCTGCTGCTTCAAATGTTTATTTGATCTTTTTGATTTGTAGTTGAATTTTTGCTCAAAGTAGACAAAAGCTTGGGAAACAAGTTTACACTTCCATGTGGAGATGTGGAGATACAGTCGATCTGTATGACAAAATAACATTTTAAATATGAAACTGCAGGGTGAGAATTTCAATTTAATTCAGGCAAAAAGTGCAGTGTTCACTTTTATCAGAAAATTGAAAATAAAAAAGTAAAACATTGAGAGAAGAATGTTCTCACAATTTCCCTGCATGGAAAGTATGGCATTCTCATTCACAGATGGTGATTTGCAAGAGTACTGCTTGCACCTTTAGTCACTGAAGAAGGATTTTCAGAATCAATTCAAGGATCAGAATGACCTGGAAATTCCAGACTGAGTAATTAAGCTATTTCTTTGCAAGGTGGAAGAAGAGGAAGAGAGCTTGCAAGAAGAAATTATCAAAATTCAAAATAATGAAGAAGAAAAAATGTTGGCTTTTGTGGTAAGTGGCTACACTGTCATATGAAGTTTCCTGATCTTTGTAGAAGAGCCAAACTGCTCTTCATTGCATTTCCATCCTCTTACCTTGCTAAAAGAGGCGGACATTGTTACGCATGGGGACTTTAGGCTTTTACTGTCACAATTTGAACCAGATATTTCAACTCTTGCTAAAATCCATCAAGCTCAAGGATCACACTGATATCGAAATTGCTGTACAGTACACAGGTACTGTGTAAGCTAGGTTTAAAGTCAAATAAAAAATTAAAGCAGAATCATTTTTCTCCTGTTATATTGCAAACATGTTTTTACACTATGGGGGTGTTGGCAAGCATGAAGGTGCTTTAGGGGGGCATTAGCAAACGTGAAAGTGCGTTAACGGGGGGGGTGTTGGGCTAAAAAAGGTTGGGAAACTCTGCTTTAGGCGGAAGAGGCGAAAGGTCGGCAAGGGAAGGAGTGATATAGTGAGGGTGAGTGTGAAGAATGAGAGTGAAGAAGGCAGGGAGAGGCTCCTATGACCAGCAAATATGGAATATGGTATGACTGGCAACTGATAATTGGTTTATTAATGTCACATGTACCAAGATACAGAGAAAAACTATGATATCAATGCTATCCAGACAGATCATTCTGTACATTAAGGTACAGTAATACAGAAGAAGACGGAAGTAGAGTGCATGTTACATTTACTGAGAAAGTACAGTGTAGGTAGGCAAATAAAGTGCTAGGCCTTGTCGAGACAGACTGAGAGATCAGGAGTCCATCATTACCCAATAAGTCTATTCAAGAGTCTTAAAACAGTAGGATAGAAGCTGTGTTTGAGCCTGGTTGTGCTTGCTCTTAAACTTCTAATGGAAGGTGGGGAGAAGAGGGAATGTCTGGGGTGGAATATCTGCCTGAGGCAGAGAGAAGTGTAGACAGAGTCCATGGGAGAGTGGGAGGGGGTGGAAGCTGATTCCATCAGGTGTTGAGTTGTGTCTATGATTCTCTGTCGTTTCTTGTGGTCTTTAGCAGAACAGTTGTCATACCAAAGAGTGGTGTATCTGGATCTATTGGGAGGAGTTACCAGGGACATGCTGAATTTTTTTATCCTTCTGAGAGGTATAGGCACTTATGTGCTTTCCTGACCGTAGTAGCTAAGCGGCTGGACTAGGTCAAATTGTTGCCCATTTGCACCTAGGAATCTAAGGCTCTCAACCGTCTCTACTTCAGTAATATTGACAGAGACAATGTCAAGGGCCCCACACCATTTCCTGAAGTCAATGACCAACTCTTTTGTTTTGCTATCACTGTGGAGGAAGTTAATGAGCCAAACACATGTGTCAGGGTGTCCGTGCATAAGAGAAAGACCAGCATACAGAAGTATCTCTTCTGAGTGAATCCCCTAACTGAAATATTTTCCAAGTATTTGTTTGTGTCATATATTTAATGCGACCCATTGTGAAACTCTGAGCTGCAATCAAATCCCAGCATGGAGCACAATGCGAAGAAGGTGTCTACTGCCACCTGGTGGATCTTGATTGGAGCCTCCGGCTTTCAAACAGATGACTGACTTAAACAATGACCACAAGGTGCAACATGCTGATGCAGAAGGAATATATCTTCAAGGTCAATGTTAAGCACATTAATGTGACACCACACTTCTCAATGCAGTGCTTTCCTCTGGCCAGATTATTCATACATAAACCATGGAATTATGCTTCTGTGTGGAAATGACAGAACTGTATCCCTTCCTGTCCTCTGAGCCTGCCTCTCTACAGGTTGGCCCATTTTTGTTCTAGAATGGCTATTACTTTATAATGGATGCTAATAAAATTCTCAGTATACTGAGGTTGCCTGCTATAAGATTATAACTATACCATACTATATATAGGAAAACAAGTTCAAAAAGGAGGAAACCTGCTAAAGGTCTTTATTTAAGGAGTATCTTTCATAGGGTAGATGTATATGTAAGGAGCTCCAGAAATAGAGACTAGAAATTTAGGTTTTTTTTTGGTAAATCTGACTAGAAATACTTAGATCAGTGAGATTGAGGAACTCACTTCATGTGGATTGGTTAAGGAGAAAAGCATTGCTCTATTTCTGGGGAGATAACACGTTGCTGTATACGAAACCAGAGAGACGTGGATTTTGCCTTTGAGGTGAGTAAGGAGACCTGGATAGAGTGAAACAGAACCCAGGAGGCGAGCAGCTGTACACACTCACTTCTGTCCCTTGGAATTTCACACTCAGCTCCCAGATTCTCCAATGGGTAAACTCCCTGTTCTCATTTCACAGGTCGAAGCAAATCACCTCCCCAGAGAGTCATCTCCCTGTGAAGCTCTCTCACTTCGGTGCCCACAACTGGATCCTTGCAACAAACTGACACATGAAAGGTTAATGAGCGCCTGTGGTTCTAGTTTGGTGTTCAGGGAACAGGCTTGTGAAGATCAACAATACCAAGAAACACCTCATGGTCTCTGCAGTAAATACTATGGAGCTGAAACCTTTGACCTCCACCTGTGGTTAATGTTCCATCTGAGATGTACCGACTGTGAACCTGATCTTTGGGCCCATTCACAATTTGAAACTTGAACACAAAACCTTCACACGGCAATAAAACTGATAAAGTGGTATTAGAATTGCCTACTATTATCACACGTACTTACTTTTGCTTTCCATCCATACGGATCATTTTGAAAGGTAAGTACATTGAGATAGTATAGTGGAAAAGCAACCACAGAGTACAAAATTTAGTGTTACAGTTACAATTACAGAGAGAGTACAGGGCAGCTGGACATGAGGTGCGAGGCCATTTCGAGGTAGATTATAAAATCAAAAGTTCACCTTTAATGTAAGATATCTATTCAAGAGTGTTAAAACCGTGGGGTAGAGGCTGCCCTTGACTCTGCTGGTGTGTTTTTTCAGGCTTTTATGCTGCTGCATGATGTAAGTGGGGAGAAGTCTTTGATTATATTAGCTGCTATTCTATGACAGTGAGAAATATAGACAGAGATCACGGACAGAAAGCTAGCGATGTGCTGAATACTGTTCACAACCTCCTGCAGTTTAAGACAATCCTGGGCAGAGCAGTAGCCATACTGAGCTTTGATAGAATGCATTCAGTGGTGCTTTAACAAGAATTGGTGAGCATCAAATGGGAAATGCTGAACTTGCTTAGCCTCCTGAGGAAGTTGTGTCACTCGTTTGCTTTCTTGGCCATAGCACTTATGTGCTTGGACCAGGACAAACTTTTGGCGATGTTTCCTAGGGCTCTGTACCTCGCTCTGCAACTGGATCCTTGACTTCCTAACCGGAGGATCACATCTGTGCGAATTGGCAATAACATCTCCACCTCACTGACAATCAACACTGGCGCTCCATAACGATGTGTGCTTAGCGAGCTGCTGTACTCTGGCTACAGCCATGACTGTGTGGCTAGGCATAGCTCAAATGACATCTCTATAAATTTGCTGATGACACAACCATTGTTGGCAGAATTTCAGATGGAGATGAGAGGGTGTATAGGAGTTAGATGTACCAGCTAGATGAGTGGTGTTGCAGCAACAACCTTGATCTCAACATCAGCAAGATGAAAGAGACAACTGTGAACTTCAGGAAGGGTGTGACAAGGGAACACAAACAAATCCTCATAGAGGGATTAGAAGTGGAAAGAGTTCACAGTTTCAAGCTCCTGGGTGTCATTATCTCTGAGGACCCAACCTGGATGTAACATACATATTGATGTAGCTATAAAGAAGGCAAGACAGTGGCTACATTGCATTAGGAGTTTGAGGAGATTTAGTTTGTCAATTAAAACACTCGAAAACTTCTATAAATGTACCATGCGAAGCATTCTGACTGGCTGCATCACTGTCTGGTACGGTAGAACTTCTGCACAGAACAGAAATATGTTGCAGAAACTTATAAAATTAGTCAGCTCCATCATGGATACCAGCCTCCATAGTATCCAAGACATCTTCAAGGAGCGGGGTCTTAGGAAGGCGGTGTCTATCATTAAGGAACCCCACCACCCAGGACGTGCTCTGTTTACAGCATTCCCATTGGGAAGTGGGTACAGAAGCCTGAAGGCATTCAGAAACAGCTTCTTCCCCTCTGCTATCTGATTTCTAAATGGATGTTGAAGTCATGAACCTCACTACTTTTTTATTTCTGGTATTTTGCACTCCTTATTTTAACTCACCTATTTAATATATATATATTTAACATAATTCATTATTTTTCTCTATATCTATTCATCATGTATTTCACTGCTGCTAGAAAGTTAACAAACTTCACAACATATATCGGCAATATTTTTAAAAATATAATTTTTATTGAGTTTTTGAAGTGATTACATAGAAAGATAATGACTACCCTCCCCACTCCCCTTAACCCTACCCCCCCCGATATATACCCTTAGCTGAAAAAAAAGAAGAAAAAAAAGAAAAAGAAAGAAGAACTGCCTGGATATTGGAAGGTTTCCACGTGCTCCATGGGATTCAAAATAAATTTAATATATTTATTTATTACTTTCCCCATGTCGGCAATATTAAGTCCAATTCCGATTCTGATGTCTACACCTGGGAACTTGAAGTTCTCAACTCTCTCAGCCTCAGCACCATTGATATGTACAGGAGAGTGTGCTCTGTCCGACTGAAGTCAATGATCAGCTCTTGTGATTGACTGACAGCAGGTTAAAGTGATAAGCAGTCTGTGGGTGAGGGTGGGAGAAAGACCAGCAGGCAGAACAAGCCCAATGCATTCCTAAATGGATCCTATTCCACATATTAGTTTGTGTCATATATTTAATGCCACACCCCCCTCCACTGTGAAACTTTCCCGTTTCCTCTGAGCTGCAGTCAAATCCCAGCACAGAGAACAATGTAGAGAAAGCATCTGCTGCCACCTAGTGGATCTTGATGGGGGCCTCTGACCAGTGTAAACAGGTCAGTGAGAATTGCCTTGTATGTGTAGGTGAGTGATAAATCTGAAAAGAATTGATGGGAATATAGAAAGAATAAACATGAATTAGGCAGGATCAGTGTAAAGAGAAACAATTTCAGAAACTCTATCACTCTGTGACCATAACTCCAGGAACAAGGATAGGGAATGTCAGTTGGACAGTTAAAGGAAAAAAAAATCACAGCTTGCGAGACTAATTGGGTCACCCTTTCCAAGAGTCACGCAAGTATAATGCAGAAGATAGTCACCTCGAATGTCTCATTCTTACTGAACTTTCAAACTGTTATAACTCTAATTCCGAGTCTAGATTAACTGTTTCTCTCCAGGTGCTGCCTGGCTTGATGAGAATTTCGAATATTGTGTGTTTTCATTTTATGTTGGTACTGCTTTTGCTGGGTAAAGCTTTGTGTGTATGTGTATGTTTGTTTGTGTGTGTGTGTGTTTGTTTGTGCTAGTTTTGTGTTGTACAGTTTTTCTGTCACCCTCAGATATAATGTAGGTAGAGATCACCTGGTGGTGTTCCTGTGTAGGGTGCTGCAGACTCTGCTGTGACTGGATTCTTTCAGGGGAGTATTATTGTCTCAGAGAGCAGAACCTCACCTTGAGGGGGCTGGAGTCCTTGTGTTTAGATTTTCATTGTAGCCTGTTGTCAGCAGGAATGGATGTACCACATACCATGGACGGAGGGTTAAGGGCAAGTAGGTGTCACAGAGAGGTAGTAAGGGGCAAGAGGTCCAGGACTTGGGGATAGTACTGTACACAGACTTTCTCTGGAAAAGTAAAGATTCATAAAATCCGAGGGATTATTTGTGCTTTCTGGTTTGATGGAGCTAGAAAATGCCGCTCATTGACTTCATGTTGAGTGAATTGGAGACAAAAGAGCGCTGGTTCTGAATGAAAACCTGAAATACCACAAGAGTGCCGTCTATTGGGCTGCATAATGAACACACTCCTAGCTTCACATGAGCTCCTGAAGCAACCCCCACATCAGGGAAGATGAGTGGTCACTTCTGTTGTAACGCTGACCATCCGGTGGGCAATGCCTAAGGTGTGATGCCTATGATGTTATCACTGTGTAAATATTCTGAGGTATTTATTACGTCGGTATGGATTCTCTTCCTGATTCTGTCCCACAACGAATCGTGCCACCTCGCTGGTCCTGCAAGATGCCACACGCCACTCCACATGGGAACTAAAGCAGTGGGAATACCAATATGAACACAGGGGTACGGGTGTACGTGGCGACACCCCTGATAATAAGTGCTATAAGATATTAAGTGGCTTGCACTACTGTAAGGGTAGAAGCAGGCAAAGACTACCAATAATGTACTTACTTGTTATGGCCACAGATTATAGTTGTCTATCCCTACTAACCAATGTGTTCCAGGTATCCAGTGGTGGTGTTCTATTGTCCACAAGATACATTCCAGATAGTGCCCATTGGAGGTGCTGAGCAGGGTCTCCACAGATGTAAGAGAGCCGTCTGTTTGGGCAAGACAACTTTTGATGAAGATGCTATTGAGGGGCCTTTGTTGGATGTATTATAGTTGTGCATATTGTCACGGGTTCTATATGGAGTACTTTGCATTTAATACGACGACCCACCAGTTGTTGGAAGTAAATGGTCCCATTCCACACTGACACAGCAGCCTAAACCCTGAGTTCAGATATTAGTAGTCTCAACTTCCCTAAAGCCCAGTGGCAATGTGGCAGTGATTTACCTACGCTACGACAAGAAGCAAGGTGTGAAGTCTGAGATCAGCTGAGGTGATCCTGAGGTGAGGAAGTTGAGAGCAGAGTAACCTTGACTCTGGTGAGGATGGTCCCTTTGAAGAGCTTTATTTTTCTGCCTCCTCCCCCTAGGTCCCTGCGGTATTGAGAATATTTGGCGTGTAGCCCTCACTCAGAAACCTCTGCCAGTGGGGTTGCCACATCAGCAGCCTCAGTGAATCGTCTCCAAGTGTAAATTTAGCAGCTGGGTTTGACACAAGTGTCTACAGTATCCAAGAGTATTTTTCAAGATGTTGTAACAGCCCCAGCAAGCTCTACAGTGGAGAGCAAGTGTTATGATGGAGACTTGGCTGCCAAACCACAGTCAGTTCTTGGACCAGCATTGTCTAATGTATACCAGAGACTTTCAGAAATAGGACTGCACTAGACTTGCATCAATGGCATTAAGCTATTGCAGGAAAGGAGTCAAACACGCAATAGGTTCCCAGACTGGAAGTGCCTGGCTGGTGTAAACTGGAACTGGTCAGAATTATACTCCACCACATAAAATCAATTTTTCAATCATGAGCATTGTAAAAACCAGTGATTGAATTCCTGGGCAGATGAATTACAGCAAAATGCTCTCTCCTCCCATAATTGGCTGGTAACCATGGTGAAGTAAATGGGATGAATGTAGAACTGGTGTAAATAGATGCTTGATGGTCAGCATGGATTCAATGGGCTGAAGGGCCAGCTCCGTGCCGTCTGACATCCGGAAAAAATGAAATTGGTCTGACCCATTCAACTGGAATTGAGAGGAGTTAACTTCTGTTCAGTCTTTGTTACATCACTGGAATCAGTACCTCTTGCAGCAGCTTGGAGCAGACTGGGTAGTTTCTGCTGTCTGATCCGTAATTACATTTACAAAGACTGCAAAGTCAAATATTTGTAACATGAAAAGCCCTAATTGGGATTAATATATGGCACCCTGAGATTGAACAGAACAGATGTCAAGGAGCCCTGGGGAAAGACAGCTTTCAAACTGAAATCACTTTCCACATTTAAGATTCACCATCAGTTGGATGGGTTTTTCTTATTTGTATAATTGTCAGTGTTTATTCTGAGCTCTTGCATAATACTGCATGTTGGGGAATGGATTGCTGTGGTGGTGTGCCCAGAGCAGCAGGGACCTGTTCACGGTGAAAGGCAGGGCTTTCTTTCTCTCTGCTCTGGTACACTCAGTCATTGTACTTGTGTCTGCTTTGCAAATCACAGGCCTCAGGGTTTTTCACCTCTTCGAAAGCCCCGCCGTGGAGTTGTCTGTCATTTCCTCTTTGACTCTGCTGCTCTCTTGTCACTTTAACTCCGTCAGGTTCTGCAAACCCTTGAGATCTGCATTCTCACCAATTCTGGCCTGCTTTACGTAGGCTGTCTTTCTCAGCAGCTGTTTATGCTGTCTGTCTGGAATTCGCAATTTCACCTCTCTAACCTACCCCCCCCCCCCACCCCCTCTGTAGGACACTCCTTAGACCTGCATTGACAAATGCAGTCATTGGAAATTTAGATGGATGCAACAGGGAAACAGTCAGACTTCAAAGATAACCAGCATCACTCCTATGTTTTCCGAAGAACCACACACACACTTGTACTGTCGCCATGTGTCCAGATACCTCAAATGTAGTGAAAATCAAAACAAAACTACAAAGCAGGAAGTCTGAAACAAAGAGAAAATGTTGGGAAAACTTGGCAGGTCAGACCTGAAGTTATAAATGTATTTCTTTCCGAAGGTACTACATTACTTTCTGAGTTTTTCCGGCATTTTTTTTTTTTTGCTATTGTCTGGACTTCAGAATTAAAATCAGGTTTATTATCACTGACATACGTTAAGAAATTTGTTTTGTGGCAGCTGTACAGTGTAAAGTAATAATGACTATAAATTGCAATAAGAAATCAAATAACTAAGCATCAAAAAAAGAATAGTGAGATAGCATTCATGGGCCGTTCAGAAATCTGATGGTGCAGGGGGAGAAGCTGTTCCTGAAATATTGTGTGTCTGGTGTTAGGCTCCTGTACCTCCTCCCCGATGGTAGTAATGAGAATTATACGGTTCAAAATTACTTAAATACTTAAAAGTGCTCATAGTTGACCTGAGGTTTTCAAGTGTGTTCATAAAGATTGGATCTGGGGTCCTTGCTATTTCTAATACATGAGAATGTTGTGGCTGTGGGAGACATGATGAGTAAATTTATGGTTGACATGAAGACTGGCGTAGTTGTTGATAGTGTGGAAGGTAGCCTCAGGCTGTGGAGAAGGTTCAATGTGAAAAAGGCTAGAGAATAGCAAGTAATGTTAAAACCAAAAAAAAGTGAGGTGAATCATTTTGGAAGTACCAATGAGGCTGGCACATACACCACGAATGTCAATGGTACGCCATGATCTTAGGCAGTATTGAAGGTCAGTGGGACATTGGAGTAGAAGTCCATAGATCCTTGGAAGTGGCAGTGTCGGCAGATAACGTGGTTAGGAAGGCGTAAGGGATCAGGAGAAGAGAGCGCCGGCGTACTCAGCAGGACATGCAGCATCTGGGATGGGGGCAAAAGGATAGTCAACATTTCAGGTCTGAGAGTGTTGGGGGAGATAGCCTGTATAAACAGGTGAGGGGGAGGCAGAGGTGTGAAGGGGGAGATGATGGTCAGATGGAGCTACTTGTAGGGAGGTGACGGTACAGCTGGAGAGAAAGGCTTGAAAGTGATGAATGGAGGCAACACATGGCTGCAGATCATGGAAGGTAATAAGTGGAACCAGGGATGAATGGAACTGAATGGATGAGGAGAAAGGAATTAGATAAAGAATATTGGTCTTTATTAGTTGGGACATTGAATACGAAGTAGGGAAGTTGCATTCTAGATTGATAATATCTCACTTGGAGTATTTTGTGCAGTTCCAGTCAGCATACAATAGGAAGGATGAAAGGGAGTGCAGAGGAGATTCACCAGCATATTACCAGGAATGGAGTGTTTCAGATATGAGAAGAGAAGCTGAGTTTATTCTTCCTGTAGTGGATGAGATTAAAAAGGGACATGGTTGAGATATGTAAAATTTTGAGGAGTATGTATGGAGCAGACTGCAGGAAACTTTTCCCCATGTTAGAGATAGATAAACCTAGAGGACATAAGATTAGGGAAAAGGTAAGAGATTTAGAAGGAATTTGAGGGGAACATGGTACGTCTGGAGCTGTGAGAACCTGGGATGCACTACCTGAGAGTGCGGTTGAAGCTGGATCGCTGATATAATTTAAGAATTGTCCAGATGAGCATCTGAGGTGCTCAGGTATAGAGGGCCGCGAACCATGTGTTGGATGATGCAATTAATATAAGAAGGAGTGCTCTGGTCAGTGTAATGAATTGGACCGTTGGTCTGTTTCTATGCTATGGTTATATGATTCTATCATTCTCTGAAAAGTGCTTCATAGATTCGTACAGTGCAGAAAAGGGCCCCTTCATGTCCACCTACTCCTGCCCACCATGGTGGGGTTTACACTAATTTCATTTGCCCACATTAGGCCCCTATCTTACTATCTTGCATATCCAAGTACTTGTTCAAATGCCTTTTCAGTGTTGCATCCCTCTCCACCATGTTCTCCCACTATTCATTTCAGATAACCATCACCTCTGTGTGGAAAAAAACCCTCAGGTCTCCTTTAAATTTCACCCCTCCGTGCTCTCTATTTCTAGACAGCTGTGCCTTGGGAAAAGACCTTAACTATCCATCCTATATGGGCATCTTGAAATCGTAAGGTCCCCATATCGGATGGAGAGTTAGGAGACTGTAAGGTCACCCTCAGCCTCTTAATGTTCTTATTCTCCCATATGCCTTGCAAGTCCAAACTTCCATGGACTAGAGAAGTCAGAGATCACATGACCAGCTGATTTACCCCCCCCCCCCACCCCCCATGGATATTGTTGGACCACCTTTAGAATGGATGTTCTGCCAACTCACGGTAACACAAGAAGTGTAAGCATCTTACTCTCCCTGGGTCAGGTAGAACAGCAAATTTGTAAATAGCTCTGAAATAAACTTATATGACCTAAGAGCACACTATATATAACATGAAGTAGATGACTAAAGGAAAGAGCAGCTACTTAAAGGCAACGTAATGCAGTCTGAAAATGGTTTGAGCATGTTCTATTAACACTAAGTGTGGTGTTGTTTCAGCCTTAACCACTGACCTAGCTCTACTGCATTGAAACATGCCACAGAGTTTACTTTAGGTGAATGAAGGTATATGGTGAGGTACATGGACAGACTTTGGATGACCTGATGGAATTGGGAACCAATGGCCATTGTGACTGAATGCAAGCTAGCATATGTGTAGTTGAGTGATCAAATATATTCCACGAAGTACTAGTATTAGAACTCATATTTGGCCATTCACCCTTTGTGCCTGTTCTACTATTCAATATCTCAGTGGCACTTTCCTGTAATAGCTACACACCCCTTGATTCCCTTAGTGCCCAAACTCCATCAATCTTTGCCTTGCATATAGTGACTGAGTCTCCACAATCCTTTTGTGGATTCCAAAGGTTCACCACCCTCTGGGTGAAGAAATTTCTTATTTCATTCCTGAATGGTCAACCTTTTACTTCAAGACTGTTAACCCCTGGATGCCACAACCAGGGAAAACTTCCCTGAATGTCTCTGTAACTCCAAATAAAAACATGTCTTATGATTCTTTGAGATCACCTCTCATTCTGACTCTAGATAGTGTAGCCTAGTCTACCTAGTTCTAACCTCACAGGAAAATTTCCCATCCCAGGTTTGTGGCAATCTCACTATGCCTGGAATCTCTTTCCATAGGTAGGAACTCCAGACTTGTACACAGTTCAACAGGTGTAGACTCACTGAAGCCCAATATAATTACAGTCAAATGCTTTTCGTCTTCACTCTAGTATTAAAGTCCACCATCCCACTGTCTTCTTTATTGTTAACTTTTACTTGCTCCTTAGCACCCAGTCATTCGTACACAAGAACCTTTCTATTATTTCTAGGTTTCGTTGCTGACCTGTGCTTTGTATGTTAATGCAGATGCAGATGCCTTTGAAAGAGAGTGGAAGCAAATATAATATAGAATTGGAGATGTGTTCCTACAGGAGGTTTTCCTTGCAATAGAAATGTTCCTGCATGTGTGGGGTCTACAGACAAGGAATTGTGCTGTAGGCAGAAGAGAAATGGTTCCAGTTTCATTCCTAGAAATGGATGTCACATTTTTCGTAAAGTAGTGTCAATCTATGAGATTGCCTTGTCAGTTTCCAAAACTGTCAAGCCTTAAGTGGCCTGCCAGTATCAATCAGCTGCTTGCAAGCATTTCCCCTGGATATTGTCTGAGAGGGAACATTTCAGTTATGAGACAAGACTGGAGAAGCTGGCTCTGTTGTCTGTGGAGCAGAGGAGTTTAAGAGTGGATAGGACTGAAGTCTATAAACTTATGAGAGGTATGAATAGGGAGACTGTCAGAAATTTTTCCCAAATATTACTGGTAGCTAAAACTAGGGGACATAAGTTTAAGGGAAAGGAGGAGAGATTTAGAGGAGATCTGTGGTGATGGTGGTGGTGAGGTGGGGGGTAAATTTTCACACAGAGTGTGGTGATTACCTGGAATACAATACTGGAGAGAATGGTGCAGCAAAGTCACTGAAAGCATTCAAAGAGTTGATGAACACTTGAATTACCAAGATGAGAGGTACAGGAGGATGAGGTTAATATGAGGTTAATGAGGTGCCCATTGGCCATTCTGGGTGTAGTAGGCCAAATGGCCTGTTACCATGCTGTACGAAAGTCGATGACCCTTAGCTGCTTTAGCTCACCTAGAACTTTGCCTCTGTTAGTTATTATAGAGGCTCTTTTCCTCTTTCTCCTGGAAATTATTGGAATGCTTTTAATACACTTTACCCTGAAAACAGCTGCAAAAACATGTTTGAATTCTCTGCCCTTTTTCTCAATGTCCCATTATTAATTCCACAATCTCATTGTCTCTGTGACTAATGATGCAAAACCGTAAGACTATAAGACATAGGAGCAGAATAAGGCCATATGGCCCATCAGGTTTTCTCCACCATTCCATCATGACAATTATATTATCTCTCTTGGCCCCAATCTCCTGCCTCCTTCCCGTAACCATTGACACCCTGTCTAATCAAGAATCTATCAATCTCTATTTTAAATATACTCAATGACTTGGCCTGCAGAGCTGTCTGTGGCAATGAATTCCACAGGTTCACCACCCTCTATCACCACCCTCTTGCCAAAGAAATTCCTTCTCATCTCTGATCCAAATGGGTATCCCACTATTCTGAGCTGTGCCCCCTGGTCCAGAAACATCCTTCCTCATTCACTCTATCTAGGCCTTTCAATATTCTATAGGTTTTAATGAGATCCCCCTTATTCTCCTAAACTCCCAAAACCATCAAATGCTCCTCATACTTTAACCCTTTCATTTCTGGAATCATTCTTATGAACTTTATCGACCCTCTCCAATGCCAACACATCTTTTCTCAGATAAGGGACCAAAAACTGCTTGCAATACTCCAAGTACAGTCTGTCAAATGGCTTATAAAGCCTCAACAATACTCCTTTGCATTTGTGTACTAGCCCTCACAAAATAGATAGATAGATAGATAGATAGACATTCTTTATTGATCCCGAGGGAAATTGAGTTTCGTTACAGTTGCACCAACCAAGAATAGAGTATAAATACAGCAATATAAAACCATAATAATTAAATAATAATATGTAAATTATGCCAGGTGGAAATAATTCCAGGACCAGCCTATTGCCTCAGGGTGTCTGACCCTCCAACAGAGGAGCTGTAAAGTTTGATAGCCACAGGCAGGAATGACTTCCTATGATGCTCAGTGTTGCATCTTGGTGGAATGAGTCTCTGGCTGAATGTACTCCTGTGCCCAACCAGTACATTATGTAGTGGATGGGAGACATTGTCCAAGATGGCATGCAACTTGGACAGCATCCTCTTTTCAGACACCACCGTCAGAGAGTCCAATTCCATCCCCACAACATCACTGGCCTTACGAATGAGTGTGTTGATTCTGTTGGTGTCTGCTATGAATATTAACATTGCATTTGCCTTACTTTCCAAAGACTCAGCCTCCAATTAACCTTCAGGGAACTCTGCACTAGGACTCCTGAGTCCCTTTGTGTCACTGAATTTTGAATATTCTTCCAGTTTAAAAAATAGTCTACGCCTTTATTCTTTGGACCAAAGTGCATGACTATACACTTCCAGATACAAAATTCCATTCGCCACTTCTTTGCCCATTCTCCTAATCTCTCAAAGTGCTTCTGCAGACTCCCTGATTCCTCACACTATCTTCCCTTCCAACTATCTTTGTTTTGTCTGCAAATTTGCCACAAAGCCATCAATTCCATCATCCAAATCATTGACATATAATATGAAAAGAAGCGATCCCAATACTGACCCCTGTGGAACACCACTAGTTACTGGTAGCCAACCACTTTTATTCCCACATTTTGGCTCCTGCCAGTCAACCAATCTTCAATCTATGCTATTATCTTTCCTGTAATGCCATGTCCTCCTAACTTGTTAAGTAGCCTGACATGTGGCACCTTGTCAAAGGCCTTTTGAGAATCCAAGTAAACAACATCCACTGACTCTCTTTGTCTATCCTGCCTGTTATTTCCTTAAAGCATTTGAGTAGATTTGTCAGACAAGATTTCTCCTTAATGAAACTGACTTCGGCCTATCCTATCATGTGCCTCCAACTACACTGAAAGTTCATCCTTAATAATGGACTCCAACATAAGACGATAAAACCATAAGATATATGAGCAGAATTAGGCTGTTCGGTCCATTTTGGAATATCTGATCCAATTTCCCTCTCAACCCCAATCTCCTGCCTTCTCCCTGTATCCCCTCATGCCCAGACCAATCAAGAATCTATCAACCTCTGCCTTAAATATACATAAAGACTTGGCCTCCATGTCTTTGCCTGTGGCAAAGAATTCCACAGATTCACCACGCTATAGCCAAAGAGTTTCTGACTCATATCTGTTTTAAAAAGACATCCCTCTATTCTGAGGCTGTGTCCTCTGGTCTTAAAACTTTCCCACCATAGGAAACATCCTCTCCACATCCACTCTATCAAGGCTTTTCCCCACTCAATAGGTTTCAATGAAGTCACCCCTCAATCTTTTGAATTCTAGTGAATACAGGTCCAAAGCCATCAAACGTTCTTCGTATGAAAGCCATTCAATCCTGGAAACATTTTTGTGAACCTACTTTGAGCCCTCTTCAGTTTCAACAAATCCTTTCTAAGGTACGGGGCCCAAAACTGCTTACAATATCCAAGTGAGGCTTTAGTTCTGCTTTGTAAAGTCTCAACATTACATTCTTGCTTTTATATTCTAGTCCTCTTGAAATGAATGCTAACATTGCATTTGGCTTCCTCACCACAGACTCAACCTGCAAATTAACCTTTAGAGAATCCTGCACAAGGACTCCCGAGTCACTTTGCACCTCAGTTTTTTGAATTTTTGAATTTAGAAAATAGTTAACCCTTTCATTTTTTCTACCAAAGTGCCTGACCATATAATTTCTGACACTATATTCCATCTGCCATTTCTTTGCCCATTCTCCTAAACTGTCTAAGTTCCTCTGTAGCCTCTGTCCTTCTTCAAAACTACCTAACCCTCCACCTATCTTCATACCTCATATCGTCTTCAACCTTTGCAACAAAACCATCAATTCTATCATCCAAATCATTGACATATAATGTAAAAAGAATCAATGCCAACACAGACCCCACTAGTACACCAGTAGTTACTGGCAGCCAACCAGAAAATGCTCACTTTATTTCAACTCTTTGCCTCCTGCCAATTAGCCACTGTTTTATCCATGCTGGAATCTTTCCTGTAATTCCATGGGGTTGTAGCTTGATAAGCAGCCTCGTGTGTGGCACCTTGTCAAAAGCCTCTGAACATCTAAGTACATAACATCAACTGAGTCTCATTTGTCTATCTTGCTTGCTATTTTTTCAAAGAATTCCAACAGATTTGTCAGGCAAGATTACCCCTTGAGGAAGCCACGCTGACTACAGCCTATTTTTAACATGTGCTTCCAGGTACCCTAAGACCTCATCCTTAATAATTGACTCCAACATCTTCCCAACCACTGAGGTCAGACTAAATAGCTTATAGTTTCCTTTCTTCTCCCTCTCTCCTTCTTGAAGAGTGACTCTGGAAAGTTCATTACTAATGCCTCCATGATCTCTTCAGCCACCTCTTTCAGAACCCTGGGGTGTACACCATCTTGTCCAGGTGAGTTACCTAACATCAGATCTTTCAGTTTCCCAAGAATCTTCTCTCTATTTATAGTACTTCACACACTTCATGATTCCTGACATCTGGAACTTCCACCATACTGCTAGTACCACAGTGAGGACTGATGCAAAATACTTATTCAGTTCATCTGCCATTTTGTTGTCCCCCTTACTACCTCTCTGGCATTGTTTTCCAGTAGTCCAATATCCACTGTCAGCTCTTTTTAATATTTTATGTATCTGAAGAAACTTTTGGTATCCTCTTTAATATTATTGGTTAGCTTACTTCTGTATTCCTTCTTTAATGCCTTAATTACTTTTTTTTGTTGCCTTCTGTTGGTTTTTAAAGGCTTCCCAATCCTCTAAGTTCCCACTAATTTTTGCTCTATTATATGCCCTTCCTTTGGCTTTTATGTTGGCCCTGACTTCTCCACAAAGTCTTCAGCTACCTCTTTCAGAACCCTTGGGTTCTGGTCCTTCTGGTCCAGATGATTTAACTATCTTTAAACCATGGGCTCCCATCCTGTGGTCCATGGATCCCTCAGTTAATGGTAAAGTACCATAGCGTAAAAAAGGTTGGGAAACCCTGATTTTGACCTTCCAGCTTCACAAGCATCTTCTTCTTAGTAATAGCAACTGCATTCACTTCTGCCCCCTGACACTTCTGAATTTCTAGCATACTGCCAATGGCTTCCACAGTGAAAACTATGCAAAATACTTAAGTTTGTCCCCCAATACTACCTCTCCAATGTCATTTTCCAGCTGTCTGATATCCATTCTCACCTCTTTTTTACTCCTTAAATATCTAAAAAAAATTCTTGATATTATTGGCTAGCTTACCTTCATATTTCATCTTTTCTCTCCCTATAGCTTTTTTAGTTGCTTTCTGTTGGTTTTTAAAAGCTTCCCAAGTCTCCAACTTCCCACTAATTTTTGCTATATGATATGCCCTTGCTTTTCCTTAGATGCTGTCTTTGATTCCCTTGTCAGCCAAGGTTGCCTCATTCTTCTTGTCAATGTATCTATTCTGAGCCTTCTGAATTGCTCTCAGAAACTCCAGCCATTGCTTTTCTACCATTATCCCTGCTTGTGTCCCCTTCCAGTCAAATTTGGACAGCTCCTCACTCATGCTTCTGTAATACCCTTTACTCCACTGTAATTTTGATACATCTGACTTCAGCTTCCCTCTCTCAATCTGCAGGGTGAATTCTGTCATATTATGATCACTGTCTCCTAAGGTTTCCTTTACTTTAAGCTTTCTAATCAAATCTGGTTCATGACGCTGTATCAAATCCAGAATTTCATTTTACTCAGTGGGCTTGACCATAAACTGCTTGAAAAAGTTTTCTCGTAGGCATTTTATAAATTCCCTCTCGTCGGATCCAGCACAAACCTAACTTTTCCAATTTACCTGCATATTGAAATCTCCCATGACATTGCCCTTTTTACATGCTTTTTCAATCTCCTATTGTAATTTGTACCTCACATCTTGACTACTATTAGATCTGTATATAACTCCAATCAGCATTTTATCCCCTTGCAGTTTCTTAACTCTCTACACAAGAATTCTATATTTTCCAATCCTATGTCACCACCTTCTTCAAGTCAAGTCAAGTCAAGTGAAGTTTATTGCCACTTAACCACAAACATGTATATAACATATATAAATACAATGTATAAAGAAATGAGACAACATTTCTTCAAAACCAGGGTGTAAAGCATGTAGCACACATAACACACATGAAGATAAGGTGAATCACACATAAATAACAAACTGAAGTACATTAATATTAAATATTGTAAGGTACAGAGCAGAATAACCAGTGATCCTTTGAATACAATGAAGCCAGGAGTTCAGAAGCCTAATGGCCTGAGGGAAGCAATGGTTTCTCATCCTGACTGTTCTTGTTTTTATGGAACATAGTCTCCAGCCTGATGGTAGAAAACTGTTTTCACAGTCCTTTGTAGGGACTTCTGGTCCAGTGCTTAACTGCTCCCATCCCAGAGGGAGATGCATCTTGTCAGGATGCACTCAATGGTGCTCCTGTGGGAGCCTTACTTGCCTCAACCTTCCTAGGAAGTGGAGGCTTTGCTGTGCCTTCTTGTTCAGGGAGGTGATATTAAGGGATCAGGTGAGGTCGACCGTGATGTGAACTCCCAGGAACTTGGTGCACCTAGCTCTCTTTGTGAAGGAGCCATGTATTCACAGAGGGGGATGGCTTGTCTGCACCTTCCTGAAGTCTACAATGATTTCCTTTGTCTTCTCCACGCTCAGGCTTAGGCTGTTCTTATCACGCCAATCCACCAGCCGCTCCACTTCCTCTCTATACTCTGTCTCATCATCGTTTTTGACAAGGCCAACCACTGTTATGTCATTCGCAAACTTGATGACGTGGTTTGAGCTGGATCCTATGACACAGTCAGCAGAGTGAACAGCAGCGGGCTGAACACACAGCCTTGGGAAGCACCAGTGCTCAGTGTAATGGGATGAGAGACGATGCTGCCCACACAGACTGATTGTGGCCTTACTGTTAAGAAGTCCAGTATCCAATTACAGAAGGAGATGTTGAGACCCAGTGAGGACAGCTTCCCCACCAGTTTCTGGGGTATGATGGTGTTGAGTGCCAAACTGAAGTCTATGAACAGCAGTCTGGCATATGACACCCCATTTTCCGGATGGGACAGGACAGAGTGGAGGGCAGAGACTATTGCAACATCAGTGGATTGATTTGAGGGATAAGCAAAGTGGAAAGGGTCCAGTGTAGCTGGGAGAAAGGCTTTAATGCGCTCCATGACCAGCCAGATTATCAAAACATTTCATAATGGTGGATGTTAATGCTACTGGACGATAGTCATTTAGGGAGGTTACTGTCACCTTCTTTGGCACTGGAATGATGGTGACTGCCTTGGAAACATCGAGGAGTATGTGGATCTGTGGCCAGCTACAAAGAGAAGTGTACTGAGGGTGTTACCATCTTGAAACACATCGGCTGAGGGCAAATCAGAGCCATGGATTACTACAGCGGTCCGTGCCAGGCTGGTGATACTGTTTTTAGGTCGGGAGGTGTGACAGCTTTCAGGGAACAAGAATTGTGCTTTCCTACTCCAGCAGAAAGGTGAAATGGGAGCATCCTCAGAGAATTCACAGCCACTTCTGCGACACCAGTGACATGAGACGCATGTGGTAGGGAATTCAGAGGATTACAGACTACAAGTCTACCCTGCATGTCAGTGACCAGGATGTATCACTCCCTGAGAGGCTGAATCTCTTCTACGCCCGCGTTGATGCGCAGAACAAAGTGCTGGTGAGGAAGGCACCCCTTCTCCCAGGGGACCAGATACTCCATCTGGCTGCAACTGAGGTGGGGAAGACCGTGGCCAGAGTCAATCCATGCTAAAGATTTGATTTCATCTTTTGCCAACAAAGCCACCCCATCCCCTCTGCTGACCTGCTTTTCCTTTCAATACAATATGTTTCCTTGGAAATTAAGTTCACAACTATGATCTTTCAGCCAGGTCTCAGTGTCGTCCATAGTGTCATACAAACCAATCTCTAACTGTGCCACAAGATTACCTGCTCATTCCACATACTCTAAGTATTCAAATATAATACCTTTCATCCTATATTCATCACCCTTTTTGACTTTGCTCCCATGTTGCACTTTAACTCATCCGACTGACCACAGTTTTGCCCTATCACTTGCTTGTCCTTCCTCACAGTTTACTATATCCTCAGACCTATCAGCCCGGTTCCCAACCCCTTGCCAAATTAGTTTAAACCCTCAATAGAAAACCTGCCAACAAAGATATTAGTTGTCCTTGAGTTCAGCTGCAAGCCTTTCTTTTTGTGTAGGTCATACACCCAATGATCCAAAGAGCGATCCCAATGATCCAAAGATCTGAAAGCCTGAAAACTGCACCAATTCCTCAGTTACATATTTATCTGCCAAATCATCCTATACTTACTCTCATAGGCAAAAAGCACAGGCACAAATCCATAAAAAAACTATCCTCGAGGTCCTGCTTTTCAACTTTCTACCAGACTCCTTATATTCTCTCCTCAGAACCTCATCTCCTTTCCTACCTATTTTGTTGGTACCAGTTTGTATCATGACTTCCAGCTGTTCACCCTTGCTCTTATCCCATTCTGAGATATCCCTGACCCTGGCATCTGGGAGGCGACGTATCATCTGGTCTGCTCCTCTAGCTATGGAATCCTTTATCACTACTGCACTCCTCCTCTCTTGCCTTCTATACTGAGCCACTGAGCCAGACTCAGCGCCAGAGACCTGGTCAAAGCGTCTTCACCCTGATAGGGTCGTTCCCCCACAATTCAGAATGCAAAAAGCTACTTATTTGAGGGGAATGGCCACAGGAGTACACTAGCTTGGCTGTCTATTTCTTTTCCCTCCCCTGACAGTCACTCTGCCTCCTGGAACTTAGGGGTGACTATTTCCCTGTAGCTCCTATCTATCACTTCCTCATTCTTCCAAATGAGCCAAAGGTCATCCAGCTGCAGCTGCAGTTCCTTAACATATTCTCCAAGGAAATGCAGGTCAATACACTTCATCCAGATGTAGTTATTAGGGAGTCTGGAGGCCTCCCAGAGGTCCCACATCTCACATGAAGACCATATCACTAACCTGGATCCATTCTTGCCACCCTAACTATGTACTAATAGACAAAGAGAGAGAGAGAGAGAAAAAAAACTCATTAGAAACTTACTTAGAGCCTCTGCCTTTTTTCACTTTAGCCTCTTTTTGCTGAAGCCTGTTGAGTCAAAGCATGACCTCTCTAACCATGCCCCTCTCCAACAATGGCCACTCACACAATTTACCTCAGATCCTGCTCTCTCATACACTGCTTTGAAGTATGACTCACTCCCAAGGCTTCTTGTTGTGGCTCCCAATCTGCTCAGTCTTGCTCTCTCACTTGCTGCTCCTTGTAAGCTTTTAGAAATTCTCCTTTATTTATTTATTTGTAGAAGCTTTGCTATCCATTTTCATATTTCTTGCCAGACTGGTCTCACAATCCATTTCCTCCTTTTTCTTCTTTAGTCATGGAGTTATAGGGAATAACAACACAGAGACAGGCCCTTTAGTCCATCTAGTCCATGCTGAACTATTAGTCTGCCTAGTCCCATCAAACTAGGACCATAGACCTCCATACCTCACCCATTCATGTATTTATCCATGCTCCTCTTAAATGTTGCAATTGAATTTGCATTCACCACTTCTACTGGTAGCTCGTTCCATACTCTCACAGCTTCTGAGTGAAGAAGTTCTCCCTCATGATCCCCTTAAACAATTTACCTTTCACCCATAAGCCATGACCTCTATTTCTAATCCCACCCAACCTCAGTGGAAAAAGCCTGTTGTACTTACCCTATCCATACCCCTCATTATTTTGTACACCTCTATTAAATCTCCCCTCGTTCTCCTATACTCCGGGGAATAAAATCTTAACTAGTTCAATTTTTTCCTTCAAGACACAGCAACATCCTTGTAAATTTTCTCTGTACCCTTTCAATCTTATTTTCAATCTTATTTACATCTTTCCTGGAAGTAGGTGGCCAGAACTGCATACAAGATTGTGAACTTTGGCCTCACCAATGTCTTATACAACTTCAACATAGCATTCCATCTCCCGTACTCAGTACTTAGATTTATGAAGGCCAATGTGCCAAATGCTCCCTTTATAGCACTATCTGCCTGGGATGCCATTTTCAAGGAATTGTGGATCTGTACTCCCAGATCCCTCTGCTTACTGCACTCCTTGGTACCCTACCATTCATTGTGTAAGCCCTACACTGATTTATCTTCCCAAAGTGCAACGCTTCACACTTGTCTTATTAAGTTACATTTGTCATTTCTCAGCCCATTTTTCCAGCCGGTCCAAATCCGCTGTAAGCTTTTATAGCCTTTCTTGCTGTCCCATAAGCTCCCAATCTTGGTGTCATCCATAAATTTAGTGATCCAGTTAATCACATTATCATCCAGACTGTTGATAGAGATGCCAAACAACAACGGGCCCGGCACTGATCCCTGCAGCACACCACAAGTTATAAGCCTCTGGTCAGAGACGCAACCATCTACTACCACTCTCTGCCTTCTCACTCGAAGCCTATGTCTAATCCAATTTACTATCTCATCCTGAATGCCAAATGACTGAACTTTCTTGACCAGCCTCCCATATGTGACCTTCTCAAAGGCCTTGCTAGTCCATATAGACAACATCCACTGCTTTTCCTTCAACAACTTACCTGGTAACCTCCTCAAAAAACTCTATAAGATTGGTTAGGCATGACCTACCATGCAGAAAGCCATGTTAACTATACCTAATCAGTCCCAGTCTATCTATGTACATATATATCCAGTTCATTAAAATACCTTCCAGAAACTTACTATTGACATCAGGCTGACCGTCCTATAATTTCCCACCTTAAACAATGGAGCAAAATTAGCTAACATCCAATTTTCCAACACCTCACCCATGGTAAAGGACTCCTTAAATAACTCTGCTAGGGCTCTGCAATTTCTGTACTAGTCTCCCACAAGGTCTGAGAGAACACCTTGTTAGAGATTTATCCATCCTAATTTGCCTCAAGTCAGCAAGCATCTCCTCCTCTGTAATCCATATACAGTCCATAACTTCACCGCTATTTTGCCTCACCTCTATAGACTCTGTGTCCGTCTCCTGAGTAAATGCAGATGCAAACAATCTATTTAAGATCTCCCCATCTCTATTGGTTCCATGCATCTTATCTTCAAAAGGACAGATTCTGTCCCTTGTTATCCTTCTGTTCTTAATGCAGTATATCTGTAGAAGCCCTCGGGATTCTACTTCATCTTGTCTGCTAAAGCAACTTCATGCCTTCTTTTATCCCTCCTAATCCCTCTTAAGTCCTCTCTTGTTCCTTGATGCCTATACCTGCTATGTACCTCCTTCTTCCTCTTAACCAATGCCTCAAAATCCCTTGAAAATCAAGGCTCCCTAAACCTATTTGTCTTGCCTTTTACTCTGACAGGAATGTACAAACTCTGTACTCTCAAAATATCACTTTTGAAAGCATCCCACTTAAGAAGCACACCTTCACCAGAAAACAACCTGTCCCAATCCACATCTGCCAGATCCTTTCTGATGCCAAAAACATTGGCCTTTCTCTAATATAGAATCTCAAACCAAGGACCAGACCAATCTTTCTCCATAATAATCTTGAACCTATTGGAATTATGATCACTAGATCCAAAGTGTTCCTCTAGACAGAATTCGGTTACCTGCCCTATCTCGTTCCCTATTAGGAGATCCATATCACACTCTCTCCAGTTGGGACCTCAATATATTGATTAAACTTTCCTGAACACATCTGACAAACTCTATCCCATACAGTCCTTTTACTGTATGGCTGTCTCAGTCAATATGTGGAAAGTGGAAATAACTTTGTATCACAACCTTATGCTTCTTACAACTGCCTACAATCTCTCTACAAATTTACTCCTCCAAATCCCGCTGACTGTTGGCTTTGGTTTCTTTTTCAAAAATTTCTCCAAATTTCTGATTACTTTTTGTGGCATTCTTTCCTTGGTCACGGATTGAATCATCCTTCTTGTAGAATTTCCATTCTTCAATGGAATTTTTCTTTGCTGAGATTAAAGATTCATTCACTGCATATTTATTTATTTAGCCTTCCAGCCCAATGAGCCTCAGCAAACCACCTATTTAACATGAGCTTAATCAAAGGACAATGTTACAATGACTAACCAACTTCTAACCAGTATGCCTTTTGAATATGGAAGGAAGCTGGAGCACCTGGAGGAAGCCCACATGATTTATGGGAAAAACTTACAAATTCCTTAGAGGTGGAAGCAACACTCACAACACGCTGGAGGAACTCAGCAGGTCGGGCAGCATCCGTGGAAAAGATCGGTCGACGTTTCGGGCTGGAACCCTTTGTTGGTTAGTCATTGAGTCCTGACAAAGGGTTCTGGCCCGAAACGTCGACCGATCTTTTCCACGGATGCTGCCCGACCTGCTGAGTTCCTCCAGGGTGTTGTGAGTGTTGCTTCGACCCCAACATCTGCAGATTATTTTGTCCTTAGAGGTGGAGCTGGAATTGGACTCTGATCGCCCAAATGTCCTGAGCACTAATAGCATCATGCTAAATCTTATGCTACCATGGCGACCATCATTTACTCTTACTTTCTAATGTTCCCAATCACATTTCATTTTGGTGAACTTGGCTTTCATGTTTTTGTAATTGGCATTACCTAAGTCTAAAACACTAGATTGATTCAAGATTCAAGATGTAAGATTGTTTAATATCATTTCCTGTACATAGGTGAATGAGAATGAAATACTTGTTACTCTGGATCTGATGCAGCACAAAAATAACACAAAAGAGAAAGAACACAGTAATAAAAAAAGTACTAACAATATAATACTTAAGATTGCTTATACACATGGATTAATTGTATGTTCATAAAGTGACACTAGCTGTTACACAAGGTGACTGACAGAAAATAATAAAGTAGCCATGGAGGTGTTGATCAGTCTTACCGCTTGAGGAAAGTAACTGTTTTTGAGGCTTGTGGTCCTCGCACGAAAGCTACGTAACCTCTTCTCTGATGGGAGTGCGACAAATAGTTCATAAGCAGGGTGGATGGCATCCTTCATAATGTTACTGGCCTTTCTGGCACCTTTCTGGATACATATCCTTCCTGGCAGGTAGGCTGGTGCTGGCGATGAGTTGGGCAGTTTTGACTACCAGTTTTAGAGCTTTCCTGTCTGCCGCAGTGTGGTTTCTATACCAAGCAGTGATGTAGCTTGTCAGCATGCTCTCTACCGCGCTTCTGTAGAGTGACATGAGTATGGATGTGCAAAGTCCAGCTCTCTTTAGAAAGGTGGGATGTTGATGAGCTTCCTTGACTGTGTAGATGTGTTCAGGGACCCGGAGAGGTTGTGTCTGAATGCACTCCCAGGAGTTTGAAACTACTTGCACTTTCTGCTGCTGTACTGCCAATGTAAAGGGAGGATTGAGTGTTGTGAGTTCCCCTAAAGTCGATAACCATCTCCTTTGTCTTGTTGACGTTAAGGAAGAGGTTACTTGTCTACCATCAGGCCTCGAGCTCTTCCACCTCCTTTCTGCAGGTCGTCTCATTGTTGTTGGTGATAAGCCCCACCATTATCATGCCATTAGTGAACTTGAGAATTGGATTGCTCAGGTGTTTGGCTGTGCTGTCGTGTGTCAGCAGAGTGTACGGCAGTGGGCCCAGCACACAACTCTGTGAGGCGCTGTACTGAGGATGACAGGGGCGGGAGGAACATCTGTGCATCCTGACCATCTGAGGTCTGTTCGTTAGGAAATCCAACATCCAGTTGCACCGTGATGTATTTAGGCTGAGCAGTAGGAGTTCGTTCACCAAGGTCTGTGGGACAAATGTGTTCAATACCAAACTGAAATCTTGAAAGAGAATTCTGTCATTGCTATCCTTTACTGACTGTGTTAGGGCCAGGTCCACCGCATCTGTCATATAGCGGTTTTGTCAGTAAGCATATTGGTGAATGTCCAATGTGGTAGGAATTAAGTTTTTGATATGTGTCATTATTAGCCATTCAAAGCACTTTATAGTGATTGGCGTCAGTGCCAGGCGGCAGTAGTTGCTTAGATCTGAAGGTGGACAGTTCTTTGGTACAGGGATTATAGCGGCTGAATTGAAGTATCTGTAGACAGCAGCCAGGAGGAGAGAAGTGATGAAGATGTTCATGAAATGTCACCGAGCTGGTGTGAACACTCCCTGAGTACTCAGCCTGGGATGTAGTCTGGCCTGGCTGCCTTACAGGGGTTGACTCTCTGCAGAATCCTTCTCACTTTCCTAATTGGAAGACCACAATCTGTGCGGATTGATGATAATATCTCCTCCTCACTGACGATCAACACTGGTGCACCTCAGGTGTGTGTGCTTAGCCCCTGCTCTACTTCCTCTACTCCCATGACTGGATGGCTAGGTATAGCTCAAATACCATCTATAAATTTGCTGATGATACAATTATTGTTGGTAGTCTCAGATGGAGATGAGAGAGTTACAGGAGGGAGATTTACCAGTTAGTTGAGTGGTGTCACAGCGATGACCTTGCATTCAATGTCAGTAAGAACAAAGCACTGACTGTGAACCCTAGGAAAGGTAAGACGAGGAACCTGAACCAATCTTCATTCAAAGATTCAAATTGGAGAGAGTGTACCTGGTGTCAAATTCTCTGAAGATCTAACCTGCTCCCAACATGTCGATGCAGTTATAAAGACAGCAAGGCAGCGGTAATATATCATTTGGAGTTTGAGGAGATTTGATTTGTCACCTAAGACACTTGAAAACTTTTATAGATGTACCATGAAGAGTATTCTGACAGGCTGTTTTACTGTCTGGTATGACGGGGTGGGGGAGCTACTGTACAAGTCTGAAAGAAACTACAGAAAGCTGTAAAATTAGTCAGCTCCATCTTGGGCTCTAGCCTCTGTAGTATCCAAGACACCTTCAAGAGCATGGCCTCAGAAAGGCCACGTCCATTTTTAAGGACCCCCATCACTCAGGGCATGCCCTCGTCTTGGGAAGGAGGTACAGAAGCCTGAAGACACACACTCAGCAATTCAGGAACAGCTTCTTCCCCTCTGCCATCTGATTTCTGAATGGACATTGAACCCATGAACGCTACCTCACTTTTAAAATATATATTATTTCTGTTTTTGCACTATTTTTAATCTAATATATTTTTAATATATATATATATTTATACTGTAATTCGTAGCATGCAGGCCCACTGGTGTGTGGACATGCCCTGGTGCTCATGAACCAAATCCCCGGCTATGGGTAAATAGCCCCAGTGTCTTGTGGCAGCCTCAGGAGAAACGAAGGCTACAGGAGTAAACCCAGACAGAAAATCTGGAGTGGAGCCCCTAAGGTGGCTGGATGTCATTGAACATCCTTCCGGCAGCCCCTGTAGCTAAGCTGGTACTAGAAGTATTGCTTCGTAAGCTTTCCTTTAGACTACACTGATGAGGCCAAGAGGGGAATCTTGACGCATGGGCATCTCAGGATCTCCACACTTTCCACCTAGGGTTGTGATGATGATCATCACTCATTGTCCTTCAAGGCAGACGGATGCCAACCACCACTTACTGCTATTTATTTATTTTTTTCTCTATCATCGTCTATTGCATTATAGCGCTGTTAACAAATTTCATGACACATGCCAATGATGTCAGATGTGATTCTGATTCTGACATCTGCTTTTACCCAGACTGTGGATGCTCACCTGGGGGGCGGGGAATAGCTTTCGTGGCCAGCATAATGTTGCATGACTCAATGTACGCAGAGAAGTTGTTTAGAGCAGCAGGTATAGTTGACGTTGTTTTTCCTTGTGTAGTCTGTAATGCCCTTGATGACCAGCCACATACATCAAGGATCATTATCAGACGGGTGTTCCTGATTTTTCTGTGTGTAGGCAGCCTTTGCCCTTTTGATGCTTAAGGTTTCTCTTGCTGTTCTGAGAGCTGCTCTATTACTGGATTTGGAGCCAGCATCCCTGGCTTTTAGGAGGGAGTGTACCTCTACATTCAGCCAGGGCTTCTGGTTGGGCCATGAAATAACTGTTCTCAAGATACCAACATCAGCTACACACTTACTGATCTAGCCAATGACAGACTGAGACATATTCCTCAAGGTCCGTGTCATCTCTGTTTGTGGCCGTCTCCTTGAACATCTGCCAGTTAGTCTGTTCAAAACAGTCCTGAAGCATAGAGAGTGCCTCATTAGCCATATAGTGATGGTCCTTGACTGGTTTCTCCATTTTCAACAGCGGTCGGTATGCTTGATTAACACTATGGAGATGTGGGTGTGGGATGGCTTTGTAAGTACTGTGTCTGTTTGTATAAGCATGGTCTAGTCTGTTTGCTCCCCTAGCGGCCATATGACATGCTGGTGGAATTTGAATAAAATGTCCTGCAGGTTAACATGATTGGAGTCTCCTGCAATTATGAAGAGACCGTCTGGATGTTTGTTTTCCGGAGAGCTGATGGTGCTTTAAAACTCTCCCAGTGTGACCTTGGTGTTGGCACTCAGTGGGCTGTAGATGGCGGTGATGAGCAAAACTCCCTGAGTAGGTAATGTAGCTGGCATTTAATTTTAAGATGCTCAATTTCCCCAGAACAGTGACTGCTAATTACAGAAGAGCTTGTGCACCAACCTTTGTTAATATAAACAGATTCCATCTCCCTTGGATTTCCCTGACAGAGAGTTCCTCTCTGTGCATAACAGAGTCATCCTGTCCAGTTCAGTATGTTGTTGTTTAACCATGTTTCTGTGAAAACCAGAATGCAACAGTTTCTCTTCTTTTTCTCTGCATTCACTCTCAGTCACATTGAGTCCATTTTATGATCAGGAAAAGACATATAGTTCCCATTTTGAAACAGAGTATATTTTGTTTCTGCAGAGGATGCTTTATGATGAGATCGTTAACTAAAACCAATCTGGAGAGGCAATAACATTGCTCTCAAATCCAAGTTGAGATTCCTGCATACACTTGCGCTCTCCTTTGACAGCAGAACTGCAAACGAAGATCCAGGCAGTAGAAAAGAGATGCTTCATTTCCTATACAGACCATGTCTCAAATAACGCAGTACGAAGAACCATCACCCAGCACATCAGACAATACGAAGATCTCCTGTCCATGGTAAAGAAGGGGAAACTGAGATGGTATGACCACATAACAAGATCAAGTGGACTCCCAAAGACAATTCCTCAGTGAATGGTGCAGGAGAAAAAGAAAAGGGGCAGACAGAAGAAGCAATGGGCAGGGAACGTTGAAGAGTGGACCAGAGAGAGCTCTGCTGTAACCCAGACCCTCGCCCACAACTGTGAGAGATGGAGGCAACTGGCGCAGCACATATCTGTACAGTGCCCCTGTGACCCAGGTGCGTTGCCGGATCCGTAACCGTAACATTAATTAATCCTATCTAATAATTAAAAAAGACAACAAGCGGCCCATGGAACAGCAGGTCAGGCAACATCTATGGAGGGAAATAGTGATGGGACCTCATCCAAAATGCTGACTGTCCATTTCCATCCACAGATGCAGCCTGACCTGCTGATGTCTTCCAGCAGCCTTGTGTCTACACGATCTAAAATAACCCGTTCACTGGCTGGTTCCACAAAGTATCGTTTTGAGAAAATGGCTGACAGCATTTGATGAATTTGTCCTAACTGATCCCTTTGCTGACTTGGCTTGGTCCAAGGTGCTTGAAGATTTAACTAGCCCTGGATTATTGCAGTATCATTCTTTGGATTCAATTAGTTTTTGATTTATACTTTGTATTGCAGTGTAGCCACTGTTAGATCTATAGGCCATCCTACCAGTCACTGTGGCTGGAGGCTTCATAATGTCATGGTGGGGTTGGGGGGGAGGGGGGAATACAGCTTCAGAGAAACAAATGAAGACCTCAGAAAAAGTGAAAGCATCAGATAGGACATGAAAAGAGATCGTCTTGTGTGTGACTATGCTGTCAGAGAAGTCCTTGTTGGCTTGCTGTGGAATTACCTTCACTGTATAAAACATAAATCTGATGTTGAAATCAAGATGGTGCTGAGCTGCAATATCTGTCGACGTCCTGGCTCAGAATTAATTGATTTTTAAACTCGTTGGGATGGTTTGGGAGCCGCATGGGATTTAGGGCGCCAGTATAGGATTAGGGACAAGAATGAGAGGAGTTAGAGATCGGGGCATGAATCAGAGTCCAATTTGAAACACTCCATGGTCAGTGATCCTCGGGAATGGATGTCAGGTTGGCGGGCCCCATGGATGAGGGCTGGCAAACCCCCTGAGGTTGACCAGTCCCAGGATCGGAGGGCCGTGTGGGCAAGAGGCATGAGGGCTAGTGACACCTCCCCCTTTCCCACAAGTCAGCGAGTCCAGAGTTGGAGATCTGTGTGAGTCCACAATTTGAGGCCTGTAGTTCAAAGTTTGTGATTGCTGAGTTCTAGGGTCAATACCGGAGGTGAAGGGAAAGTCAGTGAGTCCAGAAGTTGAAATCTGAAGACTGAAGTCTAGATAATAAAAATGTGTCAGAAGTTGGAGGCCCAATGTCTGCGAGTCTGGGGCTTTCATCTGGAGGCCGCCTGTTCTAGGGTTGAAGGCCTGTCTGTGTGTGTGAGTAGGTGGGAGGGAGGAAAGGGGCTTGTTTTGCTGTTGTTGCTGCTGTTGCTTGTGTTGTTCTGCTGAACATTGTGGGCATGTGATGTTGGTACCAGAAAGTGTAGAGACACTTGGGAGTTGCACACAGAACATCCTTAGGTTGTGCTGGTTGTTAACCAAAATGACTCACTTTGCTGTATGGTATGAATAAACGAATCTGAATCTGAATTTCATTCTTTTACTGTTCCTTATCACTATCAAAACTTTTTATACAACTTCATCTTCTAAACCAAAACCATTTCATGGCTTTAATATTTTTCTTTATTGACAACCTCACCCCAGACTCTATATCCAACCTGCCCAGTCCAGATGAAAACTGCTCCAGATGAAGTGACTCAACCCAAGAAATCAACCATCCATTTCCCTCCACAGATACTGCCTGACCAGCCGAGAAAGCTCTCCATCATCCCTACTTGCTCTAGATGCTGAAGAAATTTGGCAGGTCTCCTTTGACCCTCACCAACTTTTATCAATGCACCATAAAAAGCATCCTATCTGGATGGATAATGGCCAGGTATTGCAAGAATCTGCAGAGAGTTGTTGACACAGCTCAGCAATCATGGAAACCAACCTGCCTCCTTGGACTCTCTCTATACTTCTCACTGCCTTGGTAGAGCAGCCAGCATCATCAAAGATCCAACCCACCATGGACATTCTCCTTCACCCTTCACCACCTTTGGGCAGAAGTTCCCTTGTATGATAAGATGCTCTCTTGACCTCACAGTCTACCTCATTGTGACTTTCTACCTTACATTGACCTGCATTGCACTTCTGTGCTGTAGCACTTCATTCTGCAGTCTGCTATTGTTTTACCTTTACTGCTTCAACACCGTTGCAATGAATTGATCTGTATGAACAGTAAGCAAAACAAGCTTTTCATTGTACATCAGTACGTGTGGCAGTAATAAGCCAGTTTTCTCCCCCCTTCCTCTATTCCCTTCTCTTACTTCTTCTCGCCTGCCTATTACTTCCCCCGCGTCTCCTCCTCCTTCCCTTTCTCCTATGGTCCACTCTCCTCTCCTATCGGATTCTTTCTTCTCCAGCCCTTTACCTTTCCCACCCACCTGCCTTCACCTATCACCATCCAGCTAGCCTTTTTCCCCTCCCCTCACCCTCCCACCTTTTTACTCTGGCGTCTTTCTGCTTCCTTCTCAGTTCAGAGGAAGGGTCTCGGCCCAAAACATCGACTGTTTATTCTTTTCCATAGAATCTGCCTGCTCTGACGAGTTTCTCCAGCATCTTGTGTGCTTTGCTTTGGGTGTCCAGCATCTGCAGATTTTTTCTTGGTTGAAATTTCCTCCAGCGTTTTTATGAAAGCTCATGAAAGTTCTATTGCATATCTTGGGCAATATTTAACCCATTGTTGAAATCATTGTTTGTCTGTTTAATGTCTCTTGAGGAACCTGCCTGAATAAACATAATAACGATATATTTCATTAGCATTAAAGCATGTTAGGAAATCCCAGTGTGGTGCCAGGTGCCATAAAAACTCACATCTTTTCTTTCTTTCATACATGAGACAATTACTGAGTTTGACGAGCTGCGTCTATTAGAGGTCTACTTTGATGTGCTTGGCAGACAGGTTTAAATACTTTCTATCTGGTGAGGTAATGGTTGCATTTTACCACTTGCCCTGAAGATGGTGGTGCATTCAATTCAACACTTGGTGAATCTGTGGGGCTTCCAAATCACTGCAAACTCTCTCTGATTTGCTGCCACTCTTTTACACTGACCTCATCCGGGTCAAGCTTTCATTCTCTTTGTGCCAAATGAAGAATTGTGATGGAAAAATTATAGATAGGACCTTGTTAGCATCAATTACCTCCTGTGTGAGTGCGCCGATCGTGCATGCAGCCTGGTACAGCCGTTCCGATCTATTCTTACTTTCTTCTTCCTACTTTTTAACTTACATTTTTTTTTGTATTTTTTTTTCTCACGGTAACACGTCAAAGCTGCACCCTCTCTAACATGCTGGTAGAGAAAGTTTTATTTGGGTTTTCTTTAGCGCTGGAAATGGTTATGTCCCGACACGTGGGACAGAAGCAAGGTCGCATTGTGTATTCCACGGAACAGCAAATACCGGCCGGTTTAGCGAACAGAGCGGCGGACACCCCTGCTGAAATCCGGAGGAAAACACACAGAGGATGCAGAGGGGGATCACAAAGCCACGGAAGGAGGACCGGGTCGAGACAATAGAGACTTTTGGAGAAGAGGAGTTCGGTGCGTAATACCATTCCGGCTGACCGGAAGTGCACCGAGAGCGGTAAGTGTAAAGGAGTTAGGTGCTTACTGATCTGGTTAACAACGGATGGTGCAATCTGGGGCATATTGCGATCGAGGAACGTGTTTGCAGACTGGATATTGAATTTTTTACTGTTGGACTTCGGCCACATTCCACCGTGACACAACACTTGGCGGCACGGGAGGTCGTTCCTGCCTGTGGCCATCGAACGTGCAGCTCCTCCCGTGGAGGGTCAGGCACCCTGAGCCAATAGTCTGGTCCTGGACTTATTTTCCATCTGGCATAGTTTGCATTTTGTTGTTTGATTGTTGGTAGTTTTTGTATTGCTATATTTACGCTCTGTTCTTGGTTGGTGCAGCTGTAACGAAACCAAATTTCCCTCGGGATTAATAAAGTATGTCTATCTACCTATATTGCTTGTGGCATAATGATTTTGCAAGAATTCCTTCTTCCTCTGCAATGCATGTCCATGCAGTACTCTGCATTTAGTGTTAAAAGTTTCACTAAATGTAATTCACTTCAGGAATGCATTAATAATTATTTTAATCAAGGATGTGAACATCATTGGCGATGCCAACTTTATTTCCCTTTTCAACATTTCCTGAGATGATATAATTTGATCATATTCTTAGGTCTGGAGTCACATTCAAGTTGTACTGAGTGAGGATGTTAGGTTTGTTTCCTTGGTTAATCAAGTGTGTTTTCACAGCACAGACAAGCAGACAATACAGCACAGGAACAGGCTCTTCGTCCTCCCCCCCTCCTTCCCCATGTCAGTGCGGACCATCCTGAGGCCCTCCGTTGGCTAGGATCAACCATGGATACCGCACTCTAGCTGTCTGCTTGATATGCAATCTAATACGCAAACCAGGACGGTACAATATGGAAAACAAGCTGCACCTGTGCAGCAGGCTCCCCCTCTCCATGCAGCTGATGGATTCAAAGCAACGACAGAGACCGATAAGGCATGACACCAGCAGCATCGCAGGAGGTGCTAGTCAGTGTTAACTCAACGTCGGATGCCTTAGCGACTCCAGCTCTAGATTTTTCCTCGGGATTTACTGCTGAAGCCCCCATGAGTGGGTCCAGCTGCAGGGTAGTGGAGGTTTGCGGACCATGATACCGTATTAAATTAATCCCAGGAGCATATGTTTGGCCTATCTCTCTATTCCCCGCCTAAGTCCCTCTTAAACTTTCCTATCATATCTGCTTCCATCAAATCCCTCTGGCAGCATGTACCAGGCACCTACCATTCCCTGTGCAAAAAACTTGCCTTTCTTATCTCCTTTGAACTTTCCCCCTCCCAATAAACATATTCTCTACTATTTGATATTGTCGTCCTGAAAGAAAGTTTCTGACTATCTACCCTATTTAAGTCTGTCATAATTTTAAATACTTCTATCAAGTCAACTCCTCAGCTCCTGCTGGTCTGCTGGACCAATAAAAAAACAATCCATGTTTGTCTAACCTTTCCAGCTTCTTAGAGATTTTTGGGAATGCTGCTGGGACTTGGAGGACTGAATTATGCAGGGAGGTTGAGCAAGTTGTTTTTTTTTTCATTGGAGTGTAGGTGACTGAAGGGTGATCTTAAAGAAGCGTGTTAAATCATGAGGGGTGTAGATAAGATCAATATGTGCCGTCATTTTTCTAGGATTGTTCAATCAAGAACACAAGAGCATAGGTTTAAGGAGAGAGGGGCAACTTTTTCACTCAGAGACTGATGAAATAAGCTTCCAGAGGAAGTGGTTGATGCGGGTACATTAACAACATTTAAAAGGTCCTTGGACAGTTCAACTTCAAGTTTAATTGTCATTCAACCATACGTGAACACCAATGAATACAGCCAAACAAAACAACATTTCTCCAGGGCCAAGGTGCAAAACACAGTACCTATAGACAAACACGGCACAAGGTACATATAGCAGTAACCAAATAAACATTCAGTCACGCATAAAGTATATATAGTCCAAGTCCCTGAGTGGCATGTCCTGTAAATTGATGGTGCATGGGGTTGGCAGTTTTCAGTAGTTCACAGATGAATGCATGCATGCACACATGCACGTATTCCAGCTTGTCTTTCACTGATTGAACAATAGGGGGCAGCACTGATGGGAGGGCAAGCTGCAGCACAAGGCTCAGTCCTCACTTCACTCAACACAAAGCAACTTCCTCGCCATTGGTCTCTCCAATAAACCAGGGAACCGCACTTGCAGTATTTTACATTGCCGGCATCCAACGGGGCTTTGCAATCGCAAGAAAAACTTCCAAGACGATCACTCGCTGTCAGACTGCTCACCGCCTTCATACACCAACTCTGACACCTTTCTGTAGCAGGCAGCAACACGGTTCTCACCAAGTCCAGTTCCTCCAGCTCCTCCACCAACAAACAACTCACTGAAGTGGTTCTTAATGGCCAGCATTATTTTACGATCATAAAAAAGACATTTAAAAAAGACAGGAACATCTTTGGTTAGCCTGGAGAGACCACTTGGTCCAAGTATGGATAGGAAAGGCATAGAGGAATATGGGACTAGTTTAGATGGGAATCTTGGTTGGCAAGGACCAGTTGGGTAAAGAGCCCATTTCCATGCTCTATGACTATGACTCTCTTTAAAGCTAATATACTCCATTTCAGGCAATATCCAGGTAAACCTCTTCTGCTCTGTCTCCAATGCTTCCAAGTCCTTTCTATAATGGGTGACCAGAACTGTACAAAATATTCCAAGTATGACTGAGCCAATGTTTTATTCTGCTGCAGCATGACTTGGCAACTTCAAACTCAGTGCAATGACTTTTGATGGCAAGTATACCGTATGCCTTCTTAATCACTCTCAACCATGAGGCACACCAAGGTTCGTATGTACAGTACATCATTACACTTAAAGCATATTCCTTTTGCATTGCTCTTCCAATGTGGATCATCTCATACTTGAATGGATAAAGCTCCATCTGCTAAAACTTCCAACTATTCTATACCCCACTGTATCCTTTGACAACTTTACAATCCACAACACCATCAATTTTCATGTTGTCTGTAGACTTACTGATCAGAACAATTGCATTTTCATTCATATCATTAACATATAATCTATATTACAAGCAACAGGGGTCCCAGCAGTGATCCTTGTGAAACACCACTAGTTACAAGCCTCCAGTCAGAGAAACACCCCTCTACCAATACCTATATTCTATGACTAAATCACTTTTGGACTAGTTTACCAACTCACCATGGATCCTATGTGACTTAATGAGGTGGACTAGCCATGAGCGGTCTTGTCAAATGCTTGACTAAAGATCATGTAGTCAACATCCTTTGCTCTACTGTCATCAATCATTTTTGTAACTTCCTCAAAAAAGTTATTCAAATTTGCGAGACAGGACCTCACCTGCACAAATCCACGATATCGCTAATAAGTCTATGCTTTTCCAAATGTGAGTGAATCCTGTTCCTAAGAAACTTTGCCAGTAATTTCCGTCCCATTTATGTTAGGTTCACCGGCCTATGATTTCTATGTTTGCTCCTGCTGATCTTCTTAAACAAAGGAAGAACACTAGCTATTCTCTAGTCATCTAGCACCTCCCGTTTCACTAAAGAGGATATAAAAATCTCTGTCAATGTTCCAGTAATCTCCTCTGTTGCCTCTCTCAATAATATGTATAAATGACATGAGGCTCTTGGGAATTATAAAATGAATGGTTTTCAAAGTACCAGACATCTTCTCCTTCTTAATTTTGGCATGCCTTAGAATCCAACATACCCCCTCACTACTCTCACAATCATCATGTTCTTCTCCTTGGTGAACACTGATGACAAGAACTTATTAAAGACCTCATTTACCTTGTCTGGCTTCAGGCATAAAAATCCCTTCCTTGTTCCTGAGTTGACCTATTCCCTAACTTCCCTTTGCTCCTAATATATGTATAAAATGATTTTGGATTCTCCTTAACCCTCTTGTTAATGACATTTCATTGCTCATTTTAGTCTTCTTAGTCCTTTGCTTAAGTTTCTTTATAACCCTTCTCTGATTTCAGATTCCTTAACTTTACATATATTTTCTTATTCTTTCTGACGAAACTTATAATACCTCCTGTCAGCCAGGGTTCCTAACCCTTGCCCATCCTTATCTTTCATCCTCACAAGAATGCCCTGAGCTCTAATCAATGGGACTTTAAAAGATTCCCACATGTCAGATGTGGATTTATCTTCAAACAGCTGTCTCAATCTGAATTCCTCTTCTTCTTCTTCTTGAGCCTTTGGCTCCCAGCCGTGTCTATGGTCCTCTGAAGTCGATGGTATGGTTGGAGTTCATCAATGCTTCTGCAATACATTGCATCCACTGTGCAGGGGATTGGCCTATAGAGCTTCACCAGAGCCTTGCTTCACCAGGGTCTTGCTGTTTGCACCTCTCACGACAGGGACATAGGGCTAGACTTTGAGAGGCTTGCATTCCTCAGTTTCTGCCTAATACTGTCGTAACTAGTCTTCTTTATTTCACCACTTTTTGCTTAAATCTTATCTTTATCCATAACTGTTTTAAAACTTATGAAATTATGAACACTATGTTCCCAAAATGTTCGCCCACTGCAATATCGATTAGCTGACTGGGATCATTACACAATATAAGGCCTAGTATAAACCGATCTTTAGCTGGACTATCTACGTATTGCTTCAAGAAACTCTTCTGCATGTACCTAAACATTCTGTTTCATCTAAGCTCCTGGCACTAACAGAGTCCCAGTCAGTACTGGGGAAGTTAAAATCGCTCACTGCAACAACCCTGCTGTTTTTATATCTTTCTATCTTCTGTCTGCATATCTGTTCTTTTAGCTCCAACTGGCAAAGGCTATTGAATAACATCATCTGACCTGCAGAGTTCCTCCAGCATTTTGTGTGCATTCCTCATCTGAGTGTACCTTTCTTATTCCCAAGTTCTTTCCATATGGCCTCGCTGAAAGTGGCCTTCAAGGATGTCCTCTGTTAGTGAAGCCATGACACTGTTCCTGGTCAGTAGTGCAACTCCCCCACTTCCTCTACATCCCTTCCTGTAGCATCTAAAGTAGCTGAACCCTGGAGAGTTAGTACTGCCCTAAACCACCCAGAATTCCCGGCACTCAAGTCAATGGAATTCTGTTTAATTTGACAGTGTTATGGCCATTCAATCCAGCATCATTTGTTTCACTCCTCAGTCATCTTTATTTTTGTAAGTGCATTTGTACCAAAAATTATTGAATTGTTACACTGTAGAAACCAGGCCATTCACCCTCTGTATCCCTAAATCAGTAAGATTATTTGTGGCAACATTTATATCTTTCTACTACAAATGGTAGTGAAAACCTAGCAGGGAACCTTGGAAAAATGCATTAATCAATTCCCTTCAAGTTTTCCCTCAGGGATTATTTGGAATTCCCCCAAAGACTCTCTCCTGATATCTGTTTCCCTTTCTATATTGCATCTATGGATATGACTCGTTCTGTATCACAGTTGAGAACATTTAAGAATCACTGCTTACCTCCTATTTAACCTCAGAAAGTGCCCATGCACCAGTAACCAAGGGAAAATGCTGCAAACTGCCTAAGGCCACATTTATGTCTGCAATGTATTCTTTGCTCAGATAGAGGCCATGTATTCTAAATGGACAATTTACCCAGTGTAATCACTGCCTTTTCTTTAGGAAATGTTAAAATCTAATCTGTGTTAAACACTCACCATCTCTATTTTAATGAGCGCTGCACCATGCCTTGCTGATAGCTGGGTGGTAAATATTAAGTCACAGTACATTAACCACGTGCTGACTATATTGCCAACCCCTCCATACCTAGTGAGGAAACAGTCAGCATCATTCACTCCCCGTGGAAGACAACACAATGCTGGCTGGTGTTCACCCTTGTATAATTTTCCTGATAATTTCAAAGAGGGAGTCCTGATCGCTTTTACAAACCCACAGAAAGAAAATATTTTCTTGCTCTTCCAGTTCAGATTCCTTTTGTTTCATTTTTGATGATGTGGATATTGATCTGTGCCCTGTCGATGCCCTGTGTGATATTTTCTGTGGCTGTGTTCTTTTTTCAGAAAGGTGTGGTGTTTGCAAATCAATGTTTGCTTTGACCCTCTACCCTGCCTAGACCACAGACAGCCTGAAATGGGCCTGGGCTTGAGTGCATTCAGAGGGACCATGGGCCATGCCCTTTGATGTCTTCCTGCCATTACATTCTCATTTTCAAACCATGTCCTGATCTAAAGATCACCTATGTACTTCAGGTACCAGGTGCTGTTGAGGCACATCTACAGGTGAAATCAAATGCTTTATTTTCTTTCCTTTGAAATAATTCAGTGAGAGCTCAAGTCCAACTGAGGATTTGATCAAGGAAATTCTAACATAGAAACATAGAAAACCTACAGCACAATACAAGCCATTCGGCCCACAAAGCTGTGCTGAACATGTCCTTACCTTAGACATTACCTAGGATTACCCATAGCCCTCTATTTTTCTGAGCTCCATGTACCTGTCCAGGAGTCTCTTATAAGACCCTATTGTATCTGCCTCCACCACCGTTGCTGGCAGCCCATTCCACACACTTTACACTCACTGTGTAAAGAATTTACCCCGACATGGAAATGAGGAGACAGTTACCCTTGAGGAGTGAGCCCCCAACACTTATACGCCAATGAAATAATTACTGTTGACCGAATCAAAAGCAATGTAATGATTTTAGTGGAACACTGGTATTTGGTATACCCAGCAAATTCAACATTGCCTCTGCTTGAGAGATGGGAGGTATTTCTGTGGCCTTCCTGCCTTCAAGAAGGAGGTTGCTCTCCCTCAGCTGCCAGAGGTTTTGGAGGGCAGTTACAAACAGAGCTGATCATCACCACTACTCTAACTGCTACTGTAACTCATTTCAGTCTTTCTCTCTCTACAGCCTCCTGTTCCTCCACAGTAGACATAGACAGTGGGTTGTCACCACTCTCAAGACCACCGGGCAGCCAGCAGATGTACTGAAATGTCCTATTGGCAACAAGCTGATCCCACGTAGGAACTTTCTTCCGGATGTAAACCACCCAGACCACCCAAGCACTGTAGCATCTACAGTAATTGATCCACTTCTCTAAGGGAGATCTAATTTAGCTCTAGCTGCTGTGCTCAACAAAATTAAAGTAAGCAAAAATGCAGTTTTTTAGGCCAGTGCCATTTAAATTGGAATTATGTTTCTAGTATCTAATAAGTAACCTAACAAGTCCAATGACTTCCTTTCCAAAATCACAGTTCCCCCCACCTGCAGTACTCCAGACAAGACAAATGAATCACATCTACTCAACAGATGGACAATTCCAATTGCGTCTTTACTGAAATATTCCAAGCAGCAGATTATGTCTCTCCTGGGAAATATATTGAGTGTCTCCTCCTTATGGTAATCAAAGATAGAAGCTAACCGTGGCCTTGGAGAGAAAATACAGTGTTGACATTGGCATTTGCATGACTTTTCAAAATTAATTAAACCTGGCATCCCTTAAGGGGGGCAGGACTGAAAAGCACTCAACCGTAGATGAACATGGTTCAGTTGTCACCCCACTGACTTCTGAGTCACAAGGTTGCTGAATCAGGTGCATCGAATACATGGTTCAAGCTGTGTATTGTTCAAAGATAGAGATGTTGCTTCACTTATCAGTGAATGATGGACAGTGGAGGATGATTCACTGAGCTTGAAGTCATTGCTATACTCAGGACAGAACTGAAACCTTACCAATGAATTGTTAAATGTCAAGGATAGTGTAAGATCCTATCAAGTTATTTGTAGAAGGGCAGAAAACTTGTGTTATGACCGACGTTCCTCAGATCAGATCATTTGGTGCTTATAACTTTCCTGGTTGGACATGGAGACTTCCAGGTTTCAAGCATTAACGTGTGATTTTTCCACTGTGGAACCAGATGGTTTGCGTGGTGGATTGCAATGGAGAAGGAGAAGATGGCGACGCGACGGCAGCACGTGCGGCCACTTCGGTGGTGATGTCTGTTATCTGTCAAGTAAGGGACCGTGCACAATTCTGATTTGATGGAGACAGACGTGAGAGCACAGAGGAACATCTGGAAAACTTCTGAAATGCCCGCTTCACTGCCACTGCTACTGTGTGGTAACCAGAATCTCCGGAGCAGAAGGCCCCGAAATCCTCGGCTTTGTGTGTTTCAGTGGCCAAGGCGAGGTCAAAGGCACTCGGCAGAGGATGGCGCTCGGGAAGCTGTATCGGAGAGGCTGGTCGGAAGCTCGAAGTTTTCGGACGGATGGACTCAGTGTCGGCTGTGGTCGGCTGCTTCCAAGGCATTGACAAGTTGACGGTGCCTGGAGGGTTATGGCAGGGAGTTTCTCCCTTTTGCCGCCTGCTATCGGGGACTCGGGAGTCGATCGACTCGGGGACTCTTGAGACTTTACTTACCATGCCCATGGTTTGTTCTTCATCAAATTATAGTATTGCTTTGCACTGCTGTAACTATATGTTATAATTATGTGGTTCTGTCAGTGTTAGTCTTTGGTTTGTCCTGTTTTCTGTGATATCACTCTGGAGAAACATTGTATCATTTCTTAATGAATGTATGCATTTCTAAATGGCAATAAAAAGAGGACTGAGTGTTCTCATAATCTAAATATCTAAGGAGAAGTAAGGTGCTACATGAATGCAGGTATTTCTTATCCTGGGAAGGGATAAAGTGTGAAATAATCTGGGTTTCTAACATTTTTAATATTCACTGGAAACTGCATTTCCTAACTACCTACTTAAGTCTGAGTGCTTTATGTGTATGTTTAGAAATATTTTCTTCTAGTAATTTGTAAATTGATCTCATATTGGTAAATAAATTTATTATGGTCACATTAACAAAGGTACAGTGAAAAAGGAAATGCCGTTGTAATGTGGTGGACTGAACTCTACCTGGCGGCAACTCTCAGACACCTCCTCGAAACAGACCCTACTCCAGGCCATCTCTGACACCATCACTAACCTTATGAACTCTGAAGTGGAACCCTTCCACTGCCACCAAGCTCATAGTTCAATTACCCTGCACTGTTTGTTTCTACCTCTCATCCAAGATCCACAAACATGACTGCTCAGGTAGGCCCATTGTCTCTGCCTGCTCCTGCCTCACCGGACTCGTGTCCACTGGCCTCAGCTCCATTCTATCCTCCCTTGGTTCAGTCCCTTCCCATCCTTATCTGCGACATTTCACATGCTCTCGATCTTCTTAATGACTTACAATTTTCTGGCCCTGACCTCCTCATTATCACTATGGAAAAGTCTCTACCCTCATCAAGAAGCCTTCAGTGCTCTCTGTATCTTTCACAACAAAAGACCCAACCAGTTCCCCTCCACCATCACACTCCTCTGTCTTGCAGAACTGGTCCTCACCCTCTTCTTCTTTGGCTTCTCCCACTTTCTCCAGACTCAAGGGGTGGCCATGGACACCTGCATGGACCCAGCTACGCCTGCCTTTTTGCTGACTATATAGAACAATTCATGCTCCAAGCCTTCCCTGGTTATGTTCCCCAACTCTTACTGCACTGCACTGATGACTGCATTGGTACTGCTTCATGCATCTATGCTTTGACTTTGCCTCTAACTTCCACCCTGCCCTTAACTTAATTTGGCCTATTTCTGATACCTCCCTCCCCTTTCTCAATCTCTCTGTTACCACCTCTGGAAACAAACTGTTGACCAACATCCTTTATAAACGTATCAACTCCCATGGCTGTCTTGATTATTCCTCTTCCCACCCTCCATCTTGTAAAAATGCTATTCCATTTTCTCAGTTCCTTAGCAGCAACTGTTCCCAAGATGAGGTTTTCCTGTTCAGGACACCAGACAGGCCATCTTCATATGATAAGCCAGTTAATCCTGGAATCATTTTCGTGAGCCTCATTTGAACCCTCCCCAGTTTCAGCACATCCTTTCTAAGATCAGGGGCCCAACACCGCTCACGGTACTCCAACTGAGGCTTCACCAGTGCTTTATAACGCCTCAACATTACAGCCTTGTTTTTATATTCTAGTCCCCCTGAAATGTATGCTAACATTGCACTTGCCTAGATTCTGTTACTCTGTCATAGGGTGAGAAATATATCGGGAAGATTAGTATTCATTTTCTGCCCTACGTTGATGAGGCTGTAGTTATGTAAAACTGAATGATTTGCTCAGCTCTTTTGAAAGGCAGTTGCAATCCAATCGGATTGATGAATGACTGGAGCTATATTTAGAATGGATCGATCGTAGACAGCATATTTCTCCCTGAAGTATATCACTGAATTAGACAAGAACTTCAGAAAATCCAGAAGTTACACAGTCACCATGGTTATTTAGTCCCTTTATCATCTGAATTTGATCATTTCTTTGAAAGGCTGGATGCTGGGGTGGTTCAGGACATTGATACCACCTGCAGAAGATCACCAATTCATCTCTGACTAAGGCCTCTTAGGCAGCATTGTCAGCCACGGCCAAAACCAACCATCCCAGATTGCTGCCTAAATCTATACAACAGTTTGAAGTCAGCACATCAGGATAAATTCCTCTTGCAGGACATTACAAACAATGCATGAGGTGCAGAGTAATGCTGGGGCATTGAAAACTGCATACAAGAATGTCTGACAGGAAAACAATGTGGTGATTTTCCATTTTGATGTTATCTTTTGTCACTTTCTCACTAATGGTTCTCAAAACCATTAATACTGCTCATGTTGCACCTACTGAGACAAATGTGGAATTGCTACCACACAGTGAAATTCTGGAGAAAATGCTCCCTGCAAACTTTGGGGGCTATTTGAGCAGCCTGGAGTGAGTTTCAGCAGAAGCCACCAGGCTAGCGTGTATACTCCTGGTTTCAGTCTTCCATAATGGCCCTGGTGTGAAGCATTAAGCTCTAATATATTACTGTACGCATGGGGGGGGGGTATTTACATAAAAGTGATGTCGTTAGGTGTGCACCTAAGGATTTGATACATTTCAATGGGATCACCTCCATTCTTATAATGTAAAGAGTACTCAGGGAGTGTGATACAGGAAGTAGGGCATTAAATCTGATCGAAGAGCAGTTGACAGAAGAGTCAGAAATATACACTGTATGGCCACTTTGTTTAGTACCTCCTGTGCCTCAGAAAGTGGTCATTGAGTGTGTGTTCATGGTCTTCTGCTGCTGTAACCTATCCACTTCAACCTTTGATGCGTAGTGCATTCAGAAATACTCTTCTGCACACCATTATTGTAACATATGTTCATTTAAATTACTGTTGTCTTCCTGTCAGCTTGAACCAATCTGGCCATTCTCCTCTGACCTCACTCATTGACAAGGCATTTTCACCCTACTCACTGGATTTTTTTTTGTTTTATCACACCATTTTCTGTAAACTCTAGAGACTTGAGCGAAAGAATTCTAGGAGATCAGCAGTTTCTAAGGTACTCAAACCACCCCGTCCGGCAGCAAAAATTATTCCACGGTCAGTCACTTAGAACACATTTCTTTTCCATTCTGATGTTTGGTCTGAACAACAACCATGTCTCTTGACTATGCCTGCATGCTTTTATGCACTGAGTTGCTGCCACATGATTGACTGATTAGATATTTGCATTAACAAGCAGGTATACAAGTGTACTGAACAATGCACCAAAAGCAGCCTCAGTCATTTGCCTAATTATCCAAAAGGAGCAGGACTGTACCCATGACTTTTGAAGTTTGACTCTGAGCTATGGCTAATGAAAACACCATCAGTTTATGGGTGACGGAGCATGTCATCTCCCTGGCTCTGGAAGTTTGACATGTAGGTAGGTGGACATTAGTAGAAAAGATGACTCTCGATTCTCAGCTTTTGGATAAGATCAAGTATAGTATTACACCATAAGACTATAAGACTATAAGACATAGGAGAAGAATTAGGCCATTTGGCCCATCGCATCTGCTCTGCCATCCAATCATGGCTGATCCTTTTTCCTCCTCCTCAGCCCCACTCCCCGGCCTTCTCCACGTAACCTTTGGTACCAGGTCCAATCAAGAACCTATCAACCCTTCTCCAGCCTCGTATCCCTTTTGCCAATCAAATTTCCAGCTCTTAGCTCCATTCCTCCCCCTCCTGTCTTCTCCTATCATTTCGGATCTCCCCCTCCCCCTCCCACTTTTAAATCTCTTACTATCTCTTCTCAGCATGGATTTGTGAAAGGAAAATCATGTCTGACGAATCTCATAGAATTTTTTGAGGATGTAACTAGTAGAGTGGATAGGGGAGAACCAGTGGATGTGGTATATTTGGATTTTCAAAAGGCTTTTGACAAGGTCCCACACAGGAGATTAGTGTGCAAACTTAAAGCACACGGTATTGGGGGTAAGGTATTGGTGTGGGTGGAGAATTGGTTAGCAGACAGGAAGCAAAGAGTGGGAATAAACGGGACCTTTTCAGAATGGCAGGCGGTGACTAGTGGGGTACCGCAAGGCTCAGTGCTGGGACCCCAGTTGTTTACAATATATATTAATGACTTGGATGAGGGAATTAAATGCAGCATCTCCAAGTTTGCAGATGACACAAAGCTGGGTGGCAGTGTTAGCAGTGAGGAGGATGCTAAGAGGATGCAGGGTGACTTGGATAGGTTGGGTGAGTGGGCAAACTCATGGCAGATGCAATTTAATGTGGATAAATGTGAAGTTATCCACTTTGGTGGCAAAAATAGGAAAACAGATTATTATCTGAATGGTGGCCGATTAGGAAAAGGGGAGGTGCAATGAGACCTGGGTGTCATTATACACCAGTCATTGAAAGTGGGCATGCAGGTACAGCAGGCGGTGAAAAAGGCGAACGGTATGCTGGCATTTATAGCGAGAGGATTCGAGTACAGGAGCAGGGAGGTACTACTGCAGTTGTACAAGGCCTTGGTGAGACCACACCTGGAGTATTGTGTGCAGTTTTGGTCCCCTAATCTGAGGAAAGACATCTTTGCCATAGAGGGAGTACAAAGAAGGTTCACCAGATTGATTCCTGGGATGGCAGGTCTTTCATATGAAGAAAGACTGGATGAACTGGGCTTGTACTCGTTGGAATTTAGAAGATTGAGGGGGGATCTGATTGAAACGTATAAGATCCTAAAGGGATTGGACAGGCTAGATGCGGGAAGATTGTTCCCGATGTTGGGGAGGTCTAGAACGAGGGGTCACAGTTTGAGGATAGAGGGGAAGCCTTTTAGGACCGAGGTTAGGAAAAACTTCTTCACACAGAGAGTGGTGAATCTGTGGAATTCTCTGCCACAGCAAACTGTTGAGGCCAGTTCATTAGCTATGTTTAAAAGGAAGTTAGATATGGCCCTTGTGGCTACAGGGGTCAGGGGGTATGGAGGGAAGGCTGGGTTCTGAGTTGGATGATCAGCCATGATCATAATAAATGGCGGTGCAGGCTCGAAGGGCCGAATGGCCTACTCCTGCACCTATTTTCTATGTTTCTATGTTTCTATGTTTCTTTCAGTTAGCCGTGACAAAGGGTCTCGGCCCAAAACGTCAACTGTACCTCTTCCTATAGATGCTGCCTGACCTGCTGCGTTCACCAGCATTTTTTATGTGTGTTGCAAGAACCTATCAAGCTCTGTCTTAAATACACCCAGTGACCTGGCCTCCACAGCTGCTCGTGGTAACAAATTCCATAAATTCACCACCCTCTGGTTAAAGGAACTTCTCCGCATCTCTGTATTAAATGGACATCCCTCTATCAACAGGGACCTTTTCACTTGGAAGGTCCTGCATGAATGCTGCAAGCCTGAGGCAAATGACGTCTACCGTGTCCAAGACTTCACCGGTAATGGCTTCTTCGATATCATATTCAAGTATGTGGAGAGATGGCCAAAATTTCTGCAGGATTTTCGAAAGAAGGGAAATGAGGCACCACTCTCACTGCTGAGTTTGAATCCACTTTTCTCCATCCCCATCCAAAGGGAACGTGTGATCATTGTGCACATGTTCAACCCACATTCTGGATGTCCTCACAACAGGAAACCGTATGGACATCAAAGTTGTGTTCAGGATGCGGCAGGTGAAGGTCAGGCTGAGTATGGATTCAACTAGCTCCATCACCTACCTTCCCTCAGTCTGCGCTTTTGGATGGAACTGTGGTTAAATGGTGTAAGCAGATCAATGCAGGCTATGCCTTAACTACAACAAATCAGGAGGTGTCGCAGCCGAATGCACTGCAGTGGTCTGCAAGAACTGTAGACAGGAAGGCCACCAGACAAGGGACTGCCAGGGTAGCAAATACTGTAACCTGTATGGAGAGGTGGGTCACCTCTACAAAGCCTGCCTAAAATGTACTGGCATCTACATACAGGCAATTAATTAGACAGGGAGCTGGCACTGAGAGTGCCCAGATAAATGCTGACGCAGCCCCAGGCGACAGGGGGCAGCACAGACCCTGGCTCCAGGAGACTGGAGTAGCACAGCACCCAGTCAAAGCCAGCTCTGGGAAACTACCAGCTGTACAGAGGCCTCTGGGCCCTAGTTCCAGTGAACAGGAGCCATTACCCTCCACCCTACCCCTTCCCGCAGCTCTGGGAGCAGACCATCGTCCAGCACACCCCAGCTCAGATAGATGAAGGGTGTTGGCCGACCAATACAGGATGTTGGAGGAGGAGCTCCTCAGAAGCACACCGCCAGCATCACCATACCCAGAAGAGCTGATCGTGGACATAAAACTGGCATCTTTGAATGTGCGCAGTGTAACGAGAATGGTGGGATGCGTCAACGCCTTTCAGTATCTGACCAAGGTCAAGGCCAATGTGACTTTCTTACAGGAATGTGGGCTACCACATCTCCACAGTTGTGATGGTAGTCCCATAGTTTGTCTGTGTGGTCGGGTGGGGGGGAGGGGGGAGTGTGGGAAACAACTGTCGCGCTTCCAACCTCGAGAACCCTGTTACAGGAAAGCAACTTCTCAATCAAACAAGTCATAGATTTGGTTAGGAGGCACCTCTCATGGCAGACACAACGTACTGAAACACTCCACTCTGGCGAATTAATGTGTACTCCTCACCCATGTGGATTGAGCGGCTGGCCGTCTCTGAACAGCTCTCACCACCGTTGGCAATTTCACAGCCAGTCGTTCTGGCGAGTGACTTCAACCACAGCATCGATGGGGCCAGACAATCCGGCAGTGCCGACGGCAGGCTAAACAGCACCTCCAGATTCTTGATGGAAATGATTAAAATAGCCGAGCTGTACAATGGATTCACCACCCCTGCAGGTGGAGCACAGCACAGCCTACCCGATCATGATCGGACGGCTTGGCCAGCTCCTGGATTGACTTCCTCTACGGGTCAGGGGCCATCATGGTCTGATCCACCAATGTCACACCAGTTGCTTCTCTGACAACTACTTCCTCGAGCATCCTGTCACCAGTGGGTGGACCAGAAGCCAGGAGGGGGATGTGGAAGCTGAACATCAAGCTGCTAACCCCAGAGAAGCATTACAAAACTAAAGAGGGAGTATGCATGTTGAAGAGCATTGAAACTCTGCTCGCTGGTGGGAAGCAACCAAGGAGAACATCAAGAGGTTCTTCATTTGCAAAAGAGGCAAGGCAGGGTCAGAGGGAGCTGCATGATCTTCAAATGGATTTGCAGCAACTTTTCATTCTGTAGTCGAAGGGAGTGGATGTGAGGGAGGAGTTACGAGAGGTCAAAGACTGGTAAGCCCAGCTCTTCACCGCTGAATCTTCCAGGATCATCTTCCGATCTAGGGTTTGTGCCATGAACCAGGATGAGATATGCTCACGATTCTTCTTCCAAAAGTTTCCCGAGGGTTATTCTGTGATTCACAGCCTTATGAAAGAGGAATGGCTCAGTAACATCCTTATGGCCAGATATATTGAAGACCAGCAGATCCTTCTATTCTAGTCTGTATGACAGAAAGGCCACAAACACCACAGCCTCCCAGCATGTGGGAGAGTCGGGACCAGCAATTGACCCTGAAGGAGCTGACTGGTTCCATCCATTCCTTTGACTTGAATAAAACTGCAGGAAGCTATGGCTACCGGCTGAGTTGTACTCAGCTCCATGGGACTGGATGGACTTAGACCTGCTGGAGATGTAGAATGCTGTGCTTCTAGCTGGGAACATGTCAGACTCCATGAGGAAGGGCATCATTACCGTTATCTACAAGCAAAGGGGGAGAGAAACGACATCAGGAATCGGGGACCCATTTTGCTGTGGCATGTAGACCATAAGATCCTGACGAAGGCCATTGAGAGGGAGGGACGGTTTGGTGGGAGGAAGCCCCTCAATTATTGTATTATTGTAGTACTCCAGAGTACCACATGTGTGGCAGCTGTGTTACTGACGTGTATGCATGCAATGACTATGAATGTCGCTAGGTATACATGGAGAGGTGGTAAATTGGATTAGACATTGGCTCGATGGAAGAAGCCAGAGAGTGGTGGTAGAGAATTGCTTCTCTGAGTGGAGGCCTGTGACTAGTGGTGTGCCACAGGGATCAGTGCTGGGTCCATTGTTATTTGTCATCTATATCAATGATCTGGATGATAATGTGGTAAATTGGATCAGCAAGTTTGCTGATGATACAAAGATTGGAGGTGTAGTAGACAGTGAGGAAGGTTTTCAGAGCCTGCAGAGGGACTTGGACCAGCTGGAAAAATGGGCTGAAAAATGGCAGATGGAGATTAATACTGACAAGTGTGAGGTATTGCACGTTGGAAGGACAAACCAACGTAGAACATACAGGGTTAATGGTAAGGCACTGAGGAGTGCAGTGGAACAGAGGGATCTGGGAATACAGATACAAAATTCCCTAAAAGTGTCGTCACAGGTAGATAGGGTCGTAAAAAGAGCTTTTGGTACATTGGCCTTTATTAATCGAAGTATTGAGTATAAGAGCTGGAATGTTATGATGAGGTTGTATAAGGCATTGGTGAGGCCGAATCTGGAGTATTGTGTTGAGTTTTGGTCACCAAATTACAGGAAGGATATAAATAAGGGTGAAAGAGTGCAGAGAAAGTTTACAAGGATGTTGCCGGGACTTGAGAAACTCAGTTACAGAGAAAGGTTGAATAGGTTAGGACTTTATTCTCTGGAGCGTAGAAGAATGAGGGGAGATTTGATAGAGGTATATAAAATTATGATGGGTATAGATAGCGTGAATGCAAGCAGGCTTTTTCCACTGAGGCAAGGGGAGAAAAAAACCAGAGGACATGGGTTAAGGGTGAGGGGGGAAAAGTTTAAAGGGAACATTAGCGGGGGCTTCTTCACACAGAGAGTGGTGGGAGTATGGAATGAGCTGGCCAGACGAGGTGGTAAATGCGGGTTCTTTTTTAACATTTAAGAATAAATTGGACAGATACATGGATGGGAGGTGTATGGAGGGATATGGTCCGTGTGCAGGTCAGTGGGACTAGGCAGAAAATGGTTCGGCACAGCCAAGAAGGGCCAAAGGGTCTGTTTCTGTGCTGTAGTTTCTATGGTTCTATGGTAAAGGATGAAAAGGCATTGAATGGTTTATAATTCTAAATATCTTTTATTATGAATAAAGATTATTTTGTTAAACAAAAACCATGACCACTGAATGCTCACTTACATTAATCTTTGCAAATGGCCATTTAAAACTGACACATTCTTGGAAGTATAAAGGAAATCATGGATCAAAATTTACACATAATTCTAAGAGTATTAACTTGCTTCATTAGTTAGCCTGTTCACTAATGGCTATGAATTGATCAGGTCATTAGTGAGTGCTCCACACTGGTGTGCCATGATTGGAATGTACTGATCAGCATATCTGGAGGAATGGGTCGATGTTGACAGAACTGAGAATAATTTGTGGATTCCTTTCTGAACACAGGAAGACCACCCAAGGGCATCAAACACTTGGGTCTTTGGGAGGCTGCTGCGTACCAGGAGACAATCTCTCCTCCACACATGGGATGTGCTTTCAAAATGTTTGCAAAGTGATAAGGACGTCATTTGTCCCTTGCAGTGCAGGGGTGACTCGAGCTTGAATTCAGCATTGTTTCCTATAATTTAAAACCAAATAGATCCAAATTGTTCTTTTGGTTAAAGATTGCTTAATAGTTTGTTAAAGAAAAGCACTTCAGTTTGGGAAAGAATCATAGTTAAGTGACTTTTTTGAAAATTATATCATGTTGTGAGTCACCCAGGAACAGATAAAAATATAGTATACATCTGTATATTATTCACATGCACAAAAAAATCTAATAAATACTGTCACTGATTTATAATTTCACTGCATAATACCACACTTACAATACTATAATTTCATTGTTAAGTGTCAAACAGCATAGAAGAAAATCATCTGCCAGTTCTTTGTAAAAGTTCTTCTTTTTCAGTAAATCTACACTTTTTTTAATATGCAAATAAACACCATTCTGGTTTGACCATTGAACACAACCTACAAGCTCAGTCCTGACGAAGGGTCTCAGCTCGAAACGTCAACTGTTTATTCACTTCCATAGAAACTGCCTGACCTGCTGAGCTCCTCCAGCATTTTGGGTGTGTGTTGCTTTGGATTTCCAGCATCTGCAGACTTTCTTTTGTCTATGGACTCACTTTCAAGGACTCTACAACTTATGTTCTCAATATTATTCAAATATTTATTAATAAGGACATAAGAACGTAAGAAACAGGAGCAGGAGTAGGCCATCTGACCCGTAAGAACGTGGCTGATCTGATCATGGACTCATCTCTACCTACCTGTCTATTCCCCATAACCCTTATTTCCCTACCATGCAAAAAAATATCCAGCCATCTTAAATATATTAACTAAGGTAGCTTCACTGCTTCATTGGGCAGAGAATTCCACAGATTCACCACTCTCTGGGAAAAGCAGTTCCTCTACATCTCCGTCCTAAATACTCCCCAGAGCCTTGAGGCTATGTCCCCCAGTTCTAGTATCACCTACCAATGGGAACATCTTTCCTGCCTCTATCTTATCTACCCCTTTCATAATTTTATATGTTTCTATAAGATCTCCTCCCATTCTTCTGAATTCCAGCGAGTACAGTTCCAGGCAACTCAATCTCTCCTCATAGTCCAACCCCCCCATCTCTGGAATCAACCTGGTGAACCTCTTCTGCACTGCCTCCAAAGCCAGTATATCCTTTCCTCAAGTAGGAGACCAGAACTGCACGTGGTCCTCCAGGTGCGGCCTCACCAGTACCTTATACATTTGCAGCATAACCTCCCTGCCCTTAAATTCAATCCCTCTAGCAATGAACGCCAACATTCCATTTGCCATCTTGATAGCCTGGGGGACCTGCAAACTAACCTTTTGTGATTCTTGCACAAGCACCCCAAGTCCCTCTGCACAGCAGCAGGCTGCAAATTTTTTTTACCATTTAAATAATAACCTGCTCTTCTATTTTTTCTTCCAAAGTGGATGACCTCACATTTACTAGCATTGTATTCCATCTGCCAGACTCTTGCCCACTCACTTAGCCTATCTATATCTCTCTGCAGAGACTCTGTATCCTCTGCACAATTTGCTTTCCCACTCAATTTAGTATCATCAGCAAACTTAGATATATTACATTCAGTCCCCTTTTCCAGATTATTACTGTATATCATGAACGGTTTCAGGCCCAATACCGACCACTACAGCGCACCTCTCACCACTGATTGTCAGCTAGATTTACACCTGTGTATCCCAACTTTCTGCTTTCTATTAGTTAACCAATCCTCTATCCATTCTAATATGTCACACCCAATCTATGTGTCCTTATCTTATGGAAAAGTCTTATTATTAAGTTACAGAGAAAGGTTGAACAAGTTGGGTCTTTATTCTTTGGAATGTAAAAGGTTGATGGGGGACTTGATAGAGGTATTTGAAATTGTGAGGGGGGTAGATAGAGTTGACATGGATAGGCTTTTTCCATTGAGAGTGGGGGAGATTCAAACAAGAGGACATGAGCTGAGAGTTAAAGGGCAAAAGTTTAGGGGTAACATGAGGGGGAACTTTTTTACTCAGAGAGTGGTGGCTGTGTGGAACGAGCTTCCAGCAGAAGTGGTTGAGGCAGGTTCGATGTTGTCGTTTAAAGTTAAATTGGATAGATATATGGATAGGAAAGGAATGGAGGGTTATGGGCTGAGTGCAGGTCGGTGGGACTAGGTGAGAATAAGAGTTTGGCACAGACTAGAAGGGCCGAGATGGCCTGTTTCCATGCTGTAGTTGTTATATGGTTATTAATATTATTCATTTCTTCTTGTATTTGCACAGTTTGTCTTCTTTTGCATATTATTTACTTGTTAGCCTTTGTGTGTAGCTTTTCATTGATTCTATTGTACTTTGTTCTACTATGAATGCCTGCAAGAAAGTGATTCTTAGTGTACTTGCTGACATACATGTACTTTGACGATAAATTTACTTTGAAATTTGAACTTTGATGGGGAATATCTTTGAGCCACCCTTACTGTTGATTTGCACAGCTGTTGCCAGGGCCTGACCATGCGGACACCAGTCATTATTGCAGTGCACAGGACATGAAAAATCATAGAGCAGACATAAGAAATAGTGATGAGGGCAAATAATACGAAAGAGATAAATAGTCAAACCTTATGCATTACAAAACAACAAAGGGACAAAGCCTAACCTAGTAATGACCGTAGGAGCCTCTTGCGGGGATAAAGGGATACAGGGTTCCTTTTGCCTGGCAAATGAACATTAATTGTGTTGGTTTTCCTATTTTCACTGTGAACAGTCGGGGCCTCAATTTCTTACCCAGCGATAATGACTGACTGCAAGGATGTTGACGGCTCTGATAGTTATTCAGTCCATTACCCTACAGTACATTTTGTATATAAGCTGTTTTCATGTAAGCTGATTGCTTTTCTTTCAAAAAAAACACTTCACTCCTCCAGCCAATTATTTATAGCCGGTTGTGAGATATTCCTCTGTTTTAAAAGGTGTCAGATTGTGTGCTTAATAACTAGGTTTTGATCTACAAATGGAATGAAGCCATTTCCTCCCTCACAAAATAATTCTAATGGTTTCACTCCCTGAGAGAGTGTCCCCAGCCACCTTACAATTCCTGGGGGCAGATATCATCAACTTAGATTGGTGCCAGGGGATTTATGCAGTATTTTGCTTGAAGATGCTGCACACCATTGCATAAATGTCTTCCAATCTAAATGTATCTATGTCAGTACTTAGCTACTTAAAGCTATTTAATGTGTCTCTGCTCCATCTCAGTAATGACCAGGAGTTAGATATTTATATTCCCTCTGTTCCTTGACACAGTTACTGTGAGTGATGCATGATTCAGTCCTACTAAATGTGCCAAGGCATTTATCTATTAACTTTGGATCTTAACAAATTCAACAGCATTTCAGCAAATATCATTATAGTTTAATGACAAAGATGATAGGGAACTCCAACAGCCCAGTGACCACAAGCCGTATCTTTTGGCCATTCACTATTATTGTGACTGCTGAGGTGCTTCAAAAACTTTTATTTGTCCCTTTCAAGGAGAGGAGAGCCTTTGCCAAAGAGTTCAGATGGACATCCTTTACCTCAATTGTGCCCATTCCTGCCCTGTTGGACGATACTAGTGTGTGGTTCTGCTCTCATAAACACTGAATGCCCTCCATTACACCAGGCAAATTGATATTGGGTGCATCACAATCAACCCTAATTCTGTCCTTAAAAGCATATGTATCTGGTTTCCAGCAGGATACACGGCATAGTGATCAGGAGCAGTTAACTTGGTTAATCTTCCAAATACAGTAGCAGTAACCTCAGCTCAAAACTGTCAAAAAATACCTAAAAGCAATACACAGCAGATACAAAAAAATGTTCAAAAAAATTGGACAGTGCTGGAAAGACTCAGCAGGTCAGGTAGAATCTGTGGTCAGAGTAACAGAGTTAACATTTCATGTTGATGATTCTGTATCAGACATAACCATCAAACTAGATGGCGGTCCACAAGTAGACTGTCTTGAGGGCAAGAAGAGGAACTCAACTGAAAAGGAAGTACTGTATGTTATTAGCTATATTGGTGATATATCAAGGAACCATCAGGGCAAGATTAAGATATAATAATAACATACACTCAGAGACCACTTTATTACATACCTTCTATACCTAATAAGGTGGCCACTGAGTGTATGTTCATGGTCCTCTGCTGCTATAACACACCCACTTCAAGGTTTCATGTGTTGTGCATTTAGAGGTGACTTCTGCCCACCACTGTTGCAATGTTTAGTTATTTGAGTTACTGTCACCTTCTTGTCAGCTTAAACCAGTCTGACCATTCTCCTCTGACCTCTCTCATTAACAAAGCATTTTTGCCCACAGAACTGCCACTCCCTGGATGATTTTTGCTTTCCACAGCATGCTTTGTAAACTCGACAGACTGTTGTGTGTGAAATCTCCAGCAGATCCGTAGTTTCTGAGATACCTGGTCTGACACCAACAATCATTCCATGGTCAAAGTCTCATAGATCATATTTCTTCACCCTTCTGATATTTGATCTAAACAACAACTGAACCTCTTGACCAAGTACTGAGTTTCTGCCACATGATTGGCTGATTAGATATTTGCATTAACGAGCAGGTGTACAAGTCCACCGTATAAAGAGTCCACTGAGTGTATGAGACAGTCTGAGCACCACACATTACAAAGCTTTTACCAAACTTGGAGCTAACACTGAATAGCTTAATTAACAGTACCTGATCTCTAACGTTGAAATTGGAAATATTACGTGAATTAGTGTCACATTTTGTGGAACTTAACTGGTTTTAAAGAATGGAAAACCAGAACTATTCACCACCATTGGGAGAATGCAGGAATACAGAGCACAGTGAGAGGCCTTTCAGGAGTGAAATTAGAAAATACTTCTACATACAAGCATTCACTGGAGATCTGGTATGTCACCAGATACCCTAGCAAATTTCTACAGGTGTACCATGGGGAACATTCTCACTGGTTCCATTACCACCTGGTATGGAGGTTTCAATGCACAGGATCGTAAGAGGCTTCAGCAGGTTGTAGAGTCCATCACAGGCACACGTGTCCAATCATTGAGGTCATCTTTAAAAGGTGGTGGCTGAAGAAGGTTGCATCCATCAAGAAAGCCCATCACCATCCAGGACATGCCATCTTCTCATTGCTACCATCAGGAAGGAGGAACTGGAGACTGAAAACACATCCTGAATGTTTAGGATCATCTTCTTCCTCTCTGCCATCAGATTTCTGAATGGTCCAAGAACTCGTGAACACTACCACACACTATTCCCATTTTGCCCTATTTATTTATTGATTTTTATTGAACTTCAAATAATTTGTTATGTCTGCACTGTACTTTCATGAATTATGTCAGTGACAATAAACCTGATTCTGATTCACACAAGTTTTGAGTCTATTCTGCAACTAGTAAACCACAAATGATTAATATTAAATAGATCTGTAACACAAAGGTATTAAGGGAGATGGAGAAGTGATGCATGTTTAGATGAGTTATAATCTACTGAAAGACAAAGAAGGCTTTGGATTTTCTGAGGTCATTAAAAATACCTACAAGATTTTTAAAACAAAACATGTTGGTCAGTTCTTGTGGGGGAAGTTTACATATGGTTTCCATGACCTACATCGCACCTACTCTTATCATTTCTAGCCTCATGATATCTATTGTCTTGCTTACTTTGGGTTGACCTTTGGGCATTGGCCTAGTAAGCCCCCGATGACCAGGCCTCGGGAGTTTGCATTGGGTGCTCCTGCTGATCGAGTCTTCACTCTGGTGGGTCCTTGGCTCTGGATCTCTGTATGCATTGCTGAAGTGGGGTCTAAGAACGGGGTCTCGATGGCAGGGGCTCTGTGGGGTCAGTTTTTCACCCTGTCTTGGCTTCCACATAGACAGGCCTTTCCTTGGGCTTGTTGGTCATTCTGATGTGGGACCTGTAGTCAGGTTGGGAAATCAGATCCTGGACATCAGGTGAGCACCAGACCTGTAAGAAGATTTAAAAGAACATTATTAGCAATTCTTAGTTATAGAGAATTGAGATTTAAAAGAGTAGAATGAGTGTAATTGATGACATGAGTGGATCTGCAGAGAGCAGCTTGCAATCAGTCTCCATGCTTCAGCACCATCAACATCATTTCAGTACCGAAGAAAAGCAAAATAATGAGCCTTAATGACTACTGTTCAGTAGCTCTGACACCAACCATCATGAAGAGCTTTGAGAGGCTGCTTATGGCGTAGATTAGCTCCAGCCTTCCAGACAGCCTCAACCCGCTGTTGAAGTAGGTCTATGGTGGATGTTATCTCCCTGGCCATACACTTATCTCCAGAGGGTCTCCACAGTAAAGATGTCTACATCAGACTATTTTTTTATTGACCACAGCTCCAGCTTAAATACTATAATTCCAAGCAAACTTATCTCCAAACTCCTAAACCTGGGATTGAGCACCTCTATTTGTAACTGGATTCTTGACTTCTTGATCAATGGAGCACAATCAGTAGGGATAAGCACCTCCAACATGATTATCCTCAACATTAATAATCCACAAGGCTCTGTTCTCAGTCCCCACTCTACTCACTTTACGCCCATGACTACATGATCAGATTTTGCTCTAACTTTGTCTACAAGTTTCAGATGATGCCACTTTAGTGGGCCGTTTCTCAAATAATGATCGCTCGGAGTACAGGAAGAGAAAGAGGGCTTAGTAATATAGAGTCATGACAACAACCTTTCTCCCAGTGTCAGAAGAAAGACCTATTCATTGAGTTCAGGAAGGGGTAAGGGCACACACACCGATCTACATCAATGATGCTGAGGTTGAGAGGGTTAAGGGCTTCGGGTTTCTGAGAGTGAACTTCACCAGTAGCCTGTCCCAGTCTAACCACACAGACACCAGCACCTCTGCTTCATCAGGAGGCTAAGGAAGTTTGGCATGTCCCCTGTCAATGCTCCATGGAAAGCATTCCATCCGGATGCATCATGGCTTGGTATGGCAAAGGTTTTGCCCACAAACATAAGAAACTGCAGAGTTGTTGACATAGCTCTGTGCACCATAGATGCCAGCCTTCCCTCCATGACGCTGTCTACACTTTTCAGTGCTTCAGCAAAGCAGTCAGCATAATCAAAGATCCCATTCACCCTGGATACTCACTCATCACTGCTCTCCTCTCAAAGTATGTGCCACCATAATCAAGCACAGCTTCTACTCTGCCGTTATAACACTATTGAGTAGTTCCCTACTACCATAAGATGGACTTTTGATCCTTATTATGAACTTGTATCATATTGTCTACGGAGAGGAATAAAGCATTGACACTTTGGGCTGAGAGCCTTCACCAGGACTGGAAAGAAAGAGTGAAGAAGCAAGAATAAAAAGCTGGGGGAGGGGAAGGAGTACAAGCTGGAAGGTGGTAGCTGAAGCTGGGGGAGGGGAGGGTGCATTGATGGGATGGGAAGGAGGAATTAAGTGAGAAGCTTTGAGGTGCTAGGTGAAAAAGGTAAAAGGGCTGAATAAGAAGGAACCTGATAGGAGAGGAGAGTCGAACATGGGAGAAAGGAAAGGAGAAGGGGCTCTGGGGGGAGGTGTTAGGCAGGTGAGGAATAGAGAAGGGGTAAGAGGGGATCCAGAATGGGGAATGGAATAGGAGAGAAAGGGGACGGTGGAGAAATTACCGGAAGTTGGAGAAATCGATATTCATGTCGTCAAGTTGGAGGCTACCCAAACGGGGAATATGAAGTATTGCTCCTCCAAGCTGAGAGTGGCCTCATCATTGTAATAGAGGAGGCAATGGACTAACATGTCATAATATGAGTGAAATTAAAATGGTTGGCCACAGGGAAATTCTTCCTGTTGCAGATGGAGAGAAACTACTTGACTAAGCTGTCCCTCAATCTACATTGGGTCTTGGGTCATGGTGGTGAGGGAGGAGGTGAATGGGCAGGTGTAGCACTCATTTTGCTTGCTGGGTTTAATTGCCAGGAGGAAGATCAGTGGGGAAGGGTGAATGGACAAGGGAATCATGGTGAGTGTGATCACTGTGGAAAGTGGAGAGGGGAAGTGGAAAGTGTTTGGGGGAGAAGTGAAGATGTGTTTGATGGTAGGATCCCGTTGAAGGTGGTGGATGTTGCAGAGAATGATATGCTGGATGAAAAGGCTCACAGAGTTTTAGGTAAGAACAAAGTGAACTCTGTACCTGTTATGGCAGTGGAATGATGGGATGTTGGCGGATGTCGAGGAAATGGAGGAGGTGCAAGTGAGGGCAGCATTAATGTAGAGGAAAGAAAGCCACATTCTTTGAAAATGAAGGACATTGCAGATGTTCTGGAAAAGAAAGCCTCATGCTGAGAACAGATGCAGTGGAGATTGAGGAACTGAGAAAAGAGATTGGCAGTTTTACATGTGACAGGGTGGAAAGAGGTATATTCAAGACAGCTGTGAGAGTTAATAGGATTATAAAAGATATCAATGAATAGTTTGTCTTCAAAGAGATCATGAAAGGGGAGAGAGGTATCAGAAATGGACCAAGTTAATTTAATTGTAAGATGGAAGTTGAAGGCAAAGTTGATGAAATTGACAAGTTCAGAATGGGTGCAGGAAGGAGCAGCAAAGCAGTCATCAATCTAGTGCACAAAGAGTTGGGGAGCATTAACACTGAGATTTAGAACATGGAATATCCCATGTAGCCAACAAAAAGGCAGTCATAGCTGGTGCCTATGGCGGAGAGCTGATCAGAGATCGAAGTTTTCAGATGACTCAGAGACGGATTGTGGTCTGCATGGCAGGGAGAATTTTTCTTCCTTCTCCCGTCTGCATGAGATGTGGGACATTTGAGAAACTTCGAACTTTACTGTGCTCACGGACTTCTTCATCAAGTTATGGTATTGTTACACTGTTTGAAACTATATGTTATAATTATGTGGTTTTGTCAGTTTTCTCAGTCTTGGTTTGTCCTGTGTTTTGTGATATCACACCGGAGGAAATAATGTATCATTTCTTAATGCAGGCATTACTAAATGACAATAAAAGAGGACTACAGGTTTCCCCCACCATCCAAAGGTACAGCGTTCCTGTGAAACGGTTCGTAAGCCGAAATGTCGTAAAGCGAAGAAGCAATTACCATTTATTTATATGGGAAAATTTTGTGAGCGTTCGCGGACCCAAAAATAACCTACCAAATCATGCCAAATAACAAATAAAACCTAAAATAACAGTAACATATAGTAAAAGCAGGAATGATATGATAAATACACAGTATATATAAAGTAGAAATGCTTTTCCACAATCATTGCCGGCACAGATCTCCGCAGCGAAAATCTCACGCAAGCGCTGTTGGCAGAAAATCTCACGCAAGCACCGTCAGCAGAAAATCTCATGCAAGTGCCGTCGGCAGAAAATCTCACGCAAGCGCTGTTGGCAAAAACCGGTGCAAGTGCTCTCCAGTAATCTTTAAACTATGAATCTGCCAAATCATACCAAATAACATGTAAAAATACACAGCCGATATGAAGTAGAAATAATGTATGTACAGTGTAGCGTCACTTACCGTATTCGGGACAGCGCAGAGCACACTGATGATGGTGTGTTAGACTGAGTCATCGCAGGCTGGGTGATGCAGTGGCCCCCACCCTCCAGGCCACCGACCAATACATTGCCACAAGGCACGCAGGGGTCCAGAGGTAGCCGGGACGCACCCAGCACATCTTTAAGAAAAAAGCCGAAATAAACATACTAATTAATTACTTGCTGCCCAACACGTAATTGTCGGCCCAGATCGGTGCCGATTGCCGATTGCATCGCCTCTGATCTGGGCCGACAATTACGTGTGGGGCAGCACCTAATTAATTAGCATTTTTATTTCCTCTGTTTTCTTAAAGATGTGCTGTGTGCCTCCCGGTTACTGCTGCATTCTCTGTGAATTGGTACAGTATCTGTCCGGGGCCCAGGTGTTGGGGTGGTGGGACATGGGGGTTTCATATCATCGTTGATCAGGGCAGGCAGCTCATCTTCTCCTATGACTGCCCGCCTCAATGTCGAAGGTCGAGGTTCGTCGTCTGCTGCGGCTGATGTGGAAGGCTTGCTTGACTGCTGAGCCTCGCGCATTTTTCTATCATACAGTTCTTTGTAAGGACTCAAAGAATCTTGCAAATATCCCCTAAACCTACGTACCCTTTCAAAATTAAAGTCGTACTTTATCATTCGGTTTCAATTGTTATCATTTCCTCTTCCAATTGCATCAGCTCTTCATCTATCAGTTCTTAGTCATGGAATGCGAAAACCTCTTCAATGTCATCTTCGTCAGCTTCCACAAGCCAAACTCGTTTTGTTCTTGCTTCGTTCACCACGATCAAAACGCTTAATTATGTCTAGTTTTACGCTAAGTGTAACACCCTTATGAGCTCTTTCAGGCTTTTCTGACACCATAGAACTCATCTTGCAAACGATTGCTCACAGGCTCGTGTTAAAGCAATGCTGGCGAGAATGCCGTTCTGAATCCGGGGAGAGTGGTTGCTCAGGGGCGCGCGCTGCTTTTTATCGCGTGCTGAATTTTTTAGAAGTAACAGTGAAAACACCTTCTGAAAGCGAAAACAGGGTACTAATGTAGGTCTTTCATACCAGTGAGGTTTCGTAAAACGAACGTTCGAAAAGCGGGGGACACCTGTATGTGTCTTCATAATCATAACCTTTCTTTCCCTACCTTCTGCATCACTTGTCTTTATTCACCTTCCTGCTTGTACTCTTTCCACCCCACTCCAACCTTCATATTCTTTCTCCTTCCACCTTCCTTTCCTGTCATGATTAAGAGTCTTGGCCCAAAACATCGACTTTTTATTCCTCTCCATAGATGCTTCCTGACCTTCTGAGTTCCTCCAGCATTTTGCGTGTGTTACTCTGGATTTCCAGCATCTACAGAAGGTCTTGTGTTTCTTATTGTCTACCTGCACTACACATTCTCTGCAGTGTTACTCTTCATTCTGCGTTCTGTTATTGTTTTATTTTGCAATACCCCAGTGCACTGTCTGATGAATTGATCTGTATGGATGGTATGTAAGACAAACCTTTCACTGTACCTTGTACATGTGACTATAATAAATTAATTCCAATTCCATTTCTAAATGTAATGCTCTTACCAATATTCTTCCTCCTCCCATAATCAAAATGTTACAACATCAGTTGCTATGGTTCGAAATCTTTTTTTTTGTAATTTATTTTTTATTGAAATTCAGCATCATACAAATATTTTCATAAGATGTATTTCAGATACTCTATGTATATAATCATATATTCATGTTTGCCACAAGTCTCCATATAGTTTTTATCTGAGGTATATATTTATAGAAAAGAAAAGAAAGAAAAGAAAGTACAAACAAAAGGAAAACTACGTACAAGTAGGGAGTGATTTTTTTTTACAACATCATCATTGGTTTGTGAGAATAAAATCAGGCCTATGGGGTGTTATGTAGTTAAACCATTTTTCCCATTATGAATTAAATTGTTCCAATTTATGATTCTAAATCTTAGGTTCTCACCCTAACACATCACATTTCCTTCCAAAAAGCTTTCATAAAATTTACCACTTATTTTTTAGTCATCTACTGTAATATCTCCTTCTGTGCAATGTGCCAAATTTGTTCAGCAGTCCTGTGGGAAGTTTTGCCACAGTGATGGTGCTCTATAAATGTACCTTGTGCAAAACAACACAGTGTATTTTCTGAGAGTAGAGAATGAGCACGTTTCTGGAGCATGCATCCACGTTTCTGTGTCAGTTGTGGGGTTTCAAATCCCATCATAGCTGCTGGGAATTTAAATTGAAGTAAATAGATTGTGATTCAAAGAACAAACTGCCTCTATGATAAAAGAACAGATCTGTTGAATTGCTATTAAAATATATCCAGTTCCTTAAGCCCTTCAGGGAAACTGAACTCCTGTCCTTATCCTTTTCATGTGTGACCCCTGGGACTACCAATGTGATTGACAGATAATGGGCAAATAAGGATAGGCAATAAATGCTGGTGTTTCCAGCGATGAGCATATCCTGTGAACAAATAAATACAAACATTTGTGCTCCTCCTGTACTGTCTGGTGCATCAGCCATTCGGAGTTGGTGTCTCTGGAATGTGGAGTTTTGTGAGGGTTGAGCTAGAGCTGGAAGTGTTGGAGAGAACAGAAATTCATCAGGTTTCACCAAGATGACTGCAGGTTGAACACTGTTGAAGAAAAGCTTCTGCTGTCAGTAACTACTCCTCAGCTCCCCGAATGGTGGACAGAAATCCCTTGGATAGACCGCAAAGTATGTGCTAAAAACATGGATCCAATTTATTGGGGAAGTAAGATGAAAGGGAAACAAGTTTCCAATAAATTACAGAACTTTAATATGTAGTCCCTCTTTCAAAATAATAAATGTCCGTATGACTTGGCGGAGAATTACTCTTAGTTTAGTCCAAGTGCTCATGATGTAAAGTTCATGTGTGAAATTGGATATTCACAGTGTTCCACTAGCTTTGGCTCATTAGCTGCAGCGATTCACTTAAGTAACCTCGATATGAGTTGCAATTATACCTGCTCTTTGCTTTGAAATCTGAACTGGGACAATGGAAAGTAACAAAAAGGTAGTCTTCCCAATCAAATAAGTTTGCCATTCAATCAAGAAGTGCCTGATAGGTTTTCAATATTGGTAGTAACAAAGGCTGATGGCATTCTCCCAACCCCCTACTCACCCTTCTCATAAGACCATAAGACATAAAAGCAGAATTAGGCCATTTGGTCCATCGAGTCTGCTCTGCCATTTGTTTATGACTAATTTATTTTTATTCTCAAATACATTCTCCTGCCTTATCCCTGTAACCTTTGACATTCTTACTATTTAAAAACCTATCAACCACTGCTTTAAATATATCCAATGGATTGGCATCCACAGCTACCTGCGGCAATTAATTCCTTAGATTCACCACACCCTGGCTAAAGAAATTCCTCCTCATCTCTGTTCTAAAGGGAAGTCTTTGTATTCTGAGGCTGTTCTAGATTCTTCTTCTATTGGAAAGATCCTCTCCATGTCCACTCTATATAGGCCTTTGAGTATTCGGTATGTTACCAAGTTCAAAGTTCAAAGTCAATTTATTATCAAAGTATGCATATGTCACCATATACAATCCTGAAATTCATTTTCTTGTAGGTATTCAGAGTAAATACAAGAAGTACAGTAGAATCAATGAAAGACCGCACCCAGCAGGATCGAAAAACAACCATATGTGCAAAAGGCAACAAGCTGTGCAAATATAAAAAGGGGAAATAAATAAATAAATAAATACCAACAATATGAGATGAAGAGTCCTTGAAAGTGAATCCATAGGTTGTGAGACCAGTTCAGTGATGAGGCAAATGACATTGAGTGAAGTTTTCCCCTCTGGTTCAAGAGCCTGCTTGATGAGGGGTAATGACTGTTCTTTAACCTGGTGTTGCGGGTCCTGAGGCTCCTGTACCTTCTTCCTGATGGCAGCAGTGAGAAGAGGGAATGGCCTTGATGGTGGGGGTCCTCAATGATGAATGCTGCTTTCCTGCAGCAACACTCAGTGTAGATGTGCTCGATGGTGGGAAGGGTTTTACCCGAGATGGACTGGGCCATATCTACTACTTTTTGCAGATTTTTCTGTTCAAGGGCATTGGTGTTTCCATACCAGGCTATAATGCAACCAGTCAATGTACTCTCCACCACACATCTATAGATGTTTGTCAAAGTTTTAGAAGGGCATGCTGAATCTTTGCAAGCTTCTAAGAAAGTAGAGGTACTGCCATGTTTTCTCTATAATGGCACTTACTTGCTGGACCCAGGACAGATCCTTTGAAATTATAACACTGAGGAATTTAAAGTTGCTGACCCTCTCCACCTCTGTTCCCTAATGAGCACTAGTTCATTGACCTCTGGCTTCCTTCTGACATCAATAATTAGCCCACATTGAGTGGAAGGTTGTTGTTGTGGCACCTCTCAGCTAGGATTTCAATCTCCCACCACCTTTGATTTGGCCAATGACAATGGTGTCATCAGCAAACTTAAATATGGCATTAGAGCTGTGCTTAGCTTCACAGTCAAAAGTATGAAATGAGTAAAACATGGAGCTAAGAGCACAGCCCTGTGGTGCAATGGTGCTGATAGAGATTTTGAAGGAGATGTTGCTGCCAATCTGCAAGTGAGGAGATAGAGGATCCAGTTGCACAATTAAGTATTGAGGCCTTGTGCTGCAAGCATATTGATTAGTTTTGAGGAGATGATGGTATTGAATGTAGAGTTGCAGCCAATGGAGAGCATCCTGATGTACACATCATTGCTGTCCAGATGTTCCAGAGTTGAGTAAAGAACCAATGAGATGGCATCTGCTATGAAGTGGATCCAAGTCACTTCTCAGGCAGGAGTTGATATGTTTCATCACCAACCTCTCAAAGCACTTCATCACGGTGGATATAAGTGCTCCTGGACAATGGTCATTGAAGTAGATTACCACATTCTTCTTAGGCACTGCTTGAAGCAAAAGGCTACTTCAGACTGCCGAAGCAAGAGGTTAATGATATCAATGAACACTCCAGCCCATTGATCAGCACAATTCAATGAGATTCCCCCCTCATTCTTCGAAACTCTATTGACTACATGCCCTGAATCACCAAATGCTCCTCATACATTAACCCTTTCATTCCTGGGATCATTCTTGTAAATAGCAAATAAAACTAGCAAATAATATCAAAGAGGATACTAAAAGCTTTTTCAAGTATATAAAGAGTAAAAGACAGGTGAGAGTAGATATAGGACCGATAGAAAATGATACTGGAGAAATTGTAATGGGAGATGAGGAGATGGCAGAGGAACTGAACAAGTATTTTGCATCAGTCTTCACTGAGGAAGACAGCAGGATACCGGACACTCAAGGGTGGCAGGGAAGCGAAGTGTGCGCAGTCACAATTACGACAGAGAAAGTATTCAGGAAGCTGAATAAGCTAAAGGTCGATAAATCTCCTGGACCAGATGGAATGCACCCTCATGTTCTGAAGGAAGTAGCTGTGGAGATTGCGGAGGCACTAGCAATGATCTTTCAAAAGTTGATAGATTCTGGCATGGTTCCGGAGGACTGGAAGATTGCAAATGTCACTCTGCTATTTAAGAAGGGGGCAAGGAAGCAAAAAGGAAATTATAGACCTGTTAGCTTGACATCGGTGGTTGGGAAGTTGTTGGAGTCGATTGTCAAGGATGAGGTTACAGAGTACCTGGAGGCATATGACAAGATAGGCAGAGCTCAGCATGGATTCCTTAAAGGAAAATCCTGCCTGACAAACCTATTACAATTTTTTGAGGAAATTACCAGTAGGCTAGACAAGGGAGATGCAGTGGATGTTGTATATTTGGATCTTCAGAAGGCCTTTAACAAGGTGCCACACATGAGGCTACTTAACAAGATAAGAGTCCATGGAATTACAGGAAAGTTACATACGTGGATAGAGCGTTGGCTGATTGGCAGGAAACAGAGAGTGGGAATAAAGGGATCCTATTCTGGTTGGCTGCCGGTTACCAGTGGTGTTCCACAGGGATCAGTGTTGGGGCCGCTTCTTTTTACATTGTGCATCAATGATCTGGATTATGGAATAGATGGCTTTGTGGCTAAGTTTGCTGACGATACGAAGATAGGTGGAGGGGCCGGTAGTGCTGAGGAAACGGAGAGTCTGCAGAGAGACTTGGATAGATTGGAAGAATGGGCAGAGAAGCGGCAAATGAAGTACAATGTTGGAAAATGTATGGTTATGCACTTTGGCAGAAAAAATAAATGGGCAGACTATTATTTAAATGGGGAAAGAATTCAAAGTTCTGAGATGCAACGGGACTTGGGAGTCCTCGTACAGGATTCCCTTAAAGTTAACCTCCAGGTTGAGTCAGTAGTGAAGAAGGCGAATGCAATGTTGGCATTCATTTCTAGAGGAATAGAGTATAGGAGCAGGGATGTGATGTTGAGGCTCTATAAGGCGCTGGTGAGACCTCACTTGGAGTACTGTGGGCAGTTTTGGTCTCCTTATTTAAGAAAGGATGTGCTGACATTGGAGAGGGTACAGAGAAGATTCACGAGAATGATTCTGGGAATGAGAGGGTTAACATATGAGGAACGTTTGTCCGCTCTTGGACTGTATTCCTTGGAGTTTAGAAAAATGAGGGGAGACCTCATAGAAACATTTCAAATGTTAAAAGGCATGGACAGAGTGGATGTGGCAAAGTTGTTTCCCATGATGGGGGAGTCTAGTATGAGAGGGCATGACTTCAGGATTGAAGGGTGCCCTTTCAGAACAGAAATGCGAAGAAATTTTTTTAGTCAGAGGGTGGTGAATCTGTGGAATTTGTTGCCACGGGCAGCATTGGAGGCCAAGTCATTGGGCGTATTTAAGGCAGAGATTGATAGGTATCTGAGTAGCCAGGGCATCAAAGGTTATGGTGAGAAGGCGGGGTAGTGGGACTAAATAGGATAAAATGGATCAGCTCATGATAAAATGGTGGAGCAGACTCGATGGGCCGAATAGACTTCTGCTCCTTTGTCTTATGGTTTTATGGTCTTATGGTCTAAATCCCCCTCTGCCTACCTCCAATGCTGGCACTGAAGCATTTATACTGGCAGCATTCGTGTCTTAGACAATACCATCATTTGCCTATCAACCAGTTCTTCAAAACTGCTCAGGCAAGTCAGACCTGGGTCTCCAGCTCATGAGATGCTTATATTTATCCTACCCAGCTAGCTATAACTTCTTGCACTTCATGTGGCTTGCCATGTGCCACCATACTGAACTATGCACGGAAGAAGCAGGAAAGCAAGGTTAATGGGTAGCTGAGTGCTGGACGATGGTATGATTGGGTAACCCAGGGAGCGGGAAGCACAGAATCAAATATCGCTGTGATGATCGTACGTTCTAGTATCAATTGTTTGGCGACAATGAAGTATAAAGTATATAAAGATGCCTATCCTCATGATTTGCTTGCTCTGGCTTTGGTGACTTGTGTAGAAAGAAACAGTTGTATGTTCAGTTACGAATATAGGGGAACATAGGGATTGAACTTAATTCATTTTAATCCATTTCTAATGAGAAGAAGGTTTATGGTGTGTGTCGTGACTGTGAACAAAGTCACCTGAGAGACACAGCTGGTAGATATAAAAGTCTTTATTTGGAACATACACAAGCTGACAGCCTTTGCATTCACTCGAGAGGGAGAGAGACTCCTCAAAATCACAGCACATTTTAAATAGTAAATATCAATTTTTACAGTTACAATGCCCTCATAATCCTTCTTTTTAGTTACACGTATTTATTTTCAAATACCTAGGTCTTCACACAACACACTCAAAATGAAAGTTAATTACTGTGGACTCTGAGTCATATTCATGCAATGGGGGTGTTGATTGCATTCATGCAGATGCAGAAATCTCAGCTCAATCAGATATTTCCTGGCCTGCAAATTACTCTAAAATGCAGCTCCAGGAAGACTATTGTGCTGAGCTGCATTTTAAATTCAATCTGCAATCCATATTCAGATCTGAAGACTGGTTACTGTTGAAAATAAAAATTGCTATATTGCACATCCAAAATATGCATTAAGTATAAAGCATGTTGCAGATTTTTATTAGTGTTAGACCACAATGATAGCTCAGCTTCATTTATGCAATGGGAATGGCAGCTCTGAGAGCATTGATTATGTCATAATACAGCCATAGAATAGTTCTCAAACAATCCACCGTAGAGAACTCCCATAAATCTGATAGAAGTAAGAGTGTCTCACAGCCTCACTTGCCACATTGGACAAGTAATTAAAGGCCTGGTTCAAGTAATTGCCTGACCAAGGCGGATGCATTACTGGAGAGGGAATGGGCAATGCTGGTCCTATTCTGCATTAAGAAAAAGTGATGAGATTTCCATGATCCAGCTAATTGTTTTGAAATATTAGTGGTAACTTGCTAATTATCATTCCAAGTCCAAATGGTGGAAAGCTCACCCTGCACATGGGTACAGATTGTCTCCCTGTGTGTACTATGAGATGGTGCAATGGGATTGCTCTTCCTTTCTCCCTTTATCAGTTAGGGTTGTGATGGAGAGTGCATACCCTGTGGCAGACTTAGGTGGAGTGATGGTGCCACTGTGGAAAGTAGCTCAGCATGGATCCACATCTTTACAACTCTGCTATTCTTCAGCACTTGCCCCTTATGATTCTTTTGCTCCAAATGTAATTTCCTTCTACAGAATATTCGGGAGCTTGGTCCAGATGGTTCTTGGTTAAATAGGACAGTCTTTTGTTCTCAAAAGCCATTCATCTATCTGGATTGTGGTTAGTATAGAGAGTCCCTCAGGCTGAACATATCAGGAAGGTTTTCCAGAGGCATGCTTTAAATCACGAGAGTCACACACAACATGGATACTCCAAGACCAGTAAACATTCTGGTTGATAAAGAGCTTGGGCTTGAAATGTAGAACTCCAAGTTACAGCTTACAGGTGCAGTCTGTTGCTTCCTGAACTTTATTTAGAACCTGTAGAATGATGTCTTTTGAACAATTAATTGATAAATATTCTCTTTCATACTCACACTTTCTGCAATACCTTCAAGTTCGACATTTTTTACAAAACTATTTAAGTAATTTTCCTTACATATTGGAAGTTGATCTGTTAGATACTATTATGAGTATGAATACTTTGATTAAAGGTTCTATTGGAAGAATTTATAATTTATTATTATAATGGGATAAGCATCCTTTATCTAAGGTTAAACAGGATTGGGAAAGGGAACTCAATTTGACTTTTATGACGGAGGATTGGATGCGGATTTTGAAGTTGGTTAACTCTTTCTCAATTTGTGTTAGCCATTCATTGATTTAATTTAAAATTGTACATCATTATCATTTGACGAAGGAGAGACTTTCTAAAATCTTTTCTAATGTTGATAGTTATTGTGATAGATGTAAAACTGAGATAGCTATACTGACACATATGTTTTGGTCTTGTTCTATATTGGAACCGTTCTGGAAGACAGTTTTTCAACAATTTCTAAAGCACTTAAAATTAATCTACAACCTAATAAATTAACTGCGCTTTTTGGAATATTTCCTCAAAATATTCATGGTATTTCTGTGTCTGACCAACATGTTATTGCATTTGTTAAATTGATAGCTAGGAGGGCCATTTTGTTGAAGTGGAAGGATACATCAGCTCCCACTTTGTCACAATGGTTCTCTCAAATGATGCTATGTCTTAGTTTGGAGAAAATTAGAAGTCGAACCTTTGAACCTTTATTTGATTTTGAGAAAAGATGGGGCTCATTTGCTCGTTATTATCATTTGAGCTAATTGATATATTTTTTAGTTTACAATCTAATTGTAAACTTTTTGGTATATTTTCTTTTCTTGCTGGTGGTTTGATGTTTATTTTTAGAACTTTTTTTATGACGCATGGCTCCGGGGTTGTACACCTAATGGTTTTTTTTTTCCTCTCTGCTTAGTAGGTTTTTTTTGTTATCATAATTTTTTTCAATCTTTAAGATAAAGTCTTTTTTGAGACATTGTAAGTGTTGTTACTTCAATGCACTCGTGTTATTTCTTTTGTATAATACAACAATAAAAAGATTAGAAAAGAAAGAACCTGTAGAATGTAGCAATGGGGTGGAAAGTAGTGAAACAGATGAAGACTCCTAACTTTGAACAGAGCAACTGTGGTATTTCGAATGCAACATTGTGGTGACCACTTTCACATAGGTATATGTTATCACTTCCACTTCAATTTTACTGTTTTGGAGAAGTGCCTTGTCAGATATGTATCACCATGTATTTCTTAACTCTATCACTAGAATTGTAAACTCTGTATGTATTTCCTTGGTTGAATCAAGGGAGCAGAGTGGTTCCCGGCAACAGTTGAAAACATCTGTTGCAACTCCTAGTCTCAACATAACAGGTTAAAGCATGCAGAAAGCAATACACATGATATGTTTAATAATTATATAGTGATCACTAGATTTGGAAACAATCCTGTTTCATCTCCAAGTTTTAATCTCCTGCATTCCTCTTTATCTGAACTGGAGGAGAATTCTGGGAGACTGGGAATAGGTCTCCAGCAATATGCTACTGAGTTGTGGTGGAAGATGAAAAACTTGGAAAATAGAAATATTTGTATTTCACATGTAATGTGATTCACCAGGTTTACTGACCAGCCAGGCTGTTTGTCATGTAGCCTGTGGTGCACCAGACCTACAAGTGCTCTTCATCACCTTATGCCCATATCCTACCCCTGTGACCCACTGCTGATCACCAGACCTATACAAGTCTAGCCCGAATTCCTGACATCTCGCCCTAAATTTTCCCACCTCTCTCTTCCAGTTTAAGGTTTTACATGCAACATAGCTTTCGAAGTAACCTTTCAGTCATCTGTTCCTAATTCTCCTTCATGTTGCTGTCCACTCCCAACCATCATCTGCTTTACTTTGTTGGAAGGAAATTCTCTGTGCTTGGGATCTATGCAAAAATCATACAGGAACAGTGGTTTATAGGAAGTGTGGGAATACTTATCATCCCTAACTTATGACCTGCAAACATAGCTAGACTGATGAGATACGCACAATCAGTAAGATCTTAATTAAACAAACTAATTGTTTGATTATTGGTATACACTCTTCTATATACAGTAATACTATAATTATAACAGGTAGAGAGGGGAGTATCCTTTGACACCTCAGCATTTGTCCAGTGTACAAAAGACATGAGTCATAAGAATGTTGTCAATACTCTTCATTTAACTGATTGAGTCCAGCTAAAATATTGAAGAAGACTGATACCATCTAGGGCATGTATGTGCATCCAACACTGACACACTATGTATTGATGTGCTGTTAATAGGATGCAGTTTCTCGAGCCTTCACTGTCACTATCTCCAAAACCCGGCACCTCCATCATCTTCAAGTAGTCAGGTAATACACACAGGGAATGATATTCAAAAATTCCCAAGAGTTCCCCCATATCACACACCACTCCATTGCCATTTCAGAATCAGAATCAGGTTTAGTATCACTGGTGTACTGTGTATCGTGAAAGTTGTTGTTTTGTGGCAGCAGTATGTTGCAATACCATAAGATATAGGAGCAGAATTAGGTCATTCAACCCAACGATTTGGCAAAAGAATAAATCAAGGAAGGTAGTGCACCCGTGGCTGACAAGAGAAATTAGGGATAGTATCAATTCCAAAGAAGAAGCATACAAATTAGCCAGAGAAAGTGGCTCACCTGAGGACTGGGAGAAATTCAGAGTTCAGCAGAGGAGGACAAAGGGCTTAATTAGGAAGGGGAAAAAAGATTATGAGAGAAAACTGGCAGGGAACATAAAAACGGACTGGAAAAGCTTTTATAGATATGTAAAAAGGAAAAGACTGGTAAAGACAAATGTAGGTCCCCTGCAGACAGAAACAGGTGAATTGATTATGGGGAGCAAGGACACGGCAGACCAATTGAATAATTACTTCGGTTCTGTCTTCACTAAGGAGGACATAAATAATCTTCCAGAAATAGTAAGGGACAGAGGGTCCAGTGAGATGGAGGAACTGAGCGAAATACATGTTAGTAGGGAAGTGGTGTTAGGTAAATTGAAGGGATTAAAGGCAGATAAATCCCCAGGGCCAGATGGTCTGCATCCTAGAGTGCTTAAGGAAGTAGCCCAAGAAATAGTGGATGCATTAGTGATAATTTTTCAAAACTCGTTAGATTCTGGACTAGTTCCTGAGGATTGGAGGGTGGCTAATGTAACTCCACTTTTTAAAAAAAGGGGGAGAGAGAAAACGGGGAATTATAGACCGGTTAGCCTAACGTCGGTGGTAGGGAAACTGCTGGAGTCAGTTATCAAGGATGTGATAACAGCACATTTGGAAAGCGGTGAAATGATCGGACAAAGTCAGCATGGATTTGTGAAAGGAAAATCAGTCTGACGAATCTCATAGAATTTTTTGAGGATGTAACTAGTAGAGTGGATAGGGGAGAACCAGTGGATGTGGTATATTTGGATTTTCTAAAGGCTTTTGACAAGGTCCCACACAGGAGATTAGTGTGCAAACACACGGTATTGGGGGTAAGGTATTGGTGTGGGTGGAGAATTGGTTAGCAGACAGGAAGCAAAGAGTGGGAATAAACGGGACCTTTTCAGAATGGCAGGCGGTGACTAGTGGGGTACCGCAAGGCTCAGTGCTGGGACCCCAGTTGTTTACAATATATATTAATGACTTAGATGAGGGAATTAAATGCAGCATCTCCAAGTTTGCAGATGACACGAAGCTGGGTGGCAGTGTTAGCTGTGAGGAGGATGCTAAGAGGATGCAGGGTGACTTGGATAGGTTGGGTGAGTGGGCAAATTCATGGCAGATGCAATTTAATGTGGATAAATGTGAAGTTATCCACTTTGGTGGCAAAAATAGGAAAACAGATTATTATCTGAATGGTGGCCGATTAGGAAAAGGGGAGGTGCAACGAGACCTGGGTGTCATCATACACCAGTCGCTGAAAGTGGGCATGCAGGTACAGCAGGCGGTGAAAAAGGCAAATGGTATGCTCGCATTTATAGCAAGAGGATTCGAGTACAGGAGCAGGGAGGTACTACTGCAGTTGTACAAGGCCTTGGTGAGACCACACCTGGAGTATTGTGTGCAGTTTTGGTCCCCTAATCTGAGGAAAGACATCCTTGCCATAGAGGGAGTACAAAGAAGGTTCACCAGATTGATTCCTGGGATGGCAGGACTTTCATATGAAGAAAGACTGGATGAACTGGGCTTGTACTCGTTGGAATTTAGAAGATTGAGCGGGGATCTGATTGAAACATATAAAATCCTAAAGGGATTGGACAGGCTAGATGCAGGAAGATTGTTCCCGATGTTGGGGAAGTCCAGAACGAGGGGCCGCAGTTTGAGGATAGAGGGGAAGCCTTTTAGGACCGAGATTAGGGAAAACTTCTTCACACAGAGAGTGGTGAATCTGTGGAATTCTCTGCCACAGGAAACAGTTGAAGCCAGTTCCTTGGCTATATTTAAGAGGGAGTTAGATATGGCCCTTGTGGCTACGGGGGTCAGGGGGTGTGGAGGGAAGGCTGGGGCGGGGTTCTGAGTTGGATGATCAGCCATGATCATAATAAGTGGCGGTGCAGGCTCGAAGGGCCGAATGGCCTACTCCTGCACCTATTTTCTATGTTTCTATGAGTCTGCTCCACCATTTCATCATTGCTGATCCCTGATCCCATTCAACCCCAGACACCTGCCCTCACACCATATCTTTTGATGCCCCGACCAATCAGGAAATGATCAACTTCCACCGTAAATATACCCACAGACTTGCCCTCCATTGCAGTGTGTGGCAGAGCATTCCACAGATTCACCACTCTTTGGCTAAAGAATTTCCTCCTTACCTCTGTTCTAAAAGGGCGCCCCTCAATTTTGAGGCTTGCCCTCTAGTTCTTGATACCCCCACCAGAGGGAGCTTCCCCTCTACATCCACCCTATCTAGTCCTTTCAACATTCAGTAGGTTTCAATGAGATCCCCCCCACGTTCTTCTAAATTCCAGTGAGTACAGGCTGGAAGCTGACAGACACTCCTCATATGTTAACCACTTCACTCCCGGTATCATCTTCGTGAACCTCCTCTGGACTCTCTTCAATGACAATACATACTTTGAGATATGGGACCCAAAAACTGTTGACAATACTCCAAGTACGGCCTGACTAGTGTCTTATAAAGCTTCAGTATGATCTCCTTGTTTTGATATTCTATTCCACTTGAAATAAATGCCAACATTGCATTTGTCTTCTTTACCACAGACTCAACCTGTGAGTTAAACTCTGGGAGTCTTGCATGAAGACTCCTAAGTCCCTCTGCGCCTCTGATGTTTGAACCTTCTCCCATTTAGATAATAGTCTGCACTATTGTTTCTTTTTCCAGGATGCATCATTTTACATTTCCCAACACTGTATTCCATTTACCACTTTTTTGACCATTCTTACAATTTGTCTAAGTCATGCTGCAATTGCATTGCTTCCTCAACACTACCTATCCCTCCACCAATCTTCGTATCATCCATAAACTTTGCTACAAAGCCATCAAGTCCATGATATTATCATAAGGGCGGTGGCTGTGAGCGGACCCAAGTGCAAGACACAGAAAATGAAGTACTAGGGACAGGACTAGGATACAGGGTGATGGCAAGGACAAGGACAGGAAAACCAGGAACCTCGAACAGGACTGAACAAGAGAGCTAGGAGCCCAGGCTTGGACTCCGAGCTAGAGACTGGACAAGGACCCAGTACCTGGGTCTTGCCTCTGGCTCGCACCCCAGAACTAGGCAAGGACAAGGCTTGGCAGGCAAGCAGGATGAGGCTGGAGTCTTCAGGCTAGGAGCAAGAGGCCAGAGACTTGGCTTGGCTTGGCAAGAGGCTCGAGGCCAGAGACTTGGCTTGGCTTGGCAAGAGGCTCGAGGCTCGAGGCGAGGCTGGAGGCTGGAGACTTGAGGCGAGGCGAGGCTGGAGGCTGGAGACTTGAGGCGAGGCTGGAGGCTGGAGACTTGAGGCGAGGCGAGGCTGGAGGCTGGAGACTTGAGGCGAGGCGAGGCTGGAGGCTGGAGACTTGAGGCGAGGCGAGGTTGGAGACTTGAGGCGAGGCGAGGCTGGAGGCTGGAGACTTGAGGCGAGGCGAGGCTGGAGGCTGGAGACTTGAGGCAAGGCGAGGCTGGAGGCTGGAGACTTGAGGCGAGGCGAGGCTGGAGGCTGGAGACTTGAGGCGAGGCGAGGCTGGAGGCTGGAGGCTGGAGACTTGAGGCGAGGCGATGCTGGAGGCTGGAAACTTGAGGCGAGGCGAGGCGAGGCTGGAGGCTGGAGACTTGAGGCGATGCTGGAGGCTGGAGACTTGAGGCGAGGCTCGAGGCGAGGCTGGAGGCTGGAGACGTGAGGCGAGGCGAGGCTGGAGGCTGGAGATTTGAGGCGAGGCGAGGCTGGAGGCTGGAGGCGAGGCGAGGCTGGAGGCGAGGCGGGAGGCTGGAGGCGAGGCGAGGCTGGAGGCTGGAGACGAGGCGAGGCTGGAGGCTGGAGACTTGAGGCGAGGCGAGGCTGGAGACTTGAGGCGAGGCGAGGCTGGAGACTTGAGGCGAGGCGAGGCTGGAGGCTGGAGACTTGAGGCGAGGCTGGAGGCTGGAGACTTGAGGCGAGGCGAGGCTGGAGGCTGGAGACTTGAGGCGAGGCGAGGCTGGAGGCTGGAGACTTGAGGCGAGGCGAGGCTGGAGGCTGGAGACTTGAGGCGAGGTGAGGCTGGAGGCTGGAGACTTGAGGCGAGGCGAGGCTGGAGGCTGGAGGCTGGAGACTTGAGGCGAGGCGAGGCTGGAGGCTGGAGGCAGGAGACTTGAGGCGAGGCGAGGCTGGAGGCTGGAGACTTGAGGCGAGGCGAGGCTGGAGGCTGGAGACTTGAGGCGAGGCGAGGCTGGAGGCTGGAGACTTGAGGCGAGGCGAGGCTGGAGGCTGGAGACTTGAGGCGAGGCGAGGCTGGAGGCTGGAGACTTGAGGCGAGGCGAGGCTGGAGACTTGAGGCGAGGCGAGGCTGGAGGCTGGAGACTTGAGGCGAGGCGAGGCTGGAGGCTGGAGACTTGAGGCGAGGCGAGGCTGGAGGCTGGAGACTTGAGGCGAGGCTGGAGGCTGGAGACTTGAGGCGAGGCGAGGCTGGAGGCTGGAGACTTGAGGCGAGGCGAGGCTGGAGGCTGGAGACTTGAGGCGAGGCGAGGCTGGAGGCTGGAGAATTGAGGCGAGGCGAGGCTGGAGGCTGGAGACTTGAGGCGAGGCGAGGCTGGAGGCTGGAGACTTGAGGCGAGGCGAGGCTGGAGGCTGGAGACTTGAGGCGAGGCGAGGCTGGAGGCTGGAGACTTGAGGCGAGGCGAGGCTGGAGGCTGGAGACTGAGGCGAGGCTGGAGGCTGGAGACTTGAGGCGAGGCGAGGCTGGAGGCTGGAGACTTGAGGCGAGGCGAGGCTGGAGGCTGGAGACTTGAGGCGAGGCGAGGCTGGAGGCTGGAGACTTGAGGCGAGGCGAGGCTGGAGGCTGGAGACTTGAGGCGAGGCGAGGCTGGAGGCTGGAGACTTGAGGCGAGGCGAGGCTGGAGGCTGGAGACTTGAGGCGAGGCGAGGCTGGAGGCTGGAGACTTGAGGCGAGGCGAGGCTGGAGGCTGGAGACTTGAGGCGAGGCGAGGCTGGAGGCTGGAGACTTGAGGCGAGGCTGGAGGCTGGAGACTTGAGGCGAGGCGAGGCTGGAGGCTGGAGACTTGAGGCGAGGCGAGGCTGGAGGCTGGAGACTTGAGGCGAGGCGAGGCTGGAGACTTGAGGCGAGGCGAGGCTGGAGGCTGGAGACTTGAGGCGAGGCGAGGCTGGAGGCTGGAGACTTGAGGCGAGGCGAGGCTGGAGGCTGGAGACTTGAGGCGAGGCGAGGGTGGAGGCTGGAGACTTGAGGCGAGGCGAGGCTGGAGGCTGGAGACTTGAGGCGAGGCTGGAGGCTGGAGACTTGAGGCGAGGCTGGAGGCTGGAGACTTGAGGCGAGGCGAGGCTGGAGGCTGGAGACTTGAGGCGAGGCTGGAGGCTGGAGACTTGAGGCGAGGCTGGAGGCTGGAGACTTGAGGCGAGGCGAGGCTGGAGGCTGGAGACTTGAGGCGAGGCGAGGCTGGAGGCTGGAGACTTGAGGCGAGGCGAGGCTGGAGGCTGGAGACTTGAGGCGAGGCGAGGCTGGAGGCTGGAGACTTGAGGCGAGGCGAGGCTGGAGGCTGGAGACTTGAGGCGAGGCGAGGCTGGAGGCTGGAGACTTGAGGCGAGGCGAGGCTGGAGGCTGGAGACTTGAGGCGAGGCTGGAGGCTGGAGGCTGGAGACTTGAGGCGAGGCTGGAGGCTGGAGACTTGAGGCGAGGCGTGGCTGGAGGCTGGAGACTTGAGGCGAGGCGAGGCTGGAGGCTGGAGACTTGAGGCGAGGCGAGGCTGGAGGCTTGAGGCGAGGCGAGGCTGGAGGCTGGAGACTTGAAGCGAGGCGAGGCTGGAGGCTGGAGACTTGAGGCGAGGCGAGGCTGGAGGCTGGAGACTTGAGGCGAGGCGAGGCTGGAGGCTGGAGACTTGAGGCGAGGCTGGAGGCTGGAGACTTGAGGCGAGGCGAGGCTGGAGGCTGGAGACTTGAGGCGAGGCGAGGCTGGAGGCTGGAGACTTGAGGCGAGGCGATGCTGGAGGCTGGAGACTTGAGGCGAGGCGAGGCTGGAGGCTGGAGACTTGAGGCGAGGCGAGGCTGGAGGCTGGAGACTTGAGGCGAGGCGAGGCTGGAGGCTGGAGACTTGAGGCGAGGCTGGAGGCTGGAGACTTGAGGCGAGGCGAGGCTGGAGGCTGGAGACTTGAGGAGAGGCGAGGCTGGAGGCTGGAGACTTGAGGCGAGGCGAGGCTGGAGGCTGGAGACTTGAGGCGAGGCGAGGCTGGAGGCTGGAGGCGAGGCGAGGCTGGAGGCTGGAGGCGAGGCGGGAGGCTGGAGGCGAGGCGAGGCTGGAGGCTGGAGACGAGGCGAGGCTGGAGGCTGGAGACTTGAGGCGAGGCGAGGCTGGAGACTTGAGGCGAGGCGAGGCTGGAGGCTGGAGACTTGAGGCGAGGCGAGGCTGGAGGCTGGAGACTTGAGGCGAGGCGAGGCTGGAGGCTGGAGACTTGAGGCGAGGCGAGGCTGGAGGCTGGAGACTTGAGGCGAGGCGAGGCTGGAGGCTGGAGACTTGAGGCGAGGCGAGGCTGGAGGCTGGAGACTTGAAGCGAGGCGAGGCTGGAGGCTGGAGACTTGAGGCGAGGCGAGGCTGGAGGCTGGAGACTTGAGGTGAGGCTGGAGGCTGGAGACTTGAGGCGAGGCTGGAGGCTGGAGACTTGAGGCGAGGCGAGGCTGGAGGCTGGAGACTTGAGGCGAGGCGAGGCTGGAGGCTGGAGACTTGAGGCGAGGCGAGGCTGGAGGCTGGAGACTTGAGGCGAGGCGAGGCTGGAGGCTGGAGACTTGAGGCGAGGCGAGGCTGGAGGCTGGAGATTTGAGGTGAGGCGAGGCTGGAGGCTGGAGGCGAGGCGAGGCTGGAGGCTGGAGGCGAGGCGGGAGGCTGGAGGCGAGGCGAGGCTGGAGGCTGGAGACGAGGCGAGGCTGGAGGCTGGAGACTTGAGGCGAGGCGAGGCTGGAGACTTGAGGCGAGGCGAGGCTGGAGACTTGAGGCGAGGCGAGGCTGGAGGCTGGAGACTTGAGGCGAGGCGAGGCTGGAGGCTGGAGACTTGAGGCGAGGCGAGGCTGGAGGCTGGAGACGAGGCGAGGCGAGGCTGGAGGCTGGAGACTTGAGGCGAGGCGAGGCTGGAGGCTGGAGACTTGAGGCGAGGCGAGGCTGGAGGCTGGAGACTTGAGGCGAGGCGAGGCTGGAGGCTAGAGACTTGAGGCGAGGCGAGGCTGGAGGCTGGAGACTTGAGGTGAGGCGAGGCTGGAGGCTGGAGACTTGAGGCGAGGCGAGGCTGGAGGCTGGAGACTTGAGGCGAGGCGAGGCTGGAGGCTGGAGACTTGAGGCGAGGCGAGGCTGGAGGCAGGAGACTTGAGACGAGGCGAGGCTGGAGGTAGGAGTATTGAGGCGAGGCGAAGCTGGAGGCTGGAGACTTGAGGCGAGGCGAGGCTGGAGGCTGGAGACTTGAGGCGAGGCGAGGCTGGAGGCTTGAGGCGAGGCGAGGCTGGAGGCTGGAGACTTGAGGCGAGGCGAGGCTGGAGGCTGGAGACTTGAGGCGAGGCTGGAGGCTGGAGACTTGAGGCGAGGCGAGGCTGGAGGCTGGAGACTTGAGGCGAGGCGAGGCTGGAGGCTGGAGACTTGAGGCGAGGCTGGAGGCTGGAGACTTGAGGCGAGGCTGGAGGCTGGAGACTTGAGGCGAGGCGAGGCTGGAGGCTGGAGACTTGAGGCGAGGCGAGGCTGGAGGCTGGAGACTTGAGGCGAGGCGAGGCTGGAGGCTGGAGACTTGAGGCGAGGCGAGGCTGGAGGCTGGAGACTTGAGGCGAGGCGAGGCTGGAGGCTGGAGACTTGAGGCGAGGCGAGGCTGGAGGCTGGAGACTTGAGGCGAGGCGAGGCTGGAGGCTGGAGACTTGAGGCGAGGCGAGGCTGGAGGCTGGAGACTTGAGGCGAGGCGAGGCTGGAGGCTGGAGACTTGAGGCGAGGCGAGGCTGGAGGCTGGAGACTTGAGGCGAGGCGAGGCTGGAGGCTGGAGACTTGAGGCGAGGCGAGGCTGGAGGCTGGAGACTTGAGGCGAGGCGAGGCTGGAGGCTGGAGACTTGAGGCGAGGCGAGGCTGGAGGCTTGAGGCGAGGCGAGGCTGGAGGCTGGAGACTTGAGGCGAGGCGAGGCTGGAGGCTGGAGACTTGAGGCGAGGCGAGGCTGGAGGCTGGAGACTTGAGGCGAGGCGAGGCTGGAGGCTGGAGGCTGGAGACTTGAGGCGAGGCGAGGCTGGAGGCTGGAGACTTGAGGCGAGGCGAGGCTGGAGGCTGGAGACTTGAGGCGAGGCGAGGCTGGAGGCTGGAGACTTGAGGCGAGGCGAGGCTGGAGGCTGGAGACTTGAGGCGAGGTGAGGCGAGGCTGGAGGCTTGAGGCGAGGCGAGGCGAGGCTGGAGGCTTGAGGCGAGGCGAGGCTGGAGGCTGGAGACTTGAGGCGAGGCGAGGCTGGAGACTTGAGGCGAGGCGAGGCTGGAGGCTGGAGACTTGAGGCGAGGCGAGGCTGGAGGCTGGAGACTTGAGGCGAGGTGAGGCGAGGCTGGAGGCTTGAGGCGAGGCGAGGCGAGGCTGGAGGCTTGAGGCGAGGCGAGGCTGGAGGCTGGAGACTTGAGGCGAGGCGAGGCTGGAGGATTGAGGCGAGGCGAGGCTGGAGGCTGGAGACTTGAGGCGAGGCTAGAGGCTGGAGACGAGGCTAGAGGCTGGAGACTTGAGGCGAGGCGAAGCTGGAGACTTGAGGCGAGGCGAGGCTGGAGACTGGAGACTTGAGGCGAGGCGAGGCTGGAGACTGGAGGCTAGGAGAGGCGAGGCTGGAGGCTGGAGACTTGAGGCGAGGCTAGAGGCTGGAGACGAGGCTAGAGGCTGGAGACTTGAGGCGAGGCGAGGCTGGAGACTTGAGGCGAGGCGAGGCTGGAGGCTGGAGACTTGAGGCGAGGCGAGGCTGGAGACTGGAGGCTTGAGGAGAGGCGAGGCTGGAGGCTGGAGACTTGAGGCGAGGCGAGGCTGGAGGCTGGAGACTTGAGGCGAGGCGAGGCTGGAGACTTGAGGCGAGGCGAGGCTGGAGTCTGGAGACTTGAGGCGAGGCGAGGCTGGAGGCTGGAGACTTGAGGCGAGGCGAGGCTGGAGGCTGGAGACTTGAGGCGAGGCGAGGCTGGAGGCTGGAGACTTGAGGCGAGGCGAGGCTGGAGGCTGGAGACTTGAGGCGAGGCGAGGCTGGAGACTTGAGGCGAGGCGAGGCTGGAGGCTGGAGACTTGAGGCGAGGCGAGGCTGGAGGCTGGAGACTTGAGGCGAGGCGAGGCTGGAGGCTGGAGACTTGAGGCGAGGCGAGGCTGGAGGCTGGAGACTTGAGGCGAGGCTGGAGGCTGGAGACTTGAGGCGAGGTGAGGCTGGAGGCTGGAGACTTGAGGCGAGGCGAGGCTGGAGGCTGGAGACTTGAGGCGAGGCGAGGCTGGAGGCTTGAGGCGAGGCGAGGCTGGAGACTTGAGGTGAGGCGAGGCTGGAGACTTGAGGCGAGGCGAGGCTGGAGACTGGAGGCGAGGCGAGGCTGGAGGCTGGAGACTTGAGGCGAGGCGAGGCTGGAGGCTGGAGACTTGAGGCGAGGCGAGGCTGGAGGCTGGAGACTTGAGGCGAGGCTGGAGGCTGGAGACTTGAGGCGAGGCGAGGCTGGAGGCTGGAGACTTGAGGCGAGGCGAGGCTGGAGGCTGGAGACTTGAGGCGAGGCGAGGCTGGAGGCTGGAGACTTGAGGCGAGGCGAGGCTGGAGGCTGGAGACTTGAGGCGAGGCTGGAGGCTGGAGCCTTGAGGCGAGGCGAGGCCGGAGGCTGGAGACTTGAGGCGAGGCGAGGCCGGAGGCTGGAGACTTGAGGCGAGGCGAGGCTGGAGGCTGGAGACTTGAGGCGAGGCGAGGCTGGAGGCTGGAGACTTGAGGCGAGGCGAGGCTGGAGGCTGGAGACTTGAGGCGAGGCGAGGCTGGAGGCTGGAGACTTGAGGCGAGGCGAGGCTGGAGGCTGGAGACTTGAGGCGAGGCGAGGCTGGAGGCTGGAGACTTGAGGCGAGGCGAGGCTGGAGGCTGGAGGCTGGAGACTTGAGGCGAGGCGAGGCTGGAGGCTGGAGGCAGGAGACTTGAGGCGAGGCGAGGCTGGAGGCTGGAGACTTGAGGCGAGGCGAGGCTGGAGGCTGGAGACTTGAGGCGAGGCGAGGCTGGAGGCTGGAGACTTGAGGCGAGTCGAGGCTGGAGGCTGGAGACTTGAGGCGAGGCTGGAGGCTGGAGACTTGAGGCGAGGCTGGAGGCTGGAGACTTGAGGCGAGGCGAGGCTGGAGGCTGAAGGCAGTAAACTTGAGGCGAGGTGAGGCTGGAGGCAGGAGACTTGAGGTGAAGCGAGGCTGGAGGCTGGAGACTTGAGGCGAGGCGAGGCTGGAGGCTGGAGACTTGAGGCGAGGCGAGGCTGGAGGCTGGAGACTTGAGGCGAGGCGAGGCTGGAGGCTGGAGACTTGAGGCGAGGCGAGGCTGGAGGCTGGAGACTTGAGGCGAGGCGAGGCTGGAGGCTGGAGCCTTGAGCCGAGGCGAGGCTGGAGGCTGGAGACTTGAGGCGAGGCGAGGCTGGAGGCTGGAGACTTGAGGCGAGGCGAGGCTGGAGGCTGGAGACTTGAGGCGAGGCGAGGCTGAAGGCTGGAGACTTGAGGCGAGGCGAGGCTGGAGGCTGGAGACTTGAGGCGAGGCGAGGCTGGAGGCTGGAGACTTGAGGCGAGGCGAGGCTGGAGGCTGGAGACTTGAGGCGAGGCTGGAGGCTGGAGGCTGGAGACTTGAGGCGAGGCGAGGCTGGAGGCTGGAGACTTGAGGCGAGGCGAGGCTGGAGGCTGGAGACTTTAGGCGAGGCGAGGCTGGAGGCTGGAGACTTGAGGCGAGGCGAGGCTGGAGGCTGGAGACTTGAGGCGAGGCGAGGCTGGAGGCTGGAGACTTGAGGCGAGGCGAGGCTGGAGGCTGGAGTCTTGAGGCGAGGCGAGGCTGGAGGCTGGAGACTTGAGGCGAGGCGAGGCTGGATGCTGGAGACTTGAGGCGAGGCGAGGCTGGAGGCTGGAGGCTGGAGACTTGAGGTAAGGCGAGGCTGAAGGATGGAGACGAGGCGAGGCTGGAGGATGGAGACTTGAGGTGAGGCTGGAGGCTGGAGACTTGAGGTAAGGCGAGGCTGGAGGCTGGAGGGAAGAGACTTGAGGCGAGCCGAGGCAGGAGACTTGAGGCGAGGCGAGGCAGGAGGCTGGAGACTTGAGGCGAGGCGAGGCTGGAGGCTGGAGACTTGAGGCGAGGCGAGGCTGGAGGCTGGAGACTTGAGGCGAGGCGAGGCTGGAGGCTGGAGATTTGAGGCGAGGCGAGGCTGGAGGCTGGAGGCGAGGCGAGGCTGGAGGCTGGAGGCGAGGCGGGAGGCTGGAGGCGAGGCGAGGCTGGAGGCTGGAGACGAGGCGAGGCTGGAGGCTGGAGACTTGAGGCGAGGCGAGGCTGGAGACTTGAGGCGAGGCGAGGCTGGAGGCTGGAGACTTGAGGCGAGGCTGGAGGCTGGAGGCTGGAGACTTGAGGCGAGGCGAGGCTGGAGGCTGGAGACTTGAGGCGAGGCGAGGCTGGAGGCTGGAGACTTGAGGCGAGGCGAGGCTGGAGGCTGGAGACTTGAGGCGAGGCGAGGCTGGAGGCTGGAGACTTGAGGCGAGGCGAGGCTGGAGGCTGGAGACTTGAGGCGAGGCGAGGCTGGAGGCTGGAGTCTTGAGGCGAGGCGAGGCTGGAGGCTGGAGACTTGAGGCGAGGCGAGGCTGGAGGCTGGAGACTTGAGGCGAGGCGAGGCTGGAGGCTGGAGGCTGGAGACTTGAGGTAAGGCGAGGCTGAAGGATGGAGACGAGGCGAGGCTGGAGGATGGAGACTTGAGGTGAGGCTGGAGGCTGGAGACTTGAGGTAAGGCGAGGCTGGAGGCTGGAGGCAAGAGACTTGAGGCGAGCCGAGGCAGGAGACTTGAGGCGAGGCGAGGCAGGAGGCTGGAGACTTGAGGCGAGGCGAGGCTGGAGGCTGGAGACTTGAGGCGAGGCGAGGCTGGAGGCTGGAGACTTGAGGCGAGGCGAGGCTGGAGGCTGGAGACTTGAGGCGAGGCGAGGCTGGAGGCTGGAGATTTGAGGCGAGGCGAGGCTGGAGACTTGAGGCGAGGCGAGGCTGGAGGCTGGAGACTTGAGGCGAGGCTGGAGGCTGGAGGCTGGAGACTTGAGGCGAGGCGAGGCTGGAGGCTGGAGACTTGAGGCGAGGCGAGGCTGGAGGCTGGAGACTTGAGGCGAGGCGAGGCTGGAGGCTGGAGACTTGAGGCGAGGCGAGGCTGGAGGCTGGAGACTTGAGGCGAGGTGAGGCGAGGCTGGAGGCTTGAGGCGAGGCGAGGCGAGGCTGGAGGCTTGAGGCGAGGCGAGGCTGGAGGCTGGAGACTTGAGGCGAGGCGAGGCTGGAGACTTGAGGCGAGGCGAGGCTGGAGGCTGGAGACTTGAGGCGAGGCGAGGCTGGAGGCTGGAGACTTGAGGCGAGGTGAGGCGAGGCTGGAGGCTTGAGGCGAGGCGAGGCGAGGCTGGAGGCTTGAGGCGAGGCGAGGCTGGAGGCTGGAGACTTGAGGCGAGGCGAGGCTGGAGGCTTGAGGCGAGGCGAGGCTGGAGGCTGGAGACTTGAGGCGAGGCTAGAGGCTGGAGACGAGGCTAGAGGCTGGAGACTTGAGGCGAGGCGAGGCTGGAGACTTGAGGCGAGGCGAGGCTGGAGACTGGAGGCTAGGAGAGGCGAGGCTGGAGGCTGGAGACTTGAGGCGAGGCGAGGCTGGAGGCTGGAGACTTGAGGCGAGGCGAGGCTGGAGACTTGAGGCGAGGCGAGGCTGGAGTCTGGAGACTTGAGGCGAGGCGAGGCTGGAGGCTGGAGACTTGAGGCGAGGCGAGGCTGGAGGCTGGAGACTTGAGGCGAGGCGAGGCTGGAGGCTGGAGACTTGAGGCGAGGCGAGGCTGGAGGCTGGAGACTTGAGGCGAGGCGAGGCTGGAGGCTGGAGACTTGAGGCGAGGCGAGGCTGGAGGCTGGAGACTTGAGGCGAGGCGAGGCTGGAGACTTGAGGCGAGGCGAGGCTGGAGGCTGGAGACTTGAGGCGAGGCGAGGCTGGAGGCTGGAGACTTGAGGCGAGGCGAGGCTGGAGGCTGGAGACTTGAGGCGAGGCGAGGCTGGAGGCTGGAGACTTGAGGCGAGGCTGGAGGCTGGAGACTTGAGGCGAGGTGAGGCTGGAGGCTGGAGACTTGAGGCGAGGCGAGGCTGGAGGCTGGAGACTTGAGGCGAGGCGAGGCTGGAGGCTTGAGGCGAGGCGAGGCTGGAGACTGGAGGCGTGAGGCGAGGCTGGAGACTTGAGGCGAGGCGAGGCTGGAGGCTGGAGACTTGAGGCGAGGCGAGGCTGGAGGCTGGAGACTTGAGGCGAGGCGAGGCTGGAGGCTGGAGACTTGAGGCGAGGCGAGGCTGGAGACTTGAGGCGAGGCGAGGCTGGAGGCTGGAGACTTGAGGCGAGGCGAGGCTGGAGGCTGGAGACTTGAGGCGAGGCGAGGCTGGAGGCTGGAGACTTGAGGCGAGGCGCGGCTGGAGGCTGGAGACTTGAGGCGAGGCTGGAGGCTGGAGCCTTGAGGCGAGGCGAGGCCGGAGGCTGGAGACTTGAGGCGAGGCGAGGCTGGAGGCTGGAGACTTGAGGCGAGGCGAGGCTGGAGGCTGGAGACTTGAGGCGAGGCGAGGCTGGAGGCTGGAGACTTGAGGCGAGGCGAGGCTGGAGGCTGGAGACTTGAGGCGAGGCGAGGCTGGAGGCTGGAGACTTGAGGCGAGGCGAGGCTGGAGGCTGGAGGCTGGAGACTTGAGGCGAGGCGAGGCTGGAGGCTGGAGGCTGGAGACTTGAGGCGAGGCGAGGCTGGAGGCTGGAGACTTGAGGCGAGGCGAGGCTGGAGGCTGGAGACTTGAGGCGAGGCGAGGCTGGAGGCTGGAGACTTGAGGCGAGGCGAGGCTGGAGGCTGGAGACTTGAGGCGAGGCGAGGCTGGAGGCTGGAGACTTGAGGCGAGGCGAGGCTGGAGGCTGGAGACTTGAGGCGAGGCGAGGCTGGAGGCTGGAGACTTGAGGCGAGGCGAGGCTGGAGGCTGGAGACTTGAGGCGAGGCGAGGCTGGAGGCTGGAGACTTGAGGCGAGGCGAGGCTGGAGGCTGGAGACTTGAGGCGAGGCGAGGCTGGAGGCTGGAGACTTGAGGCGAGGCGAGGCTGGAGGCTGGAGACTTGAGGCGAGGCGAGGCTGGAGGCTGGAGCCTTGAGCCGAGGCGAGGCTGGAGGCTGGAGACTTGAGGCGAGGCGAGGCTGGAGGCTGGAGACTTGAGGCGAGGCGAGGCTGGAGGCTGGAGACTTGAGGCGAGGCGAGGCTGGAGGCTGGAGACTTGAGGCGAGGCGAGGCTGGAGGCTGGAGACTTGAGGCGAGGCTGGAGGCTGGAGGCTGGAGACTTGAGGCGAGGCGAGGCTGGAGGCTGGAGACTTGAGGCGAGGCGAGGCTGGAGGCTGGAGACTTGAGGCGAGGCGAGGCTGGAGGCTGGAGACTTGAGGCGAGGCGAGGCTGGAGGCTGGAGACTTGAGGCGAGGCGAGGCTGGAGGCTGGAGACTTGAGGCGAGGCGAGGCTGGAGGCTGGAGTCTTGAGGCGAGGCGAGGCTGGAGGCTGGAGACTTGAGGCGAGGCGAGGCTGGATGCTGGAGACTTGAGGCGAGGCGAGGCTGGAGGCTGGAGGCTGGAGACTTGAGGTAAGGCGAGGCTGAAGGATGGAGACGAGGCGAGGCTGGAGGATGGAGACTTGAGGTGAGGCTGGAGGCTGGAGACTTGAGGTAAGGCGAGGCTGGAGGCTGGAGGGAAGAGACTTGAGGCGAGCCGAGGCAGGAGACTTGAGGCGAGGCGAGGCAGGAGGCTGGAGACTTGAGGCGAGGCGAGGCTGGAGGCTGGAGACTTGAGGCGAGGCGAGGCTGGAGGCTGGAGACTTGAGGCGAGGCGAGGCTGGAGGCTGGAGATTTGAGGCGAGGCGAGGCTGGAGGCTGGAGGCGAGGCGAGGCTGGAGGCTGGAGGCGAGGCGGGAGGCTGGAGGCGAGGCGAGGCTGGAGGCTGGAGACTTGAGGCGAGGCGAGGCTGGAGGCTGGAGACTTGAGGCGAGGCGAGGTTGGAGACTTGAGGCGAGGCGAGGCTGGAGGCTGGAGACTTGAGGCGAGGCGAGGCTGGAGGCTGGAGACTTGAGGCAAGGCGAGGCTGGAGGCTGGAGACTTGAGGCGAGGCGAGGCTGGAGGCTGGAGACTTGAGGCGAGGCGAGGCTGGAGGCTGGAGGCTGGAGACTTGAGGCGAGGCGATGCTGGAGGCTGGAGACTTGAGGCGAGGCGAGGCGAGGCTGGAGGCTGGAGACTTGAGGCGAGGCGAGGCTGGAGGCTGGAGACTTGAGGCGAGGCGAGGCTGGAGGCTGGAGACGTGAGGCGAGGCGAGGCTGGAGGCTGGAGATTTGAGGCGAGGCGAGGCTGGAGGCTGGAGGCGAGGCGAGGCTGGAGGCGAGGCGGGAGGCTGGAGGCGAGGCGAGGCTGGAGGCTGGAGACGAGGCGAGGCTGGAGGCTGGAGACTTGAGGCGAGGCGAGGCTGGAGACTTGAGGCGAGGCGAGGCTGGAGACTTGAGGCGAGGCGAGGCTGGAGGCTGGAGACTTGAGGCGAGGCTGGAGGCTGGAGACTTGAGGCGAGGCGAGGCTGGAGGCTGGAGACTTGAGGCGAGGCGAGGCTGGAGGCTGGAGACTTGAGGCGAGGCGAGGCTGGAGGCTGGAGACTTGAGGCGAGGTGAGGCTGGAGGCTGGAGACTTGAGGCGAGGCGAGGCTGGAGGCTGGAGGCTGGAGACTTGAGGCGAGGCGAGGCTGGAGGCTGGAGGCAGGAGACTTGAGGCGAGGCGAGGCTGGAGGCTGGAGACTTGAGGCGAGGCGAGGCTGGAGGCTGGAGACTTGAGGCGAGGCGAGGCTGGAGGCTGGAGACTTGAGGCGAGGCGAGGCTGGAGGCTGGAGACTTGAGGCGAGGCGAGGCTGGAGGCTGGAGACTTGAGGCGAGGCGAGGCTGGAGACTTGAGGCGAGGCGAGGCTGGAGGCTGGAGACTTGAGGCGAGGCGAGGCTGGAGGCTGGAGACTTGAGGCGAGGCGAGGCTGGAGGCTGGAGACTTGAGGCGAGGCTGGAGGCTGGAGACTTGAGGCGAGGCGAGGCTGGAGGCTGGAGACTTGAGGCGAGGCGAGGCTGGAGGCTGGAGACTTGAGGCGAGGCGAGGCTGGAGACTTGAGGCGAGGCGAGGCTGGAGGCTGGAGACTTGAGGCGAGGCGAGGCTGGAGGCTGGAGACTTGAGGCGAGGCGAGGCTGGAGGCTGGAGACTTGAGGCGAGGCTGGAGGCTGGAGACTTGAGGCGAGGTGAGGCTGGAGGCTGGAGACTTGAGGCGAGGCGAGGCTGGAGGCTGGAGACTTGAGGCGAGGCGAGGCTGGAGGCTTGAGTCGAGGCGAGGCTGGAGACTTGAGGAGAGGCGAGGCTGGAGACTTGAGGCGAGGCGAGGCTGGAGACTTGAGGCGAGGCGAGGCTGGAGGCTGGAGACTTGAGGCGAGGCGAGGCTGGAGGCTGGAGACTTGAGGCGAGGCGAGGCTGGAGACTTGAGGCGAGGCGAGGCTGGAGGCTGGAGACTTGAGGCGAGGCGAGGCTGGAGGCTGGAGACTTGAGGCGAGGCGAGGCTGGAGGCTGGAGACTTGAGGCGAGGCGAGGCTGGAGGCTGGAGACTTGAGGCGAGGCGAGGCTGGAGGCTGGAGACTTGAGGCGAGGCTGGAGGCTGGAGCCTTGAGGCGAGGCGAGGCCGGAGGCTGGAGACTTGAGGCAAGGCGAGGCTGGAGGCTGGAGACTTGAGGCGAGGCGAGGCTGGAGGCTGGAGACTTGAGGCGAGGCGAGGCTGGAGGCTGGAGACTTGAGGCGAGGCGAGGCTGGAGGCTGGAGACTTGAGGCGAGGCGAGGCTGGAGGCTGGAGACTTGAGGCGAGGCGAGGCTGGAGGCTGGAGACTTGAGGCGAGGCGAGGCTGGAGGCTGGAGGCTGGAGACTTGAGGCGAGGCGAGGCTGGAGGCTGGAGGCAGGAGACTTGAGGCGAGGCGAGGCTGGAGGCTGGAGACTTGAGGCGAGGCGAGGCTGGAGGCTGGAGACTTGAGGCGAGGCGAGGCTGGAGGCTGGAGACTTGAGGCGAGGCGAGGCTGGAGGCTGGAGACTTGAGGCGAGGCTGGAGGCTGGAGACTTGAGGCGAGGCGAGGCTGGAGGCTGGAGACTTGAGGCGAGGCGAGGCTGGAGGCTGGAGACTTGAGGCGAGGCGAGGCTGGAGGCTGGAGACTTGAGGCGAGGCGAGGCTGGAGGCTGGAGACTTGAGGCGAGGCGAGGCTGGAGGCTGGAGACTTGAGGCGAGGCGAGGCTGGAGGCTGGAGACTTGAGGCGAGGCGAGGCTGGAGGCTGGAGCCTTGAGCCGAGGCGAGGCTGGAGGCTGGAGACTTGAGGCGAGGCGAGGCTGGAGGCTGGAGACTTGAGGCGAGGCGAGGCTGGAGGCTGGAGACTTGAGGCGAGGCGAGGCTGGAGGCTGGAGACTTGAGGCGAGGCGAGGCTGGAGGCTGGAGACTTGAGGCGAGGCTGGAGGCTGGAGGCTGGAGACTTGAGGCGAGGCGAGGCTGGAGGCTGGAGACTTGAGGCGAGGCGAGGCTGGAGGCTGGAGACTTGAGGCGAGGCGAGGCTGGAGGCTGGAGACTTGAGGCGAGGCGAGGCTGGAGGCTGGAGACTTGAGGCGAGGCGAGGCTGGAGGCTGGAGACTTGAGGCGAGGCGAGGCTGGAGGCTGGAGTCTTGAGGCGAGGCGAGGCTGGAGGCTGGAGACTTGAGGCGAGGCGAGGCTGGATGCTGGAGACTTGAGGCGAGGCGAGGCTGGAGGCTGGAGGCTGGAGACTTGAGGTAAGGCGAGGCTGAAGGATGGAGACGAGGCGAGGCTGGAGGATGGAGACTTGAGGTGAGGCTGGAGGCTGGAGACTTGAGGTAAGGCGAGGCTGGAGGCTGGAGGGAAGAGACTTGAGGCGAGCCGAGGCAGGAGACTTGAGGCGAGGCGAGGCAGGAGGCTGGAGACTTGAGGCGAGGCGAGGCTGGAGGCTGGAGACTTGAGGCGAGGCGAGGCTGGAGGCTGGAGATTTGAGGCGAGGCGAGGCTGGAGGCTGGAGACTTGAGGCGAGGCTGGAGGCTGGAGGCTGGAGACTTGAGGTAAGGCGAGGCTGGAGGCTGGAGGCAAGAGACTTGAGGCGAGCCGAGGCAGGAGACTTGAGGCGAGGCGAGGCAGGAGGCTGGAGACTTGAGGCGAGGCGAGGCTGGAGGCTGGAGACTTGAGGCGAGGCGAGGCTGGAGGCTGGAGACTTGAGGCGAGGCGAGGCTGGAGGCTGGAGACTTGAGGCGAGGCGAGGCTGGAGGCTGGAGATTTGAGGCGAGGCGAGGCTGGAGGCTGGAGGCGAGGCGAGGCTGAAGGCTGGAGGCGAGGCGGGAGGCTGGAGGCGAGGCGAGGCTGGAGGCTGGAGACGAGGCGAGGCTGGAGGCTGGAGACTTGAGGCGAGGCGAGGCTGGAGACTTGAGGCGAGGCGAGGCTGGAGGCTGGAGACTTGAGGCGAGGCGAGGCTGGAGGCTGGAGACTTGAGGCGAGGCGAGGCTGGAGGCTGGAGACTTGAGGCGAGGCGAGGCTGGAGGCTGGAGACTTGAGGCGAGGCGAGGCTGGAGGCTGGAGACGAGGCGAGGCGAGGCTGGAGGCTGGAGACTTGAGGTGAGGCGAGGCTGGAGGCTGGAGACTTGAGGCGAGGCGAGGCTGGAGGCTGGAGACTTGAGGCGAGGCTGGAGGCTGGAGACTTGAGGCGAGGCTGGAGGCTGGAGACTTGAGGCGAGGCGAGGCTGGAGGCTGGAGACTTGAGGCGAGGCGAGGCTGGAGGCTGGAGACTTGAGGCGAGGCGAGGCTGGAGGCTGGAGACTTGAGGCGAGGCGAGGCTGGAGGCTGGAGACTTGAGGCGAGGCGAGGCTGGAGGCTGGAGATTTGAGGCGAGGCGAGGCTGGAGGCTGGAGGCGAGGCGAGGCTGGAGGCTGGAGGCGAGGCGGGAGGCTGGAGGCGAGGCGAGGCTGGAGGCTGGAGACGAGGCGAGGCTGGAGGCTGGAGACTTGAGGCGAGGCGAGGCTGGAGACTTGAGGCGAGGCGAGGCTGGAGACTTGAGGCGAGGCGAGGCTGGAGGCTGGAGACTTGAGGCGAGGCGAGGCTGGAGGCTGGAGACTTGAGGCGAGGCGAGGCTGGAGACTGGAGACTTGAGGCGAGGCGAGGCTGGAGGCTGGAGACTTGAGGCGAGGCGAGGCTGGAGGCTGGAGACTTGAGGCGAGGCGAGGCTGGAGGCTGGAGGCGAGGCGAGGCTGGAGGCTGGAGGCGAGGCGGGAGGCTGGAGGCGAGGCGAGGCTGGAGGCTGGAGACGAGGCGAGGCTGGAGGCTGGAGACTTGAGGCGAGGCGAGGCTGGAGAATTGAGGCGAGGCGAGGCTGGAGACTTGAGGCGAGGCGAGGCTGGAGGCTGGAGACTTGAGGCGAGGCGAGGCTGGAGGCTGGAGACTTGAGGCGAGGCGAGGCTGGAGGCTGGAGACTTGAGGCGAGGCGAGGCTGGAGGCTGGAGACTTGAGGCGAGGCGAGGCTGGAGGCTAGAGACTTGAGGCGAGGCGAGGCTGGAGGCTGGAGACTTGAGGCGAGGCGAGGCTGGAGGCTGGAGACTTGAGGCGAGGCGAGGCTGGAGGCTTGAGGCGAGGCGAGGCTGGAGGCTGGAGACTTGAGGCGAGGCGAGGCTGGAGGCTGGAGACTTGAGGCGAGGCGAGGCTGGAGGCTGGAGACTTGAGGCGAGGCGAGGCTGGAGGCTGGAGACTTGAGGCGAGGCGAGGCTGGAGGCTGGAGACTTGAGGCGAGGCGAGGCTGGAGGCTGGAGACTTGAGGCGAGGCGAGGCTGTAGGCTGGAGACTTGAGGCGAGGCGAGGCTGGAGGCTGGAGACTTGAGGCGAGGCGAGGCTGGAGGCTTGAGGCGAGGCGAGGCTGGAGGCTGGAGACTTGAGGCGAGGCGAGGCTGGAGGCTGGAGACTTGAGGCGAGGCGAGGCTGGAGGCTGGAGACTTGAGGCGAGGCTGGAGGCTGGAGACTTGAGGCGAGGCTGGAGGCTGGAGACTTGAGGCGAGGCGAGGCTGGAGGCTGGAGACTTGAGGCGAGGCGAGGCTGGAGGCTGGAGACTTGAGGCGAGGCTGGAGGCTGGAGACTTGAGGCGAGGCTGGAGGCTGGAGACTTGAGGCAAGGCGAGGCTGGAGGCTGGAGACTTGAGGCGAGGCGAGGCTGGAGGCTGGAGATTTGAGGCGAGGCGAGGCTGGAGGCTGGAGACTTGAGGCGAGGCGAGGCTGGAGGCTGGAGACTTGAGGCGAGGCGAGGCTGGAGGCTTGAGGCGAGGCGAGGCTGGAGGCTGGAGACTTGAGGCGAGGCTGGAGGCTGGAGACGAGGCGAGGCTAGAGGCTGGAGACTTGAGGCGAGGCGAGGCTGGAGACTTGAGGCGAAGCGAGGCTGGAGACTGGAGGCGAGGCGAGGCTGGAGACTGGAGGCGAGGCGAGGCTGGAGACTGGAGGCGAGGCGAGGCGAGGCTGGAGGCTGGAGACTTGAGGCGAGGCGAGGCTGGAGGCTGGAGGCTGGAGACTTGAGGCGAGGCGAGGCTGGAGGCTGGAGACTTGAGGCGAGGTGAGGCGAGGCTGGAGGCTTGAGGCGAGGCGAGGCGAGGCTGGAGGCTTGAGGCGAGGCGAGGCTGGAGGCTGGAGACTTGAGGCAAGGCGAGGCTGGAGGCTTGAGGGGAGGCGAGGCTGGAGGCTGGAGACTTGAGGCGAGGCTAGAGGCTGGAGACGAGGCGAGGCTAGAGGCTGGAGACTTGAGGCGAGGCGAGGCTGGAGACTTGAGGCGAGGCGAGGCTGGAGACTGGAGGCTAGGCGAGGCGAGGCTGGAGGCTGGAGACTTGAGGCGAGGCGAGGCTGGAGGCTGGAGACTTGAGGCGAGGCGAGGCTGGAGACTTGAGGCGAGGCGAGGCTGGAGTCTGGAGACTTGAGGCGAGGCGAGGCTGGAGGCTGGAGACTCGTGAGGCGAGGCTGGAGGCTGGAGACTTGAGGCGAGGCGAGGCTGGAGGCTGGAGACTTGAGGCGAGGCGAGGCTGGAGGCTGGAGACTTGAGGCGAGGCGAGGCTGGAGGCTGGAGACTTGAGGCGAGGCGAGGCTGGAGGCTGGAGACTTGAGGCGAGGCGAGGCTGGAGACTTGAGGCGAGGCGAGGCTGGAGGCTGGAGACCTGAGGCGAGGCGAGGCTGGAGGCTGGAGACTTGAGGCGAGGCGAGGCTGGAGGCTGGAGACTTGAGGCGAGGCGAGGCTGGAGGCTGGAGACTTGAGGCGAGGCGAGGCTGGAGGCTGGAGACTTGAGGCGAGGCGAGGCTGGAGGCTGGAGACTTGAGGCGAGGCGAGGCTGGAGGCTGGAGACTTGAGGCGAGGCGAGGCTGGAGGCTGGAGACTTGAGGCGAGGCGAGGCTGGAGGCTTGAGGCGAGGCGAGGCTGGAGACTTGAGGCGAGGCGAGGCTGGAGACTTGAGGCGAGGCGAGGCTGGAGACTGGAGGCGAGGCGAGGCTGGAGGCTGGAGACTTGAGGCGAGGCGAGGCTGGAGGCTGGAGACTTGAGGCGAGGCGAGGCTGGAGGCTGGAGACTTGAGGCGAGGCGAGGCTGGAGACTTGAGGCGAGGCGAGGCTGGAGGCTGGAGACTTGAGGCGAGGCGAGGCTGGAGGCTGGAGACTTGAGGCGAGGCGAGGCTGGAGGCTGGAGACTTGAGGCGAGGCGAGGCTGGAGGCTGGAGACTTGAGGCGAGGCGAGGCTGGAGGCTGGAGACTTGAGGCGAGGCGAGGCTGGAGGCTGGAGACTTGAGGCGAGGCTGGAGGCTGGAGCCTTGAGGCGAGGCGAGGCTGGAGGCTGGAGACTTGAGGCGAGGCGAGGCTGGAGGCTGGAGACTTGAGGCGAGGCGAGGCTGGAGGCTGGAGACTTGAGGCGAGGCGAGGCTGGAGGCTGGAGACTTGAGGCGAGGCGAGGCTGGAGGCTGGAGACTTGAGGCGAGGCGAGGCTGGAGGCTGGAGACTTGAGGCGAGGCGAGGCTGGAGGCTGGAGACTTGAGGCGAGGCGAGGCTGGAGGCTGGAGACTTGAGGCGAGGCGAGGCTGGAGGCTGGAGGCTGGAGACTTGAGGCGAGGCGCGGCTGGAGGCTGGAGGCAGGAGACTTGAGGCGAGGCGAGGCTGGAGGCTGGAGACTTGAGGCGAAGCGAGGCTGGAGGCTGGAGACTTGTGGCGAGGCGAGGCTGGAGGCTGGAGACTTGAGGCGAGGCTGGAGGCTGGAGACTTGAGGCGAGGCTGGAGGCGGGAGACTTGAGGCGAGGCGAGGCTGGAGGGTGTAGACTTGAGGCGAGGCGAGGCTGGAGGCTGGAGACTTGAGGCGAGGCGAGGCTGGAGGCTGGAGACTTGAGGCGAGGCGAGGCTGGAGGCTGGAGACTTGAGGCGAGGCGAGGCTGGAGGCTGGAGACTTGAGGCGAGGCGAGGCTGGAGGCTGGAGACTTGAGGCGAGGCGAGGCTGGAGGCTGGAGCCTTGAGGCGAGGCGAGGCTGGAGGCTGGAGACTTGAGGCGAGGCGAGGCTGGAGGCTGGAGACTTGAGGCGAGGCGAGGCTGGAGGCTGGAGACTTGAGGCGAGGCGAGGCTGGAGGCTGGAGACTTGAGGCGAGGCGAGGCTGGAGGCTGGAGACTTGAGGCGAGGCGAGGCTGGAGGCTGGAGACTTGAGGCGAGGCTGGAGGCTGGAGGCTGGAGACTTGAGGTGAGGCGAGGCTGGAGGCTGGAGACTTGAGGCGAGGCGAGGCTGGAGGCTGGAGACTTGAGGCGAGGCGAGGCTGGAGGCTGGGACTTGAGGCGAGGCGAGGCTGGAGGCTGGAGACTTGAGGCGAGGCGAGGCTGGAGGCTGGAGACTTGAGGCGAGGCGAGGCTGGAGGCTGGAGACTTGAGGCGAGGCGAGGCTGGAGGCTGGAGTCTTGAGGCGAGGCGAGGCTGGAGGCTGGAGACTTGAGGCGAGGCGAGGCTGGATGCTGGAGACTTGAGGCGAGGCGAGGCTGGAGGCTGGAGGCTGGAGACTTGAGGTAAGGCGAGGCTGAAGGATGGAGACGAGGCGAGGCTGGAGGATGGAGACTTGAGGTGAGGCTGGAGGCTGGAGACTTGAGGTAAGGCGAGGCTGGAGGCTGGAGGCAAGAGACTTGAGGCGAGCCGAGGCAGGAGACTTGAGGCGAGGCGAGGCTGGAGGCTGGAGACTTGAGGCGAGGCGAGGCTGGAGGCTGGAGACTTGAGGCGAGGCGAGGCTGGAGGCTGGAGACTTGAGGCGAGGCGAGGCTGGAGGCTGGAGACTTAAGGCGAGGCGAGGCTGGAGGCTGGAGATTTGAGGCGAGGCGAGGCTGGAGGCTGGAGGCGAGGCGAGGCTGGAGGCTGGAGGCGAGGCGGGAGGCTGGAGGCGAGGCGAGGCTGGAGGCTGGAGACTTGAGGCGAGGCGAGGCTGGAGACTTGAGGCGAGGCGAGGCTGGAGACTTGAGGCGAGGCGAGGCTGGAGGCTGGAGACTTGAGGCGAGGCTGGAGGCTGGAGGCTGGAGACTTGAGGCGAGGCGAGGCTGGAGGCTGGAGACTTGAGGCGAGGCGAGGCGAGGCTGGAGGCTGGAGACTTGAGGCGAGGCGAGGCTGGAGGCTGGAGACTTGAGGCGAGGCGAGGCTGGAGGCTGGAGACTTGAGGCGAGGCGAGGCTGGAGGCTGGAGGCTGGAGACTTGAGGCGAGGCTGGAGGCTGGAGTCTTGAGGCGAGGCGAGGCTGGAGGCTGGAGACTTGAGGCGAGGCGAGGCTGGAGGCTGGAGACTTGAGGCGAGGCGAGGCTGGAGGCTGGAGACTTGAGGTAAGGCGAGGCTGAAGGATGGAGACGAGGCGAGGCTGGAGGATGGAGACTTGAGGTGAGGCTGGAGGCTGGAGACTTGAGGTAAGGCGAGGCTGGAGGCTGGAGGCAAGAGACTTGAGGCGAGCCGAGGCAGGAGACTTGAGGCGAGGCGAGGCAGGAGGCTGGAGACTTGAGGCGAGGCGAGGCTGGAGGCTGGAGACTTGAGGCGAGGCGAGGCTGGAGGCTGGAGACTTGAGGCGAGGCGAGGCTGGAGGCTGGAGACTTGAGGCGAGGCGAGGCTGGAGGCTGGAGACTTGAGGCGAGGCGAGGCTGGAGGCTGGAGTCTTGAGGCGAGGCGAGGCTGGAGGCTGGAGACTTGAGGCGAGGCGAGGCTGGATGCTGGAGACTTGAGGCGAGGCGAGGCTGGAGGCTGGAGGCTGGAGACTTGAGGTAAGGCGAGGCTGAAGGATGGAGACGAGGCGAGGCTGGAGGATGGAGACTTGAGGTGAGGCTGGAGGCTGGAGACTTGAGGTAAGGCGAGGCTGGAGGCTGGAGGCAAGAGACTTGAGGCGAGCCGAGGCAGGAGACTTGAGGCGAGGCGAGGCTGGAGGCTGGAGACTTGAGGCGAGGCGAGGCTGGAGGCTGGAGACTTGAGGCGAGGCGAGGCTGGAGGCTGGAGACTTGAGGCGAGGCGAGGCTGGAGGCTGGAGACTTGAGGCGAGGCGAGGCTGGAGGCTGGAGATTTGAGGCGAGGCGAGGCTGGAGGCTGGAGGCAAGGCGAGGCTGGAGGCTGGAGGCGAGGCGGGAGGCTGGAGGCGAGGCGAGGCTGGAGTCTGGAGACTTGAGGCGAGGCGAGGCTGGAGACTTGAGGCGAGGCGAGGCTGGAGACTTGAGGCGAGGCGAGGCTGGAGGCTGGAGACTTGAGGCGAGGCTGGAGGCTGGAGGCTGGAGACTTGAGGCGAGGCGAGGCTGGAGGCTGGAGACTTGAGGCGAGGCGAGGCTGGAGGCTGGAGACTTGAGGCGAGGCGAGGCTGGAGGCTGGAGACTTGAGGCGAGGCGAGGCTGGAGGCTGGAGGCTGGAGACTTGAGGCGAGGCTGGAGGCTGGAGTCTTGAGGCGAGGCGAGGCTGGAGGCTGGAGACTTGAGGCGAGGCGAGGCTGGAGGCTGGAGACTTGAGGCGAGGCGAGGCTGGAGGCTGGAGACTTGAGGTAAGGCGAGGCTGAAGGATGGAGACGAGGCGAGGCTGGAGGATGGAGACTTGAGGTGAGGCTGGAGGCTGGAGACTTGAGGTAAGGCGAGGCTGGAGGCTGGAGGCAAGAGACTTGAGGCGAGCCGAGGCAGGAGACTTGAGGCGAGGCGAGGCAGGAGGCTGGAGACTTGAGGCGAGGCGAGGCTGGAGGCTGGAGACTTGAGGCGAGGCGAGGCTGGAGGCTGGAGACTTGAGGCGAGGCGAGGCTGGAGGCTGGAGACTTGAGGCGAGGCGAGGCTGGAGGCTGGAGATTTGAGGCGAGGCGAGGCTGGAGGCTGGAGGCGAGGCGAGGCTGGAGGCTGGAGGCGAGGCGGGAGGCTGGAGGCGAGGCGGGAGGCTGGAGGCTGGAGACGAGGCGAGGCTGGAGGCTGGAGACTTGAGGCGAGGCGAGGCTGGAGACTTGAGGCGAGGCGAGGCTGGAGGCTGGAGACTTGAGGCGAGGCGAGGCTGGAGGCTGGAGACTTGAGGCGAGGCGAGGCTGGAGGCTGGAGACTTGAGGCGAGGGGAGGCTGGAGGCTGGAGACTTGAGGCGAGGCGAGGCTGGAGGCTGGAGACTTGAGGCGAGGTGAGGCTGGAGACTTGAGGCGAGGCGAGGCTGGAGGCTGGAGACTTGAGGCGAGGCGAGGATGGAGGCTGGAGACTTGAGGCGAGGCGAGGCTGGAGGCTGGAGACTTGAGGCGAGGCTGGAGGCTGGAGACTTGAGGCGAGGCTGGAGGCTGGAGAATTGAGGCGAGGCGAGGCTGGAGGCTGGAGACTTGAGGCGAGGCGAGGCTGGAGGCTGGAGACTTGAGGCGAGGCTGGAGGCTGGAGACTTGAGGCGAGGCGAGGCTGGAGGCTGGAGACTTGAGGCGAGGCGAGGCTGGAGGCTGGAGACTTGAGGCGAGGCGAGGCTGGAGGCTGGAGACTTGAGGCGAGGCGAGGCTGGAGGCTGGAGACTTGAGGCGAAGCGAGGCTGGAGGCTGGAGACTTGAGGCGAGGCGAGGCTGGAGGCTGGAGACTTGAGGCGAGGCGAGGCTGGAGGCTGGAGACTTGAGGCGAGGTGAGGCTGGAGGCTGGAGATTTGAGGCGAGGCGAGGCTGGAGGCTGGAGGCGAGGCGAGGCTGGAGGCTGGAGGCGAGGCGGGAGGCTGGAGGCGAGGCGAGGCTGGAGGCTGGAGACGAGGCGAGGCTGGAGGCTGGAGACTTGAGGCGAGGCGAGGCTGGAGACTTGAGGCGAGGCGAGGCTGGAGACTTGAGGCGAGGCGAGGCTGGAGGCTGGAGACTTGAGGCGAGGCGAGGCTGGAGGCTGGAGACTTGAGGCGAGGCGAGGCTGGAGGCTGGAGACTTGAGGCGAGGCGAGGCTGGAGGCTGGAGGCTGGAGACTTGAGGCGAGGCGAGGCTGGAGGCTGGAGACTTGAGGCGAGGCGAGGCTGGAGGCTGGAGACTTGAGGCGAGGCGAGGCTGGAGGCTGGAGACTTGAGGCGAGGCGAGGCTGGAGGCTGGAGACTTGAGGCGAGGCGAGGCTGGAGGCTGGAGACTTGAGGCGAGGCGAGGCTGGAGGCTGGAGACTTGAGGCGAGGCGAGGCTGGAGGCTGGAGACTTGAGGCGAGGCGAGGCTGGAGGCTGGAGACTTGAGGCGAGGCGAGGCTGGAGGCTGGAGACTTGAGGCGAGGCGAGGCTGGAGGCTGGAGGCAAGGCGAGGCTGGAGGCTGGAGGCGAGGCGGGAGGCTGGAGGCGAGGCGAGGCTGGAGGCTGGAGACGAGGCGAGGCTGGAGGCTGGAGACTTGAGGCGAGGCGAGGCTGGAGACTTGAGGCGAGGCGAGGCTGGAGGCTGGAGACTTGAGGCGAGGCGAGGCTGGAGGCTGGAGACTTGAGGCGAGGCGAGGCTGGAGGCTGGAGACTTGAGGCGAGGCGAGGCTGGAGGCTGGAGACTTGAGGCGAGGCGAGGCTGGAGGCTGGAGACTTGAGGCGAGGCGAGGCTGGAGGCTGGAGACTTGAGGCGAGGCGAGGCTGGAGGCTGGAGACTTGAGGCGAGGCGAGGCTGGAGGCTGGAGACTTGAGGCGAGGCGAGGCTGGAGGCTGGAGACTTGAGGCGAGGCGAGGCTGGAGGCTGGAGACTTGAGGCGAGGCGAGGCTGGAGGCTTGAGTCGAGGCGAGGCTGGAGGCTGGAGACTTGAGGCGAGGCGAGGCTGGAGGCTGGAGACTTGAGGCGAGGCTGGAGGCTGGAGACTTGAGGCGAGGCTGGAGGCTGGAGGCTGGAGACTTGAGGCGAGGCTGGAGGCTGGAGGCTGGAGACTTGAGGCGAGGCGAGGCTGGAGGCTGGAGACTTGAGGCGAGGCGAGGCTGGAGGCTGGAGATTTGAGGCGAGGCTGGAGGCTGGAGGCTGGAGACTTGAGGCGAGGCTGGAGGCTGGAGGCTGGAGACTTGAGGCGAGGCGAGGCTGGAGGCTGGAGACTTGAGGCGAGGCGAGGCTGGAGGCTGGAGATTTGAGGCGAGGCGAGGCTGGAGGCTGGAGACTTGAGGCGAGGCGAGGCTGGAGGCTGGAGACTTGAGGCGAGGCGAGGCTGGAGGCTGGAGACTTGAGGCGAGGCGAGGCTGGAGGCTGGAGACTTGAGGCGAGGCGAGGCTGGAGGCTGGAGACTTGAGGCGAGGCGAGGCTGGAGGCTGGAGACTTGAGGCGAGGCGAGGCTGGAGGCTGGAGACTTGAGGCGAGGCGAGGCTGGAGGCTGGAGACTTGAGGCGAGGCTGGAGGCTGGAGACTTGAGGCGATGCGAGGCTGGAGGCTGGAGACTTGAGGCGAGGCGAGGCGAGGCTGGAGGCTTGAGGCGAGGCGAGGCTGGAGGCTGGAGACTTGAGGCGAGGCTGGAGGCTGGAGACGAGGCGAGGCTAGAGGCTGGAGACTTGAGGCGAGGCGAGGCTGGAGACTTGAGGCGAAGCGAGGCTGGATACTGGAGGCGAGGCGAGGCTGGAGACTGGAGGCGAGGCGAAGCTGGAGGCTGGAGGCTGGAGACTTGAGGCGAGGCGAGGCTGGAGGCTGGAGACTTGAGGCGTGGCGAGGCGAGGCTGGAGGCTTGAGGCGAGGCGAGGCTGGAGGCTTGAGGCGAGGCGAGGCTGGAGGCTGGAGACTTGAGGCGAGGCGAGGCTGGAGGCTTGAGGCGAGGCGAGGCTGGAGGCTGGAGGCTGGAGACGAGGCGAGGCTGGAGGCTGGAGACTTGAGGCGAGGCGAGGCTGGAGACTTGAGGCGAGGCGAGGCTGGAGACTGGAGGCTAGGCGAGGCGAGGCTGGAGGCTGGAGACTTGAGGCGAGGCGAGGCTGGAGGCTGGAGACTTGAGGCGAGGCGAGGCTGGAGACTTGAGGCGAGGCGAGGCTGGAGTCTGGAGACTTGAGGCGAGGCGAGGCTGGAGGCTTGAGGCGAGGCGAGGCTGGAGGCTGGAGACTTGAGGCGAGGCTGGAGGCTGGAGACGAGGCGAGGCTAGAGGCTGGAGACTTGAGGCGAGGCGAGGCTGGAGACTTGAGGCGAAGCGAGGCTGGAGACTGGAGGCGAGGCGAGGCTGGAGACTGGAGGCGAGGCGAGGCTGGAGGCTGGAGGCTGGAGACTTGAGGCGAGGCGAGGCTGGAGGCTGGAGACTTGAGGCGAGGCGAGGCGAGGCTGGAGGCTTGAGGCGAGGCGAGGCGAGGCTGGAGGCTTGAGGCGAGGCGAGGCTGGAGGCTGGAGACTTGAGGCGAGGCGAGGCTGGAGGCTTGAGGCGAGGCGAGGCTGGAGGCTGGAGACGAGGCGAGGCTGGAGGCTGGAGACTTGAGGCGAGGCGAGGCTGGAGACTTGAGGCGAGGCGAGGCTGGAGACTGGAGGCTAGGCGAGGCGAGGCTGGAGGCTGGAGACTTGAGGCGAGGCGAGGCTGGAGGCTGGAGACTTGAGGCGAGGCGAGGCTGGAGGCTGGAGACTGAGGCGAGGCGAGGCTGGAGGCTGAGGCGAGGCTGGAGGCTGGAGACTGAGGCGAGGCGAGGCTGGAGACTTGAGGCGAGGCGAGGCTGGAGGCTGGAGACTTGAGGCGAGGCGAGGCTGGAGGCTGGAGACTTGAGGCGAGGCGAGGCTGGAGGCTGGAGACTTGAGGCGAGGCGAGGCTGGAGGCTGGAGACTTGAGGCGAGGCGAGGCTGGAGGCTGGAGACTTGAGGCGAGGCGAGGCTGGAGGCTGGAGACTTGAGGCGAGGCGAGGCTGGAGGCTGGAGACTTGAGGCGAGGCGAGGCTGGAGGCTGGAGACTGAGGCGAGGCGAGGCTGAGGCTGGAGACGAGGCGAGGCTGGAGGCTGGAGACTTGAGGCGAGGCTGGAGGCTGGAGACTTGAGGCGAGGCGAGGCTGGAGGCTGGAGACTTGAGGCGAGGCGAGGCTGGAGGCTGGAGACTTGAGGCGAGGCGAGGCTGGAGGCTGGAGACTTGAGGCGAGGCGAGGCTGGAGGCTGGAGACTTGAGGCGAGGCGAGGCTGGAGGCTGGAGACTTGAGGCGAGGCGAGGCTGGAGGCTGGAGACTTGAGGCGAGGCGAGGCTGGAGGCTGGAGACTTGAGGCGAGGCGAGGCTGGAGGCTGGAGGCTGGAGACTTGAGGCGAGGCGAGGCTGGAGGCTGGAGGCAGGAGACTTGAGGCGAGGCGAGGCTGGAGGCTGGAGACTAGAGGCGAGGCGAGGCTGGAGGCTGGAGACTTGAGGCGAGGCGAGGCTGGAGGCTGGAGACTTGAGGCGAGGCGAGGCTGGAGGCTGGAGACTTGAGGCGAGGCGAGGCTGGAGGCTGGAGACTTGAGGCGAGGCGAGGCTGGAGGCTGGAGACTTGAGGCGAGGCGAGGCTGGAGGCTGGAGACTTGAGGCGAGGCGAGGCTGGAGGCTGGAGACTTGAGGCGAGGCGAGGCTGGAGGCTGGAGCCTTGAGGCGAGGCGAGGCTGGAGGCTGGAGACTTGAGGCGAGGCTGGAGGCTGGAGACTTGAGGCGAGGCGAGGCGAGGCTGGAGGCTGGAGACTTGAGGCGAGGCGAGGCTGGAGGCTGGAGACTTGAGGCGAGGCGAGGCTGGAGGCTGGAGACTTGAGGCGAGGCGAGGCTGGAGGCTGGAGACTTGAGGCGAGGCTGGAGGCTGGAGGCTGGAGACTTGAGGCGAGGCGAGGCTGGAGGCTGGAGACTTGAGGCGAGGCGAGGCTGGAGGCTGGAGACTTGAGGCGAGGCGAGGCTGGAGGCTGGAGACTTGAGGCGAGGCGAGGCTGGAGGCTGGAGACTTGAGGCGAGGCGAGGCTGGAGGCTGGAGACTTGAGGCGAGGCGAGGCTGGAGGCTGGAGACTTGAGGCGAGGCGAGGCTGGAGGCTGGAGACTTGAGGCGAGGCGAGGCTGGAGGCTGGAGTCTTGAGGCGAGGCGAGGCTGGAGGCTGGAGACTTGAGGCGAGGCGAGGCTGGAGGCTGGAGACTTGAGGCGAGGCGAGGCTGGAGGCTGGAGGCTGGAGACTTGAGGTAAGGCGAGGCTGAAGGATGGAGACGAGGCGAGGCTGGAGGATGGAGACTTGAGGTGAGGCTGGAGGCTGGAGACTTGAGGTAAGGCGAGGCTGGAGGCTGGAGGCAAGAGACTTGAGGCGAGCCGAGGCAGGAGACTTGAGGCGAGGCGAGGCAGGAGACTTGAGGCGAGGCGAGGCGAGGCAGGCTGCTCCAGGGCAGGGCGTGGATCACCACCCGACAGAGGCAAGGGACAGGAAGGGACAGAGCCAACCCCAGGTAATGGCAAGACGGCCTGGCTTACCTGGGCGGAGGCAAGGGACAGGAAAGGAGCTAGGTACAGGGTGGCTCCAGGACCAGACAGCAAGACAAGGCAAGGCAAGGCTACTGGCAAAGCAAGGCGAGACAGAACTTCAGGCGAGGCGAGAGTTACCAGCAAGACAAGGCGAGGCTTCTGGCGAGGAAACAGAAGGCAGGGGAAGGGATACAAGGAGTAAGGGCAAGAACAATCCAGCAGCCACACCCTGGTCTCTGAAGGTATTTATGCAGCCAGCCCCAACGAGCAACAGCTGCCTCAATTAGCTCAACAAGGACAGAAACAGGGTAGATGGGAAAACCTGCAGCAAGGGTTGATGGACCGGACTGTGAACCGGAACACGGACTTCACGGACCAGACTATGACAGATATAAATTATTGACAAACAATGTGAAAAGTAGTGGTCCCAATACAGACTCCCTGAAGAACACCACTAGTTACTGGCAGTCAACCAGAAAAGGCCCCCTTTATTCCCACTCACTGCCTCCTGCCTGTCAGCCATTCCTCTATCCATGCCAGTATATTTCTTGTAAAACCATAGGATTTTGTCTTGTTAGCAGCCTCATGTGAGGCACCTTATCAAATGCCTTCTGAAAATCTATGTAAATGATATCCACTGCCTCTCTTTTGTTCACACTGCTTGTTACTTCCTCGAGGAATTCTAATAGATTTTTCAGGCAAGATTTCCCTTCACAGATACCATGCTGACTTTGACTTATTTTATCATTAGTCTCCAAGTACCCGGAAACTTCATCCTTAATAAAGGACTCCAACACTTTCCCAACCACTGAGGTGAGGCTAACTGGCCCATAATTTTTGTCTTCCTCTTTTCTTAAAGAGTGGAGTGACATTTGCAATTTTCCTTAATCAAGTGATTCTTGAAAGATCATGAACAATGCATCCTTTATTTCTTTAGCAAACTCTTTCAAGTCTCTGGGCTGTAGTCCATCTGGACCAGGTGACTTATCCACCTTAAGACCTTTCAGTTTGCCTACCACTTTTTCCTTTGTAATAGCAATAGCGCTCACTCCCACTCCCTGACACTCGTGGACCTCTGGCATACAGGTAGTGACTTCCAAAGTAAAGACTGAAGCAAAGTATTTATTAAGTTCATCTGCCATTTCTTTGTCCCCCATTACTACCTCACCAGCATCATATGTCATCTTTTCCCTTCTTATAGCTTCTTTAGTTGTCTTTTGTTGGATTTTAAAAGCTTCCCAATCATCCAACTTCCCACTCTCTTTTGCTACCTTATATGTCCTTTCCTTGTCTTTTAAGCAGTCCTTAACTTCCCTTGTCAGCATGGTTGCTTACCCCTGCCACTTGAGAATTTCGTCTTCTGTGGGACACGTCTGTCCTGTGCCTTGTGAACTATTCCCAAAAACTGTAGCCACCTCTGTTCTGCCCTCCAATCCACCTGGGCAAGCTCCTCTCTCATGTCTCTGTAATTCCTTTTATTCCATTGCAATACTAATACATCTGACTTATGTTTTTCCCTCTCAAATTTTAATATGAATTCAATCATATTATGATCACTGCCTTCTAATGGTTACTTTACGTTCAGCTGACTAATAAAATTGGGGTTATTACACAACACCCAATCTAATATAGCCTTTCCCCATAGGCTCGAGCACAAGCTGCTTTAAAAAGCCATCTCGTAGGCATTTAACAAATTCCCTCTCTTGCGATCTGACACCAACCTGATTTTCCCAATCCCCTTGCATATTGCAGTCCCCCATTATAATTATGACATTACCCTTATTACATGCCCTTTCCAGCTCCCTTTGCAGTCTCAACCCCACATCTTGGTTACTAGTTGGAGGCCTATATATGATTCACATAATGAATTTTTAACACTTGCAATTTTTTAACTGCACCCACAAAGATTCAACATTCTCTGACCCCATGCCACCTCTTTCTAAAGATGTAATTCCATCTCTTACCAATAGAGCCTCAGCACTGTCTATACCTTCCACAAAGATGCTGACACCCAGGAACTTGAAACTGCTCACCCTTTCCACTTCAGATCCCTCAGTGAGGACTGCTGTGTGATCTCTCGACTCCCCCTTACTGAAGTCTACAATCAATTCCTTGGTCTTACTGACATTGAGTGAAAGGTTGTTGCTGCAGCACCATTAAACTAGCTGACCTGTCTTGATTCTGTACACTGCCTTGTCACCACCTGAAATTCTGCCATCAATAGTCGTGTCCTCGGCAGATTTATAGGTGTGTTTGAGCTGTGCCTAGCCACACAGTCATGGATGTAGAGAGAGTAGAGCAGTGGGCTAAGCACACATCCTTGAGGTGCACCAGTGCTGATTGTCAGCAAGGGAGAGATGTTATTTCAAATCTACACAGACTGTGGTCTCCTTGTGAGGAAATCAAAGATCCAGTTGCAGAAGGAGTTACAGAGGCCCTGGTTTTGGAGCTGAGGGTACGATTGTGTTGAATGCTGAGCTGTAATCAATAAAAAAAAGCCTGACATAGGTATTGTTATTGTTCAGATGATCCAAGGCAGAGTGAAGAGCCAGTGAGATTATATCCACTGTGGACCTATTGTGGTGATAGGCAATTTACAGCAGGCGCAGGTCCTTGCGTAGGCAGGTGTTGATTCTGGACATGACCAACCTCTCAAGGCACTTCTTCATAGCAGATGAGAGTGCCACTGAGTGATAGTTTTTAAGGTAGCTCACCCTGCTTTTCTCGGGCACTGATATGATTGTCGCACTTTTGAATCATGTGGGAACTTTTGACCGCATACGTGTGAGATTGAAGATGTCCTTGAACGCTCCTGCCAGTTGGTTGGCACAAGTTTTCAGCGCCCCTGACGCCTTGCGATGGTTCACCCTCTTGAAAGATGTTCTGACAATACAGATCAGAGGGTCACCAGATGCTGCAGGTGGAGTTTATTTCCCCTTTAAAAGTCTGCATAAAAGGAATTGAACTCATTTTGGGATTGAAACATCACAGCCATTCATGATATGAGGTTTTTCCTTGTAGGAAGTAATGGTCTACAAACCCTGCCAGAGCTGACATACATTTGAGTCATCTCTAACCTCAACTGGAGTTGTTCTTTTCACCCTTAAAATAGCCTTTTCGTAGGTTGTACCTGGGCTTCCTGTATATTTCTGGATCACTGGTTTTTAGCCCTCAGCGGACGATTAATATTCTGGTTTATCCATAGTTTTTGGTTGGGGTATGTCTGGTATGTTCTCAAAGATATGCACTCATCCACGCAGGTTTTGATGAAGTCGTTGACAACTGTGCCATTTTCATTCAGACTAGAAGATGAATCTATGAATATTATCCAGTCCACTTACTCAAAGCAGTCCTGTAAGCGGCCTCCACCTCCCTTCACTGTACCTTCTTGGTCCTCACCACTGATGTTATGGTCTTTAGTTTCTGCCTATATGCTGGGGGATAGAAGTATAGCCAGATGAACAGCCAATCCAAAGTGTGGGTGTGAGATGGTAAGTATTCTTGATTGTGGTATAACAGTGGTCTAGTGTGTTGGTTCATTTGGTTCCACAGTTGATATGTTGCTGGTAGTTGTTCAGAGATTTCTTCAAGGTGTCCTGGTTGAAATCTCCCACAATGATAGGGAAGGCATTTGGGTGCAAAGTTTCATGCCTGCTGATTACATTCCTTAGCTCTTCCAGTGCCTGCCTGATGGTGGCCAGAGATGGAATGTACACCACTACCAGGGTGATGGCAGAAAACTCCCTCTGCAGATTAAAAGGACAACATTTGACTGCTAGATGTTCCAGTTTGAGTGAACAGAACTGAGACAGAACCACCACATTTGTGTACCATGATGAGTTAATTATAAAGCATACTCCACCTCCTCTACTTGTAAAAGACTCAGTTGTCCTATCTGCAGAGAATCATGAAGCCATCAAGCTTTAGCACCGCATCTGAAATGTCAGGGCATTGCCACATTTCCGGCTATGAAGCAAAGTACACAACATTCCGTGATGTCCCTTCGGTACTGCAATCTTGCTCTGAGTTTTTTCAGTTTTATTTCCCAGAGACAGTACATTCACTATCAGGGTAATTGGAAATGGGGTCTAAAGCCTCTGTATTTCAACGATATTTTCAGACTGACATGAAAACATTCTCTGCAGATAAAGCCATCAAATTGCAGCACTGCATCCAAAATGGTGGGGGATAGCCATGTTTCCATGAAGCAAAGTACACAGCAATCCCTGATGTCTCTTTGTCACAGCAACCCTGTTCTGAAGTCTCCAATTTTAATTTCCAGAGACTGTAGTTCCTCAGCAGGGTAGTTGGGAATGGGGGACCAAGGCCTCTGCACTTCAATCATACTTACAGACCAGAGGAGAATTCACTTGGCAGGTAAAAGGCACCACATTTGACTGCCAGATGTTCCAGATCAAATGAGCAGGTCTGAGACAAAAACTGGCACATTTGTGCACCATGAGGCAATTTTCATTTTCTTAAAGGGGAACTGCACTCACAACCCAAGTCTGCCATACGAGGTTTGTCAATTTTGAGTATCGATAGATTTTTTAAACATTTGAAAATGAAGTACCATGGCTGTGAGTATGGATTTCAGCTGTAGTGGTCCTAAATGGGAATATTTGATAACACCCATCGGAGCTGCACACAAACATAGCCCCTTAATGACACTATTTAGTTCTCTTCCATTTTTTCTATTTTTGATTTCGTTGGGACATTATCCTATAATTCCCCAGCATTGTAGGACAGTCTTCACCTCATGCGATGGAGTGGTTGCCCATGTGGAAGGTGCTAATGAGGGTGTTAGTTAACTGGATCTCAATTGTAAATGAGGAAGCCTCGTGCCTTTCCTGGATAATTATGGAGTACCACAGTTCGTAGATGATCCTTGTCCACACAGACCCTAGGATTTGACAGCCTTTTCCCGTTTATTCCTAGTCAACCTACTCAGCTTCCTGAGCAAACTAGTGATGATGGTGGCAGGTTACTGGACATGGTGACATTGAGGCTCTGCTCTAGCCTTCCACTTTTGGACTCTTGGAGAAAAATGTTGTTAAACTAAAGTGGGGGGAGGGGTGGGTGGGGCTACTGCATAGGATCGAAGTAAGTTACAGAAGGTTGTAAAATTAGTCAGCTCCATCTTGGGTACTAACCCAAGTAGTATTCAAGACATCTTCAAAGAGTGGTGCCTCGGAAAAGCAGCATCCATTAATAAGGACTCCAATCGCCCTGGACATATCCGCTTCTCATTGTTACCATTCTAAAGGAGGTGCAGAAGCCTGAAGGCACACACTAGGTGATTTGGGAACAGCTTCTTCCCCTCTGCCATCCGAGATGTAAATGGACATTGAACTCACGAACACTACCTCACGACTTTTATTGTTTGTCTGCACTGCTAATTTTAATTTAACTATTTTTATATATAACTGCTGCAATTCTCTTTTTTCTCTATATTTGTCATGTATTGCATTGTACAGTTGCTGCAAAGTTAACAAATTTCATGACATATGCCGTTGATATTAAACCTGATTCTGATTCTGAAAGGGCCAGTAATCTCAGCTGTCGTAGAGAGCTAGCATGGATGTGATGAGCCAAATGGCCTCCTCTGTGCTGTAATCATTTTGTGATATGATATGATTCACCTGCATCAGATTGCTTACTGCTAGAAACATAGAAAATAGGTGCAGGAGTAGGCCATTCGGCCCTTCGAGCCTGCACCGCCATTTATTATGATCATGGCTGATCCTCCAACTCAGAACCCCGCCCCAGCCTTCCCTCCATACCCCCTGACCCCCGTAGCCACAAGGGCCATATCTAACTCCCTCTTAAATACAGCCAATGAACTGGCCTCAACAGTTTCCTGTGGCAGAGAATTCCACAGTTTCACCACTCTCTGTGTGAAGAAGTTTTTCCTAATCTCGGTCCTAAAAGGCTTCCCCTCTATCCTCAAACTGTGGTCCCTCGTTCTGGACTTCCCCAACATCGGGAACAATCTTCCTGCATCTAGCCTGTCCAATCTCTTTAGGATCTTATACGTTTCAATCAGATCCCCCCTCAATCTTCTAAATTCCAACGAGTACAAGCCCAGTTCATCCAGTCTTTCTTCATATGAAAGTCCTGCCATCCCAGGAATCAATCTGGTGAACCTTCTTTGTACTCCCTCTATGGCAAGGATGTCTTTCCTCAGATTAGGGGACCAAAACTGCACACAATACTCCAGGTGTGGTCTCACCAAGGCCTTGTACAACTGCAGTAGTACCTCCCTGCTCCTGTACTCGAATCCTCTCGCTATAAATGCCAGCATACCATTCACCTTTTTCACTGCCTGCTGTACCTGCATGCCCACTTTCAATGACTGGTGTATAATGACACCCAGGTCTCGTTGCACCTCCCTTTTTCCTAATCGGCCACCATTCAGATAATAATCTGTTTTCCTATTTTTGCCACCAAAGTGGATAACTTCACATTTATCCACATTAAATTGCATCTGCCATGAATTTGCCCACTCACCCAACCTATCCAAGTCACCCTGCATCCTCTTTGCATCCTCCTCACAGCTAACACTGCCACCCAGCTTCGTGTCATCCGCAAACTTGGAGATGCTGCATTTTATTCCCTCATCCAAGTCATTAATATATATTGTAAACAACTGGGGTCCCAGCACTGAGCCTTGTGGTACCCCACTAGTCACCGCCTGCCATTCTGAAAAGTCACCTGAGGGCCAGACTCTCGAATTCCCTGACTCTCGAAGAAGGAGTCTGAGAGTCTGAGTGGGAGTGCCGAGAAAGACTCTCGAATGATGCTAGAGTGATGCATTCACTGATAATTGGAGAGTGATACCAGATAGTTGGCAGTTCTGAACCCCATGAGGTGAGGTGGGGAAGGAAAGGTTTGTTGGGGAGAAGGATGGAAGAAGCTCCACAAGGTCAGTTTCTATGTAATCTTCTCATGTCCCTGCAGTGCCTGTGTGACATACTCCCAGCCCAGTGATCCCACAACTTCACAACAGTCCCATGTACATCATTCAGCTCCCCTCTGCATGTTGCCACAAAACCGTCACTTGCACTACTCAGCTTAATGTCTGAACTGAAGCAATGCAGCACTGTAACATTCCTTTATACTGCTCTGAAGTGCTACCGAAAATACTGACTCACAAACTGAAGTGCGGTGGCTTGAGTGAAAAAAGTTGCTCATTTTTTTTATCTGCATGGGTTTGGTCCTCCTTTTTCTTCTCTTATGCCAAACATTAAAAGTGCTCTGTGTGTGTGGTCGCGTGCGTGCATTCATGTTCACGTTTGTGTGCAAGTGATTGTGCATCATGCGGTTAGATTTTGAAGGGACTTTCTGCGTTCTCCTTTAACACCGTTGCAGTTTTAATCTGTGGGTCAAAAGTCTGCTGTTCATGCACGTGAGAGTGAAGCTCCATTGGTGCAGCATTCACCAGGGTGTGGCATCCTATGCTTCCTGCTGATCTCTCTGGATGAGGATTATACTGACAGCTCAGAGGGGAGAGTTCCATCTTTGAGAAATGAATTTAGGTGGACTTTCAGGTGGAGCAGGAGAGAGAGCGAGATGCAGACAGCCGGTGGCTGTGAATGGATTTGAGCACTCTTGATATGTCAGTGTATTACTTTCTGCTCTGATTGTCTCAGCAACTGTTTGCTGGAGAGGTGGGGCAGAGGTTACATTACTGCAACCTGCTTCCACCTTTTGGATTCTGCTTATCATGTGAACATTCTAAAATGTTCCACATAGAAGGTTGATTCCAGAGGTGGAAACATGGGTCAGGGATGGGAAACGCATGGGACTTCTTAAATTTTTTAAATGTCTGTTGATAACAGGCAACAGGTGGGCAGGAAACTTCCATTGATGAGAGGTGGAGGTGGAGATCAAATCTTGTGGCCAGACATAGATAATGGTCACTAATAAATTCTATGAGGTACATAGAAAAGTAACGTTACCTGGAGATGAATGGGAATGTGGAAAATTGAAGGATGAATGCTTTTAAGGGGAAGCTGGATGACCACAAGAGGGAGTAAGGAACAGAATAATGTGGTGACAGGTGAGCTGTGGTAGGGTGGAGGAGAGAATCTGAACATTGCATAGACTCTCCACCTGAGCTTCCTATGTCAGGCACAATGCACTTCTAAATACCTGTGTTAAAACAGCCACTGTAAGGTTGTTTAAATCAATCAGATCTATCTTCAGTTAATAAATTTTGATCAAAAGCTACCTACAGGGCAACCTACAAGTAGCCATTCCAATACACTGGCAGGGGGTATTAATGACTGGTGTGCTTATTTAGAAATAGTTTGGCGAAATTAAAGACTAGTTGGCAGTGTTTCAGGAAAGTAGAATGTCAGCTCTATTAATGTAATGTAGGAGCTGAGAGACTGCCAGCACTCCCTACCTCCGTCCCCTATTCAGATCCTCGTTTCTCAATGCAGGGGTAACCAGATAGTGGGGACAGCTGGGGACCATGGATGAGTAACTTGCACTGCATGGTTTTGACATAAAAATGGCCTATCACTTACATAGAGCTGTAAACAGTTGTGTAAGATACCTACAACCATCACACTGGGATAGTGATACCTGAAGTGTACACAAGAGAACGGATATGATCACTGACAGCTACTTGACAATGCAGCATGGTTATTATAGTGCTTTGTGCTTCCAATTTGATGTGTTTCTGTTTAATTCCATCATATGGGGAGAAATATTGCACTTTGTTACTTGGCATTAGTGCAAAATGGTGGGCATCACATGCAGTGGCAGAATCCTATTACTCTAAACTACATATCAGACCCTTGGCTGTGCAGGACCCTTGAAAAACCCAGCTGATTATTCCCAGTTTCTAGTTCCTTTGCCCAAACATGCAAAAGTTTCTATTTCAAGTATTTACTTGATTCCCTTTTGAAAATTTCTAGGAATCAACATTAAGGCTTACCAGCATGAAGGCATTGGCTTTCAGATCAGAACAACTCATTGAATAAAAACGTCTCCTACATCGCTACTCCCACCTGCTTGGTTCTGTAATTGGTAGCTTTAAATTAGTATCACTGGAAATTTGTATATGTAAAGCTCTTCATTGTTTTGAATGTTTCATTGAACCTTGAACATCTCATCAAAATCTCTTGTAATCTTCCATTGCTGCTCTGAGAACAAACCCAGTATATTTCCTCAACACAAACAGAATTTAGGGAAATATTCAGTGGAGCAGGCGAAATCTGTGGAAAGAGTAGTTGAGTTGGCATGTTAGCTCAATAACTCTTTACGAGGTGATGCAGAGCCTCAGACCTGAAATATTATCTGTTTCTCTCTCCACAGATGCTGCTTGACTTGTTGAGTGTTTCCAGTATTTTGGCTTTCATTTCAGATTTGCAGTAGCTGTACTTTTTTTTTGATTTTCATTATGATTTCGTGTTCATGGTTGAGGAGCCAATTCTTTCAATGGTCCTCTGAGGATGAACAGAGAATCTTTTTCACTCTAGCTTCTTTGACTGTGTCCTTCTGCAGTAAATTTGATAGTTGTGGGTACATCATCATCATCATCATGTGACATGTCATATGACATAGGCGATCATGGTCTCATGACCATGATTGTTCTTCGCAAATTTTTTGACAGAAGTGGCTTGCCATTACCTTCTTCTGGGCAGTGTCTTTGCAAGATGGGTGACCCTAGCAACAAGTGAGAGACTGGTAGATGGTGCTAAACACCCCCTTGCCTTTTGCACTCACCCTGATGATTTCAATCTTCTTGGCACTTTAATTGGCAAGAAATAGAGTTGATCATGGGCTGGCTCCTTGTCTCCAGGTTTCTTGGCCTCAAGGCTACACATTTCACTTGAAGCCTCATGGAACCCTCTCGGAGACACACAATCGGATAGCACAATCGGACCAAAAACACACCAACAAAATGTAGATCAGAGGCTCCAATGGTGCAGAACCACATTTGAATGAAATAGTAGGCATGAAAGAAGCAGTTTCATGAACTATCTGGAGAATGTCGCCTTTGGTCATGTTGGTCACTGGTGCCATCTTCTTCTACTTTCTATGCTAGTTATCCTACTTTAGAATACTAAGTATTCTATTTTTATAGATTTTATAGATTTCCCACTGTAAATTGGTTGGAATGACAGCTTTGAAAACTCATGGAGTCAGAGTCATTCAATGTGGAAACAGGCTCTTCAGCCCACACCATCCATGTCAACTATCAAGCCTCTCTCTTTCCTACTCCCATCAAGCCTCTCTCTTTCCTATTCGCATTTCCCAGCCCTCAGCTTGTAGCCTTTCACCATCTGCCCTTACCATCAGCAGATACACAGTGGCAATATCTGTATTTACAGAAATAAGGACTGGTGTATGGACCCTTCAGCAGTGGTGTCCCATTGTTCTCCGATGATTGAGTTTATTTTTGTGAAGTGATTTGTGATTTTTGCCTCAATACTGCAGAAATGCTGTGAGAGTGCTTGCCTCCACCATCTCCTCAGAGAGTGCATTACCAATTCCCACCACTCTCTAGATAATAAAAAATCATTCCTCATCTCAGCTACAAATCTGACCACTTATTAAAGATGTATCTCCTCTGGTTTTTGAACCTTTGGCTAACAGAAACATTTCTCTCCATCAGTCCTAACTATAATTTTGTCGCACCCATATCAATATATATTTACACAATGGTGGTGTAGTGGTTACTGCAGTGCTTTACAGCACCAGTGATATGGGTTCAATTCGTCAATACAAGCATTGCTGCATATCTGCTGATGGTGAGAGCAGTTCACCAACTGCTCTTACCATCAGCAGATACAAAGTGGTGGTATCCATATTGACCTAAATAAGAACTGGCGTATGCACCCTTCAGCAGTGGTGTCCCATTGTTTTCTGATGATTGAGTTTATTTTTGCGAAATGTATACCGAGGGAGTTCACTACAGTTGTGCTGGTAGTTGTATTTCCCATCACCCCCCCCCCCCGCCCCACTAATGCCGACAAAGCACTGCGTGAACTCTACAACTGAATCAGTAACTTTCAAACCAAACATCCCGAATCTTCATTATCACAGGTGATTTTAATCCTGCCTAAATTCCACCAGCGTGTTGATTTTGCTACCTGAGGTGAAGATACACTTTATCGGGTTTATACTAACATACCAAGTGCCTATAAAGCAATCCCTCAACCCCAAGTCGGACTGCCAGCTCACTTATCTGTAATGTTAATTCCAGCATATAAACCAGTGTTCAAAGGGGTCAAAGCAGTTCTAAAGATGATGAAAACCTGGCCAAAGGGTGCAATCTCTGCACTGCAGAACTGCTTTGATAATACGAACTGGAGAATGTTCGGGGAGGCTCCGGCCTATGGCAGCCATGTTAACATTGAGGAATATGTGGATTCTGTGACCAGCTACATAGAGAAGATTACTGAAGATGTTACCATCATCAAACACATCAAATCAGAGGGCAAATCAGAAGCCATGGATTACTGCAGAAGTGCGTGCCAGCCAATTGTGATGCTACTTTTAGATCGGGAGATAGAAACATAGAAAACATAGAAAATAGGTGCAGGAGTAGGCCATTCGGCCCTTCGAGCCTGCACCGCCATTTATTATGATCATGGCTGATCGTACAACTCAGAACCCTGCCCCAGCCTTCCCTCCATACCCCCTGACCCCCGTAGCCACAAGGGCCATATCTAACTCCCTCTTAAATATAGCCAATGAACTGGCCTCAACAGTTTCCTGTGGCAGAGAATTCCACAGATTCACCACTCTCTGTGTGAAGAAGTTTTTCCTAATCTCAGTCCTAAAAGGCTTCCCCTCTATCCTCAAACTGTGGTCCCTCGTTCTGGACTTCCCCAACATCGGGAACAATCTTCCTGCATCTAACCTGTCCAATCCCTTTAGGATCTTATACGTTTCAATCAGATCCCCCCTCAATCTTCTAAATTCCAACGAGTACAAGCCCAATTCATCCAGTCTTTCTTCATATGAAAGTCCTGCCATCCCAGGAATCAATCTGGTGAACCTTCTTTGTACTCCCTCTATGGCAAAGATGTCTTTCCTCAGATTAGGGGACCAAAACTGCACACAATACTCCAGGTGTGGTCTCACCAAGGCCTTGTACAACTGCAGTAGTACCTCCCTGCTCCTGTACTCGAATCCTCTTGCTATAAATGCCAGCATACCATTCGCCTTTTTCACCGCTTGCTGTACCTGCATGCCCACTTTCAATGACTGGTGTATAATGACACCCAGGTCTCGTTGCACCTCCCCTTTTCCTAATCGGCCACCATTCAGATAATAATCTGTTTTCCTATTTTTGCCACCAAAGTGGATAACTTCACATTTATCCACATTAAATTGCATCTGCCATGAAGTTGCCCACTCACCCAACCTATCCAAGTCACCCTGCATCCTCTTAGCATCCTCCTCACTGCTAACACTGCCACCCAGCTTCGTGTCATCCGCAAATTTGGAGATGCTGCATTTAATTCCCTCATCCAAGTCATTAATATATATTGTAAACAACTGGGGTCCCAGCACTGAGCCTTGCGGTACCCCACTAGTCACCGCCTGCCATTCTGAAAAGGTCCCGTTTATTCCCACTCTTTGCTTCCTGTCTGCTAACCAATTCTCCACCCACACCAATACCTTACCCCCAATACCGTGTGCTTTAAGTTTGCACACTCATCTCCTGTGTGGGACCTTGTCAAAAGCCTTTTGAAAATCCAAATATACCACATCCACTGGTTCTCCCCTATCCACTCTACTAGTTACATCCTCAAAAAATTCTATGAGATTCGTCAGACATGATTTTCCTTTCACAAATCCATGCTGTCCGATCATTTCACCGCTTTCCAAATGTGCTGCTATCACATCCTTGATAACTGACTGCAGCAGTGTCCCCACCACCGACGTTAGGCTAACCGGTCTATAGTTCTCCGGTTTCTCTCTCCCTCCTTTTTTAAAAAGTGGGGTTACATTAGCCACCCTCCAATCCTCAGGAACTAGTCCAGAATCTAACGAGTTTTGAAAAATTATCACTAATGCATCCACTATTTCTTGGGCTACTTCCTTAAGCACGCTGGGATGCAGACCATCTGGCCCTGGGGATTTATCTGCCTTCAATCCCTTCAATTTACCTAACACCACTTCCCTACTAACATGTATTTTGCTCAGTTCCTCCATCTCACTGGACCCTCTGTCCCTTACTATTTCTGGAAGATTATTTATGTCCTCCTTAGTGAAGACAGAACCAAAGTAATTATTCAATTGGTCTGCCATGTCTTCGCTCCCCATAATCAATTCACCTGTTTCTGTCTGCAGGGGACCTACATTTGTCTTTACCAGTCTTTTCCTTTTTACATATCTATAAAAGCTTTTCCAGTCCATTTTTATGTTCCCTGCCAGTTTTCTCTCATAATCTTTTTTCCCCTTCCTAATTAAGCCCTTTGTCCTCCTCTGCTGAACTCTGACTTTCTCCCAGTCCTCAGGTGAGCCACTTTCTCTGGCTAATTTGTATGCTTCTTCTTTGGAATTGATACTATCCCTAATTTCTCTTGTCAGCCACGGGTGCACCACCTTCCTTGATTTATTCTTTTGCCAAACTGGGAGGAACAATTGTTGTAGTTCATCCATGCAACCTTTAAATGCTTGCCATTGCATATCCACCGTCAATCCTTTAAGTGTCATTTGCCAGTCTATCTTAGCTAATTCACGTCTCATACCTTCAAAGTTACCCCTCTTTAAGTTCAGAACCTTTGTTTCTGAATTAACTATGTCACTCTCCATCTTAATGAAGAATTCCACCATATTATGGTCACTCTTACCCAAGGGGCCTCTCACGACAAGATTGCTTATTAACCCTTCCTCATTGCTCAAAACCCAGTCCAGAATAGCCTGCTCTCTAGTCGGTTCCTCGACATGTTGGTTCAAAAAACCCTCCCGCATACATTCCAAGAAATCCTCTTCCTCAGCACCTTTACCAATTTGGTTCACCCAGTCTACATGTAGATTGAAGTCACCCATTATAACTGCTGTTCCTTTATTGCACACATTTCTAATTTCCTGTTTAATACCATCTCCGACCTCACTACTACTGTTAGGTGGCCTGTACACAACTCCCACCAGCGTCTTCTGCCCCTTAGTGTTACGCAGCTCTACCCATATCGATTCCACATCTTCCCGGCTTATGTCCTTCCTTTCTATTGCGTTAATCTCTTCTTTAACCAGCAACGCCACCCCACCTCCCCTTCCTTCATGTCTATCCCTCCTGAATATTGAATATCCCTGAACGTTGAGCTCCCATCCCTGGTTACCCTGGAGTCATGTCTCTGTGATCCCAACTATATCATAATCATTAATAACAATCTGCACTTTCAATTCATCCACCTTATTACGAATGCTCCTTGCATTGACACACAAAGCCTTCAGGCGCTCTTTTACAACTCTCTTAGCCCTTATACAATTATGTTGAAAAGTGGCCCTTTTTAATGCTTGCCCTGGATTTGTCGGCCTGCCACTTTTACTTTTCTCCTTTGTACTTTTTGCTTCTACCCTCACTTTACACCCCTCTGTCTCTCTGCACTGGTTCCCATCCCTCTGTTGTGAACTAACCTCCTCACACCTAGCCTCTTTAATTTGATTCCCACTCCCCAACCATTCTAGTTTAAAGTCACCTCAGTAGCCCCCGCTAATCTCCCTGCCAGGATATTGGTCCCCCTAGGATTCAAGTGTAACCCGTCCTTTTTGTACAGGTCACACCTGCGCCAAAAGAGGTCCCAATGATCCAAAAACTTGAATCCCTGCCCCCTGCTCCAAACCCTCGGCCACGCATTTATCCTCCACCTCATCGCATTCCTACTCTCACTGTCGCGTGGCACAGGCAGTAATCCCGAGATTACTACCTTTGCGGTCCTTTTTCTCAACTCCCTTCCTAGCTCCCTATATTCTCCTTTCAGGACCTCATCCCTTTTCCTACCTATGTCATTGGTACCTATATGTACCACGACCTCTGGCTCCTCACCCTCCCACTTCAGGATATCTTGGACACGATCAGAAATATCCCGGACCCTGGCACCAGGGAGGCAAACTACCATCCGGGTCTCTGGACTGCGTCCACAGAATCGCCTATCTGACCCCCTTACTATCGAGTCCCCTATCACAACTGCCCTCCTCTTCCTTGCCCTACCCTCTGAGCTACAGGGCCAGACTCTGTGCCGGAGGCACGGCCACTGTCGCTTCCCCCGGGTAAGCTGTCCTCCCCAACAGTGCTCAAACAGGAGTACCTGTTGTTAAGGGGCACAGCCACCGGGGTACTCCCCATCACCTGACTTTTCCCCTTCCCCCTCCTAACTGTGACCCACTTGTCTGCCTCCCGTGGCCCCGGCGTGACCACCTGCCTTTCACTCCTCTCTATCACCTCCTCACTCTCCCTGACCAGACGAAGGTCATCGAGCTGCAGCTCCAGTTCCGTAACGCGGTCCCTTAGGAGCTGCATCTCGATGCACTTGGCGCAGATGTAGATGTCCGGGAGGCTTGGAGACTCCAGGGCCTCCCACATCCGACTCCGAGAACAGCAAACTGCCCTCTCACTCATAATGCCCCTCTCCTCAAATAACAACAGAAAATGAATGTCAAACCTTCCTCGCCTTGCCCGTTTCCGCCTAAGCCCAGTGAGCCGAAGCCCTTAGGTCTTCACTCTGCTCCCGGCTCACTCCGCCGCCCGCAAACTACGCTGCCCGCTCTATGAGGCTTTGTTCCTTTTAAATCTGCCGCGCTGCACAGCCCGACATCACACGCCTGCGCAGTCCCACCTCTCAGAAAGCCGTTGGAGAAAAAAAAAATAACGAAAATTTCAAAAATGTCTTTCTCGGCACTCCCACTCAGACTCTCAGACTCCTTCTTCGAATCAAACCCGAAGCAGGATGTCTGCCCTTTTAAATCTGCCGCGATGTGACAGCTTTCGAGGAAGCAAGAATTATGCTTCCCTGCTCCATCAGGAAGGCGAAATGGGAGCATCCTCAGAAAATTTACAGTCACTTCTGTGGTACCAGGGACTCAAGGCATATGTGGCAAGGAATTCAGAGGATTACAGACCACACATCTATCCTGTGTGTCAGAGACCAGGATGCTTCATTCCCTGAGAGGCTAAGTGTCTCCTACACCCAGTCTGAGCACAGAACAAAGAGCTGGCAAGGAAGGCACCCCTCCCTCCAGAGGAGTAGACACTCTGTGTGGCTGAAGCTGAGCTGAGAAAGATCCTGGCCAGTGTCAATCCATGCAATGCTTTGGGGTCTGATAATATAGCAGGTCGGGTTCTGAAAGACTGTGCAGCGCGGCTGATGGATATATTCTCTCTGGAACAATCCATTGTCTCCTCGGTTTTCAAGCAGGCAACCATCATTCCAGTGCCAAAGAAGGCGACAGTAATCTGCCTAAATGACTATCACAATGAGGAGAGGAGAAGATGGCGGCGTGACGCAGCACGCAGTGGCCACTCCGGTGATGAATATCTGTTATCTGTCAAGTAGGATGCCGTGCACAATCCTGATTTGATGCAGGTAGATGTGAGAGGATGGAGGAACATCTGGTGAAACTTCTGAAATGCCTGCTTCACTGCTGCTGCTACTGTGTGATCCAGAATCTCCGGAGGAGAAGGCCCCAAGTCCTCAGCTTTGCTTGTTGCTCGGCGGCCAGGGCAGGGTCGAAGCGCTGGGCAGAGATGGTGCTCGGTGCTCAGTGTCGGAGGGCTGGTTGGAGGCTCGAAGTTTTCGGATGAACTCAGAGTTGGCTGTGGTCAGGTGCTTTCAGGGTGCTGCATCGGCAAGTTTGCGGCGCTGGAGGTTCATGGCAGGGAGAGTTTCTCCCTTCTACCGTCTGTGTGAGATGATGGGGCTATCAGGACTTTGAGACTTTTTTTTACGGTGCCCATGGTCTGCTCTTTATCAAATTACGTTATTGCTTTGCACTGTTGTAACTATATGTTATAATTATGTGGTTTTTGTCAGTTTTAGTCTTGGTCTGTCCTGTGTTTCTGTGATATCATACAGGAGGAACATTGTATAATTTCTTAATGCATGCATTTCTAAATGACAATGAACGAGGACCGAGTGTCCTCATAATCTAATCACCCAGTGGCATTAACATCAGCCAGTATCAAATGCTTTGAGTGGCTGGTCATGGAGCACATTAAAGCCTTTCTCGCAGCTAAACTAGACCCTTTCCACTTTTCTTAATGCTCAAATAGCCTCTGCCCTCCACTCTGTCCTGTCCCACCTGGAAAATGGGGTCTCATATGTCTGACTGCTGTTTATAGACTTCAGCTTGGCATTCAACACCATCATACCCCAGAAACTGATGGAGAAACTGTCTTCATTGCATCTCAATGCCTCCGTCTGCAGTTGGATACTAGACTTCTTAACAGTAAGGCCACAGACAGTCCGCGTGGCAGCAACATCTCTCGTCCCATTACTCTGAGCACTGGCGCTCCCCAAGGCTGTGTGCTCAGTCCGCTGCTGTTCACACTGCTGATGCATGACTGTGTCGCAGGATCCAGCTCAAACCGTGTCATCAAGTTTGCGAATGACACAACAGTGGTTGGCCTCATCAAGAATGACAACAAAGACAGAGCATCGAGAGGAAGTGGAGTGGATGGTGGATTGGTGTGAGAAGAACAGCCTGAGACTCGATGTGGAGATCATGGTGGACTTCAGGAAGGTGCAGACAAACCACTCCCCTCTGTGAATACATAGTTCCTCCATAGAGAGAGTTAAGTGCACCAAGTTCCTGGGAGTTCACATCATGGATGACCTCACCTGGTCCCTTAAAATCACTTCCCTGAGCAAAAAAGGCAGAGCAGAGCCTCCACTTTCTAAGAAGGCTGAGGCAAGCAAGGCTCCCACCCCATCTTAACTGTATTTTACAGGAGCACCATTGGGAGCACCCTGACAAGTTGCATCTTCCTCTGGTATGGGAGCAGTCGAGCATCGGACCAGAAGTCCCTTTAAATGACTGTGAGAACAGCTGAGAGGATCATAGGGGTCTCCCTACCATCCGTTGGGGACATTTATCAGGAGCGCTGCATATGCAGGGCCCTTAGTCTTATTATGGATCCCACCCAACCACCCGGCATTCTCTTTGACTTTCTACCATCAGGCAGGAGACTACGATGTGTAAAAACAAGAACGGTCAGGATGAGAAACAGTTTCTTCCCCCAGGTCATCAGGCTTCTGAACTCCCTGTCACATCATATTCGAAATGTCACTGGTTAATCCGTTCCATATCTTATGATATTTAATATTAATGCACTTTAGTTTGCTATTTATGTGTGATCCATTTGTAGATTTTATCCAGACCTTCATAAGTTATCGGGTGTTACGTGTGTTATGTGCTTTACACCCTGGTTCAAAGAAACGTCTCATTTCTATATACATTATATACGTTATATACAGGTATGTTGTAAATGACAATCAACTTCACTTGACTTTAATTGGTTACCAGTTTCTTTCTTTCAGCAGCTCAGTATCCATGTGTGTTGGGGTGGGGGGTAGGGAAGGGTGGAGCAAATCAAAGTTTAAGAGATTGTCATGAGTCATGGCATGCTGCCAATCCACTTGCCTTCTTAACGGCAGTCATGTGTGGGGCCAAGTGGTGCACTTAAGAGTCCACTTCTGCTTTGAGGGGCTCAAAACTAAGTAAGAACCTGGCCAATGTAATGGGAACTGAATTTCCCAGTCAGTTCTCATCACACATAATTTCATCAAGATTTCAAGTTTCACTTCAAACTCTTTAACTGATTAACTCTTACATGCGAACCTACTAAATTGTTAACTGCATTACATGTAGATTTGGTCTCTAGTTCAGCCACAAACTTTGGTAATTCATCTCCCACACTTACGGGAGGAGAAGATGGCGGCGCGCCACGCGTGTGCAGCCCTCCGGTAAAAAATGATATCGTATCTGTTAAATAGGGGCTGTGGACAATTCTGATTTGATGGAGAATGGACATGAAAGCACAGAAGAACATCTGGAGAAATTTCTGAAATGCCCGTTTGCTGATGTCGTTACTGCGCGGTGGGGAATCTTTCGGCGGGTAGGCCTCAAAATCCCCAGCCTTGCCTGCTTTTGGCAACCGAGAAGGAGGTCGAATCGTTTGGACAGAGATGGTGCTTAGTACTCGGTGTCTGACAGCTGATCAGAGCTCGAAGTTTTCGGATGACTCAGAGTCGGATTGTGGTCGGCATGGCAGGGAGAGTTTTTCTTCCTTCTCTCCGTCTGCGTGAGATGTGGGACGTTTGAGAAACTTTGAACTTTACTGTGCTCATGGACGTCTTCATCAAGTTATAGTATTGTTGCACTGTTGTAACTATATGTTATAATTATGTGGTTTTGTCAGTTTTTCAGTCTTGGTTTGTCCTGTGTTTTGTGATATCACACCAGAGGAAATAATGTATCATTTCTTAATGCATGCATTACTAAATGACAATAAAAAGAGGACTACGTGTCTTCATAATCGCTTCAGTAAGGATACTGTTGGACCTTAAGGACCTGACATATAGGAAAGGGTTGAATTGGTTAGGACATTATTCCCTGGACCACAGTAGAATGAGGGGAGATATTATAAACTGTACAAAGTTATGAGGGATATACTGTAGATAAGGTGAACACATGCTGGCTTTTTTTCTTCAGGTTAAGTGAGACTGGAACTAGAAGTCATAGGGTTCAGGTGAAAGGTGGACTATTTAAGGAGAATCTGAGGGGAAATTTCTTCACCTAGAGGGTGGTGCAAGTTTTGAAGGAGCTGCCGGTGAAGTGGTAGGCGTGGGTTCAAATGTAACATTTAAGAGGAGTTTGAATAGGTTGAAAAACGCAGGCTTGGTTCAGGGATATAAGATCAGACAAACACAAGCACTCAGTGACAGATGACCCCAAGAGGTACTCCAACATGATTAGGGTTGGACATGGGGACATGGGAATTGGAGAACACTGTGAGGCCACACCAATGGCCAGTGATTGGACTTGTCAAAATCCACAGCGTTCCACATTGCAAACCTCTACACTCCATATATATTTCATTACAGCATAGAAAGAGGCCATTTCCATCCATTGAATCTTTGCTGACTCCTGTGGCATCCAATTCTCCACCCATGTTCCCTGTAATCAATTCTCGCTATACTCCCATCGATTCTCCCACCCGCTTACACCAGGGAAAATTTAGAGCAGCCAACTATCCACCGATTTAAACACCTTTGGAAGTCGGAGCCCCCCGCCCCCAGAGAAAGCCACGTCCCAGGGAGAAGGCGAAAACACCTCACAGATAGCATCCAAGGTTGGGATCATTTCATTCCTAGGTTGTTTGAGCTGTGGGGCAGCAGATCCACCTGCAACATCACTGTGAAGCCCACTTGTGACACCAACACACCTTGGAGTAAAACTGAGGTCAGAAGTGCTGCCGTTTAGCTGAGGTATCCACCAGCCAATGTGAGCAGTTTAGAAGAGCGCAGGAAGCCAGGTATGACCAGTAGTGCAGCTTTGAGATGATCAGGACCAAATCCAGATACTCAGCTGTATAGCAGGTGTGGAAGTTTTCAGTTAAAGGTCTGGATTAAAACAAAATACACCTCAGGGACTGCAGCGGTTCAAGAAGGCAGCTCATCACCACCTTCTCAAGGGCAACTAGGGATGGGCAATAAATGCTGGCTTAGCTGGCAACACCCACATCCCATAAATGAATATTTAAAAATTCATTAGTATTAATGACAACATATCTACGAAATGTTCATTGAAGTCCTTCCCCCCTTCAGTAGAGAAACCAGCCTTGATGAGCACTCTGTCCTGCATTTGCTGCAGATGCACCAAAGTAGTTCACTCTTACAAGCTCTCTGAAATGGCCTAACATGCCACTCGGTTCCAAATCAGTTAGGACCAGGAAATAAACACTGTCTTAGTCATGATGCCCAGAAACTTGAAAAAAAGGTTAAAACAAACTAATCTGAATGAGCATGAAAAAAATCAGATGCTGGAAATCTGAACTAAAAAACAGAGAATGCAGCAAGCATCCAGCAGGATCTAAGTTAATGTATCAGGTCATAGACACTTTGGCATAAGTGGACAGAGGAGTTATCACCAGAGTTCTGATATTTACTGTATGTCTCATTCATATAACTTTCCACGTACTCTTTCTACTGCCTAGGGCAAGGACTCCCAACCTGGGGTCCACAGATCCTTGCTTAATGGTATTGTCTATGGCATAAAAAGGTTGGGAATCCCTGGCCTAGGGAAAGCAACTAAGATAATCAGGGACCATTCTTACCACTGTCATTATCTCATCTCCTCCCCACCCCCCCCACCCCCATCAAGCGGAGACTATGAAAGCTTGAAAGTACATACCAGCAGACTCAAGGGCTGTTCCTATCTTGTGTATCAGATGTTTGAATGGACCTTTCAAAGGCAAAAGATGAACTCTTGAACTCTTGATTTTTGGGATTTACCTTGTTACAGCTTTTGTTTATCTGCACTGCACTTTTTCTGTAGCTACAGCTCCACTATATATCTTGCATTTGGATGTTTTGATGGTACAATTATGTATGGCTCAATTTGACTGGATGACATACAAAACAAAAGCTTTTCACTGTACAGGTGAGAAGAATAAACCTATCTGAACACTCAGCAGGTCAAGCAGCATCCTTGGAGGAAAAGAGTTATTTTACCAAGTCATGATCTTTTAATTTTAACTGGATAAAGGGATTATCATCAGGGATTTGTGTTTCAATCAACGTTACAAAAAAATGTCATCTCTTCATTATTGGGAGGTTGCTGTGTGGAAAATAATTGCTTTGTTTTTGTAGATTAGATCAGTAACTCTATGTCAAAGGTACGTCAGTGGCTGTAAAGCTCTTTTGGACTTTGTAAGGCTGTGAAAGACGTACATATACACAAATATTTCTTCTTCTTTCATTCTGTTCTATATAAGGTGGCAGCTTACAATCAGAAACTGTGTGGGCTACTCCTGAATTATGGATTGCCCTTTATGGAAGACTGATTAAAAATTGAACAAAAATTTTTACTCTGCTGCTAGAAGCACTCCTGGAACTGGGACTGGAGCACTTTCATGCCAACTAGGAAAAGCTGATATAATATCAGTTACATACCTTCATAAATATTGTAACACCTCAATGCGGAGATAGAAATTACTAATCATAGCTTTTGTAATCTTAGAAGGATTCACCCAAAAGAGTGATTGACACTCTTCATGTAAACAAACTGCATAAGCTGGCCAAGGTTGGTATCCGTGGTGATTGCCTACGTTGACTTCATCTTGGCCATCTTCAACAAATGTCATTGGTCGTTTTTTTAATCTCGGAATGAAAGCAACACTAACAGCCTGGTTTTAATGGTTCCCTTACGTTCAGTAAAAGTAAAATGCAAGGTGAAATCATCTGATGCCTTTTGGAGTAATTTCTACAGGTTGAAGGTTAGAAGAATGAGAGGTGACCTTGGCTGTGGTCCTAATGTCAGTTTATAGAGTGGTTGTTGAGGTGTTTCCACTTACGGGACAGTCTTGAGTGAGAGGTCACAATTTCAAAATAAGGGGTTGGTTATTTTAAACTGATCTGTAGAAACTTCTTCCTGCAGATAACGTGAATTTCTGGAATTCTGTACCCAGAGAGTTGTGCGTGGTAGAGCACTGGACGTAATTCAATTGAATTAGATAAATTTTCAAAAGATCCAAGAATTGAGGGTTGAAAAGAACTGGCACAGAATATGAGTTGAGACTTGAGGTAGACCAGCCTTGGTCACATTGAATGGTCCAGAGGTCCAGGAGCCAGTATTCATTGGAGAATCAGAGGTGAAGAGGTTCAGCAACTTTAAATCCCTGGGTGTCACTCTCTCAGAGGATCTGGCCTAGACACATCATATAAAGGTAATTGCAAGGAAAGCACAATGGTGCCTCTACTTCCTCAGAAGCCTGCAGAGATTCGGCATCTTATCAAAAACCTTGACAAGCTTCTATAGATGTGTGATGGAAAATGTGCTGACTGGTTGCAATATGGCCTGGTATGGGAACATCAATGCCTTCGAGCAGAAAATCCTACAAAAGGTCGTGGACTCAGCCCAGTACATCGAGGGTAAAATCCTCCCAACCATTAACTACATCTACATGAAATACTGCTGTAGAAAAGCAGCATCTGTCATCAAAGATCTTCATCACCCAGGCCATGCTCTTTTCTCACTGCTGCCATCCGGTAGAAGGTACAAGAGCCTCAAGATCCACACCACCAGGTTCAAGAACAGCTACTACCCCTCAACCATCAGGCTCTTGAACAAAAGTGGATAACTACACTCATTCTATTCTGGTGTTCCCAAAACCAAAAAGCTCACTTTCAGAACCCTTTATCTTGTCATTTCATGCCCTCGTTATTCATTGCTATTTATTTATATTTGCATTTGCACAGTTTGTTGTACATTGATCCTGTTTACATTTAACGTTCTATAAATTTACTGAGTATACCCGCAGGAAAAATAATCTCAGTGTTGTATCTGGTGACGTGTGTACTCTGAGAGTAAATTTTACTTTGCGCTTTGAACTTTGAATTACTACATTTAAAAGGCATTTAGATAGACACTTAAACGGGCAAGACATAGAAGGATAATGTCCTAATGCAGGCAAATGAGATTAACATTGATAGTTAGAAAAGATGGAATAGACTTGTTGGGCTGAAGAGTTCTTTTCTACACTGTACAGCTCTATGGCCTTATGCCATAAGTTCATTCTATTCACTGTCCTGTAATTGTCATAATGTTCACATCCCAAGTGTCCAAGGAAGGATTTCTTAGTAGCCATCCTACATTGGCATGACTATGGTATTCTTTAAACCTGGGGGATTGTTTTTGGTGCTACCTACCATCAGGCTCAGACATGAGCTGTGATAATCACGATTTGCCTCACAACAAACAAAGGTGATGTGACGGAAGCATGCTGCTTTAGTGATGAGTGGAACATACAATGAAACAGCAGGACACATTGACAAAATCAGTGCAGAGTTACGCAGGTACCTATTTAAAGGTACACAAATACGTATTTAATTATTCTTTTTTGGGAAACCAGTTATATCACTCTAATGAAGCACAGGAAGCCTTAGAAAAGTAAACAGACTATAACAGGAGTAAGGAACAATCAAAAATCATCCAAGTTCTAATGGAGAACGATCAGCGGCCATTTCAACTCAACTCTCAACAATCTCAGTTACTTGATGCTTCTTGATGTGTAATCTTAGTCCTTTGTTCTCACTTGTAACACACAGGAACTGCTGGAGGAACTCAGCAAGTCAGGCGGCATCCATGGAGAAGAATAAACCATCAACATTTTGGGCCGAGACTCTTCATCGGGACTGATGGTTCTGATGAGAGGTCTCAGCCCAAAAGGTTGTAAAACATCATTATAGATCAAAGTTCAAAGTTCAGAGTAAATTTATTATCAATGTACATATATGTTACCATATACTACCCTGAGATTCATTTTCTTGCAGGCATTCACAGTAAATACAAAGAAACACCACAGAATCAATGAAAAACTGCACAGAAAAAGATGGACAAACAGCCAGTGTGCAAAAAACAACAAACTGCGCAAATACAAAAAAGAAATTAAAACAAACGAATAAATAAATAAATAAGTAGTAAATATCAAGAACGTGAGATGAAGAGTCATTAAAAGTGAGTCGATAGGTTGTGGGAACAGTTTAGTCTTGGGGTGAGTGAAGTTGGGTGAAGTTATCCTCTCTGGCTCAAGAGCCTGAAGGTTGAGGGGTAATAACTGTTCCTGAAGCTGGTGGTGTAAGTTCTGAGGCTCCTGTATCTTCTTCCTGAAGGTTGCAGCAAGAAGAGAGCGTAGCCTGGATGGTGGAGTCCTTGATGATGGATGCTGCTTTTCTGCAACACAGCTCCATATAGATGTGCTCAATGGTGGGGAGGGCTTTACCCACGATGGATTGGGCTGTATCCACTGCTTTTGTAGGCTTTTCCGTTAAAGGGCATACCAGACCATGATGCAATCAGTCAATATACTCTCCATTTTACATCTATAAAAGTTTGCCAAAGTTTTAGATTACATGCTGAATGTTCGCAGACTTCTAAGAAAGTAGAGATGTTGCCATGTATTCTTTGTAATGTCACCTATGTGCTGGACCGAGGACAAATCCTCCCAAATGATAACACTGAGGAATTTAAAGTTGCTGACTCTCTCTATCTCTAATCTCATGAGCCTCTAGTTTCCTCATGCTCTCATCAATAATCAGCTCCTTGGTCTTGCTGGCATTGAGTGAGATGCTGTTGCTGCAGAACCACTCATCCAGATTTTCAATCTCTTTCCCATATGGTGATTCAACATCACCTTTGGTTTGGCCAATGACAGTGGTGTAGTCAGCAAACTTAAATATAACACTGGAGCTCTGCCTAGCCTCACAGTCATAAGTGTAAAGCGAATAGAAGAGGGGGCTAACCATACAGCCTTGTGGTGCATCTGTGCTGATGGTGATTGTGGAGGAGATGTTGTTGCCAATCTGAATTGACTGGGGTCTGCAAGTGAGGAAGTTGAGGATCCCGATGCACAAGGAGGTATTGAGACCTGCTGTTGATCTTGGAGCTTATTGATTAGTTTTGAGGGAATGATAGTATTGAAATACAGAGCCGTATTCTGAGAAGAGTACCCTGATGTATGCATCTTCACTGTACAATATTGCTAGGTTGAGTGAAGAGTCACTGAAATGGCATGAGATGTTGACCTTTTGTGACGGTAGGCAAATTGGGGTGGTTCCAAGTCACTCCTCAGGCTGGAATTTTAATGTTTCATCACCAATCTCTCAAAGAGCTTCATCACATTTCCAGCACCTGCAGGACCTCCTGTGTTTACCTTTGTCCCACTCATTGCCTTGTGTGAGTGTAACACCAGTACGGATGGTTGCTTTATACTTGAGAAAAATAGAAGAGAACACGGCTTAGGAAAGATGTATTTGATTGAATTTTCAGTCTCTGCCCTCAAAATGCGAGGACATCTGGTTACAACAAACACTAAGGCAGGTCACCATGCTGAGCTCCACATTGGTCATTCTGCATCTTCTTTATCAAATTATAGTAACCTGGGACACATTTCAGAATACACTATTTGACCATAAGACCACAACACATACAGTATGAGCAGAATTAGGCCATTCAGTCTAGTGAGTCTGCTCTGCCTTTCCATCATGGTTGATTTAATATTCCTCTCAAACCCATTCTCCTGTTTTCTCTCCATAACCTTTGGTACCTTTACTAATTAAGAACATATGAAACTTTGTGTTATTTATACCCAATGGCTTCACCCCCACAGATGTCTATGGCAATTAATTCCTCAGATTCAAAACACTCTGGGTAAGGAAATTCTTCCTCATCGTTGTTCTAAAGGGATGATCTTTGTTGACAGCTCCTTAAACCATTCAGAATCAAACTTGTTTTCAAGAAAATTCTCTGGATAAACTGAGTGGCATAGTGGTGCAGCAGGTAGCTCCACTGCCCCAAAGCTCCAGTGACTATGGTTCGATCTTGACCTCCAATGCTGCCTGCGTGGACTTAACACATTCTCCCCATGGTGATGTGAGCTTCCTTTCCTCATACGCCAGAAAGAGGTGTTAGGTAGCTAATTAGCAAATGCCGTCCATCGTATATGTGGGTGGGGGGAAATTTGAAATGGCAGTTCGTAGGGACCTGAGAAGAAAGAGATTGTGGTACAATGTGTTGGATGATATTGTTCTAAGCCTTCTGTTCTGGTGTTGCACTGGCACAAGGCAGTGAGTGAGACAAAGGGCTGAGATTACGCATCAGGAAATATCAAGTAACTGAGATTTTTCAGAGTGCAGTTGATATTGAAAAGATCTCTGCTATAAGGTTGGCATAGATCTGATGGGGTGAATAGCTTCCTGCTATGCAGTGAGGAAGTTTGAGAGAGGGCACCTGGGACTTGTCCAATGGAACAACTAGCAGTTAATTTCAATTGCCAAATAGAACTAAATGTAGAGAGAGAACTAGAGGAGAGAAAGGAGGGAAATAGAGTGAAGTTGTCAATTCAGACCCAGCGAAAGAAAGGAAGAATGGATTCTGAGACCAAAAAAAGCACAAGAAAGGAAAATCATTGGCAACATTTCAACTGTGAATTAAAAAAATCTAGCAACATTTTAATAAGGGAAGTTATGATGTTAATTCCCAGATTCATTACGTATCATATTAACTACTCCAGTGTTTGACTTTCTGGTTTGTTTTATCTCAATGCTTCCACTAGGTGACAGTGTTTGATGTGTTTCTTCCAGAATATAACTCTTACAATGTGTGTCCCCATCCCTGTGCTAAGTGCACTCCTCTCCAGTTTACAAGTGCCTGACTTCTGTACAGCCTCGACACATGAATGAACATCTCAGAAATTGGTGTAATGGATTTGCCAGCTGCTGCGGAACTGCAAGCATCTTCTGCCATGTGGGAACTCAGTAAATAGTTGCTGATTTGCCAATTCTGTCCTCGGCACGCAATTTTTCCTGCATTGCTGCAGAAGAATTCCTGGTAAATCTCCTTTGCATCCTCTCCAAAGCTTCCACATACTTCCTGTAGTGAGGCAGCTGGGGCTGGGCTCGGTGCTCAAAGTGTGATCTAATCAGCGTCTTATAGAGCTGCAACAATACCCTGAACTGAGTCCCCTGGCTACTGAGGGCCAACACGCCATGCACCTCCTTAGCAACCCCATCAACTTGAGTGCAACTGTGGGAGAATCTAAGGATGCGTAGCCCAGGATCCCTCTATTCCTCCACACTGCTAGGAATCCTGACATTGCCTCTGTATTCTGCCTTCAATTTCAAACTTCCAGGGTGACTCACCTCACACTTTTCCAGATTGAACTCCATCTGCCACTTCTCAGCCCCCCTCTGTCAATGTCCCAAATCTGGATGATAACATTGGGGTATGATTAGTAGATTTGCAAGTGATATGAAAATTGGTGCTATTGCGGGCAGTGAAGAAGATTGTCTAAGGTAAATGGGACTCAGATCAGCGGAAAGATGGGTGGAGCGGTGTCGGATGGAGTTTAGTCTGGACCAAGGTGGGATTGTGCATTTGGGAAGTTGGACTCTGGTAGGGCATACAGAGTGAATGGTGATAGCCTGGGGGTGTTGATGTGCAGAAGGACCTTGGGAGTTCAGTCCACGTCTGCCAGAAAATGGTGACACAGATGGATGGGGTATTGGAGAGGGCATTTGGTGTGTTTGTCTTCTTGGGCTGAGCACTAAGCATAAGCTATACAAAACATTGGTTGGACCACAGGTGAAGTGTTATTTGCAGTTCCGGTCACCACTCTACAGGAAATATGTTGGGTTTGTTCTAAATGGAAGGTAGGAGGCTGAGGGTTGACCAAAGTATGATTATGAGGGGTATCGATAGTCAGAGTCTTTTTCACAGAGCTGGTGCTAGGGGTGGGTAGGGTGGGTGGGGAGCCTAGGACCAGAGGGCACAGCTTCAGTGCAGAGGGATGTCCATTTAGAAAAGAGATGAGAAGGAATTTTTTTAGCCAGAAGGTAGTGAATCTGTGGAAGTCCTTACCACAGACAGCTGTGGTGGCCAGGTCATTGAGTGCATTAAAAGTGGAGGATGATATGTTCTAGATTAGTAAGGGCATCAAAGGTTATGGGAAGAAGGCAATAGAATGGGGTTGAGAGGGGTAATATATCAGCAATTATGGAACAGTGAAGCAGGCTCCATGGGCCAAATGGCCTAATTATACTCCTATGTCTTATGGCTTTATGGCTATTGGTTTACGAGGCTTTGCTGGTAGAAAGACTAGATGTGCACCTCCACTGCATGGTGTGCTCTGCCATGGGATCTAGATTTCCCTTTCTAAACTGCTCTACCTCTTTACATCACAGACCAGCATTAAGATGTAGCTTAAAATCTACCTCCATGACACAACATCTTACATGATTTATCACTAAATGTGACTTATTGATGTCAGGTTGATATCAATTCAGTGTCACAGAGTCATGGAGACAAGCAGCACAGAAACAGGTTTATTGATCCAGCAGGTTTATACACACAGTGGGGCACTTTATTAGATACATTCTGCACCAAGTAAAGTGGCCACTGAGTATATGTTCAAGTGCTTCTGCTGTTGTAGCTATCCACTTCAAGGTTTGCCGTGTTGTGCATTTAGAGATGCTCTTCTGCACACCACTGTTGTAACGTGTGGCTATTTGAATTACTGTCACCTCTCTGTCTGCTTGAACCAGTCTGGCCATTCTCCTCTGACCTCGTTCACTAACAAGGCATTTTTGCCCACAGAACTGCCACCCGCTGGATGTTTTCTTTGTTTCTTGCACCTTCCTCTGCAAGCTCTAGAGACTGCATGGGTGAAAATCCCAGGAGGTCAGCAGTTCTGAGGTACTCAAGCCATGCTGTCTGGCACAGCAGTCGTTCCACAATCAAAGCCACTTAGGTCACATTTCTTCCCCATTCTGATGTTTGGTCCGCACAAGAACTGAACCTCTTGACTATGTCTGCACGCTTTTATGCACTGAGTTGCTGCTGCATAATTGACTGATTAAATATTTGCATTAATGAACAGGTGTACAGGTGTATCTAATAAAGTGGTCACTGAGGTAATTCTACCTATTTAAATGAATCCCACTTCCCCATATTAGATCCCTAGCCTTCCATGCCTTGGTGATTCAAATGCTCATCTACATGCTTCCTAGATATCATGAGAGTTCCTGCCTCCACCACCATCTCAGGTAGTGTTTTCCACATTCTAATCACTCAGAGTGAAGAGAAAAAACCCAGAACTTCTGCAAATCTCCTCCCTCTCACCCGTAACCTCTGCTCTTTTCCTTAGGCACTCCCACAATGGAAAAAATATTACTATCTCTCATACCTAACCCCTCTCATAATTTAATAGACCTCTATCAGGTCACCTTCAGTCTCCTCTACTCCAAAACCAGTTTATCTACTCTTTTCTTACAACCAGAACACTCTAATCCAGTCAACATCCTAGTGAATCATCTCTACATTCTCTTTAGTGCAATCATGTTCCTCCAAAAGTGTGGTGACTAGAACTGCACACAATACTCCAGGTGTGGCCTAAGTAGGGCTATCTGCAAAGTTTCTTCTCCCAGGCAGTTAATCTGACCAGCCATGCTTGTTACTCCCTCACTCCTGTCTATCTGTTAGCCAGTCACCGCTTGCACTGTAAACACTTTCAAATACTTCTTATAATGCTGTTTATATTGTAAAGATGAGCTGGTAGTTATGTATTTATGCACATTTTATTCCATATCTGTACTTTAACCTCTAATTATATTTTACTATGTAATTCTTTATTCTTTATAATTGCTAGATGTTATTATTTTTTATTGCATATTGTGCCAACACACCACAACAAATTCCTAATAATCAAGTATCTGATATACCTCACATCACCTTATCCAGCTGTGGTGCTACATTCAAGAATCTGTGGACTTTTACTCCAAGATGCCTCTGTTTATCAGCACTCCCTCAGATCCTACCATTTACTGAATGTGTCCACCCTTGATATCCCTCCCCAAATGTATGTCAGGGTGTGATTGGTTGCCATGGTTGGGTTGGGAGGTTTTGCTGGACCAGGGTTTGATCCAGAGTGTGTCAGTGTGGAAGTTAATTGGGCAATGAATGAAGATGGGGTTGGTTTGGGTTAGCATGGCTGAGTGTGCTTTTTTTTGTTCAATTTGTATCAAACTGCAGTTAGTTTGGGTGTTTTTGGATGGAACACATGTTGGGTTAGGGTGAGGTTGAGCTGTGTTAGTCGTGTGGTAGACTGTGACATTGGCTCTGGTAAGAGTTGTGTCAGGGTAAAGTTGGGTTGATTTACTAGTGGTGCAGGGAGAGGTTGTGCCAACATCGAGGTAGGGATTGTTCATGGTGGGATACAACAAAATTCTATCTGGTTTTTCAAGCTCCTCATCTTCGGTTGCTGAACATGCCACCCTCAGAGTTTTACGGTTCATTTTCAGTCAGTCAGTCAAAAAACAGTGTTAGCAAACTGTACTGTTGAGGTGGCATGGTAGCACCATGCTTTATAGTACCAGGTTCAATTCCCACAGTTTGTACATTCTCCTCATGACCATATGGGTTTTCTCCAGGTGCCCCAGTTTCCTCTCCTCTCCAAGACGTACTGGTAGCTTAATTGGTCATTGTAAACTGTCCTGAAACTAGGCTAGGATTAAAATTGGGGGATTTCTGGGTGGCGTGTCTTGAAGGGTTAGAAGGACCTATTTCACTCTGTATCTCAAAAATAAATCAAAAAATAGAACTCAATAACTCGTTAGATGAAGGAGAAGGGGAATGGGGCGACTCATTAGATTTACCCACAACGTATTCAATCCCTGAACTCCATCTGCACCATGGTCTCTAATCTCTTCAGGCTGCAGTTCAAAAGACATTTTTTTGCAGATTTGCACCTTCAGTGGTCTAACACCTACTCTTGCCAAGACAGTTGTCACTTTAAAACTGTTGGACTTGTGGAACAGATTCAAAGGCACAAGAACTTCATTCCTGTTTACGTAAGAAAGAGAGCATGTGCTGTGTAGTGATGATTGGTTGCAAGCTGCCTTGTGGGCTCTTACTTAAAGGTATAAACTCGATGGCTCCATTTCATAGTTTCTCCTAGGAAGTGGCTGCTTTGCTAACGTGGACATGAGACAGGGAGCTAGTCGTAGGGCTAACTGAGAACCTTCTCCTAGAGATCTCTTTAATCTGATGGCAACTACAGAAGTTTCCCCTGGCAGGAACAGAGGTCCAAGGAAGGGAAAACAAACAGGCCTCCGCTTAGAGCTTTGAAATACAGGCATACAACATAGAACAGTACAGCACAGGAACAGGCCAAACCAATTAAATTAGTAACCTAATCTAATCTTTTGGCCTACACAATGTCCATATCCTTCCATTTTCCTCACATTTGTGTGCCTATCTAAACATCTCTTAAAAGTTGCTCATACTTCTGCTCTTAGCACCATCTCAGGTAGTGTATTCCCATCTGTCAAAATTGCTTGGAGCAAAGAAGTTATAAAACTCAGTTTCCAAAGAGTATAACACTGCAATAAAATGGTCTCAAATACCTTGCCTATGGTCAATGCAGAGTTAAATAAACTGGGTGTCATTGTGCCACGGACGCCTGCCATGTCATGAACCGATCACAAGATCAGGCTTAATATCGGATCTGCTCCTAATGAGCCTGTGTCTCCATTGTTCTTGCACCCATAACTCACAGGGGTTGAAAATGCAAGTAAGTTATGAGCACTTTCCCACGCGTGAGAATCCACAGCTAACATGCCATCTGTCTGCAGGAAAAACTCTCTGCTTTAAGTATGTGTGGTTTCCCTGGGAAGGTAAAAGACAGGTACTTACCTCCCTGGGAAGGTAAAAGACCAGGTTTAATCCTCTCTGCAAACCTTGAACTCACTTTGGAAATTATCCCTGATCTCAAGGGCTGCTGTGAATCATATGTTCTTCTAATGAAGCCAAGCTATAACATTTTCTCTCCATAATGGTTATTTTGACACAAAATACCCTTATCTCTATGGCCAATTGTGAACACATTCCATTCCTATGTGCCTTCCCTAACTGTGTTCTTTCCTTGTTGAGTACATTCTTTCTGGGACAATTATCTAACCCACGCACACCCCATTGGCTCATGTTGAGCACCTCATGCCCATATGAATATTGTGCAACATTTCTTGTCTTATGGTTCATTCTAGAATCATCCATTCACCTTGAGTCCAGTTTTTCAACAGATCCCTACCTTATGGCTGTCACAACCACAGATTCAGCAGTGCAGTAGATACAAAAATTATGCTTGTGAGTGTGAACATGTCAGCTAATTATTATTTCATTGTGATAGTATTTAACTCCATACCTGTTGTCGTAGTGCTTGTTGAGACTTGAACACAGCAACGCTTCGCTGTCTGTTTGCATTCCGCCTTGCGTGAGAAATTGGACTGTCGAGTCAACTGACTCTGAAGGCTAGTAGCATTCGTTTTATTCTTAGTTGTTCTTTTCAGCTGCAGTGTAGGCTTCGTTTTCCATTTGAGAGTTTTAGTTAACAGCCCTGCTTGGCCTAGCGTTTATTGTTTTCTTTTTCCTTTAATACTGTTTGCATTAAAGTCTGTGATCTATCAACCTGCTTCAGTGTCTCTCACTCCGCACTTGGGCCATATCCAAACCTGGTGACAATGGCTATAGTGAAAATCCATGGAATGTTAATTCTGAAAAGAATCCCTTACCAACGGGATAATTATTTAATATGTAGCTTCCTATGAGACTCTGTTGAAAGCATTCCCCTCCCTGTGGGATGTAGTGGAACACATCCTCCCTACAAGTCCATGTGGAGAGCATTCTCTGGTCCCTATAGAAAGGCCTCATCGATCTATCGGATATTTTAGAAGACATTCCATGGGAACATGGTGGAATACATGCTTTCCTTCCCTTTGCAATCTTAGTGAATAACATACCATTTATGTTTTTCACTGCAGAACAGATCTACACCTTTTGAGCCTTTGTGTAGAACTTCTCTATCCTACCAACATTGTGGAGGAAATCCCCCTGTCATTAACACTGTAGAATTGATCCCATCCCTATGGGTCATTGTGGAACTCATTACCTTCCTGATGTTCATAGCTAAATGCAATCCCTATCTATGAGACTAATTAGAATGCCTCTCCTCTCACTGAAGTACAAACGTAATTATTGAACTCATCCTCTTCCAATGAGATCATTGTGGAATCCTCTCTCCCTAGAGGACCACTGAGAGATATGTCTCCTTTCTACACAATTCTCTGAAGTACATTCTCTCCCTATTGACCATAGTGGTAAAGGCCCCTTTGACCTCTTTAACCACTGCAGAACATGTCATCTTCCCATTTGTTTCTTTATTCATCCCAATGAGTCAATAAATGTGTACAGTATTCTTGTCTCTAGGCAGGCCTGGAGATCATTCAACTTCACTGCACCCCTGCCTTAGTATATCTCAATGTGATTTAAAGCTAACTATTTACAGTATCTCCTGCAAGTAGTTACTGCAGTTTTCTCGGTAGTCTGTTAGGACACGGCAAGGGTCATGTTTCATTGGTGACCAAGTGACCAAGTGACCAGTCCTAGGACACCAGTAAACCTTTCCTGCTCCTATATGATCCAGCACATTTTCAGAGGTTTGTTAAAAGTCAAGCAAGGCCTTAGACCACACCTCATTCAAAATGCAATGATTTTGAGAGTGTTGAAGCTCTTGAACTTTCCATCGCAATCCCAATTGTGTTTCAACCTATTGTGTAATTTTGAAATGAGATAATGGTCAGATGATCTGTTTAAGTATTATCAGCTAAGGGATAAATACTAACCAGATATCCTTCTATCTTCAAAACAGAACTGTGGAATCTTCAGCATCCACTGAAGAGAAGGCTGTGTCCTCAACTTGATGCTTTGAATGAAAGGCAGCTTTCCTGCGTGGCGTCTGCTAGCCACCTGTTGTCTGGTCAGTCTTCCTTCAATCATTTGAGTCACTGTTGATGATGGATGCTGAAGCCGCTCCATACAAAGGAGCTTTCATTAAGCTCTGTGCTTACTACAAACGTGTCCAGCGTTGAGAAATAGCTGAGAGATAATAACAGATCCACTGGTTGAGATGAGCACAGAGCCAACAACACTCAAGAATTTCAACACCATGTAGTCTGTTTGACTGAAACTCCATCCACTACCCTAAACATTCATTCTGTCTCCCACTGGCACTCAATGGCTGTAACATTGACAAAATACATTGCAGTTACTTCTCGAGGTTACACCTTCAATCCCAAACCTGTGATCTCCATTACCAAGAAGGTTGATGGAAGCATGTGCATAGAAAACCACCTTATCCAGATACTCTTCTGTATCACACTCCACCTTGATATAGAGGTGTGTTTGTAGTCCTTCAGTATCAAAGTTCAAAGTACATTTATTATCAAAGTATGTACGTATACCATATATAGTCTTGAGATTCATCTCCTTACAGGCAGCCACAAAACAAAGAAACCCAATAGAACCCATTGAATAAAGAAAGTCAAACACCCGATGTGCAGAAAAAAAGCAAATTGTGTAAACAGCAAAAGCAAAAACAACCGAAGCTCACGAAAGTGAGTCCACAGCCGTAAAGTTACTCATTACAGCAGCCGATCCAGTAGCCCATCCGTTTCAGGCCACAGCCTCAGTTCAGTGCAGAGATGAGGAAACCTCGCAGAGCAGCGAGCTGAACAGGCCCGTCTCTCACCTCCAGCCCCAACACCTTGATCTTTTCAAATTGGCCTGGCGCTTCAATCAATCTAAACTCAGGTCACTCTTTGCTCTCAGCCCCAGGACCTGCCGTTTCGATGCAATCTTGGCCCGTACTCGACCTTTCCAATTCGGCCTGGTGTTTAAATCAACCAAAATTCGGGTTGTTTGTTGACCTTGGGCCTGGGGCTGAGCCCCACCGTCTTGAGTTGGTTCTGCCGCATCGAATTACTGCCATGTCCACGCCAACAAGGGCCAAGCATTAGCTCATTCCCCGCTCTCAGTCCTGGGCCCGGCTACCTCATTTCGCCCAATACACTCCACGCTGCAACTGTCCTGCGCCTTTGAGACTTCAGTTTACACTGCAAAAATGTCAGGTTGTACAGGCGTTTCAAAAGCTCATCTCAGAAAGGGAAGTTACAGACTATTGATTGTAGTGATCGTTTACCAGAAAATGTGTGATTAATAAAGTAGATAGTAGTTTTATTTGTTTTGTTTCCTACCAATATGAAGTAGCTGCGCTTCACCTGCACCATATTAAACCAGTCACCAGCACCATTTTAAATTTTAAACTTCCCTAACAGCAGTCAGGAGAGTACTTTTATCAGAAGGATTGTGGCAATTCAATCATCATTTGAAAGGTAAACAGGAATAAGCAATAAATGCTCATGTCCATAACCAAATTAAAAGTTGTCCTGGGAAGCAATAATAACACCACCTTGTATTTCAGTGGTACCTTGGTGCCCAAGTCTCTCATAGCAAGAACAATTGGATACCAAGCCACATAATGAGGTATTAAGTAAAAGGGGTCAGCTTTCATCTCTTGCAGAAGGAGAGGTGGGGTAATAAAGAGAGGAAATCCAACATGATGGCCCCTACAGCTTTCATGAACAGATGAAGTGAAGCAAGACAGGTAATATCTGGGTCCAACAGGAGAGTTAATTTAATAAATCTAACATGCTGCTTTCTATACTTTCAAACGAATCTGCTCTGTAAGTGTCTCCACCGACTGTACATGGCAGGTGAAGTTATTTTGGGCTTATTCTAGTGCCGAGTTTGGGCCAGTTGAGGTCACACCCAGTGCACCAAACAAAATTGCCTAGGATAGCAAACAACAGGAATTCTGCAGATGCTGGAAATTCAAGCAACACACATCAAAGTTGCTGGTGAACGCAGCAGGCCAGGCAGCATCTCTAAGAAGAGGTACAGTCGACGTTTCAGGCCGAGGCCCTTCGTCAGGACTAACTGAAGGAAGAGTTAGTAAGAGATTTGAAAGTGGGAGGGGGAGGGGAAAGACCCCCGGAACTCCTGTCCCATGATCCTTTCATATCCCCTTTGCCAATCACCTGTCCAGCTCTTGGCTCCATCCCTCCCCCTCCTGCCTTCTCCTATCATTTTGGATCTCCCCCTCCCCCTCCCACTTTCAAACCTCTTACTAACTCTTCCTTCAGTTAGTCCTGATGAAGGGTCTCGGCCTGAAACGTCGACTGTACCTCTTCCTAGAGATGCTGCCTGGCCTGCTGCGTTCACCAGCAACTTTGATGTGTGCTGCTTGCCGAGGATAGTTCAATTTTCAGTTCAAAGTAAATTTATTATCAAAGTACATATATGTCTCTATATACAACCCTGAGATTCATTATCCTGAGGGCATACTCAATAAGTCTACAGAATAATAACCATAACAAGAGCCTGCTGGTTGAAGGGTGTTCCTGAACCCAATGGTGTGAGTCCTGAGGCTCCTGTACCTTTATCCTGATGACAGCAGTGAGGAGAGAGCATATCCTGGCTGCTGGGGATCCCTGATGATGGATGCTGCTTTCCTGCAATAGTGTTTCATGTCGTTGTGCTCAGTGGTGAGGAGGGCTTTACCCATGATGCACTGCGCCACATCCACTACTTTTTGTAGGGTTTTCTGTTCAAGAACATTGGTGTTTCCATACCAGGCTGTGACGCAGCCAGTTAATTACTCTCCACCACATACCTATAGAAGTAAGTTAAAGTGTTAGATGTTATGCCGAATCTCCGCAAACTCCTAAGGAATTAGAGGCACTGTCTTGCTTTCTTTATAATTGTACTTACATGCTGGAACTAGGACAGGTCTTCCAAAATAATAACAGTTGGGAATTTAACGTTGGTGACCCTCTCCACTTCTGATCCTCTGATGAGGTCTGGCTCATGGACCTCTGGTTTCCTTCTCCTGAAGTCAATTATCAGCTCCGTGGTCTTGCTGACATTAAGAAAGTGGTTGTTGTTATGGCACTACTCAGCCAGATTTGCAATCTCCCTCCTATACGTTGATTGTCGTCACCATCTTTGATTCATCCTACAACAGTGGTGTCATCAGCAACCTTGAATATGGCATTGGACCTGTGCTTAGCCTCAATGTTGTAAGTATAAAGTGAATAGAGCGGGGAGCTAAGCACACAGCCTTGTGGCACACCTGTGCTGATGGAAATTGTGGAGATGTTGTTGCCAATCAGAACTGATTGGGACCTGAGTGTGATGAACTCCAGGATCCAAATGCACAAGGAGGTATTGAAGCCAAGTTCTTGGAGCTTTTTGATTAGTTTTGAGGGGATGATGGTATTGGATGCTGAGCTGTAGTTAAAAAAAAAAGAGAATCCTAATGTACACAGCTTTACTGCCCAGATGTTCCGAGGTTGAATGCAGAGCCAACGAAATGGCATCTACTCGGGTTAGCAAATTGGAGTGGACCTAAGGCACTTCTCATACAGAAGTTGACATATTTCATCAGCAATCCCTCAAAGGCTTCAGAACTGTGTATGTAACTGCTACTGGGGGATAATTATTGGGGCTCTTCTTGGGCACCTGTTTAATTAAAGCCTGCTTGAAGCATGTGGGTACCTCAGATTGCTAAAGTGAGAGGTTAAAGATCTCCGTGAGCATTCCAAACAGTTGATCAGCACAGGTGTTTAGTACCTGAACAGGTACCCCATCTGGGCTGGATGCTTTTTGTGGGTTCACCGTCGTGGAGGCTGCTCGCTTGTTGGCTTCAGAGAGTGAAATGATTGAAACACTGGGGACTGTGCGAGTTTGTGATGGTTCCTCCATGTTCTGACAGTCAAAATGAGTATAGAAGGCATTGAGCTCATCTGGAAGTGACGTCCTTCTGCTGCCTATGTTGCCTGATTTAACATTATAAGAGGTGATAGTATTCAAGCCCTGCCACAACTGTCGAAGATCCCTCGTTGATACAAGTCTAATTTGGAATTGCCGCTCTGCTCATGAAGTGGCTTTCCATGAGATTGTACCTGGACATCTTGTAACTTTCTTGGTCATCGGACTTGAATGCCTCAGATCTGGCTCTCAGCAAATACTGTATCTCATGCTTCATCCAGAGTTTTTGATTGGGGAAGACTTTGAATGATTTTGTGAAGAGACACAAATTGAAAGCTACTGGCTGACTTCTGGATGATGGGTATATGGAATCTGATGGAATCTGGTGGAGGAGGTGGTGAAGGCAAACATAATTACAATGTTTAAAGGTTTATAATTTCCAGGATTATCCCTATTATCTTTCTCGAACAAAGGAGTAACATTTGTATCCTCTGATCCTCTGGTACCACTACTCTGATCAGGAAGGATGCAAGCACCTTTGTCAACGTCCCAGCAATCTCTTCCCTCACTTCGTGTAGTAATCTGTGGTATATCATGTGCAGCCCAGGGACACACTGTATCTATCCTAATGTTTTTTAAATGCTCCAACACTGCCTCCTTCTTAACCTAAATATGTTTCAGCACATGAGCCTGTCCAGATGCAGGGTCACAACCCAGAATGGTAATCACTTACTTGCACAGATTATGCTCGACATGCCAAGTTCTTCCAGTAGTTTGTTTGATTTTTAGTTACGGCTATAGCATGGTAACGGGCCTTTCCAGCCCAACGGCTCATTGCCACCCAAATGAACTCAAGGGACCAAATAACCTACTAACCAGTATGCCTTTGGAATGAGCATGGAAACTAGAGCACCCAGAGGAAACCCAGCAGTCATGGAGAGAATATACTGCACTGTAGTGGAGCAATTGAATCGATCTCCACACTACCACGCAGACAGCTTGTGCTGCCTTAATGAGTGCTGAAAACTAACTGGATAACTTTTCGATGGGAGCTGGTTCGAAGCATGAAAATGGAAACATAGTTTCTTGTGCATAGGACCTAGTTCAGAACTTTGACAGGAACCTGGACGTGGAGTCTGATGGGATATGAGAACCAAACTGTTTCAGCATTGAGACGGCTACCTGAGTGCCTGCATTAGGTTTCAGGGAGATGGAGGTCTGTCAGCACCTTGGCACATGTTTTTCTCAGAGCCTCAAGCCCCATTTTTCATAATGAAAATAACGGCCAACTGTATTGATAACCTACAGTTGCAGTATATAATGGAAGTTATACTAATATATGGACCACCCTGCAGCTGAGTAAATTAGCATGCAAAACATGCCAAGGGGGACCAACACCTTGCAGGAGCTGTTGGGGAGGGTTTAAACTAATTTGGCAAGGAGATGGGGCTGAAGATGGGCAGTTGGTATACAAATAGATGCAGTGTGTAGTGAGACTGTGAGGAAGGACAGGCAGAAGACTGAACAAAATTGCAATCTGTGGGTTGAATTAAAGTGCAACATGGTGCAAAATTGAAAAGAGTGATGAATACAAGACTACCGGTGTTATATTGGAATGCACACAGTATGTGTATGGAATAAGCAAATGATTTTGTAGCGCAGTTATAGATTGGTAGGTATGACATTGCGGGCATTACAGAGTTGTGGCTGAAATGAGGTCTTGGTTGAGAGCTTAACATCGAAGAATACATATTGTAACAAAAAGACAGGCTAGTAGGCAAAGGGAATGAGGTGGCTCTGTTGGTAAAAATGAAATCAAAAATCCTTAGAGAGAGGTGACATAGAGTTGGAAGGTGTAGAATACTTGTGGGTAGAGTTAAGAAGTTGCAAGTGTAAAAAGATGCTGATTAGATTTATATATAGTCTCCCGAGCAATAGCCAGGATGTGGGGTACAAATTACAATGGGATGTAGAAAAGGCATGCAAAAGGGCAATGGGGTATTTCAATATGTATGTAAATTGTGAAAATCAGGCTGGTGCTGGATCACAGGAGAGGGAATTTGTACAATGCCTATGAGTTGGCTTTTTGAGCAGCTTGTTGTTGAACCCATAAGGGGAAAGGTAATTCTGGATTCGGCATTATGTAACAAACCAGATTTGTTTAGGGAGCTTAAGGTAAAGGAACCTGTAGGAAGCAGTGATAATTATATGATATAATTTACCCTGCAGTTCGAGAAGGAGAAGACAAAGTCAGATATATCAGTATTACAGTGGAGTAAAGGGAGATACAGAGGCATGAGCTGGCCAAAGTCGATTGTAAGGGGACACCAGCAGGGATGAAGACAGGGCGGAAATGGCTGGAATTTCTGGGGGCAATTCAAAAGTCATGTGATAGATACATCCCAAAGATCAGGAGGGATTCTAAAGGGGAAATGAGGCAACCATGGCTGACAAGAAAAGTGAAAGACAGAATAAATGGAAAAGAGATGGCATATAATATAGCAAAAATTGGTGGGAAGTTAAAGGATTGGGAAATTTTGAAAAACTAACAGAAGTCGATTAAAAAAAAGCCATAAGAAGACAAAAGATGAAATATGAAGGTAAGCTAGCCAATAATGTAAAAGAGAAGGAAGAGTGGATATTGGATCTCTGAAAAGTGATGCTGCAGATGTAGCAATGGGGGACAGAGAAATGGCAGACTTAATAAGTACTTTCCATCAGTCTTCACTGTGGAAGACACTAGCAGGATGCCAGAAATTCAAGAGTATCAAGGGGTAGAAGTGAATGTAGTTGCTATTACTAAGGAGAAGATTCTTGGGAAGATGAAAGGACTGAACATAAATAAATCAACTTGACCCATAGGCTACACCCCAGGGTTCTGAAAAAGGTAGCTGAAGAGACTGTGGAGGTATTAGTAATGATCTTTCAAAAATCACTAGATTCTGGAATGATTCTGGAGGACTGGAAAATTGCAAATGCCAATCCACTCCTTAAGAAGGGAGGAAGGCAGAGGAAAAGAAATTATAGGCCAGTTAGGCTGACTTCAGTGTTTGGGAAGATGTTGGAGTCCATTATTAAGGGTGAGGTTTCAGGATACTTGGAGGCATATGATAAAATAGGCTAAAGTCAGTATGATTTTCTAAAGAGGAAATCTTGCATGACAAATCTGTTGGAATTCTTTGAAGAAATAACAAGCAAGATAGACAAAGAAGAGTCAGCGCCTGTTTACTTGGATCTTCAGAAGGCCTTTGACAAGGTGCCGCACATAAGACTGCTTAACAAGATAAGAGTCCATGGCATTACAGAAAAGATACTAGCATGAATAGAAGATTGGCTGACTGGCAGGTGGTGAGGAGATGGGATAAAGGGGGCCTTTCCTGGTTGGATGCTGGTGACTAGTGGATTTACACAGAGGCTGTATTGGGATTGTTTCTTTTCACCTTGTACGTCAATAATTCAGATGACAGAATTGATGGGTTTGTTGTCAAGTTTGTGGATGATATGAAGATGGGTGGAGGGGCAAGTAGTGCTGAGGAGGCAGGGAATCTGCAGAAAGACAGAAAACTTAGGAGAATGGTCAAAGAAGTGGCAGATGGAATATTGTGTAAGAAAATGTATGGTTTTGTACCTTGGTAGAAAGAATAACGGTGCAGACTATTTTCTTTACGCGGAGAAAATTCAAAAATTGGAGGTGCAAAAGGACTTGAGAGTCGTTGTGCAGGATTCCCTGCAGGTTAACGTGAAGGCTATGTCAGTGCTAATGAAGGCAAATGCAATGTTAGTGTTCATTTTTGAGAGGACCAGAATATAAAAGTTAGAATATAATGCTGAGCCTTTCTAAAGCATTGTTCAGACTGCACATGGAGTATTGTGAGCAGTTTGGGGCCCCTTATCACAGAAAATACAATGTAAATAAGGTTGAAAAAGTAAAGAGAAAATTTTGAAGGATGTTGCTGGGTCTGGAGGACCTGAGTTATGTGGAAAGATTGAATAGGATAGGACTTTATTCCTTGAACACAAAAGACTGAGAGGAGACTTGATAGAGGTATACATAATTATGAGTGGTATAGATAGAGTAAATGCAAGCAGGCTTATTCTACTGAGGTTGGATGGGTTAAGGGTAAAAGATGAAAACCTTAGAGGGAACATGAGGGGAATCTTTCTCTCAGAAGATTGAGCGAGTTTGGAATGAGCTGCCAGTGCATGTGGTGCATGCAGGCTTGATTTCAACTTTTCAGAGAACTTTGAATAGGTAAGTGGATGGTGGGGATACAATGGGCTATGGTCGATGGGAGTAGGCAGTTCAAATCATTTGGCATGGACTAGGTGGGCCAAAAGGTCTGTTTCTCTACTGTACTTTTCTATGTCTCTATGACTGTATAAAAGATGTACTGGCATTGGAAAGGGTCCAGAGAAGGTTCATGAGAATGATTCCAGAAATGAAAGGGTTAACGTATAAGGAGCATTTGATGCCTTTGGGATTGTACTCATTGCAGTTTAAAAGAATGAGGGAGGGGGATCTCATTGAAACCTTTCGCATATTAAAAGGCCTAGGTGGATTGAATGTGGAGAAGATGCTTCGTATACTGAGGAAGTTTCAGACTGGAGGCCACAGTCTCAGAATAGAGGGACGTCCGTTTATAACAGAGATGAGAAGGAATTTCTTAAGCCAGAGGGTGGTGAATCTGTGGAATTCATTGCCATAGATGGCTGTGGGGGTCAAGATAGCACTAGCAACCAACATGACCTCTAGTGACATCCTGCAGACAGCGCACAAACCACTTCTTCTTCGTCTAAATATGCTTCTTCTCCTGAACCGCGATGGATTGTGGTTTGTAATTTCCGTTCTGCAGATGTATTTTTGGGCTGATTGAGCGATCTGGTGCTTTTGCAATCTCGTGCTGAATCTGGCGAGGTTGACAGCGGAACATGTGACCGTTGCTTCCTCATGGCAGAACACAACTCATGGTTGGCTCTATTACTCACACCAGAGCAAGATTGAAATCGATGAGGATGAGTGCAGGCGGTGAACGGGTCTCGGGCCCCAAGCTGAAAGTTTCAATCACCTCAAGTGGCTCATGGCTATGGGGCTCTTTCGGTGGACTGCGTGATTTATGCTCCATGAGTTTCTGTTTAATCCTTTTTTGCTATTTGCACGATTTAATTGAGGTGCTTCGGCGCGGAGCTGACTTTGCGGCTGAGGCTAGCAGTCATTAACGCAGCACTAAGCTGAACTGTCCCGGAGGCTGGACCATTTTGGGGTTCTGTGGCTTGATGTTTAATATTCGGTGTGTCATTTGCTCACTTTTTGCTGTTTGCATTATTTGTTCTTTTTTCCGCGCATTGGGCGTTTGATGTTTTCTTTAAACATCTTCCATGGTGTTTTCTTTGTTTCATGGTTGCCTGTAGTAGGATGAACCTCAGGGTTGAATACCACATGCATACATTGAGAATAAGTGTACTGTGAAACTTCAAAACTTTGAAACTTCATATTGAAAGCAGAGGTTGATAAGTTCTTGATTGGTTAGGGCATCAAAGATTATGAAGAGAAGGCAGGGTTATTAAATCAACCATGATAGTTGAATGGCCTAATTCTGCTCCTATGTTTTATGGTTTTAAGTTCAAAGGAATAGTGTATCTGCATTGTTCTGTATACTTTTGTTCTCTTTTTTAAAAAGTTACTTACTTACAATGGGATGATTGCAGGGAAGATTTGATGGGCTGTTTCTGGGGAGAGAGACTGTCATAAAGGGAGAGATTGAAAGGTAATTTATTTTATAGAGTTTAAAAGCATGTGAGGAATCAGTATTGGGTTATTATTGTTACATGTGCTAAAATACATTGAAAAGCTTTTGTTTACGTGCCATCCAGACAAATCATTCCAACATAAGAGGTAATGATAAGGAATGCAGAACAAAGTTTTGCAGTTATGAAGAAAGTGCAGGTAGACAAATAGACCAAGGGTCAAAATGTGGTAGAAAAGAAGATCGAGATTGATTTATTAATATATTTAATTGAGATACAACATGGAATATGGCTTTCCAACCTTTTGAGCCACATCGCCCAGCAATCTCCAATTTAATCCCAGCCTAATCACAGGATAATTTACAATAACCAATCGGCACATTTTTGGACTTCAGGAGGAAACCGGAGCACCTGGAGGAAAACCAATTCGTCATGGGGAGACTGTATAAATTCCTTACAGACAGGTGCACGAATTGAACCTGGGTCGACTGTACTGTAAAGTGTTGTGCTAACTACTACACTACTGTGCTGCCCTAAGATCTATCATTTTAGTGAATGAGAGGTCTGTTCAAGAGTCTGATAAAAGTGGGGTAGAAACTGTCCTTGAGTCTGGTGGAACAGACTACTGCATTGAAGCATTGACAGGTACCAAGTTCTTGCAGGTTAGATGTAGGCTACTAGATATTTCCCCAAGTAAGAAGCACGGAACTAGGGATCACAGTCTCAAAATTAGATGCAGACTATTTAGGACCAAAGCAAGGAGGAATTTCTTCTCTCAGAGGATGGAAAACCTTTTCAATTCTTGAACCCTGTATGACATGATGGTTCACTCAAAACTGAGAGTGAAGCATATCTGGATTTAAAACAAATTAAGCAATGTGGTGCTGAGGTTGAAGATCTTTCGGCATCTTACTCATGGTGGAACAGGTTCCAGGGGTTTAACGGCATAGTGCTTCTCCATTTCTTATGCTTTTTTGTCTTTATGACTCCATGTAGCATCAAGCTACTGATCTCTCTCTCTCTCTGCAAGGTGTCATTGCTTTGTGTTGACAGTCAACTGGCCAGGGTAGGAAACTACTGCCCACGCGGAGGTGATGTGATCAGTAGTCAGCCCACAGCTCTGTAGGTCTAACTCTCCATGGCTATCTGCAAACCTCTCCATTGAGACTCAGCAAGAGTCAGAAGTAACCGGATGCATTGAGCCTCATTACTTTGGTCAGCTTAACGTACACTGGGAGCACAGCCTTTGTCCTGATCTGAAGTTGGAGCTGTGGCTGCAGCTAATATGAGACTTCTAAGCACACTCTTCCTTGCTGAGGTTCAGCTAGGAGGATTTCTCCAAACAGTTCATGAAGCTATTGTATCCTTCTGAGAGCCATGTCTGCTGCCCTCTTTTTCTCTTTCAACTGCTTGTCCTTCTCTTGGTGTCTCTGGAATTGTTCCCAAATATTCTAAGGGAGCGCTTACTAATGTAATCCTCTCAGAAGATGTTTTGTGTAGAAGCTCAAACTCAGGAGAAAATTCCTTTGGTAGTTATCAAACTTGCAGATCCTTAGAATGAACCATGGAAATAGCTAAAGGAAATCAACCTGTAATTAACTTTCAAGAAGTCGGTGATCTTGGATTGGACCAATATAGGCTACTGCAAAATAACAAGAATTAATTGCGTAGGGCATGGAGCCTCTTATAGACAGGAGCAGCACCATTCAAATCCCACAATGTTTTTGGTGTCATAATCTCCCTGGTGCGCATACTTCCAGTAGACATTCACTGCTTGCATGGCAACGTTCTCCAGCAGGAATCTGGTCTGATTCACCCTCAAATGTGTATACGTGGCTCAGATGTCATTTTGAAACTTTGTGGCTACTCATGTCAACCAGAAAGTGAAGGTCAACAATCCCAATTTCCCTACCTAGTGTCTCTAACGTTCGAAGTACAAGGACAGAAATGTTCCACTTCAAATTTCTAACAATGCCTTATGCATGTGAGAAAGTGCATTTCTCCCCTCCGCTGTTGTTGATTAACTTTAAACTTCAGCACACAAACATCATCCCTGAAAAGACATGTCTTGGCTTCTCATTCCATTTCCTTTATTCATTGTGTCTCCCTCTATACTTTCAGAGTGCCTTTGTTCTGATTAATTTCACATATGCACCCCCTGTCACTCCCCTCAAACTGAAGCCAGTAATTGTTTGTGTGATTTAGCAGAGAGCACAGCTATTGTCACTTAGATGTGGTGTAAGCTGGATAACAATAAGCATTGTGAAAAGGCGCTAAAATTGCTTTGTCTGAGGTTGGCTTAATATTGTTCCAGCATTGTACAGCTTTCAGCTCCATTAAGTTTCTGCGTTATTAAGATGGGTAAAACATGACTCTCCAAGTTTTTGATTCACTGTTGCAACATTTGGAAACAAATCCAAAAAGAGTATATTGGCAGAAATAATTAGTTTTAGTTTGTTTGCCCGTTCGGTAAATAAGTTAGCATTGTCTCCTAAACCCAGTGTTTGAAAGCCATTGTTTGCTCCTGTTTTATGCTCTCTCATAGTTGCAGCATAACACTGCTTATGCTGAGAGAATATACAAATATGAAGCAAATAAACGCCACTCCAAGTTCTTGTTGCTCTCCCTTCAAGAGCAGAGCATATGGCACTGAGGAGCAAAGATCAATTATTTTCCATGATAAGTAAGAGGATTTTAGCGGTCCAATGTAGGTCCAGATCAGCTAGATTCTTCCAAGTGAAGAACATTTGGAACCTGTTCATCAACAGATGAGATGGACTGCTGTTGAATCATCACCCAGAGGACCCATCATGTTGCTGAAATGTCACAGAGCTTATTGGAAGGAAACATGTGTTGGGACTGTTGGTAAACTCTAAAGTCAATAATGTCCACATAACACCAGGAACTTCAAACATGGGTGGGTGCGTAACTGCACTATAGTAAACATCCTATCCAAGTATATCACAGCTTGGTAGGGCAGCTGCACTGCTCATTATCACAAGAAATTGCAGAGAGTTAGAGTCATAAAGTATTACAGCACAGAAACATGTCCTTCAGCCCATCTAGTCCATGCTGAACTATTACTCCGCCAAGTCTTATTGACCTGCACTTGGATCAAAGCCCTCCCAAACCCTCCCATCCATGTGCCTATCCAAATTTTTCCTGAACCTGCATCCACTACTTCTCCTGACAGCTCATTCCACAACACTCACCACCCTCTGTGAAGAAGATCCCCTCATGTTCCCCTTAAAGATTTTACCTTTCACCCTTAACCCATGACCTCCAGTTCTAGTCTCACCTAGCCTCAGTGGAAAAAGCCTGCTTGCATTTACCCTATTCCCCTCATAATAAAGTTGTGGACACAACTCAGTCCAACCAGCATTTGACCGACTTTGCTTGGTCAACTCAGCCTCCCCTCCATGGATGCTGTCTGCACTTCCTCAAAAAAGTAGTTTGCATAATCAAAGATCGCACATACTCCAGATATTCGGTGGGAGGAGAGAGAGCAGCATGCCGCACATGCGCAGACCTCCGGTGAAAAATGATATCATATCCGTTAAATAGGGACCGTGGACAATTATGATTTGATGGAGATAGACATGTAAGCACAGAGGAACATCTGGAGAAATTTCTGAAACGCCAGTTCGCTGCTGTTGTTACTGCGCGGTCGGGAATCTTCCAGAGGGAAGGCCTCAAAATCCTCGGCTTTGCCTGCTGTTGGCGACTGAGATTGAGGTCAAATCGTTGGAACAGAGATGGTGCTCAGTACTCGGTGTCGGAGAGCTGATCGGAGGCTCGAAGTTTTCGGATGACTCAGAGTCGGACCATGGTCGGGTATGGCAGGGAGAGTTTTTCTTCCTTCTCCCATCTGCGTGAGATGTGGGACATTTGAGAGACTTTGAAGTTTTTACTGTGCTCATAGACTTCTTCATCAAGTTATGGTATTGTTGCACTGTTGTAACTATATGTTATAATTATGTGGTTTTATTAGTTTTTACAGTCTTGGTCTGTCTTGTGTTTTGTGATATCACACCGGAGGAAATATTGTATCATTTCTTAATGTACGCATTACTAAATGACAATAAAAGAGGACTGCATGACTTCATAATCTATATTCTGTGTCATCAGACCTTCCATCACACAGAAGATACAAAAGCTTGAAAACACCCACCGTCAAAGTCAAGGACAGCTTCTGGAGAAACAGGAGAATGCAGATGCTGGAAATGTGGAACAACGCACAAAGGATCTGGAGGAACCCTACAGGTCAGGCAGCATCTATGGAGGGTTCCTCCAGATCCTTCGTGCGTTGTTCTACATTTCCAAATGAACACTTCATCTGGACTCAAAAGAAAGAGGGCAGAGAGCCAGGACATTAAGGTAGGTGGAAGGGATGGAACAAGAGCTGGCAGGTGAAAAGTCCACCCAGGGAGCATTAATGGGCAGGGGGGAGGCAGGGTGTGTTGGAATGATGCAAGAAGCTGGCAGGTGATGGGTGCAAGTGACAAATGGATGAAGAAGGAATCTGATAGGAGAGGACAGTGGACCATGGAATAAACTGAAGGAGATGGGGAGGGCAATTAACTGGTGAAATATGTGTCATCAAGAGAGCAATCCTTACAGAGAGTGGAAAGGGGAGGGGATGATATTCATGCCAGTGGGATCCTGTTGAAGTTGCTAGTAGTTACAAAGAATGGTGTTGGATGCATAGGCTGGTGGGTTTGTAGGTGAGGACTAGAGGAACTCCAACATTGTTCAATCTGGGGACAGTAATGGAGTAAAGGTAGATAGATGGGAAATAGAAGAGATGCAGGCAAAGGAGTCCATAGATAGCAGTTGACAGTTTCTATCTCACTGTGATGTAAGAACATTGAATGGACCTTCTTTATGATAAATGTGAACTCTTGACCTTCCAATCTACCTCAGTTAAACCTTTGCACCTTGTTGTCTGACTGCAATGCGCTTTCTCTGTAACCGTGACATCATATTCTGCATTCTCTTATTGTTTTTCCCTTGTACTACCCAATAAACCAAACACCAATGACTAATTATCAATTATTCAGGTCTTACACTATGTCATAACAAATAATGCCCTGCATTGTATACATGTGAACATGCCATTCTATTTATACTCACATGAGTTATTTATGCATTATACTTAAATATGGTACATGACTTTCCCACTTTGAACACTCTTCCCACATACACAGCCATCACTGATGCAGTCTGTTGACAGTTCTGACAGGCTGCATCACTATCTGGTATGGAGAGGCTACTGCACAGGACTGAAAGAAGCTGCAGAATGTTGTAAATCTAGTCAGCTCCATCTTGGACACCATCTACAAAGTACCCAGGACATCTTTAGGAAGAGGTGTCTCAGAGAGACAGTGTCCATTATTAAGGACCTCCAGCACCCAGGGCATGCCCTTTTCTCACTGTTACCATCAGGTAGGAGATACAGAAGCCTGAAGGCACACACTCAGCGATTCAGGAACAGCTTCTCCTCCTTTGCCATCTGATTCCTAAGTTGACTTTGAAGCTTTGAACACTACCTCAATATACAGTATTTCTGTTTTTGCACATTTAAAAAAATCTATTCAATATACATAATTGATTTACTTGTTTATTTATTATTATGTTTTATTTTATTTATTATTTTTTTCTCTCTCTGTTATATTGTATATTGCATTGAACTGCTGATGCTAAGTTAACAAATTTCACGTCACATGCCGGTGATAATAAACCTGATTCTGATTCTGATTTGATTCAACCTCCTCAGCCATGGACTGGCATGATTTCCTTGAAGTGAGGAACGTGCACCTCTAGGCTTGGCTCACTAATGCCCACAGCTCCTCAAGAGAAACTGGCTGAGTATCATCATCAGGATAGATCACTTCACTTTCTTCAGACTTATCATTTGCTGTGATCACCTGATCAACGTGACAGGTCTACTGGCCTGGGTGCGAGGTTGGATCGCTCTGGGCATGGAGCTGACCTGAAGAGCCTGAGAGCAGGTTTGGGCTGGGCGATGAAATCTGGGCCCAGAGCGAGTAGCTGGGCAGCATGGTTTAGGCCTGGTGCCTGGATTCTAGTGCACAGTACGATACGCTAATTAGACAATTTAAATGCTGGCCCTGATTGGAGGCGAGAGCCGATTTCACATGATCTCCACAATCTTCACTCCTCTCTCCAGGGTGCCGGAGCCTTTCGCTGTCCCGCTGTTGGGTCCATTTAAACGTCGGCCCAGATGGACTGAAAGGACAGGGATGAGAGCCTAATTCACTCGTTCTCTGCAATGGTCATCTTCATGGTGCTGAAGCTATGAAGACTGCCCTGGCTGCTGTGTTCCATTCCCACTAATATGATGAACTGATAAATGAGGCTTTGGGCCTACTCCAGGCTTCTCCAGGTTTTGGACCTGAGGACTCATTTATAGTTTGGAATGCTGTTGTTTGCTTCAATTGTTTGCATGATATGTATTTTTTTCTTTCTCTTGTGGATCGAGTGTTGGTCTTTTATTTTCATTTCAATTCTTTTTTTCTTAAATTGGGTTCTTTTGGGTTCTTGCTTTGCGGCTACCTGTGAGCAAACAGATCTCAAGGTTCATTTATTCTTTGATAATCAATGAATCTTGATTCGTTAACTCTGACATCCCTCGTGTGTTTCAGGTGCCTCTTTAACCACAGACTCAGGCTACTTTTTTGAAGTCCCATTGCTGTGCCTCATACTTTTTCACGGGAATTTTGACTTTACCTCTTTGCCTTCCACTGCCTTGAATTATTCTCTTGCACCAATTGCTGCTTCTCTGTTTTGAAGTTAGTCTTCAGTTAGAAACTTGTCTGTGTTTGCCTAAACACTCAGAATATTTTGTCAGATTTCTTTTCAGGATTACAAATTGTTGAATACCATAGTCAATCTGAACGGCTGTTAGTTTGGCTGCCACCTCCATGGAAGTTGTTATCCCACCAGCCAAACTAAATGTGAGTTTTTTCTGTAGGCAGCAGGTTCTTTACTCTCTCAGAGCACATATGGATTTGTCTCCCTGAGCAACATCTAAAATCTTGTTATGATGACTTGACAGGTCTTTGAGCCCAGTAATATAGTCCCTTAGTTTCTGACTGCACTTGCAGGTTTTATAGCCCTGCACCATCTCAAATGACAGAATATCCTCCCAATTAGATTATGAGAACACTCAGTCCTCTTTTATTGTCATTTAGAAATGCATACATGCATTAAGAAATGATACAATGTTCCTCCAGAGTGATACCACAGAAAACAGGACAAACCAAAGACTAACACTGACAGAACCACATAATTATAACATATAGTTACGGCAGTGCAAAGCAATACCATAATTTGATAAAGAACAGATCATGGGCACGGTAAAAAAAAAGTCTCAAGTCTCGATTGACTCCCGACTCCCTGATAGCAGGCAGCAAAAGGGAGAAACTCCCTGCCATAAACCTTCAAGGCACCGACAACTGCCGATGCCATGGAAGCAGCCGACCACAGCCGACACTGAGTCCGTCCATCTGAAAACTTCGGGCCTCTGACCAGCCCCTCCGATACAGCCTCCCGAGTGCCATCCTCTGCCGAGCACCTTCGACTTAGCCCCGGCCGCTGAAACAAGCAAAGCCAAGGATTCAGGGACTTCTGCTCCGGAGATTCCGGTTACCACACAGTAGCAGCGGCAGCGAAGCGAGCATTTCAGAAGTTTCTCCAGATGTTCTTCCATACTCTCACATCTGTGTTCATCAAATCAAAATTGTACACGGTCCCTTACTTAACAAATTACAAATATCATTCACGGGAGAGGCCGTGCGCGCTGCGTCGTGCTGCCATCTTCTCCTCCTCCTCCTTTACTGAACTATCTCTGCAAACAGGGCTACTAAATTGTGTGCATGTAATGCTCTTCAAAGATAACTTCTGTGAGTAAACTTTCTTGCTTCCATTCCCTCATGGAGAATGTCTGTGCCCTCTCTTCCACCTCAGCAATACTGTTGGCCACTTGAATCATTTGCATTCTCTCCATGTAGAATGGGAAACAGCTTCATCTCTTTGAATAGCCAGACAACCCCTGAAGCCTACTTGTAACTGAACTGCCACTTTCCTCCCCCTCCCAAAGTAGTGCCACGGTACTTAAGTCACAATTTGCTTTGCATCTGGCATGTCCATCAGCACTGCAGTATAACACTGCCTCTCGATATATATTCATTACTTTAAAATGGTTTGGTGCAGCTTTACGAGGGATTGCTGTTGCCAGCAGATCCTGTCTTCCCATCTCTGCACTGACCCATTGTCACTTATCATCTTAGAGATGAATTCAGCAAGATTTACACGGGGAAGTGGAGTACATTTATCATGCTCTAAAGTGTCGGCATTGTTAGGGCATATTTTGGAGTTAGAGCATATAGCAAGTATTAAGTTCAACAAGTTCAACAACAGCCATTCTTCAGATTTGAATGTGGATTGCAGATGAAATTTAAAACCCAATTCAGAACAATGGGTTCCCTGGGGCTACTGGTTGGGTCAATCGCAAACAAAGAAACACTCCATTTAGACCTCAGAGGCCTGCATATGCATGAATGTGCCCTAGAGCCGGTGGGAATTAACATTCATTTTGGGTGTCTGGAGTGTGGGTGCAAAGAAGGAGGTGTTTGGCAACTATATGTATTTCAAAGGAAGCAATGTAGATACATTATAATGATAGAATTGCCCTACCTTTGATCTTTAGCATATAAAAGTGTCATGTAATATTGGGTTGAGCAGGATTCTTTCTTCCAAGAGTGTGATGCCTAGTGATCGTTTTTGCTAAATGAAACACTTCCACATCCACTAGCTTCTGTGTCTGTCCAGTGGCTTTGTTTACAGTTACAACAGGCATGATGTCATTATGGCTGGTTCAGTTGGTCAATGGTGTATTCAGAATGTCAAGGCTGGGACAACTAGTCAATGGTAATGTCATTTACATTCAAAGGAAGATACAGTAGATGCATATTGGAGGTGATTGTAAATTGTCACTTACTGGCCCATATTTGATTCTTGCTGTAAAGATCCTGAAGATTAAGATGCCTGGGATCCATGGCTGTTTGGATTCAGAACTGGCTTGCCCATTGACGTCAGAGGGTAGTCGTCAAAAGGGACTTATTGAGCTGGAAGTCTGTCATTAGTGGTGTTCCGCAGGGTAAGATCCTAAACAATGTTGATGAACATACTAATCTTGTGGTCAAGTTCAGAGTTCCCTGAAAATGGCTATATAGATTGACAGGGTGATTATAAACCACAGAGCATACTTGTCTTCATTAGTCAAGGGATTGATTTCAAATGTCTGGAAGTTATGTTGCAGCTTTATTAAACTCTAATCAGGCCACATCTAGAGTATGGCCAAAATTTCTGGTTGCCCCATTATAGGAAGGATGTCGAGGCTTTGAAGAGGGTACAGAAGAGATTTACCAGGATGCTACCTGGAATAGATGGCATGTGCTATAATGAGAGGTTGGAAAAACTTGGGCTGTTTTATCAGGAGCAGTGAAGGCGGAGGGGAGATCTGATAGAGGTTTATAAGATTATGAGAAACATTGCTAGAGTAGACAGGCAATATCTTTTTCCTAAGATTGGAAGTTCCAATACAAGAGGACATTTATTTAAGGTGAGAGAGGGTAATTTCAAAGAAGGTGTTAGGGGCAAGTTTTTTACAGGGAGAGTGGTGGGTGAATTCGATGAGCTTCCTGTGGTGGTGGTAGAGGCAGAAACATTAGGGACTTATAATAGATGTTTAGATAGCATTAAGAATGTGAGGAAAAGGGAAGGATATGGACATTTTTACACCAAAGGGATTAGTTTAGTTAGTCATTTGATTACTAATTTAATTTGTTCAGCACAACATTGTGGGCTGACGGGTTTGTTCTTGTGCTGTACTCTTCTATGTTTTATGTTCTATTGTGTAGTCTGGTAAGTTTGGGCATTTGACCTCACAATTTATTTTGTCAAGGCTTGAAACTTATTGTCTCCCTGGACTGCACTTTCTCTGTAACTGTAACACTTTATTCTACCTTTTGTTATTGCTTTTTCCCTTGTACTAACTTGAAATGATCTGTTTGGCTGGCATACAAAGCAAAGTTTTTCATTGTGACAATAATAAATGTACTTACACTGTTCTGAGGAATAGCTGTAATGATGCTCTTGAGCTGGGATGACTGAATGTTTAACATCCACAGCTATCTCTCTGATTCCAACAATTGGAGAACTTTCTTCTTGATCCACATTGACTTTACTCATCATTGTCCCACTCAGTCAAATACTGTCTTGATTTCAAGGGCAGTGGCTCTCACCCCTGGAATTCCACTTTTTGGTCCATGTTTGGACCAAGGCTGCGAGGAGGCCCAAAGCATAGTGGTCTTGCTGAAATCCAATATTGGGTGTCATCAGTCAGTTATTGGTGGGTAAGTGCAGATTCATCAGGGCCTGTTGATTACTTCTCCCATCACTTTACTGATGATTACGATCAGACTGATTGAACAATAATTCGCCAGACTGGATTTGTCTTGCAATTTTGTAAGCTGAACATACCTGGACAATGTCCATATCATCAGGTAGATGCCAGTGTTGTAACTACACAGACACAGCTTGTAAATTGGTAAATTGGCTTGTTATTGTCATATGTACTGCTATACATTAAAGACCTTTAGATTGTGTAAGGGTATGCAAAACAAAAGTCTTTCGTATACAAGTGCAAGTAATTCTGAGACATAGGTCCTTAGTAGTACTCAGGATATTGACTGGTCTTGCTGCATCCTTTACTCTCGTTCATATTCTTTTCTTATCTTATGGAGTGAACAAGTTGGTAGAATTCTGGTTTCTGTGATGGTGGGAATCTCAGGGGGAAGTTAAGGTGGATCATCTATTTGGGACTTCCAGCTGTGAATCTTATTGTCTGTCTGTACTGAACTCTCTCTGCAACTATAAAACTTCATTCTGCATTCTTTTATTGCTTTTTGTTTGTACCACCTCAATGTTCACATTATCTCTAACACTCAATGCTGAACGCTGCCATCCAATCATGATTATATCTAAAGCTGGCTGCAAAATGGTGGATGAATATCAAAATACTGGAAATCTAAAATAAGAGCAAAATATGTTGGAGACACTCAGCAGGTCAGGCAGCATCTGTGAAATGTGAAACAGGGTTAATGTGTAATGTCAATGACCCTTTGTTAGAAATGGAGAGAAGAATTGTCACCAGAGTTCAGACTAATATTTATATTTCAGGCATCACTGAATGGTCATTATTGTTGTTGAAAGATTGTTGTGTGAAAATTAGCTACCTTATTTTCATACAGTGCCTGGGATTCAGACACTGTAATGAAAAAGAGAGGGGTCTTTTGTTCCAGGAGATAGTGACACCCATTAGAGTAAATATTGCAGAATTGCTCAGTCAAGAGGGGCAGGAGGGTATGAATATGTGAGGCTGTAGGAGATTTCAGAAGTGAGTTCAGGGGAAGCTCACCCCTCGCCTTTGTCCAACAAGAATGAGGTTCCTGTAAAGAATATGCGGTTTATGAACAACCTCGTGACAGGAAATTTGTACCAAGTGGCATTAAGATGGGGATTGCAAAAGAATGGAGAAATGACTGGGACTCTACAAGCAAGAGTATGGATACGTTTGTTGTAGAGAAGAGAAAGGTCTAAATTCTGGATGCATGTCAGGTGCCAGAGTTAAGGATATCTCATTGGTGCTGGACATGAATATGGACTCAGGGAAGAAAAGTTAGATACAAAAAGCCTAATAGCAGCTAATACACACAGATTGGACAACAAAGAAATTCTGATGATGAAACAGGTGCAGCAAAGGATCAAGGTTTACTGTCTGAGCCAACATCAAGGAAGCTAGATGTGTTGAAAGATTGGTGAAATTGGCCTCAATTTATGGGGCACCATCAAACATACTGGAATAGAAAAAAACTCTTCCATTTGGATGGGTTTCATTTGAATCAAATGGGATCAGAGTCCATGCTCAACTCAAATTGAAAGACATTTATTGTCATATGCACAAGTATAGGTTTGCATTGTGCGATGAAAACTTTGTAGCAGCATCATAGGCCCATAACATCAGATAAGCAGCACTCACAAGAAAAAAACATAAATTAAGTATGAATTAAACGCCTTTTTTACAAGAAAGAGCGCAATTAAAACAGGGAAGAAATGAATGAAGTCCATTGTAATGCAAAGTGATGAAAGTAGTCACAGTGTCGGATTGAACTAGGAGTACGGATGGTTATTTCAGATAGAGTGCGGAGGTAAGGGGAAAGTTAAAATGCAGTAGAGAAGGAACAATGTGACAGCACAAGAAAGCAAAGTGGCCAATTACTTTCTTACTTACAGCTCATTATGCCACTGGCGTGTAGGATAGCAAGGAAGGTCCTCCATCTCTGACAGTGGTCAGGTCATCCTTCATCGTGTCAGAAGCTTCCTCTCAGTTTTCACTACTGCCGGTCATGCATGTCGTCAGGAATACCGTCACACACAGATGTAGAAGGGTTCTTCATTGCTGTGTCCATAACATTTTTGTTTTACCAGTCATAGTTGTTAGCCTTGAGCTGAACTCCCAAACCTGGAGGACTAATGAACCACTCTTGGTCTATCCTCTACACTTTGACCTGTTTGGCCAGGGTGGCCCCACCAAGAGCCAAAGCATAAAGCCCTGAATCCAGCCAACATAGCTCTCCAGGTCATTGAGGCACACAAGCCTCCAAACCTAATGACTAGGTTATGGTCTTCTTGGAGGAACGTGAGCAATGATAGCCAAAAATTGTCCAGTTAGAGTGAGAGCATGGAAAAATGGTGAAAGTGAAAAGAAGCTCTTTATATGAATGCACGCAGCGTTTGTCATGCATAGTAAACTAATGGTGTATATAGAAATGAAAAAGTTAAAATGTAATACACATTGGAGAGGTGTAGTTGCAAAGTCAACAAGGCTGGAAATTAAATATAATGGAATACTTCTCTTTCCGAGATTGGAACCAGAAGAGCTGATTATAAGGAATGGGGTGAAGTCTGTTCAGAGAAAGGGTTACAGCTCAGAAAACCAACTACATTCAGTTGGATAGAACTAAGAAACAGCAAGAGGCAGAAAATTGACAATATGTCCCCAAAGAGTAGTGGTAATGTAGTGTTCTGTATAAATTGAGGAATTAGAGGCATATGCATTAACCTTGGGGGATTTTAATCTACATATAATCCAAATTAGCAGTAATGACCTGGTGGATGAATTCATGAAGGGTATAAGAGGTAGTTTTCAAGATCAGTATTATAAGGAACAATCTATTTTAGATCTAGCATTGTGCAAAGAGAAATTGGTTAATTAAAATTTGTTAGTTTAAGGCCCCTTTAGGGAACAATGATCAATGCTGAAAACTTTACTGAAAGTGTGGTAGTTCATACAGAAACCAGGATTTTAAATCTAAGCAAAGCAAATTACAACGGTATGAGGGAGTGAGATTGGGAAGCATAATAGTAAAATAAAAATGGCTAACAGATAAAGATTTAATATGTAGTTTGGAGCAAATATATATGACTAAAAGATACAAATGACCCAAACACAGCTAACAAGAGCTATACAGCTAAGAAATTGTGATTATAGGGATCATTAACTGGTCCCAGAGCTGGTTGGCCTAACTGTTCATTGTTGATTGTGATTCCAATGTTCACTACAAAACAGGGGAAATTATGTGCTAAAGCAAACTCCCACTTCACAGGCTTGGCAAAATCACCACAACAGTGTAGAATATCACATTGAATTTCGAAGAAATAGCAGCCAATATCTGTGCCACTAGTCCAAACTCACATGAAAGAAACAGGTGGTGGGGGGCGGTGGTGTGGGTGTGTGGGGAGAGCGGATCCAATGCAGCGAACAGAGATCTCAACATTGATGCCAAAATGAAGTCTTTTCCTTCCATCTGCTGTGAGTCAGTAGAAACCCTTTACTGGAAACTGCATATGCAATGAATGACATGCCAGACTGCTCAGGAAGCAGACTATGTCGATGAACCAAGGTACTCTGTTAACCCTAATTCCCAAATCATCCCATCAGACTGATCATTAAGATGTGGTGTTGGAATCAACTCCTTTCTCCTCCTGGCATCTCAGCAGGTCAAAAGACCGAAGGCCAAGTCTGAGGCTTTTCATTTCATATGAGAGAGCCCATTTTTAAAGATATCAGATCATCTTGGGAATAGTGTGGAACTGGCTGATAGATAATCCTTTTTAATACAACTGACTAATACCCTTCAGGGTCTCAATCTGAAATATTGACCATTGCTGTGCCTCCACAGATGCTGCCTGGCCTGCTGAAGTTCTTCCAGCAGTTTGGCTTTTGATCCAGGTTATAGTATCTGCTGTCTCTCATGTCTCCAATTATCTCTCTTAATAGTAGAGAAATGAATGTCACAGGTGTGGAATAGACTGCAAATTGGCCAATGCCAATTGAATAAGATCAATCTGTGTTTTTCCTACAAGAAGCCAAATATGGACTTTGAAGGAAATTGTGCTGTTTTTCCTTATTGGTCATGCTTATCTCTACAAGATTATTACACTACCATCAGGGTAACAAACTAATTCATCACTATCCATGCCATTTCTGCCTTTGGCCTCTAGAGAGCTCTAATGTGCTTTGAGAACCTCTGTCCCTTTATTGTGAACTGTAGTCAGCAGATGTCAGAGAATGAGCTGAAGTTCAAGGAGGAGTGAGTATAAACGTACATAAGTAGATCTTAAGGATTTCACAACTTTATAACTTACTTAACATTCTTTTGCTCTTAGCTTGTGAATCACATATACAACTAGTGTTCACAATCCAGCCTGTTGCAGTTGCCCAAGACACTAGGTGCTAACCTGCTCAATCAGTTCCACTTGACCCCATGCACTCCATGTGTGATTTGTGGTGGACAGAGTTAATGACCCATTCAGAATGTCCCCGAAGAGTTTCAACATTGTCACATGTGACTGGGAACATTGCATTGCTTTGTTTGGCATACCCACAGAAAAGGCAATGCTTGCTCATATGTTGAGACCATAACAGAGAAAGCATAGAGGAAAAGAGAATTTTTAAAATCAAGAATGCTGATGCTATAGCAATACTACACCACTGTCTCCTATGTGAATGAACTTTTGAGCTCGGTTTGGTCTAATCAGGAATCTCTGTATGCACCACAAAAGTCTAGAGTAAATATCACAGTCTTACTTGAGAATGAGTGACAAACAACTATTCAATGGGCACACAACTACACTGTTCTCTCTCAACCTCCAGACCTCCTGCCCTCTATTCCAACTTTCATTCCTCTAGTACAAATCCAGCTACCCAACACAGCAACCTTCCGCCTCCCCTGCCAGCATGAAGATTCATCCATTAGCAGCTGCTAGAACTTTAGCTCAACAAATATCCAGCCTATGCAGGCAACTAGTAGCAAAAAAGAAATGAATGCCAGTTTTGCTGAGTGCACTGGGTGGAAAAGCATGCAGTTTGCTTAGAAGTTTGACTTTTCCAAGCAAACCAGCTGAAATGAGCTTTGTTGATATGATGAAAGTAATATAGGAACATTTAGAACCATAAGTACTGTTGAATACAGAATGCTTTAGGTTTCATAAGTGGAAACAAAAGGGAGCGGAGTCCATTTCTGCTCAGGTGGTTGTACCGAAGAAATTCTCTGAGCATTGTTAGTTCAGTGATGGGCTTAATGGTTCATTGAGAGATTATTTACTTCGTGGAATCTTACAAGAAAACATTCAAAAATGGATCCTACTGAAACAAAATTCACATTTAAAAGACCAGTTGAAATCACTATATCAATGGAAACAGCAGTCAAACGTACAATTAAGTTGCAGTCAGGAATGAAAATGAGCATGAACAAAATTGTGATGTCTAAACAGAAACCTGCCTGGCTGAACAAATTATGGCACTGTTGTGGCAGGGATACACTAGACCAATATAGGTTTAAAGGTAAAAGTTGCAGAAAATGCAACAAAGTAGGACACATACAGTATAATGAGCATGTTAGGCAGACAAATATAAATGGACTGAACAGGGAAAAGAAAAAAGAGAAAAAGTTTAGTTGTAAACAACAGGAATTCTGCAGATGCTGGAAATTCAAGCAACATACATCAAAGTTGCTGGTGAACGCAGCAGGCCAAGCAGCATCTATAGGAAGAGGTGCAGTCGACGTTTCAGGCCGAGACCCTTCGTCAGGACTAACTGAAGGAAGAGTGAGTAAGGGATTTGAAAGTTGGAGGGGGAGGGGGAGATCCAAAATGATAGGAGAAGACAGGAGGGGGAGGGATAGAGCCGAGAGCTGGACAGGTGATAGGCAAAAGGGGATATGAGAGGATCATGGGACAGGAGGTCCGGGAAGAAAGACAAGGGGGGGGGGTAACCCAGAGGATGGGCAAGAGGTATATTCAGAGGGACAGAGGGAGAAAAAGGAGAGTGAGAGAAAGAATGTGTGCATAAAAATGAGTAACAGATGGGGTACGAAGGGGAGGTGGGGCCTTAGCGGAAGTTAGAGAAGTCGATGTTCATGCCATCAGGTTGGAGGCTACCCAGACGGAATATAAGGTGTTGTTCCTCCAACCTGAGTGTGGCTTCATCTTTACAGTAGAGGAGGCCGTGGATAGACATGTCAGAATGGGAATGGGATGTGGAATTAAAATGTGTGGCCACTGGGAGATCCTGCTTTCTCTGGCGGACAGAGCGTAGATGTTCAGCAAAGCGGTCTCCCAGTCTGCGTCGGGTCTCACCAATATATAAAGGAATGCTAAATTAATTAAAATGGAATTGGAAACTGGCTTGGCAGTTTCAGTCATTTCACAAAATTAGTTTGAAAGGTATTTCAAAGGTACTGAATTGAAGCCACCAGGTGTCCAGCTAAAATCATACTGAAGGAAAGATAACTCCTGTGGGAATGACAGTTGCAACAGTGAAATACAAGAACTAACAAGCCACATTGGGCCACATGTAGTATAAACAGGAGTACCAGCATTGTTGGGTCATAATTTTTGAGTTATCTACAACTTGATTGGAAGATCCATCAACCATTTGCATGCCAAATCCACTGCAAGAGAGTCAACTGGAAGGTACTGGATGATGTCACAGCAGTGTTCAGGTATGGCAATTGAAAACTTAAGTATATCAAGGGTAAAATAATGTTAAATGAAAATGCCACACCCAAGTTTACAAAGCTGTTCTGGTTCCTTATGCCATCTGTGACAAAGTAGCCAGTGACGTAGATTGAATGGAGGCTGGAGGAATCCTTTCCAAGGTTGAGTGGAGTCCATGGGCAATGTCAGCGATCCCATGAACCAAGAAGAATAGGTTTCTCAACATCTGTGGAGATTTTAAGGTTACCATCAACCCAGTACTGAAAGTTGATCAATACCCTCTGCCCAGGATGGAGCATAACTTTGCAAATCTTTCTGGAGGAAAACACTTCAGCAAAGTGGACTTAGCTTAGGCTTACCTACAGATGGAAATGGAAGAAGAGTCCAAAGTGTTTCTCACCATAAGTACTCACAAATGGATTTAATGCTATAATAGGTTTACATCTGGAGCAGTATCTGCACCTGCACTCTTGCAGCAAGCTATGGACCAGGTGCTGCAAGGATGCCCAGGCACTCAGTGTTACCTGGATGACATCATTGTTACCAGAATGATGACAAGCAACACTTCCAAAGTCTCAGGAAAGTGTTAAAAAGATTTAAAAAAAGAAGAACGGGCACACAGCACGGTGCAACAAGTCTGAATTCTTTAAACTCAGCATGCCTTATGAGAATAGGTTGAGTGAACTTGGCCTTTTCTCCTTGGAGCGACGGAGGATGAGAGGTGACCTGATAGAGGTGTTCAAGATGATGAGAGGCATTGATCATGTGAATAATCAGAGGCTTTTCCCCAGGGCTGAAATGGTTAGCGTGAGAGGGCATAGTTTTAAGGTGCTTGGAAGTAGATACAGAGGAGATGTCAGGGGTAAGTTTTTTATGCAGAGAGTGGTGAGTGCGTGGAATGGGCTGCCGGTGGTGGCGGAAACAATAGGGTCTTTTAAGAGACTCCTGCATGGCTACATGGAGATTAGAAAAATAGAGGGTTATGGGTAAAGCCTAGGTAGTTCTAAGGTAGAGACATGTTTGGCACAGCTTTGTGTGCCGAAGGGCCTGTATTGTGTTGTAGGTTTTCTATGTTTCTGCGTTTCTATGTTTTTAATCATCTTTTACTTTGGTTACAACTTTGATGTACAAGGATTACCCAAATGTACTGAAGCAATGATGGATGCCCCAAGGTCAGAGGAAGTGTCATAGTTGTGGTCCTTTTGTAGCATTTGTCAATTACTATACCAGATTCCTGCCAAATCTGGCAACCATTCTGCACCATTTGAACACATTAGTACAGATCAGGAAGTAAAGGCAATGGACAACGCAGTGTGAGGTTGCTTTCCAAAAGGTAAAGGAAATGGTGACATTAGATCACCTTGTCCGGTGAAGCTTATCTGCATTGCCTCTTTGTATAGTGTACAGTAGTTATGTCACATGTGATGAGTGATGGAAGTGGATATCCCATAGCCTTTGCATCACTTTCCTTTGTCGCTGCAGAGAAAAACTCACACAGATTGACAGAGCGGCCTTGAGCCTTGTTTGTGGTGTAAAATGTTTCAACCAGAGAGTTTACCCTCATTACTGATCATCAACTTAAAGTGCCCATTTTCAATCCACAGAAGTTGTTCTACAAATAGCAGCAGCACAGATGAAGAGATGGGCTCTGTTTCTTGGAGGACACAATTACAACATTAAATTCAAGAGGACAGCTAATCATGGAAATGCTGATGGATTATCCTGTTTACCATTGGAAAAGGAGATAACTGAAAAATTTATGAATTTCTTGACATATTCTCACTAATGCAAATTGAAAGTCTCCCTATTACGGCAGAGATGATTCAAAGAGAAAGCAGAAATGTCCCCACACTGTCTTAGGTCTACATGGTCACTCAAAATGGGTGGAAAGTGCAGCAGAAATCCCAGTTACCCCTATCTTACCAGTGCCAGGATGAACTTGCCCCTGACAGGGGTTGCCTTATATGAGGATTGAGAGTTGTTGTACCATGCAAGCTGAGAGCTAATGTGTTGGAAGAGCTACATGTCAGAATAGTCAAAATGAAAGCATTGGCTGAAAGCTTTATCTGGTGGTCTGAGATAGATCAGCAGATCGAGCAACTTGCCATGCACTGTTCAGACTGGCAACACATCCAGAAGATGCCAAGAGCAACATGGAGAAGAAATAAGAAAGGGGAAGACAGGTATCCAGAGCTGTCAGAACCATTTCCTGCAGTCCCAGTCCAACTCCTACAACCACCATGGAGGTGGCTTCAGAACTCGGGGTTGTTTCACTGCTGTAAGTATCACCTGCCAAGCAGAGTGACACCCTTGTCAAGAAAGGTGTTACCCCACAGGAGTAAGAAATCCTCCACAGTGATTAAATCATTCGACCTGAATGGCTTAAATTATTAGACAGAGTAGATGTGGAAAGGAAGTTTCCCACGGTGTGGGAGTCTAAGACAAAAGGGCACCGTCTCAGGATAGAGGGCGTCCATTTAAAACAGAGGTGTGGAGAAATTTCTTTGGCCAGAGTGTGGTGAACTTGTGGAATTTATTACCACAGGTTGCTGTGGAGGCCAGGTCATTGGGTATATTTAAGGCAGAGCTTGACAGGTTCTTGATTGGACACGGCAGCAAAGGTTACAGGGCCTGGAAGTGGGGCTGAGGAGGGGAAAAAAGGATCAGCCATGATTGAATGGCGGAGCAGACTCGATGGGTCAAGTAGCCTAACTCTGCTCCGTTGTCTTATGGTCTTATAGTCTTATGGCCTAGGATAATTTAAAATTTACTATGCTATGGATGTCTATCTAGCAGTTGTATTATATAGTATACTGCGTAAGATGACCAGAGTGCAACACGTCACATATTTGTGTTAAGATTAATCCTACATTGAGTTGGAGTTTATAGCTAAGCAGGGAGGTGTGTCATGTATTTAATATTTCAGTAATATTTGTGTAATATTGAAAATATATATTGTTTGATTAAGCATTCTTTGTTGCTTACTTAAGTCATTATGGGTTATATGTAAGTTATTATGGGTTATATGTAAAAGTATGTGAATGACATACATCATCACACCACCACGTCATAAGTGCGTGCTTTATTAAAGTAAAAAAGAAACATACAAATTCCCTCCGGCTCCTGTCTTTTTCTTTCAATTGGTTTTATGTTTTGGAGTTACAAAACGGAACAGTGGAGTTATCTAAGACAAGAGGCATAAGTTTAAGGTGAGAGATTTAGAGTGGATCCGAAGGGAAGGTTTTTTTCACACAGAGGGTCACTGGAGTCTGGAATATGCTTGAGGTGGTGGTGGAGGCAGAAACTTTTTTGACATTTAAGAAGCATATAGACAAGTATGTGTATGTATTCACAGCACATGTTGTGATAATAAACCTGATTTTGCGTCTGATTCTGAATTGCTAAGACATAGAAGACCACGGATCTAATACAGGCAATGGGATTAATAGCAATAGGTACAACAGAGAGCGGTGACATGGTGATTCAAAAGAGCCTGTTTTTCTGCTGTACAACTCTATGACTAAAGTTCAGCAAGTGCAGCTCAGATTTCAAACAAACAAACATTGCTATTAGAGTTTGTTTTTCGGAACAGAGCTAACTGGGTTCGGGGCAATTAGGCACTGATTGGATCCCTGATGAAGGTTGCAAAGATTGATGTTATTTTCTGGCAATCACGTGAGCTCAGCAAAAACATCAAACTTCACCACACTTCCAGTATCCTTACCTTGGACCTGTGCTAAACCTTGCTGGCTTTATTCAAAAATGACAATGCCCATACCCAGTTGGAAGACACTTTAAGAGCTCCTGAAACAAACATTTGAATAAATATGATCACAAACTCCCTTCCTGCACCAAGCCACATACTGGATGTTCTTGCATCTCTGACTAGGAGAGAGAATCCTTGTTCTATATACCTGTGGAAACTGATTCAGCATTTCTTTTATCCTTTTATGACAATCCTAAAGGCTGGCAAATGACAGCAGCACGGCAAGAACACTCACCAGCGCCTCAACTTCCTCAGGAAGCGAACTGATGCTCCATTGAAAGCATCCTATCCAGATGCACCATGGCTTAGTAAGTCAACTGCTCTGCTCATGATCACAAATCAGCAGGGAGCTGTAGATGCAGTTCAGCACATCATGGAAACCAGCCTCCTCTCCGTGCATTCTGTCTGCACTTCTTCCTGCCTGATTAAAGCATCCAGCATAATCAAATATCCCATTTACCCTGGATATTCACTCTTCTCTCTCCCACTCCCCAACCCCAATTGCGCAGGAGATACAAAGGCCTGAAAACACGTACCAACGGGCTTAAAAACAACTTCCATCCAACACCACAGATATAAAGCTATTGAATTGTTCGCTAGCATGATAAGATCGGTTCTTGCTTGTGACAATTATAAATGCATTTACCATTTATTGAGCGCATCCCAAGTTAGAGAGCGTGTGTTGCCACAGTCGGTATCTGCATCACCCCAGAGATGTTTGTGTGTTGAAAACTGATTCCATAATTTGAACACATATCCAGTCTGATAATGCTAATGCAATGCTAACAGAATGCTGAACTGTCAAACACGACGCCTCACTGAGATTCTCTGCTCTGTCAGTGGATGTATATAATCACTTTGCAAAGGAACACAGATAGGTTCTCCCTGAGATGCTGGACAAATTTCCACCAAGATATTTTATGGTTACCTTCCTGAGTACTGTTTATTACCTGGACAGTTCACAAATCGTAAACTGATTTGTGAGGCTATCCAGTTGTATACTTAAATAAAATCACAGGCCAACCAAGAGCCTACAGTCAGCTGGAGCAGTTGAACAGCAAGGACTAATGGGAGCACTAAGGGATGCAGAACTCCCTAGGATCATCCTCCCAGGCAGCGACAGCCACCGAAAAGAGGGAATGTAAACATATAGAGATGGATAAATAGATAGATAGATGGGGGGGGGTGGTGGGTGGGAGAGGGAGAGAGAGAGCACGCACCAATTTTAACGAGAGCTTGATGGGCACAGGATGGGGCTCTTTAGTTATGGAGAGCCAATAGTGCTTGCAAGATTGTGCTGTGAATACCAGCCTACTTTTCACTGAAATAAAAGTTCAAATAATTTATTTCTTGGAAAATACAGTGTCTGACTGATGTCTCTGACAGAGTGGTGAGGAGCAGATTGGGAGAGGAGACAGTTGCTTGGAAAGATGCTCTGATGAGGATGGTTGAGGTCAATATGACACTCACATCAACAGACAGCACGAGCCAGACACAGAGCGTGGATGAAGAGCATTACGCAGAAAGTCATCTAGGTCATTGATGACTGCATCGCAAAACCTGGATGGTTGAACAGATTATTCATCAGAGGGGTCCAGGTAAAATGTAGAAACTTTCTGGAGGTGTGTTCTTTGCCAAGGGTCTGTGCCTCCAGCCCCAATGTTCCTGATGTACCCTGAGAGATCAGTCATGACTAATGATACCACCAGAACTGGAGTTCTACAGTCAGTGTCGCTTCTGGGGAACCACGGTATGAACATCTTTACAGCTTAATCCTGGAGAAATACTTCCTGCTAGTTGCAGTTTGTGAAGCACGGAAGATGTTTAAACAGTCTGTAGATAATTCTGAAACCATCCAGTTAATTCAAAAATTCGAAGTTCAAGTAAATTTATTATCAATTTATAGTGACGGTATGTCACTGTATACAACCGTGAGATTAATTTTCTTAGGCATCCTGATGTTATCAGGGAATCCCTTTATGCGGTAATGAATATAAATCCAGTATAATATGCTACTAGTTTAAGTGTTCCTGCTTTTCAGAAATTTGCAGAAATTGATATATTGGCCTTAAACCTTATTGACTGCCTGCACTTAACTTTCTCTGTAATTGTAACATTTCATTTTGCATTCTGTTATTTCTTTTCCCTTTGTACCACCTCAATGCACTAATATAATGAAATGATCCAGATGAATGGTGTACAAGACAAAGTTTTTCACTGTACATGTGACAATAATAAACCAATTTTACATATTTATATGGAAAGTGACATCATTAAGTGGTCAGCTGATTTTGGAAGAAGGTCAACACACTTAACGAACTGTGACTGGAAATGCCTTCAGTTTTGTGATTGGTGGGATTTTGTTCTTGAAGGATTAGTAATGTGATATATGCCTGATTGAGTCAAAATTGGATTCTTAATTTTTTCAGTGCTAAGCAATCCAATTTTTAGACAGAATAGACTGGAGTTTTTTAAAAGGAAGTACAGTTATATGGCCCGGATTTAATGTGCCCAAATGACTTCAAAGAAGCAAGGTCTTAAAGAAGGTAGAATCTACCATTTCCTATCCTCTCTGGGTATGAGAGCATTGCAAGATGACTAATTGGGTACCATTGATTGAAAAGGTAGAAGGGATGTTTCAAATAGCTTCAGACCAGCTAGTCCAACATCTGTATGAAACCGATGGAAACAAATTCTGGGAGACAACAGAAAACATTTGTAGAGGAATAGATTTAATCAAGGACTGTCAGCATAGGCTTGTTAAGAGAAGTTGTATCCAATTAACCTGTTCACCCCTCATTATGTATACAACTCAATTAAATCTTCCCTCAGTCTTTTTTGTTGCTGTCTGGCCAGTATCTCATCATAAGTAATATTTTACAGCTCTAATTACTTCTTTGTAAATCTCTCTGCACTCACTGCAGTGCAACTGTGTCCTTTCCACAGTGTAGTTGAGTAGGACTCTACATAGAATTGTCATCTACCCTCTGTTTTATACAGTTAACTGACGTTTTAGAAGGTGTATCAGGAAAGGCTGATGTGGGTCGTATATTTGATAGTGGACATGGTCTTCAGCAGGGTGCTTGTTATTTCCTAGGAGTAGATTAGTTGAGATGTTAAAAGTCTATGGATCAAGGGAAACTAGAAAGTTGGATTAAAAATTGAATCATTGGAAGTGTATAAAGGGTAATGGTGGATGGGAATTCTAATAACTGGAAGGCACCATCAGTGAGGTACGCCGAATTTGGACTGGGCGTCTTTTTTGTATACATTAAAGACTTGAATTTAAAAGGTTTGCTTTTGATACAAAAATTGGCAAAGTGGTTGATAACGGGGAAACAAGTTCTCGGAGACCTTCAATGGACAGTTAGGTAGGCATATGAAGGTGGCAATGCAATTTATCTGGAGGAGTATGAGACAATGTGTTTGGGAGTTCAAATAAGGCAAGAGAGTTCACAATAAATGATAAGACACTAAGTTGTGTGAAGGAACAGAGATAAAACCAGAAAATGCTGAAATACTCAGCCAGTCAGGCAGTACATTTGGGAAGTGAAGCAGAGATAATGCTTCATCAGAACTGGGAAAGGGATAATACATGATAATGTTTTCTGCTGTAGGGACAGAGATGTCAGAGTGTACTGTATGTCCACAGATTCCTGAATGTCCAGAGTAGATAGATAAAGTGTGAGGATGTATTCAGGATGGATAGCTTTGCTGGCTTAGGAGTGAGCAGGGTGATAATATTTAAACTGTATGGAACAATCATTAAGCCACAGCTCCATGTGGAATCCTACCGATTGCACTGCAGACACAACGTGATAGCTCTGCAGACATTGCAGACTGATTTGCAAATATGTAGTCAGAGCTAGAAACTTTTGCTTAGGATGAGTTACTGACTAAGCTGCAATAATGGGGAATAGGCAGAGACATAATTGATCTGTTATAGATAATGAGAGAATAGGAAGGAATTAATTTTTTTTTGCTGGGATATCAACAACCAGAGGGAATAAAATGTCTTGTAAGTGATGGGAGGATAAAAGGAGATAAAGAATTCATCTACAGCAAAATATTAGTGGGATTTTTGTGCTCATTGGTTAAAAACTTGGTGGTCAGAAATGCTGAACACAATTCAAATGATGAAGTTGGAGTAACCCAAATAGATCAATTTTTTGACTGACACAAGCATAATATAATGAATAGCTTCCTTTCTGTGTTGCTGTTTTCTATGCTTCTACGCAAGTGTCAAGGTAGGGATGTTTGTTGATAACTGCAGTTCCATTCACAGCTTCTGCTTAGCTCCATGTGGTGAGTCCTGAGTATAATTCTCTCTCAGGTTGTGATGTGAGAAGTAAAATTCCTGACCTAAAAGTGGGAGGCATTCATTATCTACAACAAAGGATAGTCTGACCACTTCTCTGTGATATTCAAACCTCCACCATTCTCAGATGCCTTGACATCAATATCATGAAGGTCATCATTAGCCAGAAATTTGATCAGGCAAGAAGCATAAATACTGTGATAAAAAAAAGCGGGTCAAAGAACATAAATGTAAGAATTAGGAGCAGGACTAACCCATAGAGCCATCTCCACCATTCATCAAGACCCTGGCTGATCTTCTACCTCATTTTCATTACCCAGTATGATCCTTGTATCCCTTAGTCACCTTATATCCAGAAATTCATCATTCTCTGTTTTGAACAAACTCAACAGCCAAGTTTCCACAGCAATCCAGGGAAGAGGATCTCAGTTTCTGAATGAAGTAATTTCTCCTCCTGTCAAAGTCCTGATCAGTTATTCCCTGGTTCCCTTTAAATTTACTTTATGTCACGGTCAGGACCGTTGACTCCTTGTTTTCCTTAATTCATTGTCTCCCCGTGTTTCTTGGGCTCTGTAATTAAAGGCACTTGAGTCTCAGCTGGACAAGCAGTATTTAGTGTTGGGCTTACAGCTACTCGGCGCTAGATCGTCATTGGACGTCACCGAAGCAAGTGTGAGCAAGTCACCCTGCCGGAACGAGCCAAGTTACATCCCCGGAGCTACTCAAGTCTTCTCCCCGAAGCGAGTGCCAGTAAGTCGCCCCTCCTCACTGGAGCCAGCCTGTTAAGTTACCTTGCCTGATCGAGCCGCTAAGCTACCTCGCCAGAGCGGGTCCATTAAGTTAACCCGCCGGAGTGAGACTAGAGCCACTGTCTGTAGTTCCTGGGCCACGTCAAGGGGTTGCCACTACTTGGAGCCATTTCGTGTCAAGGTCTTAACTGTCTACCGTCTCTTCATGTCCTCATCTCCACTGAGTAGGTCCGGCTGTTTTGTTGCTACTCTGAGTTAGGAACTGTCTCCTCGTGTCCTTGTCTCCGCTGGGTAGATCCAGACATTTGCCGTTACCTTAAGTGGGGAATTGTCTCTTCGTGTTCTCGTCTGCACTGAGTAGGTCCGGCCGTGCACCACGACTCTGAGTTGGGAAATCCTGTCTCTCAGTGTTCTGAGTCCTGTGGCTAAAAGAAGAGTACCGGCTCCATGTCCTGTGTCCAAGCAGAGTCCCGGCTCAGTGTTCCGTGTCCTGAGTCTAAAGAAGAGACCCGACTCTGTGCCCTGTATCCAAGGAGGAGCCCTGGCTCAGTGTTCTGTGTCTTGTGTCTAAGAAGAGTCCCGGCTCCATGTCCTGTACGCAAGGAGGAGCCCTGGCTCAGTGTTCCATGTCCTGTGTCCAAAGAAGAGTCCCGGCTCAGTGTTCTGTGCCCTGTGTCTAAGAAAGGTCCAGGCTTTGATGTTTCAAGTCCAGGTTTCGGATGTTCCAAGTTCCAAGTCTAGGCTCTGGTGTTCCAAGTTCCAAGTCCAGGCTCTGGCGTTCCGAGTTCCAAGTGCGGGTCCCGAGTTCCAAGTTCCGAATTCCATGTCCGGGTCCCGAGTTCCATGTTCCAAGTTCCAAGTCCTAGTCCGAGCCTAGCCACGTTTATTCCCGCTTCTGTTTTGCTCACTCCTTGATCTCCCTCTGAACTATCCTTGCTTCCCTGCTTTCCTAGTAACGATTAATAAACTCTATTCTTGTTAACACTACAAAACGTGTTTGTGTCTTGCATTTGGGTCCACCCGTGCTCCGCACTTGTGACACCTCCCCTCAATCCTATCTGGCCTATCCCTTATTCTGAGTCTGTGCCCGCTGGTCCCAGACTCTTCAGTCAGGAGAAGCATTCTCGCTGCATACAACCTGTTATAGAACCATAGAATACCACAGCACAAAAATAGCTCCTTCAGTCCATCTAGTCAGTGCCAACCTGGTATTCTGCCAAAAGTGAATTGTCGACTTAGTGAAGCAGCAGTACATGCAGACAGGTTAGCAACCCCTCAATCAATGCATCAGACTAAAGATCGAGAGAACTGCTCATTCAGTAATGAACACTGGTGGACTATTATTCAACTAATACAGTATGCATATGCCTCATTATAGAAAGGATATATAAGTTTTAGAGGGGGTGCTGAGGAGATTTATTTGGCTGCTGCCCAGAGAACATATGTCTTATGAGAAAAGATTGAGCGAACTAGGGCATTCCTCTTCGGAGAGAAGGAGGATGAGAGGTGACTTGGTGATAGAAGCATAGCTAGAGTCACACAGAAAATGCTGTGTATGTGCTTGGCTGAGGGGCCAATAGCATGAAGCTATCACCTGCAGTATTTTGACTGAATGCCTTCAAGTCAGAATTCTGCCTTAACGCAGTGATACCCTAGCACCAGAGATCACTGGTCGGCCTGGGGTAAATGGCTACTAGATGCAGCCAGCAAGAAGTGCTGTTGCTACTGGGCTGGAATGCGGATGGATGGGGTGCCACCTCTAAACCTGGTGGAAATGGCTTGTACAAGGGAGCATAACTTTAAGAGGTTTGGAGGAAAGAATAACGGGGGATGTCAGAGGTAGGTTTTTTCACACCGAGAGTGATTGGTGTGTGAAACATGCTGCCATGGGCGGTTGTAGAGGCAGATATATTAGGGACATTTAGGAGACTGTCCGGGTCACAGATGAAAGAAAAATGGATTGGGAGGGAAGGATTAGATTGATTTTGGAATAGGTTAACGGGCTATCATGACGTCATGGACTGATGGGTTTGTCCTGTGCTGTACTGTTCGATGTTCTAAAAGGAAGACTGGGACTGAAGAATTGTCCCACAATGAATGATGGTAGATTGCAGCAGTTTAGTAGAAACAATAAAGCTGGAGCATTAACATACATCTTTTACTCAGATAACTGAATTATGGTCATTCAGTAATTCCTGAAGTCTCCATTCTTGCTGTTTAAAATACATACTGTATAGACGGGAAAATTAGTAATTACAACATAGGGTATCAATTCCAAGAGTATCTTGTAGCTGGGTTGGTAAACCAAAATGTTAACTTATAGCTAAGAAACCAACTAAATTATATTAGTGCTGTTCAGTGACTTTTCAATACTCTAGATAATAATGTTGGTATAAAGACGTCTCTTGTCAGAGAAAAAGACAATCAGTAAGCTTCAGAGTGTTTTCAAAATTCAGCAAAATAAGGTAAAAAAAATCAATACAGAAAGGGAAGAATTAATATTATACCAAGTATGGAGGAACGTAAACTGCAGAATATGGAATACTCTGTTGGAGAGAGTGGTTAATCATTGAGTATTTAAATTGTGTCTAACACTAAAAACCAAAAGTTCAAATTTCAAAGTAAATTTATTATCAAAGTACATAAATAACCATGAGATTCATCTTCTTGTGAGGAATATTCAATAAATCCAATAACCATAATAGAATCAATGAAAGACTGCACCAACTGGGCTGCAGCAACCAGTGTGCAAAAGACAATTGTTATTCCTCTCCACACCTTGTGGCACATCGGCGGCAACCTTGATGTTTCTTTAGGATTTTGTCTGTTTTTTACAAGGAAGAGTTGCCAGTTTGACATTCAACCCATCATGGATGGAAAGTGTATGAGGAGCCGGCTGGATTCGAACCCGTGACCACTCGCGTCGAAATGTGGTGCTGATGCCACTACACCACCGTTAGCACAAAAGACAAACTGTGCAAATACAAAAAGAAAATAATAAAATAATAATAAATAAAATAACAATTAATATCAAAAGCATGAGATGAAGAGTCCTTGAAAATGAATCCGTAGGTTGTGGGAACATTTCAATGATGGGGCAAGTGAAGTTGAATGAGGTTATCCCCTTTGGTTCAAGAGCCTGATGGTTGAGGGATAATAACTGTTCCTGAACCTGGTGGTGTGAGCCCTGATACTCATGTACCTAGGCTGTGGGAATCCCTGATGGTAGATGCTGCTTTCCTGCAACAATACTCTGTATATTTGGGAGCTTAGGAGGAGACAATGGTGTCTAACAGCGACTCCTTTGGTTGCATCTTTGGAGACAACTCTATTTCCATCTTTAACATCTCTATTTTTCCTTTTCAGGGTTCTTCTGAAGACCCTGACCTGGAATTACACGCTGACTTTGTTTCTTTACGGGAATGGGACCCGCTCTCGGAGTTTCACGACTGGCCAAAGATGCGGCCTAAGATATTCGCTCGCCTTCGGAGTTCCGGGATCGCGTGGCTCTGGAGATGGGCGGACCAAAGGTTGGTGTCCCAGCAGGAAACTGGTGTGTCATGGGAGACAGAAGATCTTTGGCTGTGTGCCCAGAGACCTGAGATCTTTGGGCACAGAGCCCAGAAAAAGAGACGCAATGGACTTTTAACATCGTAAATCAGCGAGTTATTTGTTATGTCTCCCCTCTCGCTGTGAAACGGAGACATCTCTTTCTCCCTTATTAAGGAGAGAGAGAGAGAGAGAGAGCCTATGGTATGTCAAACTACCGGGTGAACAACTAGTTTTTGGGGTACTGCAAGTCTGTGTCTTTGCTGTTACCTTGCCGCATGCTGGAGTGCTTGGTGGTGGGTGCCGATGCTTTTTTTTGCTGGTGGTGGGGGGGAATCGTTGCTTTGTTGCTACTTACGCATCGAAGTGGGGGAGGTGAGGGGGCTTTGGGGTTCTAACATTTAAATGTTATTCATTCTTTGGGGGCACTCCTCTGTTTTTGTGGATGGTTGCGAACAAAAAGCATTTCAGGATGTACATTGTATACATTTCTCTGACATTAAATGTACCTTTGAAACCTTTGTAGATATCTTCAATGGTGGGGAGGGCTTTACCCGTGATGGATTGGGCCGTATCCACTATTTTTTGTAGGATTTTCCATTCAAGGACAGTGGTGTTTCCATACCAGGGTGTGGTGCAGTCTGTCAATATGCTCTCCACCACACATCTATAGAAGTTTGTCGAAGTTTTAGTCTAAGTCTATGGAGGAAGTGCTGGGAGATAGGATTAATATGAAAGGGTACTCTCTAGTTGACATGAATGATTTGGACCAAACGGCCTGTTACCATGCTACGCCTCAGTGCCTCTGCACAATCCAAGGCAAAGTAGTCACTTGATCAGAATCAGATTGTCACCCTAGTCACTTCTGAAGCCTTTAATTCTCCTTCATTGGTTCATAGCAGTTATAATACAGATCATTTCCATAATCTACTGTAACAACTTCTTTGACTATGTCTCCAAATCCAGAACATTCCTGTTGGACAAAGTAAGTAGAAAGTGCCATCTTGGACAATGTCTCCCATCCACTACATAATGTACTGGGTGGGCACAGGAGTACATTCAGCCAGAGACTCATTCCTCCGAGATGCAGCACAGAGCGTCATAGGAAGTCATTCCTGCCTGTGGCCATCAAACTTTACAACTCCTCCCTTGGAGGGTCAGACACCCTGAGCCAATAGGTTGGTCCTGGACTTATTTCCTGGCATAATTTACATATTACTATTTAACTATTTATGGTGCAGCTGTAACGAAAACCAATTTCCCTCGGGATCAATAAAGTATGACTATGACTATTAAAGGAGATACAGAAGACTGTTGATGCTGGGATTTGGATCAACGCACAGTCAGCATCAGAATCAGATATGTTGTCACTGATATTAATCATGGAATTTGTTGTTCTGAGGCACCAGTACAGTGTAGGCATAACTATAAGCTATAATATAATAGCAAACAAACAATACATTTAAATAAATAAATAAATAAATAGTATTAAAGTGGAAGAGCGAGGTAGTTCATGGGTTTATGGACAATACTGAAATGTGGGAAAGAAACTGTTTCTGAAATATTGAGATTTTTTGGCTCCTTAAAAATCCTCCATAATGGTAATAATGAGAAAATTCCCAAAATGGTGCGGGCTTTAATGATGGATGCTGCCTTCTCAAGGTACCATCTTTTGAAGATGTCCTCAATGATGAGGAGTCTTATGCCTGTGATGGAGGCTGGAGAAACTTAATGTGCCAGGCAACATTTATGGAGAGAAATAGATGGTAGATATTCCAGATTGTGATCCATCATCTAGGACAAGAAAGCAGACATATTGATATAGCAACGCTTCGTGCCAGACACCTCTCTAACTCAGAGATTTGTTAACAGTGCTTCATGAAGATGCAGGAGCCTCTCAATCAAAGGGTCTATTGGAAAACTATCACCACGTTACTCACTAGCACCTTCTCAATGAAAAATCCTGTAGTGGAAAAAATGGAAAAGTTTAACCCAGTACTGAGATAACAGATTAGAATGGGCAAAAGAGCAAGCTCTCGAAGATGGAGCATCAAGCAAAAAGAAGACTGCTACTGAGTTGTTGGGGGTAGGATTGGCAGCAAGAGGAGATACAGATGTGTGGAGAAGGGCTTTGGCAGGCTTTGGAAGGCTGGTCTTGCAAATAAAGACTAGTTCAAGTTCAAGTTTATTGCCATTCAACCATCTACAAGTATACTAAAAATAAAACAAAATTCCTCCAGACCAAGATGCATAACACAATACACATAACTCGCACACAACACATGAAGTAATATTGCCACAGATAAATGAACAAATGATAAAAAAGATTCCAGATTATTGACATTAGCATAAGATGCATTTACAACACAAGTCAGAAAGTCGACAGTATAACACTACTGGTGCTTCATAAGTAATGAGAACTAGGTGGTGACAGGGAGTTCAGTAATCTCAAAACCTGTTTCCCATCCTAACAGTCCTTGTGGTAAAGCTGTGGTACCTTTTTCTTGATGGTAGGAGGATCAAAGAGATTCTGGGATGGATGGGATGGATCATTGACAATGCTAAGGGCCCTGCCTACACAGTGCTCCTGATAAATGTCTCAGATGGGTGGAAGAGAGACCCCAATGATCCTCTCAGCAGTCCTTTCAGTCCCTTGTAGGGTCTTGGAGTCAGATCCCTTGCACTTCCTGTACCAGACAGTGATGCAGCTTGTCAAGCTACTTTCAAATGTGCTCCTGTGAAAATTGGTTAGAATGGGAGGGAGGGGTTGAGGAGTCTCATTCACCTCAATCTTCTCAGGACAAATGGAAAGCAAAACCTACTTATAATCAGTCAAAACCATTATTGTTGGGTATCAGAGAACCCTGTGCTATGAAAATACAAACCATTTCACAAATTGTCTTTTAGTCTTTTGTTTTAGAGGCATAGGAATTGTTGGATAAAGAACAACCAAGAGCCATATGATTCACCTCTATCATCCCAGCAGACAGACACCTGATTTAAGGACAATATAGTTGTCAGCTTATTATTTTCTAAGGTATAACTTAGTAGCAATTCTGATCATTTAATCTTGTATGGTCAAGGTGGCTAAAATTTTATAAACTAAGAGAAACAAAAAATGTGTGACAATGCATGTTTCCTACACCCTACACAGGCAAGACAGAATTGCGCAGAATACAGCAGGGTCACTGTAAGATATGCAAAACATGGCAGCTCAATTCTCTTAGCTGCACAAATTTTCTGGTACCTCATATTGGTCTCACTGAAATTACTTGAAAATAGTCCTTCAACTTTAATATTGATGCCATGCTTGGAATTTCCTGGCTGCCAATGGAAATGTGTCAAGAAATGGGTTCCACTCATCTCAAATTTCCTCACAAAATAGAAGAGGTAAATTGAATTAATAGCCATTATTCTGCATGGAAGCTGTTAGTTTGCAATTATTCAGAAAGCTTAACATGGATTCCCTGTGGGGTTCCAAACAATCTGCTGGAGGAACCCAGGGAAGAAAGAATTGTCCAGATATCGAGTCAAAACCCTGCATCTATTACTTTCCTCCCACAGATGCTGCTTGACATGATAAGTTTCTTCAGCGGATTGTTTGCTGCTGGAGATCCAAGCATCTGCAATCCTTTGTGCCTCTCTATCGTGACCAAAGCCCCTGCAGAGCTGTTGTCATTAACAACTATGTTCTACCTATGAGGCTGTGATCAGTCCATAAACCAGTGTTAAACGGAGGAATACTCCTACTGACAGCCTTTTAAGTGCCACTCGTGCAAACCTGGTTAGCTTGGTGCATGGATTCATCCTTGGGGATATCCTCAACAGGCCGCTTCAACATTCTCCTTTTTTGCCATTACTGGATTGATTACTGGCTTGAGAGAAGGAAGATTTTTGTTTGGAATAACCTGGACCCTTCGGGAGACCTGGTCCTGTCTCCATGGGCATACAAGCCGATTCTAGCCAATAAGACTGTGCGAGTCCTGACCCAGTCGAATCGGGAGTGTGCTGGAACTAGAGAGAGAGGGTTTGTAGTTCAGGAGCAAGCCGAGGAGGTGCCCAGGTATTCTTGAACTTTAGCAGCCAAACCTAAGGGATCGAGCTAGGACCCAACTAAGGGAAAGAGTCCTAAACAGACCCTTGGACCCTATTACCAAGAGTACAAAGGCCATTTGTAATGTGTTAATGCCATTGTCTGAGGATACAGAAAAGGAAATGGACTCTGATTTGATCTCTGTTTCAACAAAAGACTCTAGCGAACCTATGAAGGAGACTTTGAGGTCCACCGAATCACACCAACTATTTAAGGAGTGGAGGTTCGGGGTAGCTGCAGCACCCAAATTGGTCAAAATCCCTTCGGTCTACAAGGATTTGGAAGAGGTCTTCAGCAAGGGAAAGGCCTCGACTCTTCCACTGCACCGACCCTATGACTAGATCTACAGCCTGGAACTTGTCCTCCAAGGGGTCAGTTATACGCGCTCTCAGGCCAAGAGAGAAGCTCTATGTAGGGGTATATAAAGGAGGCTTTTGCCCTGGGATTCATTCAGCTTTTCAGCCAGTGTGGACTTCTTCTTCGTATGGAAGAAGGACAGGATGTGACCATCCATTGATTATAGAGGGCTGAATCACATAATGGTCAAAAATCATTACTTACTTCCACTCATGGACATCGCTTTTGGGATTCTCCAAGGGGCAAGAGTATTCTCAAAGCTGTACTCGTGGAGTGCGTACAATCTGGTCTGCATAAAGGAGGGCAACAAGTGGAAGGCTGCATTCAACACACCGACAGGGCATTATGAGTACGGTACCTGGTCATGCCCTTCGGCCTCACAAATGTGCGAGGTTTTTGAGGCCTTTATAAACAAGGTGTTCCAGAATGCTCTCTATAAGTACACCTTTGTCTGCTTTTATGATATTCTAATCTTCTTGAAGTCCATGGAGGAGCACATCACTCACGTCAGAGAAATATTAAAGAGGCTTCTGGATCAAGGACTTCATGTTAAGCCGGAGAAATATGAATTTCATGTAGCCATTGTTTTATTTTTGGGCATGAATGGCAACCTCAAGATGGCTCCTACAAAGACACAGGCAGTCAGAGATTGGCTACAACCATCCAATATGAAACAAGTCCAACATTTCCTGAGATTTGCCAACTTTTACAGTAAACTCATCAGGAACTTTCAGCTCAGTGACTCCAGTTCTTGAGAATCAATTTCAAAAGCACCGTTGGTATCTGATGTTAGAACTGGTAAACTATGGTGTTTATAGTTTAACTTACTGTATATCTGCCGATGAAGTATGGAAAAGCTGAGCTTGGAGCAATGCTGAAAAAACACTCTGTTGACTTTAGTATAGTACTGAAATAGGATGTTAAAATCATTTCTGCAACAATGGCACGGTTAGTAGAGTTGCAGCCTTACAGCCTCCAGTGACAGTGATGCTGGCTTGACCGTGAACTCAGGTGCTGTCTGTGGAGTTGTATATTCTCCTTGTAAATGCATAGGCTTTCTGTGGGTGTCTCAGTCTCTTTCCATGTCCCAAAGGTGTGAAGACTGGTGGAAGGAAATTGATCACTGTACATTGTCCCTGCTGCATAGATGAGTGTCAGAATCTGGGGAGTGATGATGGGAATGTTGGGAGAATAAAGTGGCATCAGACTAGGACTGGTGTATAAAGTAACTGAGGGCCAAAGATAGGTGTAAATTAGGATTCTGGTGCGGATGCTGTCACTTTGCCTCAGTGAGAATATAGAACATAGAACATGGAACAATTTAGGCCATTCGGCCCATCAGTGTGATTGATTCTTCCTTTTCATCAGTTCCACCCCCCCGTTGTGTCTCCCCTGAGTGCAGTTGTGATATTCTCCCTGATTAGTAGTGCAACTCCTCCACCTCTTTTACCTCCTCCTCTACCTTTTCAAATACTTCCGAAATCTGATACATTAATCACCCATTCCTGCCTCTTTCTCAACCAAGTTTCAGTAATGGCTACAACATTGTAGTTCCATGTACTGATCCATGCTCTAAATTCATCATCCTTACCCAAAATATTCCTGGCATTAAAATATACACACTTCAACTATCCAACCCATCAAGATTCAAGATTCATTTATTATCATGATGATGACGTCGACTCAGACCTGAGAGGCCAGCGTCGGGCATTTTTTCATGCCTTACAAGGCGCATTTCGAGAGGCTGTGTGGGGCACCACTCCTCACACAGACATTTTGCAGTATTATTTTACGAGGCTGAGTTGTGAGCTCAAAGAATGTATAAATTATGCAACCCTGAGACTAAAGACCTAAAGAACCCCATTAAAGAAAAAAAATAAAAGAACAATACCCGATGCGCAAGAGAAAAAAATGAAAACAATTGAAGTGAGCAACAGCAGCATTCCAAACCAAAACTGAGCCCTCAGATCCAAACCCAGAGCATCATGGAGTAGGCCCAAAGCCCCACTTATCATATTAGCAGGCATGGCGCACAGCAGCTAGGGTAGTCTTCATAGTCTCAGTGCTATGGAGATGACAATTGCAGAGAATGAGCAAAATCAGCTCTCACCCTAGATCCTGACACCCTGTCTTTTCATTGTTACGTACCCCGTAACTGGGTTGCCAAACCAGCAGAAATGGATCACTCAGTTGGGGTCTGGATTACTAGATCTAAGAAAGTTTTATTAAAGAAACAAGCAACACAGTAATCGAAAGGATAGTAAATGCAACAGTTCAGCAATGATAACCACACATGTGCACAGGATTAAGATAACAGGATCAATCAAGCTCTATCGTTGTCTAGGGGTAAATGACCAATTTCAAAGTGACACAAAAGTCCAGTTCAAATTAGTTCAGTTCGCAGTAATCGTTGCCACGACGATGGACAACGTGGGGCGAGGGAGAGAGAGAACGAGAACGACTGATCATTCAGACACGGCTTCACTCACAGACCGATATTGCTCACAAGCAGCTTTCGGGCGGGTCCTTTGTGATGTCACCTGAGGTCACCGACTGTGACCCCTCCTCCAGATGCGGTCGATCCTCTGCAGTGAACCCGGCACCCAAGCGAGGGTGGACACACACCGGGTTCCCACTGATCATACCTTTCCACCCTGTGCGTTTAAGGCTGATCCCCCGATCAGCCGTCCAAGAGCTTCCCACCGACTTGTAAGAGGCGCACCGCTTCCAGGGTCTCGTTACCTCGGGTGTCGTGTGTGTCCTGCCTTAGCGAACCTGTCCCTTTTTATCCCCCTGCTGGGGTATCACCTGTCCATCACTTCAAACAGTTCAGGGTTCAAAGGGGGAGCCGCTCTAGACAGCTCTCTCTCCCGTCCCTTCATTACACATCTCCAGATCGCCTGTCCATCACTTCAAATAGTTCAGGGTTCAAAGGGGGGAGCCGCTCTTGACAATACTCAGACTGATGGCTCCTTCATTAACACCTCCAAGAGCTGCTTCATTGTGTGCCTTATCTCTCCCTCCCCTGAGGACAGGTGGCAGACCACTGCTGATGCCACTGGTGCAAGCCCAGGCCAGCAAACATCTTAATTTACGTGTATTCTCGTCACATCGTAAACAAAAGAAAATCTGCAGATGCTGTAAGTCCAAGCAACACACACACACAAGGTGCTGGAGAAACTCAGCTGATCAGGCAGCATCTATGGAAAAAGAGTTAACAGTCAACATTTCGGGCTGGGACCTTCATTAGGACTAGAGAAAAAAAAGTTGAGAAGTCAGAAGAAACTTCTGTCTTTTCGGTCTACCTGGGCCACCATTTGAATTGACCCAACAATGGAATAGCAAAAGTGTCTGGTAACCTGGAGAGAAGAGTGAAGATCACGGAGAGCAAGCAAAATCGACTCTCTCATCCGATTTAGGCCAGCAATTAAATTGTCTAAACCATATATTGTACCTTCCACTAGGAACTGGTTGCAGCGAAAGGCTCTGGGCCTAGACCATGCTACCCAGCGACTCGCTCCGGGCCCAGGTTTCACTGCCCAGCCCAAAGCTGCTTTCAAGCTCTTCAAATCAGCTCAGCAGCTAGAGTAACACAATCTCACTTCTGGGCCAGTTGTATGGGCACCAAATCTCCACTGCCCGGGCCCTAATTGTTTTTGGCGCCAACAGTGATCCGATCTCGCACCCGGGCCAGTTGAACAAGCATTGGAACTTCTCCGCCCCGGCCCTGACTTTTTTCAACACTCAGAGGAATTCAACCTCGCTCCCAAACCAGCTGTACTTGCATCGGAACTGCATCTGCAATGATTCTGCCACACGCTATTTTACCTTTTTCCCCAAAGCTTGCCTTGCCATCACTTGCCCTTCACTTGTTGTGGCAATAATTTAACACAATTTACCTCAGAAAATGTTATTTTTAGTGATTTTTTAGTCAGATTTTTTAGCTTTTTGACTATCCCTGTTATTTTGATTTTGCCTTTCAATGCTTCTAACATCTACCTTCTGGTCCAATCCTTTCCTTATTGACCCGGGTCTCCAGTTCCCAGCCGGCTGCAAAACTAGTTTAAATTCTCCTGAGTAGCATCAGCAAACCTCCTGGTCAGGATATTGGTTCCCCTCCATTCAGGTGCAACCCATCTCTCTTGGACAGGTCACTCCTTCCTCAGAAAAGGTTCCAATGATCCAAGAACTGGAAACCCTGCTCCCTGCACCATCTCTTCAGCCACTCATTCATCTGTGCTATTAACCCATTCCTGCCTGCACTAGCCCATGACACAGAGAGAAAAGAGGAGATTACATCCTTGGAGGACGATCTTTTCAACCTCTTTCCTAACTCTACATACTCACTGCGGAGGACCATTTCCCCCTTTCTGTCTATGGCATTGGTGCCAATAGACACTACGATTTCTGGCTGTTCCTCCCCCCTCTTGAGAATATCCTGCAGCCACTCCAGTACATCATGGACACCAACACCCCGCAGGCAACATACCATCGTGGTGTCTCTCTTGTGGCCACAGAATCTCCTTTCTGTCCACCTAACTATCTAGTCCCTTATAACGACTGCACTGCCTGACTTCACCCTTCCCTGTCAAGACTGAGAGCTGGCCACAGTGGCACCAGCCTGGCTGCTGCTGCCATGATCTGATGGGTCATCTCCCAACACCCCCCCCCCCCCCCACCGCAGCAGTATCCAAAGAGGTATACTTGTTGCTGAGGGAAATGGCCACAGTGGAACCCTGCACTGATTTCTTAATCCCGTTACCTCTCCTGGTGGTCACCCATCTGCTGTCAGACGCCTGTACTCTGGGTGTGACCACCTCTTCAATCTCAATTACTCCTCCAGGAAAGGGCAAGTATCAATGGCAGCTGATGATGCCCCATGAGGCCTATCCAATTGAAAAGCTTCAATGAGACTTATCAGAAAGACCTAAAAAGTTTAACACCTGAAGAACTGTTCAGTTCTTGAGCTAACTGGCAAAACACTAATCACTACAGTTGAGAAACACTGCTTTGTACTTAAATCGACTTTCTTGTTTGTTAATTTGTCTTGTTCTTTTATTGCGTTCTTTCCTGTAAAAATTATGCATGATCTCTTTTTAATTTCTGCTTTTCTTGTGAATGCTGCTCATATGTGCCTGTGTTGCTGCCGCAAACAGGTTTTTCATTACACCTGTGCCAATGGGTGTTTGTGCATATGACCATGAAGTCAATGTGACTTGCGAGGGGGAGTGAAAGTGGCAGAGCTGGTGTCTATGGGGCCTGTGAAGGACAGAAGTATTGTCAATGTGATCAACCTATAGAAAGAAGAAAATAGCAAGAAGGAATGAAGGGTAAGATAATTATTTCAGGGAATTGATCTCCCGTGTGAAACTACTGACTCTTGTTACCAGGTGAAACACTGTTCAATAAAAAAAAGAGTTGCGGCAGAAGGTTGAGTATAGTTCTGTCCCCAGATGAAAGTGGCCCTGGCTCCGACCCCTGTCAACGCCTTTTAATGTGAACTTCGGGATTGATTGTCAAAGTGATTGAGTTTCCCCAGAACTTTCCCAGACGGAATGTCTGATAGATTCATAGCTTCATTATTAACTCCACTTTTTTCGCCAGGGCAGCCAATCGGTAACCACTATTAAATTACTGAGCTTTTAATCTGCGGCTGGCCTGGAAGTTTGATGTGTGTGGGACTGGGAGCAGCAGTGTGGGGAGGGTTCGGAGGATTGTGCCTGGGGGGCGGGGCGGGGAGCGGATAAGGGGGGGTAGGAAGAGAAACCAGACTTTGTCCAGAAACAAACAGCCTCATTAATGCATTGTCACAGATTTCATTAAACAGTCTGACCTCAGCAGAGTTGTCATAAATCAGCAGACACCGGGCTTGCCACTGGCTGATAGCAAGAACACCACATGAAACATGGTGATGAGATTGTAGGAACGTCTACTACTGGCCAATTACTCAATGTTCATCCACTCCGCTGTGAAAAAGACTCCGAGCGTCCCTGGGAACCGCGTTCCAGGTTGCGTCCTGAAATCTTTGAACTCTTTTTTTTTGCAGAGACCTAATCTTAAATCTGTTTGAACTCACAGGAGATTAAACAACAGTTTAATCTCACAGATTTAATCGGAACCTGAGGGGCAATGTTTTCACCCAGAGGGTGGTCAGGATGTGGAATGAGCTGCCAGAGGAAGTGGCTGGGGCAGGTACATTAACAACATTTAAAAATCTGCTTCGGCAGGTACATTCATAAGAAAGGTTTAGAGGGATATGGGCCAATTCTGGGGAAATGAGACTCATTTAGATCGGAATTTTGGTCTGCATGGACCAGTTGCGCTGAAGGGCCTGCATCCACCCTCTATGACTCTCCAACAGTGAGGACTCAAATGTGCCAACCCTCACACAACATCCACACCATTCCGCTGCTGTTCAGGGAAAGGAGCAGAAAGCATGCCTTTGCACCATCCCTCAAGTGATTCCTTCACACACTTACTCTTAATAACTCCCTCATAGTGCTGAATATTCCCTAATTATCCTCCACTCCCTTATTATCACCCTTACCTGTGGTAACTTCATTGCACTCTGTCTCTTTGACACTCCCTCACACTCCCTCTTTCACAAACTCCCTCACATTCCCTTTCTCAGCAACTCCCACACACTCTCCCTCCCTCAGTATGTAACTCCCTTCCATACCTACACACACACACACTTCCATTCTCAATAAGTATGCATTCATTGCCTATGTTTTGAGGTTGACATGGTTAGTTTATTGTGGAGTTTACTGTTTTGTTTCTAGAACCACGGGCACACAGATACTCACTATCATGTTAATCCATCACTGGTGATGTACCAGGACCAATACTGACCCAAAGTCTCTGGTCTGTTTCTCTCTGAATGAATGAACTGCTTGAATTATAGAAACAGCTGACTGGAACTATATACGGTATCATAATAAAAAGTGCTCTAAACACTGCAGGTTGGGCAGCATCCGTGGGAAAAATAAATCAGAATTAATGTTTCAGGTCAAAGAGTCTTTGTCAGAATTAGGAGAGAGAAAACAAACTATGTAATGAGTAACACACACAAAATGCTGGAGGACACAAACACGAGGAAATCTACAGATGCTGGAATTTCAAGCAACACCTGCTGGCCTGCTGCGTTCACCAGCAACTTTTATAAATACTGGAGGAACTCAGCAGGCCAGGCGGCACCTATGGAAGAGTACAGTTGGTATTTGGGGCTGAGATCCTTCACCAGGACTATGTAATGACCTATTTTTCACTGTGGAATCATGTTTAAGTTTAAATGAATTTAACTTAGGAACCCTGAGGCTTCATCAATAATAAATTGCTATTGATACCACTGATGGACTAAGGTGATTGTACATTTTGGCTAATGCAAATAGGCTTACACTGTATCGCTACATCATTGATGAACTCTATCTACCCTAATCTGTTTACACTTTCCTTCTGAGCACACAGCAGAATCTCAGACCAATGATTAAGGACATAAAGCATGTGACAAAGAATACATACAAGGGCTCTTGAGGCCAAGGGATGATTCAAAACCCAGAGATAAGACCTGGAGGAGACAACACTTCAACAATCAAAACTAGGCTGGAATCTGAAAGAAAGGTGAAAGAAAAATGGCAGCAATGTAAATGGTAAGTGTAGCGTAAATAGTGATGAAGGCATGGGACATAATGCTGTAATGTGTTCTATTGCTTAAGAATATCCTGATCAATATTCCAATTATTGATTTGTCAAGCATTAGAAAAAGTGGTGGCACAATGACTCAGCAGATAAAGGTGCTGCCTCATAAATCCAGCAACTGGTGTCAAAATCATGTTGTTGTCTATGTGGAGTTTGCATGATCACCATGTGACTGTGTATTCCTCTGCGAGCTCCAGTTTTCTTCCACATCCCCAAAAAGTGCCATTGATACATTAATTAGGCACCATAAAATGCTCCTAGTATAAACTGGTAAACTGCTTTATTATTATTCCATACAATAAATCCTCATTAGCCCCCTTGATTTTTCTCTTAAGTGCTTCTTGCATTTCTTATATTCAATATACGCTTACTGTAATTGAACTATTTTTTCTTTCTATATTCCGTGCATTGCATTGTACTGCTGCTGCTAAGTTAACAAATTTCACGTCACAAGCCTATGACAATAAACCTGATTCTGTTCTATTCTTCAAGGCTCCAGTTTTCTTCCATATTCCAAAGCTATACAGGTTGATATATGGATTGGTTATTGTAAATTGTTGTTTGTAGGTGAATGGTAGAATCTGAAGGTGCAATGAGTTTGGAGAGTATATGAAAATTATGTAGTATTAGTGTAAATGGATGGTTCATGGTTAGCATAAACTTAGTAGGCTGAAGAGCCAGTTTTCATACTATGCTTCTATGAGCATTTCCAGTAGATTGTCTATATCCTTACTAAACAGCAGACCAATATCTTTTTATCTTTCTGGAACAGGGGTACAAAGTCTACTCTTGTATTTGATTCATCCTTGTTAATATATGTTCATCAATGCCCCGTTCTCCCCTGCCTAGGCATTGGAATATCCCTGGAATAGAATTTTCTACATTCTCATGCTTATAGTGGATCGATTTCACTAGACTTATCAAAGTAAAGTTGTTCTTCGTCAGGAACAATTCACATGCATTTTGAATTGGCTCAATCTAGTACCAAAAAGCAGGGTTAGTAAGCAAGTTTAAATATCACCAAAAACAAATGGCTAATGCATTAAATTATGTACCAGGAGAGAGAGGAGGCTGATCAGTCTGTCAAGTCATGACAACTTCTGATGCAAAAATTCATCAGTACCATTCTTTCTCCTTATTCCCTAGCAGCCCAGCATCTTATTTTCTCTCTCATGCCTATAGAACGTAGTCTCTTCAATGTTTTTCCATATTCTCATATTTTTCCCATATTTCCTTACAGAGACTATTCAGCCCAGTGAGTGCATAGCAATTCACAGAACAACCCCTTCCTCCCTGTTAATCCTTTGCTCCAATCTAATCTCACTACATTCTTTTGCCGCTCACCTACTCTCGGGACCACTTCCAGCAGTTGGTTAACCTCTCCCCATGTCAACAGGATCTGGGAGAAATCTGGAACACCTGGCAACAACTCAAACAACATGTGATCCCACGGGGAAAGTGCAAACTCCAAACACACGATACCAAAACGTCAGGATTAAATCTAGATTTCTGAAGCTGTGTGGCAGCATGCAGTGATGCCACCTTTTTACTTTATCTTTATTTTAATCTGCCTTTAAAACTGAAGTTGGGCAATAGGAACACAAACACAAGAAATGCTGTGGGGAATTATAAGAATCACAGTTACTTGCAGGGAATTTTTTGAGCATGCGCAGATCGAAGCTTCCAACTGTTGCTTGCTGAATTTATGGAAGTTCTTCAGTAAAATTCTCCACCAAATTTTGCCTTGGTTTTAAATACTAAATGCTTTTAGGTGATATTGGCTTTGCTTTAGATCAATTGAAAACATTTGTTCAAATCATAAAGGCATGCAAGTCAAGTAACTGGTTTCATTGAGAGCAGAGGTAGGGCCATTTTAGTGTCGACAGAATATCTTCCAGAACCCAGAAATCACAAATAAATTTCAGTGAGTTCTTGGCATGGAATATCAAAGAATTACTGAAACAAAGCCTACTTATAAATCAAGTCAGATGACTTGTTTTAAATCTGCCAATTCTGACATCATTGAACTGGGATCTTCTTTGTATCATAAGCTTCTGTACCAGTAGATGGCAAGATTGCACCATACATGTCAGATATTCATAATTTATCACAGAATCATAGACTAATACAGAAAGAGACCATTCAGCCTATCAATTCTGTCCTATATCACTTAAACAATTACTAAATTTCTCTGTTCTTTCTAAAGAGTTTAATAAACGTTTTATCTTCAAGTATTTAATCAATCCTCTTAGAAAGATGTGATAGGTTCATTATCAACCCCCTTTTCTATGCAGAACATTTCTTTTTTGTATTTTATATTTTTATTTATTGAGATACAGGTCAGAGTAGGCCCTTCCAGCCCTTTGAGCCAAGTCACCCAGCAATCCCCAATTTAACCCTGGCCTAATCACGTGACAATTTACAATGACAAATTAACTTAACAACCGGTACACCTTTGGAATCTGGGAGGAAACATGAGCACCTGGAGGAAACCCATACTGTGGTGGGTAAATCGTACAAACTCCTTACAGACAGCATTGGGAAATGAACCCAGATTGCTGGTACCATAAAACGTTATGCTAGCTACTATGCTACCATACCGCCATGTCACCAGCACTCACATCAAAGTAATTAGCTTCGCACTACAAAGTAAGATTTTCCCATTACATCACACAATGCTTTAATCTAAAACTATAGGCTGTTAATTCCTGATTGGCTGAAATGATGGTGAAATTCCATCCAGCAGTCGTGAGCACATATCCCAGCTGGAATTCCAGTGTAGTACTGAAAGAGTGCAATATTGAGAGAGATGTTGTTTTCCAATTTTGGACTTTAAAACCAAGAATTTGCTCCTCCTTAACTTTTAAAAATGAAAACAGTCGTTCAGAAAGAGCAGGGAATTCTCCCTAGTGTTCTGGCTACCATTAGTTCTCAACCAACATTGCTGGAGTATATGATCATTGAACTATCAGGGAACTTCTGTGTCCATTTGCTACATTTCCTATATAACTCATCTTATTTTGCTTGTCCAGTAGCACATACCATTCCACTGTGATGAAGGGCTTTGAGAGGTTGGTCACGACACATGTCAACTCCTGCCTGACAGTGATTTGGATCCACTCTAATTTGCCTACCATCACAACCGCCATTCCATCAACAGGAGATGCCATTTCATTGGCTCTCCACTCAGCTCTGGATCACCTGGACAATGAAGATGCATGTATCAGGATGCTCTTCTTTGACTACAGCTCTGCCTTTGACACTATCATTCCCTAGAAACTAATCACTAATCTCCAAGATCTAGGTCTCAAAACTTACCCATGTAACTGGTCCTTGACTTCCTCATTTATGGCCCCAATCAGTACGGATTGGCAACAGCATCTCCTCCACAATCAACATCAGCATAGATGCATTGCATGGTCGCTCATCTCTTTGCAGATTGTGGGTTTGCAAAGAGGGTGTGGAGAAAGATGCAAGGGCCTGTGTCATGGTTCACCCTGAGCAGCTGCATAACAGAGGACTTCTAATCTACAGGCAATTCCAGGGGACACACAGAGAGGCAGAAATCAAGTACTGCTGGAAGATCATCGACTCGATGAAAGATGCCCTTTGATCTGCCGAAATGTGCTGGTCTGTCAGCACAGCGAGGAGGAATGCTGCCAATTGGCACATAGCAGGCTGCAGGAGTGGTGCTGAGGGACACAGTGAAGCTTAGTGCAGCCACCGCAAGGCTCAGTGAGGAAGGTCCACCGAAAATAGGGATAGGATATGGAGGGACCATGTTGGGTGAGGAAGCCTCTCAATTAATGTACCACCCTGGAGGGCCACATGAGTGGCCATGGTGCAATTGCTTTTTATGCAATTTAACACTAAACGCATTGTCTCTGAACGTAAGAATGAAAAGGTAGTAGGCAACCGTCGATCCACTGGATCATGGGTTTGTGCCCCTGGTAGACTGTGTCCTCTCCAGGGCGCAAGCCTGGCTGGGAAGATTTGTAGAACCGGCTGTTGCCCATACAGTGGGTCCCCCATCTCCACGTCACTGATGTAGTCCAAGGGAAGGGCAAGCGCTGATACAGCTTGGCACTAGTGTTGTCACAGAGGCTGCCAGAGTGAAGTTGTAACAACATCAAACTGCCTTAGGGAACCCGGCTCCGGATTTCTTCCTCGGGGTTTACTCCTGAATCCTTTCCCATGGGTGGGTATGGCCGCAAGGCAGCGGAGGTTTAAAATCAGAGTTTTCCTTCTCCAAGGCGGGCTGCCTTCCAAGGCTGAAGAGTCCCACATGCCCAAAGCAACTGGTTTTGAGGCACCAGTGGTCCGACTTTGCCCCTTCTCTTGTCAGTAGAAAAAGTTCCGCCGGGCCTAGTGGCTAAGCCACATGTGAAGGCCAAGAGATGGACTTGGTTGTCAGAGGCTGTTAGAGTTGCACGCCATTTGGAGCACTTTATAGGTAGTGGAAGCTTATCCTAACTACCACCCCGACTAAGGCAACCTTAGGAACCAGGAATGAAAAGGTATTTCACATTATATTCTTGTGAATATTTTTTATTATGAATAAGGTTAATTTAAGGCTAATTTTAAAAAATGCTTACAATGCTGCCCCCGGCACATTCCAAGGTACAAATGTATGTGCTAATGGATGCTCTGACACTTGGCCCAGTCAACATAAAGGCCGTGTGGGGAAAGCCCACAATCTAAGATTCTGCACCAATAGCCCGTGAGGGATTATCTTTCTATATCCCAGTTTCTCAGTCGCTTTCTGGGCGTGGTGGTGAAAACGGTAAAGTAAATAGCTTTGATGCATTGTAATTAGAATTAACTGATTGATTACACAAAAAGAAGACATACAGATTATTTTGTATTTCCTGCATATATTTTATGAATAAATTTTATTTTGAAATAAATTTTATTTTGAATAAATTTTATTATGAAATAAATTTTATTTCTGAAACTGGAAAAAATACGAGCCACTGACAGTGGCTTCACCCACTGACCAATATTGTGGCCACGCAATCCCCTTCTCTGAATGACAGATGTCAGAGTGATTGAGTTGTGATTTTGTTCTCAAACCCATCATTATTCTATCATAGACAGTGTAATCTAGGCAACCTCTATGCCGACAGGTAAGTGCAGTAAGTCACGGCTACAGTAGAGTACTGGACCACTAAGTCCAAAAGGCAGTAAGTTCTCAGTCACTGGGCAGGAGAAAAGGGCACTGGTCAGGAGAATGGAAACTTGGGTGTAAGGAGATAACAGTGAGGCTTCGCTTTGGAAGTCTTGCTCCTTCCTCTTCTTTACTCCTCTGATATGAAAGTAACTTCTGCTAGGATAAGACTTTTCTTGTCTGTGTTTCCACCCCACCCCTCAATATTTTCAAGCTGCAGGCTGAAGGAGGGGATGAGGTGAGGTGTCCAGTTAGCTGATTCCTGCCACAGTTAAATGGGATGCAGTATCTTTAACGTTACCTTCTATCACTCTCCCCAAACACAAGTGGAGAAACTATTCAAAGGAGAATGGAGACACAAAAGATATTGAAATCTAGAGCATCAAACAGTCTGCCAGTGGAACTCAACAGGTCCAACAGCAGTTGTGAGAGGAAGGAACACTCAATGTTTTGGTTTGAAATACATAATTTCAGTCCAGATGTAAGATTTTGGCTCAAAATATCAGCAATTCCTTTCCTCCTATGGCTGCTGCTCGATCCACTGCATTCCTCCAGCAGATTGTTAGTTGCTGTTAGTTCAAAAGACAAACTGGGCAAGAGAATGATATCAAAAACCTCTGCTCAGTCCGTCTGCTCAGGGAACAATGGGAAACAAAATTGGATGGTTGTCCAGGTGAAGCAGTTATAAAGCTTCTGTGTGATGCCACTAAGACATTAAAACCAACTGTTAGACAATGCAATGGCAAACTAGTCTCTATGGCAACCGTAAATTGGCTATAGTGTCAAATAAGCCAAACAATATTTACTCAATCAACATATTTCCATAAGCCTCCCAAGTCAATCCTCAGATATGCTTGTCACTGCGCAGTCTGTAAGTTGCTTTGGCAACTCGAAGAACATAACTGAATGTGATCTGAGAGCTGATATCTATCTGAGGGAACATGATGATCTGATGTCAGGATGACGGGTGGTGAAACAGTGTTCAAGCAGTAATATTTGTCCTTGTTAACTGTAAATGCAGCATTCTCATGAATGTTCCACAGCTCATTTCCTGTCCTGTGGTAAACAGAAGACAACGAATAAAAGTAGGCACAGAAAATGCTGGAAGAACTTGGCAGATCCAACAACATCTATGGAGTGGGATGAAGAGTTGACCTTTCATCAGGACTTGGCCCAAAGCATTGACTCTTTATTACTCTCCATAGATGCTGCCTAACCTACTGAGTTTCTTCAGAATTTGGTTTGTTACTCTGGATTTCAGGGATCTGCAGAATTTTCTGTGTTTAAGATAAAAGTTAATCATGTCTTTGCTGCGTCAAATCCTAGAATGGAGACTAGGAATGACTTTCTCCCTCACTTAATTCAAAGTTCAGAGTTTGAAGTTCAAAGTAAGTTTATTATCAAAGTACACGTATGTCACCATTTGCAACACTGGGATTCATTTTCTTGCAGGCATACTCCATAATGGAATAATAACCATGCAACTTGGGCATTCAACCGATGTGCGAAAGACAATAAACTGCAAATACTAAAGGAAACCAGAGGTCCATGAGCCAGTCCTCATCAGAGGATCAGAGGTGGAGAGGGTCAGCAACTTTAAGTTCCTTAGTGTTATTTTTCAGTAGACTTGTCCTGGGCTGAGTATGTAAGTGCAATTACGAAGAAAGCATGGCAGCAGCTCTCCTTTCTGAGGAGTTTGCTAAAGATTTGGCATGACATTCCATGCACTCACCACTCTCTGCCTAAAAAACACACCCCTGACATCTCCTCTGTACCTACTTCCAAGCACCTTAAAAAGGAAACAGAACAGGCAGAAATTCATGGGTTTATAAGCAGTGATAATAATCATAAATTAAAAAAGAGTAGAAATGGCTGGCTAATAACTGACTGATGTATACCGAGCAAACTGAGCAGTATTTTGAAGCAAATGAATTAGCCAATGAAAGGTGAATGCCAATATTGCTGAGTGTAATAGGTGGAAGAGCACACAGTTTGCGTAGAAGCTTAAAGTCTCCAACCAATCCAGCCAAAATATGTTTAGCTGATATCGTGAAAGTAATGCAAGAACATTTAAAAAAAAAGCCGATGTTGACTGGAGAATGCTTTAGGTTTCATAAGTGGAATCAAAAGGAAGGGGAGTCCATTTCAGCATATGTAGCCGAAGTGAAGAAATTGTCTGAGCATTGTCAGTTCAGTGATGAGTTTAAGGATGCACTGAGAGATCATTTAGTTTGTGTAATCTTAGAAAAAAAGCATCAAAAAATGGCTTCAACTGAAGCACAGCTTACATTCAAAAGAGCAGTTGAAATCACTGTATCAATGGAAACTGCAGCCAGAGACACAATTGAATTGCAGTCAGGGATGAAAGTAAGCATGAACAAAATTGCATTGTCTAAACAGAAACTTGCCTAGCTGAATAAATTGTGTCATCGTTGTGGCGGGGGCTCACATATACTAGACCAATGCAGATTTAAAGGTAAATCTTGCAGAAAATGCATCAAAGTAGGACACATACAAAGAGCATATGGGGCAGGCCAAAAAAAATGGACTGCAGAGGGAAGGGAAAAAGATAAGTCCAGTCGCATTTTCAGAAAGAACACTAATCTGCATGCTGTTGATGTAAAATTTGATAATGATGTGACACAAAACAAAATAGGTTGAGATTTACAATATGAAAACTAACAAGAGACAAGCAATATGACTAACATCTGAAGTGAATGGCAAATTAATTAAAATGAAATTGGACACTGGCTTGCCGGTTTCAATGATTCCACACTGGGGATGTACAGTATGTGGTAAAAACAGATGGCCAGCATTGTGGGAATGTGATTGGCTGAGACAACTACAAATTGATTGGAGATCTGTCCACCATTTGCATGCCACAACCAAAAGTGAATTAAGAAAGATACTGGCTGATCCCACAGCAGTACTCAAGGATAGAATTGGAAAACTCAAACATATCAAGGGTAAAATGTGAATACAAACCCAAGTTTCGCAAAAGCCCTTCTGGTTCCTTTTACTATGGGTGATAAAGTATCCAGTGAGCTAGATTGCATGCAGACTGAAGGAATTCTCTTCAAGGTTGAATAAAGTCCATGGTCAATGCCAGTGGTCCCAGAAGACAAGATAAATGGGTCTTTGTGGATCTGAGGTGGTTTTAAAGTTACCATCAACCCAGTACTAAACGTAGATCCATACCCTCTGCCCAGGATGGAGGATATTTTTGAAAACCTTTCCGGATGGAAATATTTCAGCAAAGTGGAGTTAGCTGCGGACTACTTATAGACAGAGATGAAAGAAGAGTCCAAAGTGTTTCTCGCAATAAGCACTCACAAGGACTTTATTGTTATAATAGGCTGGGTTTATCATCTGCACCTACACTCTGGCAGAAAGCTATGGACCAGCTGTTGCAAGACTGCTCAGGTACTCAGTGTTACCAAGATGACATCATTCTTACCAGCAAGGATGACAAGGAGCAGCTCCAAAATCTCAAGACAGTGTTAAGAAGATTAGAAGACTATAGGCTCAGAGCATGACACAACGTGTGATTTCTTTAAACCAAGCATCACTTACTGTGGTCACACCATTGACATATAAGCATTACACACATGTGCTGAGAAAATTCAAGCAGTGATAGATGCCTCAAGACCAAAAGGATGTTGTCACAGTTATGTTTCTTTTCAGGATTTATCAATTACGATAACAGGCTCCTGCCAAACCTGGCAAATGTGCATCGCCCCTTGAACTCATTACTACGGATCAGGAAAAAGCGACAAAGGACAAAGCAGTGCGAGGTGGCTTTCCAAAAGACAAAGGAGCTAGTAATGTCAGACACTGTACTCACGCTTTATGATCCAGATCATCCAGTGAAGCTTTTATATAGTTCCTTATCTTAATGTATAGGTTCAATCATGTCACATATTATGAATGGTAAAAGTGAACTCCCTGAAGTCCTTGTATTATGTTCTCTTAACGCTGCAGAGAAAAATTATACACAGACTGACAGAGAGACCTTGAGTCTGGTTTGGTGTAAAATATTTGAAGCAATACCTGTATGGGAGATAGTTTACCCTCATTGCAGTCAGCTGGTGTCCAGTTTTCAATCCACAGAAGGATGTTCCACTAATGGCAGCAGCATAAATACACAAATGGTTTCTGTTTCTCAGAGGAAAGAATTACAAGATCAAATTCAAGAGGACAACTAATCATGGAAATGCTAATGGATTGTCCTGTTTTTCCTTGGAAAAGGAAATACCTGAAACATTTACAAATGAGGACAATACTCTTGATGTATTCTCCCTAATGCAACTCAAAAGTCTCCCTACTATGGCAGAGATGTTCCAAGGGGAAACCAGAAAAGACCCCACTCTGTCACTGGTCTACATGGTCACCCAAAATGCCTGTAATGTGCAGTAGAAACTCCAGTTCCCCCATTTTTACCATTGCGAGGATGAACTTGCCCTTGACAGGGTATGCCTTATATATGAATTGAGGGTTCTTGTACCATGCAAGCTGAGAGCTAAAGTGTTTGAGGAGATACGTGTTGATATCTAGGTGCGGTCAAAATGAAAGTGCTGGTTTGAAGCATTTTCTGGTGGCCTAGAGTATTTCAGCAGATCGAGCAGCTTGGCATGCACTCTTTGGGATGCCAAATCAATCCAAAAGATGTCAAGAGCATTGCTTTTCCATTCCATGGGAATAGCCTGCATTGCCCTGGCAGAGGATTCACGTGGATTTTGCCGGACCATTCATGGGTACAAACTTTTTGGTAGCAGTGGATGCAGCTACAAAATGGCTCGAAGTGTTCCCAATAGCTTTCATTGCAGCCTCGCACATTGTTGACGTGTTGAGAAGCTTCTTCTCAAGGACTGGCATTTCAGAACACATAGTCAGTGACAAAGGACCACAGTTTGTTGTGGAACAGTTTCTGCCATTCCTGAAAATGAATGGAATAATGACATATTACCATAAGACCATAAGGTTTAGGAGCAGAATAAGGCATTTGGCCCATCCTCTGCTCTGCCATTCCATCACAGCTGATCCGTTTTCCCCTCTCAGTCCAGTCTTCTGCCTTCTCCTCATATCCCCTAATGCCCTGATGAATCAAGAATCGATCAACCTTGGCCTTAAATATATCCAATGACCTGGACTACACAGCTCTTGTGGCAATGAATTCCACAGGTTCACCGTTCTCTGGCTAAAAAAAAAAATCCTCCTCATCTCCATTCAAAAAGAACCTCCCTCTATTCTGAGGCTGTGTCCTCTGGTCCCAGACTCCCCCACTACAGGAAACATTAGCAGACACCAACAGAATCAACAAACTCATTCGTAAGGCCAGTGATGTTGTGGGGATGGAACTGGACTCTCTCACGGTGGTGTCTGAAAAGAGGATGCTGTCTAAGTTGCATGCCATCTTGGTCAATGTCTCCCATCCACTACATAATGTACTGGGTGGGCACAGGAGTACATTCAGCTAGAGACTCATTCCACCGAGATGTAACACAGAGCGTCATAGGAAGTCATTCCTGCCTGTGGCCATCAAACTTTACAACTCCTTCCTTGGAGGGTCAGACACCCTGAGCCAATAGGCTGGTCCTGGACTTATTTCATAATTTACTGGCATAATTTACATATTACTATTTAACTATTTATGGTTCTATTACTATTTATTATTTATGGTACAACTGTAACGAAAGCCAATTTCCCCCGGGATCAATAAAGTATGACTCTGACTATGACTATGACTATTCTCTGCAGATACACACTAACAAGGCCCTTCAATATTTGTTAGTGTTTAATGAGGTCACCCCCTCATGCTTTTAAATTTTTATAGATGCTGCCTGACCTGCTGAGTTCCTCCAGCATTGTGTGTGTTACTCTGGATTTCCAGCATCTGCAGAATATGTTGTGTTTATGAGTTAGGTGTTGTTTGGGCAACAGGTATTAGCCACAGAAACTCTTCTGATCTCTTTTGATGTAGTACCATGGGAGTTCTTGAAACCTTATGAGAAGCTAGATAGAGCCTTGATTTAACAGCTCATCCAAAAGGGCAAGTCTTCAGCACTCCCCTGGTACTGCCTTGGAGCATCCGCTTAAATTTGGTGCTCAAGTCTCGGGAGTGGGATTTGATTCAATAAGTGAAAGAGTGACAGTCTGACCTTGGCTGGTCTCTTATTTCAGATTGTCTCAATAGCCTGTGTGACTGGGGGCTGCACACAGCCCAACTCGACAGATGATCACACACTTGCCAGCCTGCTCATTTGATTTGCTGGGAACTTAATGTTTCACTCTCCCCGAAGATGCGTTTTGAAGGTTTGACTGTGTCTTGCCAAGTTTCTGTGACAGGAGTATAGACAGACAAAGGGCACCAAAAAACTCCCCACACCCACCGCACACAGATAAAAGGAATAAGCAACCAGGAACTGGAATTTATAGCTTGTGACTGTCCTCTAAATTTTCATTCAAGCAAAACCATTCACATTGATCCATGTCATGTGATAAATCCTGGTGTGAGCTAAACTTGTGTTTCTGAGAAAAAAGAGAGCGTGAGTTCCAAGAATAATATCCTAGACAGTTCTTTTTTTTCAGCCTGAGAAGGGTTCGACGGGAAGCTGGTTCTGCCTGAGTTCATATTTGTGGGCTCTTTGTATTTGCAGAGTAAAGCTAAATTCTGTGGACTTCAGAGCAGTGTGGTGAATCTCCCCCTTCATTTGGCCCACCTCAGGCATGGGGCATATGTTCTCATTAAAGCCAAAATGGGCTTGGTGGGAGTGGGGGTCACGTCCCCATCTAAAGGACTGAATACTCAGTCAAGGTTGACATTACTAAAGGAGTGCTGCACTGTCAGATGTGCCATCCTACAATTAACAGGTAGCTGCTGGAAATCTGAAATTAAAGCAAAAAATGTTGGAAAAACTCAGCAGACCAGGCAGAGATTGTGGAAAGAGACCTTTGGCATTTCGAAGAAACCAAATACAGATTTGATGATCACCTTGCAGTGCACCAGTGCCTCCTACTTTAACTTTTCACCAGATCCCACTCTGACCACTATGTCTGTGGGTTCCTATTACATCGAAGCTCAAGAAACTACACCTCGTCTTTCACCTGGCCATATTGTAGCCAGCAATACTCACTCTTCCTTTCTGTTTGCATAAGAACTGGCCATTTTTGCCTGCCATCCTTTCGTTGTCTTTCTTTTTTGTATGGCCTGTCTTGCTGACTAACTACGCAACATTCCACAGACTATCACATTGGTAAAACATTACACAAACTAAAAAACTTCATCTGATCTGAACTGCCCCTTAACTGCCTATTATTATACGCTTTCAGAGAAACTCCTTCTGCTCTACTTCCACCTTCTCAGTGACCTCTACTAACTTGCATTCTCTCTTTCTCAGTTCTGAACAATACTTTTGGATCTGTAACATTAACTGTTTCTCTTTCCACAGATGCTTTTTGTACCATGAAATGTTTCTGTTTTTATTTCGAGGTTTTTCCGTCTTTGCCCCACATGCCTGACAATGTCCCTGGACATGTCCTTCTCTATAAGGTCATTAATTTCTCTTTGACCTCAGACCCTCCAACACTGAAACTCTGCTTCAAGTTGAGTCATTTTGTATAATTTATTCCTGGTCTGCCAGATTCTTTCATCTTACCCCCATCACCCCAAATAATAAACATAGAAACATAGAAAACCTACAGCACAATACAGGCCCTTCGGCCCACATAGCTGTGCCGAACATGTCCTTACCCTAGAACTACCTAGGGCTTACCCATAGTCCTCTATTTTTCTAAGCTCCATGTATCCATCCAGGAGTCTCTTAAAAGTCCCTATCATTTCCGCCTCCACCACTGCTGCCTGAAACCCATTCCATGCACTCACCACTCTCTGCGTAAAAACCTTACCCCTGACATCTCCTCTGTACCTACTTCCAAGCGCCTTAAAAATATGCCTTCTTATGCAGGCCATTTCAGCCCTGTGAAAAAGCCTCTTGACTATCCATACGATCAATGCCTCTCATTATCTTGTACACCTCTGTCAGGTCACCTCTCATCTTCTGTCGCTCCAAGGAGCAAAGGCCAAGTTCACTCAACCTGTTCTCATAAGGCATGCTCCCCAATCCAGGCAACATCTTTGTAAATCTCCTCTGCACCCTTTCTATGGTTTCCACGCCCTTCCTGTAGTGAGGTGACCAGAATTGAGCACAGTACTCCAAGTGGGGTCTGACCAGGGTCCTATATAGCTGCAACATTACCTCTCTGCTCTTAAACTCAATCCTACGATTTATGAAGGCCAATGCACCATATGCCTTCTTAACCACAGAGTCAACCTGCGTAGCAGCTTTGAGTGTCCTATGGACTCGGACCCCAAGATCCCTCTGATCCTCTACACCGTCAAGAGTCTTGCCATTAATGCTATATTCTGCCATCATATTTGACCTACCAAAATGAACCATCTCACACTCATCTTGGTTGAACTCCATCTGTCATTTCTCATCCCAGTTTTTGCATCCCATTGATGTCCCGCTGTAACCTCTGACAGCCCCCCACACTATCCACGACACCCCCAAACTTTGTGTCATCAGCAAATGTACTAACTCATCCCTCCACTTCCTCATCCAGGTCATTTATAAAAATTACGAAGAGTAAGGGTCCCAGAACAGATCCTTGAGGCAAACTGGTCAACGACCTCCATGCAGAATATGACCCGTCTACAACCATTCTTTGCCTTCTGTGGGCAAGCCAGTTCTGGATCCAAAAAGCAATATCCCCTTCAATTCCATGTCTCCTTACTTTCTCAATAAACCTTGCATGGAGCACCTTATCAAATGCCCTGCTAAAATCCATATACACTACATCTACTGCTCTTCCTTCATCAATGTGCTTAGTCACATCCTCAAAAAATCCAATCAGGTGTAAACCTAGTACATTTTCTCACTAAATTCCCAAAGTTCCTCCACCTTCCAAACATCCTATATCTTAGAAACTAGATCTTCATTACTGACCAAATCCCCTCCTGTTTTTCCCTATTCTATGCTCCAGTCTGAAAGCTACATCCCTTTGATTCCAGAACATTGTATTATCACCTTCAAGGATGGATATGTGTTCTAATCCTTTTTTCAAACCTCCTTTGACCAAATGTCACTTTTCAATGTAAAATTAATCTTATTTAGATCTACAGAAAAGATTCTGATACACACTTTTGAAGGAGAATTGGACATCTCCCTGGGAATTATTTATCTGGTTTATCTTACTTCCATTTGCTGTTTGTCAAGTACCATGTGGCTGGCTGGCTTCCATAGTACAACACAGACCTCAATGAGCCAAGTTCTCCTTGACGCCCTGTGGTTATAAACAAAGGTGCTAGGCTGGATGCAGTTCTGCCAGCTGAGGCACCATACAGAGTTGGAGACATGCAACAAGAGTGGAGTTTGGCCAGGCCTCTGACTCAACAACTCTAACCAGCTCTTTTAATTTCTCCGCAAACCTGACAAAATGGGAGCAAGGTCACACATTGCCACATGGATATTTCAAGAATGATACACAAAGTTCTCAAAGTAGCATAAGAAACATAGTCCTGTGTTATACTGGCTTGGACAATATTCAAGCAACTTCAGCACCAGCCCTAACACCTGCAGTATCTTTATAGTCTCGGTCATGCCAACAACAGATCTAGATAAATCTCAGGAAGTTTGATTTGTTTGAAACAAGCATCATAGCTTCTTCACTCAAAATAGCTTGAGATGGCACATGTTCTTTGATAGAATTCATCGTTCCTTACAACATAGTAGGTGGCCATTCAATCTATGTCGACTCGCTGAGCCATTCTCTCACTTAATTCCATGTAATTTATTCTCTCTCACATGCCCATGAATTCCCCTACTGTGTCACCTGTCACAGTAGTTAATTAACCTAAAAACCAGCACATGTTTGGGATGGTGGAGGAAACGGGGCTACGTAGAGGGGTGTGGGGGTGTGGTAGCAGTGGTGGGAAAGCTAGCACAGAGAGAACGTGAAAACTCCACAAAGGCAGCACCAGAAGTCAGGATTGAACCTGAGCCACTGGAACTCTGAAGGAACCGCAGATCTTGCTGTGCTTCTCTACCACCCTGTACGGCAGTCTTTAAAGATTAGAAATTGCCGGGAAAATGGTGAGTTTAATATAATTCTGAGTGAAAAGGAGGTGGGACTAGATCTGGTGGTAAATGACAACACAGGGGCTTAGATACTAGGACCTAAATCTGCTGTTATTGTAAAGAAAGATGGCGACATAAGTTCTGAAAGCACAAAGGAGTATGGACTCCATTAAGGATTAAAGAATTTATCATGAACTATCTAGAAATAGAGTTAGTTTGACTGAAGATAAAACTCTGGCTAGACCACACTTGGAGAGCTCAGTTCTGTTTGTCTTGTTATTGGAAGGATATGAAAGCTTTAGAGAGGGTGCAGAGCAGCAGTTTCAACCTCTTGGGAGTGCACATCACACACAAATGCTCTTGGTCCCAGAACACATTCTACACAGTCAAGAAAGCTTACAACACCTCTACTTTCTGAGGAGGCTGTAGAGAGCTGGACTTTGCACATCTATACTCATGTCATTCTACACATGTGCGGTAGAGAGCACCCAAACAAGCTGCATCACTGCTTGATGTGGAAACATCACTGCACTGTGGAAACAGGAAGGATCTACAACGGGTAGTCAAAACCGCCTGATACATCGCTGGCACCAGCCTATCCATCCTCAAGGACAAACTGTATACTGTATATAGAAAGATGTTGGAAAAATCCTGTAACATCATGAATGATCTCATATACCCTGCTCATGGACTGTTTTTCTCACTTGCCACTCCCATCAGGGAGGAGGCCACATGCTTGGACCTCCAGACTCAAAAAGTTATTTTCCCCAATCAGTAAGACTGAACAACACTAACTCTGCCAATACTTTATTATTTCTCATCAGTGACCTTATGTTGATTTATGTATAAAAGCTATCTCATGCTTTATATTTATTCCTTTTGTTAGTATTATTATTGTGTTCTTTATATTTTGTGTTTTTTTGTGCTGCATCAAATCTGGAGTAACCATTATTTCATTCTCCTTACATTTATGTACAGGGAATGACATTAAACATTAAACAATTTTAATTTACCAGGATGCTGCCTGGATTACAGAATCATAAACACAGGAATTCCTGCAGATACTAGAATACTGATGAACTTTGACTGTTTATTCCCTCCTATAGTTGCTGCCTGACTTGTTGCATTTCTCTAGTACTTTGTGTCTGGATTAAATAATATGTTTTATGAGGAAAGGCTGCGTAAGCTAGAGCTTTTCTCCTTGGAGCGAAGGAAGATGAGAGGCAACTGTATGGAGGCATATAATGTGATAAAAGGTATAGACAGAGAGGACAACCAGCATCGTTTTCCCAGGTCAGCAATGCTAATACAAGCGATTGGATGAAAGTATAGGGGGATGTCAGAAGGTTTTTCTTTCACAGAGAATGGTTAATGCATGTAACCACTGACGGGAATGGTGGTGAAGGCAGATACATTAGGGCCATTTAAAAAATTCTTAGATAGGCTCATGGATGAAAGAAAAATGGAGGGTTATGTGGGAGGGAAGGGTTGGATTGATCTTGGGCCAAAGAGTCTGTACTCTGCTGTACTGTTCTATATTCTTAAGATAAGGAATCACAAAGTTCAGAAAATACAAATGGACATTTATAGACCTTCTAACAATAGCCATATCTTTGGAAAGAATGTCAGTTAAGATTTGATGCAGGTTAAAAGGGGTCTTGTAACACAGATATTTCAATTATTATGGGGCCTTTAAGATGGTTATAGATTAGATTTGGACTTTTTTGAGAAACTATTTTGGATCCAACTAAAAAGCACATTACTTTTAATCTAGTCAGTCACACTTAGTTAATTAATAATCTCATGGCTATGGATAAACCGGGGAAGAGTGATCAAAATATTACGAAACTTCACTTTCAGTTTGAAGGAAAGAAAGAAGTCTTAATTCACTGAATGACAGGCCAGTTTGCCTTATGTAAATTGTAGGAAAAATTTAGGGATTCATTATGGAGGAAGTTATAACGTATAATTAGAAAAGCAAAACAAAAATATTCAGAGTCAACATGGTTTAATGAAAAGAAGAACAGTGATTTAATTAAACAATTAATTATACTCCTTTTAGGATGTAACAATAAGGAGAGAAAAGGGAAAGCAGTAATTTATTTGCATTTCCAGTGTCAACTGATAAGTACTGTACTTAAGGTGCTACAGAAGTAAAGGGCTTAATCCATCAATCTTTCAAATAACAAAGAGAAAGGGTAGTTAAGGCAGTGAGTGACTGAGGGATCAGTTGTGAGGTCTCGGCAATTTACAGCAATGGAGAGACCAAGTCCAGCTATCTAGTTTTCTGTTGAAATAAGGAAAAGTGGGAAATTAATCTATGAGAATGTGAAGCGTCATCAGCAAAAAGCAGGACCTCAAGGTTGGTAATCTTTGGATCATTGCCTGTACCACGCACTACTGTGTGTAAGAATAGAATAATATGGCAGCTGAATGTATAGCTGAAGAAATGGTGCAGGGGGCAGGGTTTCAGATTTGTGGTTCATTGGGATCTCTTCTGGGGAATATATGGCCTGTGCAAAATTATGAGTTACACCTAACTCAATGGAGACAAATCTCCTTGCAGGCAGGTTTGCTGCAGGGGTTGGGAAGGATTTAAACTAGTTTGCCAGGGTTTGGGATAGTCAGAAGATAGGGCAGCTAGTGTAAAGGTAGATGCAACATATAGAGAGACTGTGAGGAAACATAGGCAAGGTATAAGGCATATATGCAGTCAGTTGGATAGGTTGAAATGTGTCTCCTTTAATGGAAGAAGTATCCAGGACAATGTTGATGAACTTAAATCTTGGAACAGTATATGGAAAAACAACATTATGGCCATTAAAGAGTCTTGCCTGTTACAAGGGCAGGAATGGCTGCAGAGGTTTGGATGTTTCAAAGGAGATTTGGATTGAGTTTAAAAAGTTGTGGAGGTAAAAAAGGTATGGCAGTAAAAATAGTGTCGGAGTGGCATTGCTATTCAGGGATAGTATCACAGCTACAGAAAGGGAAGGTGTCATGAGGGGGTTGTCTACTGATCTGTGTGGGTGGAAGTCAGAAATAGGAAGGGAGCAATCACTCTCTAGGGAGTATTTAATAGTCTCCCCAGTAACAACAGAGACCCTGAGGAGTAGATCAAAAGCCATATTTTGGAAAGAAGCAAAAATAACTGGGTTGTTGTCATGGGTGAATTCAACTTCCATAAAGTTGATTGGCACTTCCCCACTGCAAAAAGTTTAGTTGAGTTGGAATTTGTTAGGTGTGTCCAGGAAGGATTCCTAACACAGAATGCAGACAGGTTGACAAGAGGAGAGGCCATATTTGTACTAGTCAATGAAGCCAGTCAAGTGACAGACTTCTTGTGGGTAAGCATTTCAAAGACAGTCATCAAACTCCCTGACCTTTACCATAGCCTTAACAGGGATAGGAACAAATGGTATAGGAAGTATTTAGTTGGGAGGGGGAATTATGCTGTTGTTGGGCAGGAACATGGCACCATAAATTGGGAACGGATGAACTCATGAAAATTCACCACAGAAATGTGGAAGCATATGCTTGGGGTTCTGTATAGGTTTGCCCCATTGAGGCAGAAATCAGATGGGAGGGAGTAAGAACCATGGTTGACAAGATGCATGGAACATCTAGTCAAGAGGAAAAAATAAGCATGTGTGAGGTGTAGGAAGCAACAATCATATAGGAAGGAGCTTAAGAGTGGACTTAGGAGAGCTAGAAGGGAATATGAGGAGGCCTTGCTGATTAAGATTAAGGAAAAGCTCAAGGCATTCTACATGTATGTAAAGAACTGGAAGGTAGGACCGATCAGGGATAAAAGACAAGACATGTCTCTGGATTTGGATAAGGTAGGGGAGGTCCTTAATGAATACTTTGCTTCAGTATTCATCAGTGAGGGAGACTTGACAAATGTGAGGCCAACGTAAATTAGGCTGATGTGCTGGAATATGTCAATGTTAAGAAAGAGGATGTGCTGGAACTTTTGAAAAACATTAGGAAAGATAACTCCTTAGGACTGGATATACCATCCGATACTATGGGAAGTAAGTGAAGAGACTGGGGCGACTTTGGCAATGATCTTCGTGTCATCACTGGCCATAGTAGAACCAGATGGCATGGCAAAAGTTATTCTTTTAAGAAAGGGAACAGAGAATTTTAGACTAATTGTGTTTTATGTCAGTGGTGGATAAACTATTGGAGAGAATTCTTAAAGAGAGGATTTATGAGCATTTAGATGTATAGTCCGTTTAGGGATAGTCAGCATAGCTTTGTGAAGGTCCAGGTCCAGTTTTACGAGCCTGATTGATTTGTATTCAGATTTATTTATCACATGTACTTTGAAACGCACAGTGAAATGTGTCATTTGCATTAACAACCCACACTCCCAAGAATGTACTGCGGGCAACCTGCAAACATTGCCACACATTCCAGCGCCAATATAGAATGCCCACAATGCTGGGCAGAATAACACAGAATCCAATAAAACAGAACATAAGCAGCATCAAAGCAACAACAGTGAAACAAGCCCTATTTTCCCTATCTTCCTTGCCACCCACACATTTATAGAGTCCTCTCAAACCAGGACAGGCCACTTTCACCTCCAGCCTCCAGCGGACCCACGGATTCAAAGACACTGGGCCCTGATTTCTCCAGCAGTCTCAGGTTCCAGTCATTGGACCTCGACTTCTGGACTTCCTGATCAACATTCAGGTTTCAATCTAGACCTCTGATCAACCTTTGGGTTTCGATCGGGACTTCTGATCAATCTTCTGGCTTTGATCTGTACTTCTGATCAATCTATGGGCTTTAATCTTCGCTATTAACCCAGGACTCACAGATGGTGATGAATGAGGACCCTTGATGGGGGTTCAAACTCCAGGACTCGAACGCCAGTCTCATCAATGACAGGACTCCAATTGACCTTGCCTGTCTGTCAGCCAACAGCCAGATATGCCCTCACCGCTGGCCTTTGAACTCAGCTTGGAGCCTTAGGCTTCAGCCTGTCCTCTAATTCCCCCATATCCTTGTCCTTAACCCCTAACCTGACCCCTAACACCACTAACTGTTCCCAAGAGCATTCCTACGAACTTAAAATGACTAAAAAAAAGCTCCATCTGAGCTGCAACCTCAACAGATACTGCAGCTTGACACTATTTTGGAATAAATTAATTCTTTGAGGAAGTGACAAAACAGATAGATGAAGGTAGAACAGTTGGTGTAGTATGTATAGTTTAGTGAGGCATTTGACAAGGTACCCCATGGTAGGGTTATTCAGAAAGTCGGGAGGCATAGGATCCAGGGAAACTTGGCTATATGGATTCAGAATTGGCTTGACCATAGAAGGCAGAGAGTGGTAGCTGATGAAATGTTTTTTGTCTGGAGATCAGTCAGCAGTGGTGTTTCACAGTGATCTGTTCTGAACCCTCTGCTCATTGTAATTTCTATAAATGTCTCGGATGAGGAAGAGAAATGATGGGTTAGTAAGGCAGCAGCTGACACATTGGTTGGTGATGCTGTTGATACTGTAGAAGGTTGTCATAGATTACAATAGGGGCATTGTTAGGATGAAGAACTGAGCTGAGAAGTTGCAGATGGAGTTCAATCCAAAGTGTGAAGTGATCCAGTTTGGAAGGTAGAGTACAGAGTTGATGATTCCTAGCAGTGGGAAGGAACAGTGGGATCTTATGTCCAAGTCCATAGGTCCCTCAAAATTCCCATCCAAGTTGATAAGGTAATTCAGATGGCATATTTAGGGGATTGAGTTCAGAGCCACAAGGTAATGTTGCAGCTTCTATAAAACTAATTTGACCGCATGCAGTATTGTGTTCAGCTGTGGTCACTTCATTAAATGAAGGATGTGGAAGCTTTTGAGAGGTTGAAAAGGATATTTACCAGGATTCTGACTGGAATACAGTGCATGGTTGAGTGAGCTAAGACCTTTCTCTTTACAGCAAGTTAGTAAGCTTGCAAATGACTTGATAGAGGTGTATAAGATGATAAGAGACATAGATAAAGTGGACAGCCAGAAACTTTTACAAAGGGTGGAAATGACTAATATGACGGGGCATGATTTTAAGGTGATTGGAGTAGAAACACTACATGCTGTTTTGCTTTGAAACCACTGGTTTTCAATTGGACATCTGAAACAATAAAAACTAATTTCCAACTAGTTAATTATAATTTATTAATTTTATTTTAAAATCTTTTACACTGTGAGTAGTCATGATCTGGAATGTGGTAGAAGCTGAGTCAAGGGAAACTTCCTAATCTTCCTCCTGACATGAATCTCTCCAAGCAGCCAACGTGCTACACCTGCCCATTCACCTCCTCCCTCACCTCTATTCAGGGCCCCAGACAGTCCTTTTAGGTGAGGCAACACTTCACCTGCGAATCTGCTGAGGTTCTCTATTGTGTCCGGTGCTCCCGGTGAGGCCTCCTCTGCATTGCAAAAACCCGCGTAAAATGGGAGACCACTTTACTGAGCTCCTCTGCTCCAACCGCCAAAAGTAGAACTTCCCAGTGCCAATTCTGATTCCCATTCCCATTCCAACATATCGGTCCATGGCCTCCTCTTTTTCCACGATGAGGACATCCTCGGGGTGGAGGAACAACAGCTTATATTCTGTTTGGGTAGCCTCCAACCTGATGGCAGAAATATCAATCTCTCCTTCCAATAAAATTAATTTCCTTCCTCCACCATTCTTCTTTCATTCCCCACCCTGGCCCTGTACCTCTTCTCACCTGCTTGTCACCCATTCCCCCACTGGTCCCCTCCTCCTTCCCTTTCTCCTATGGTACACTCTTCTCTCCTAACAGATTACTTCCTCTCCACCTGTTTTCCTTTCTCACCCATCTGGCTTCACCTGTCACCTTCTAGCTAGCCTCCTTCTTCTCACCCCAACCTTTTCATTCTGACAGCTTCCCCCTTCCCTTCTAGTCCTGAAGAAGGGTCTCAGCCCAAAACGTCAACTGCTTATTCATTTTCATAGATGCTGCCTGACCTGGTGAGTTCCTCCAGCATTTTGTGTGTGTCGCTCAGGGCTTCCCGCACCTGCAGAATTCCTCATGATTAAGTTGAATGGTCTTGTTTTATGCATTGTGATACTACAACATTGTTTTTGTCTTGCCACAGGAAGTGTCAAATTATATAAAAGCATTATTCATCCCAAGTGTTACATAGAAAGCAGCTTTCAATAATTTTGAGGAAGTCTCACTTCCTTTTTGGATAAAATAAAATGCAACCTTCCATGTTTATTGTAGGCTCCAAGCTATGGAGAATGCTCTCGATATAAGTGTCAAAAACCGACACTTCCTCAGGAGTAGCAGCTCTCAGAGAAACATTGGATTTCTGCCCTGGCTTTAGTTAACAATGCTCCATTTTACTGACAACAACTTCTATTCTTTTAGTTCTTTTACCGAACACCCAAACACATCACAATATGCAGGTGCTGGAAATTCAAGCAACACACATCAAAGTTGCTGGTGAACGCAGCAGGCCAGGCAGCATCTCTAGCAAGAGGTACAGTTGACGTTTCGGGCTGAGACCCTTCGTCAGGACTAACTGAAGGAAGAGCTAGTAAGAGATTTGAAAGTGGGAGGGGGAGGGGGAGATCCAAAATGATAGGAGAAGACAGGAGGGGGAGGGATGGAGCCAAGAGCTGGACAGGTGATTGGCAAAAGGGATATGAGAGGATCATGAGACAGAAGGCCCAGGGAGAAAGACAAGGGGGAGGAGGGGAAAACCCAGAGGATGGACAAGGGGTATAGTCAGAGGGACAGAGGGAGAAAAAGGAGAGAGAGAGAAAGAATGTGTGTATATAAGTAAATAACGGATGGGGTACGAGTGGGAGGTGGGGCATTAGCGGAAGTTTGAGAAGTCAATGTTCATGCCATATGCAACTGCTACCATTCAGCACAGGAGAAGCAGACGTGGGGAACACCTCCCATTTGAAGGTTCCTCTCCAAGTTACAAACCATTCTAACTTGGAAATATATCATCTGTCCTTTAGAAGGTCTAACTTCTAGAACTGCTTCCTAAATAATATAGGAGGACATTCAAAAAAAAGGTCTTTAGCTTATTTTATTCATTTTCAGGGTCTGGAGGTCATTGGCAAGCTCTGCATTTATTCCCCATTCCTAAATACCCTTGAAAAAGTACCACTTTTTGAACCATCATTTGAACTATTCCTTGAGTCACTGTAGCTAGAGAGTTCTTGGGTCTATCCCAAGTGGTATATATTTGCACATTGTCCAGGATCCTGGATTATGTCTCGGAGTTGGCCACAGTTGTAATGCAGCGCTTCCTGAGGGCATCTCACTATCACTTAACCAAGAGAAGAGTTGAGCCACTAATGTTCGTCTTCCCAGTGATGTTAACATCTTGAAAATAATGTTTACATAGTCGGTATTGTGGGAAGAAGAAAGCATCTAATCACAGAGATGGAGAGTGGGTGACAGTAACAGAAAGGAGTCACAAGTGACTGCAGATGCTGGAAACTGGAGCAGAAAATAAAACTACACACATCAAAGTTGCTGGTGAACGCAGCAGGCCAGGCAGCATCTCCAGGAAGAGCTGCAGTCGACGTTTCGGGCCGAGACCCTTTGTCAGGACTAACTGAAGGAAGAGTTAGTAAGAGATTTGAAAGTGGGAGGGGGAGGGGGAGATCCAAAATGATAGGAGAAGACAGGAGGGGGAGGGATGGAGCCAAGAGCTGGACAGGTGATTGGCAAAGGGGATATGAGAGGAGAGTGAGAGAAAGAATGTGTGTATAAAAATAAATAACGGATGGGGTACCAAGGGGAGGTGGGGCATTAGCTGAAGTTAGAGAAGTCAATGTTCATCCCATCCTCCAACCTGAGTGTGGCTTCATCTTTACAGTAGAGGAGGCCGTGGATAGACATGTCAGAATGGGAGTGGGATGTGGAATTAAAATGTGTGGCCACTGGGAGATCCTGCTTTCTCTGGCGGACAGAGCGTAGATGTTCAGCAAAGCGGTCTCCCAGTCAGCGTCGGGTCTCACCAATATATAAAAGGCCACATCGGGAGCACCGGACGCAGTATATCACCCCAGCCGACTCACAGGTGAAGTGTCGCCTCACCTGGAAGGACTGTCTGGGGCCCTGAATGGTCTGGGTTCCCCCCCGCCCCTGTCTTTCTCCCTGGGCCTCCTCTCCCATGATCCTCTCATATCCCCTTTGCCAATCACTTGTCCAGCTCTTGGCTCCATCCCTCCCCCTCCTGTCTTCTCCTATCATTTTGGATCTCCCCCTCCCTCTCCCACTTTCAAATCTCTTACTTACTCTTCATTCTCATTCCCATTCACTGCTTATCTCCAAAATTGCCACATGAGATTGTTTATCTTCACATGGGATTGTAGATTGTATTCAAAAAGATGGCTGATAGCAAATTACCTGCTAATTTACATTTTATCCTGTTTGTACTTTAATTGGTCAGTGGAGGAATGATAAAGCACCCAGTTTAGTCTCACCCATTGTGCACTATCAGTGCCTGGATCTACCCCACTGTGCTTGAAGGAGATACCTGAAGCAGATAGCTCGTTACAGTGCAAATTATGAACATCCAACAGCTATTTTGTATTTAATCACAACAAGGTATCAGCTTCAATTCAATAAACCTGGTAACTTGTGGCTTGGAACCAGTAAAACACAACTGGGCCGTTCATGTCCTTCAGAATGGAACCTGGTACCTGTATCCTGCCTGCTCATAGTGCAGCTCATGTCCAAAGCAACATGGTTATTTTGAAGTGCCTTCAGGATAGAGGGAGGAGCCAAAATTACCCGAGTAACAAACAGCAACAGAAGAATGACAGAAAACTGCCTTCAGGCAGGACGAATGAAATTTAAACTCCTTACCTACAAGGCTGTAACGGTGATCATGCAGATTTAACTTATTTGCAAATGTTACTTGGACCATTTTCTAACTGCCTATACTGGCAGACCCCCACTTTTGGTGATAAGGTGTCTAGATCAGATACACTGCTTTACTTTTCCCCAATATCTGTCCCTCTCTGCCTATGAAGTGATGTAAGATGTTTAAGCTTTGGTACAAATACCCAGTCCGAGAATCAGAGGGTCAGACTGGATGGGCTGAGCTTGTTTTCCTTGGAGCAGAAGAGGCTGAATCAGGTCCTGATAGAGGTAGACAACATTATCACTGACATATATGGGATGGATGGTGAGAAACTTTTCCTCATAAACGAGATGTTTAAGTGTTACAGAAATTGGACAAGTCCACATGCAGTAGAGAAGGCTGTGGGATGATATGATTGATGTATACAAGAAGCATAGATAGGATAGGGTCAAAGTCTATGATAAGGCTATCAAAATCCAGAGGGCTCAGATCAAGGTGAGAGGAAGCAGTTTGAAAGGGCATCCAAAGGGCAAGTTTTTGTCACACAGAGAACAGTTCATATCTGCCAGACAACATTGTGGAATCAAATTCAGTTATTATTGAGTACAATTTTTATTGTTGCACCATAGAAAGCACTCTATCTGGATTATCAAGGACATCTTCTATCCCGCTTTATTACAGTCCTGAATGGACCTCTTGTATGAAAAGAAGGACTCTTGACCTCACAATCTGTCTTGTTATGATTATCCACTTTATTGACTGCATTTTTCTGTAGCTGTTGCACTTTATTCTGCAATGTTATTCTTCTATCTTTTTCTACCTCAATGTACTGTGTTATAAATTGCTGTGTATGAGCAAAATGCAGTAAAGTCCTTCACTGTATCTTGATATACGTGAAAATAATAAACCAGTAACAATACCAATTTCATACCTTCATCAGTGTGTTTATTTGCTGGGTCCATGTCTACACATGGCAAGTGATAATCTGACCAGAGGTTGCAGACACTTGTGGTAGGATTATTATCTGTAGCAAAGAACATACTGGCTTACAGTTCCAGTGAGAACTGGAAAAGTGTGGGAAGGGGTTTTGTGGTGGAGATGTGGAGGAAGGTTAGTGGGGTGGGCAAGAACGTAGAGTTAAGCTTACAGTCAAAATAGCTATGATTTTACTTAAAAGAGTGCAGGCTTGATGGGCCAAGTGGCCTGCTTTTGACTCAAATGTTCATATGTGAGTGAAGCCCTCAAATTAAAAGGTGTCTGAGCCTAGAAATGGACTTTAGTTCTTCATATGGAGAAAGTCATTTGAAATCTAGGAGCCATGCTGCTGCTCAGTGTAGAATCTCTCTTCTGCTGGGTCCATGTTAACATTGGGGATTGTGTTACCCACTAAACTTTGATGAGTTTGAAAAGCAATGATTGCAGTATACTTCTGCTTTTTACTGGTAAAAGGAGAAGTGAATGGAGCTAAAAATCAACCAGCACATCTGTCTCGGATGTGGGTTCACTGGGTTACTGTGGTTTGAATGCTTTCCCTTTCAAACCCTTCACTGCAGAGCCCATTCTTCAGGCATGATGCAAGGGATTTAGAAAACTATAGGGATGACTGATTTTCTTCGTCAATACAACTGGAGAGCAAAGGAAGGTCTTCCTCTTTATTAGGCCTGCATCGGTTATCTGGTGAGGAGAATTTTCTGCCCTAAAAGCTAGTCCTCCTCTGTTCTGGAGTCAATCTCGAGTTCTCTTCTTGTCAATGGGGCACCCTCCAAGTTGTGATGTATTGACTCCATTTGACATTGCAGAAAAGACCTAAAGCAATGAGACTCCAGAGATGATATATCATCACCTTGGCTTTTATTGGTGCACATGCAACAAATCTGAATTGTCGTATACTATATAATTTGAGGTACCAACATGCCAAATTTGGCCCTGTCCCGGTAATCATTCTCAATTGGGAGATTTTGGATTGTAAATCTGTTTGAAACTGGTCAAACGGTGACATTAGGAGTGACACAGTAGTGTGAGACTATTACAGCACCAGAGATACGGGTTCAATTCTGCCGCTGTATGTAAGGAGTTAGTATGTTCTCCTTGCTTGTGACTTTCCTCCGGGTACTGTAATTTCCTTCCACATTCCAAAGACGTACAGTTTAGTAGGTTAATTAGTCACATGTGTGTAACTGGGTGGTGTGATTGGACCAGAAGTACCTGTTACGTTGCTGTATCTCTAAATAAAAACAAAAGTATTATAGCTTCAGCTGCAACCCTCTCTAAGGAGGGAAGAATTGCCCTTCATGTGTTCAGGATATGATGCTGCAAGATATTTACAACAGTTTTATACATCTGGCTTCCCGGAGGCTTCAGTCCAGAGACACATTAAAGGTCAGACTGGAGATGGCCAGGGGTTCTTCTCTAACAGCTAGTTCTGGAGATACACGAGATATCCAGCCTGATATGTTGAGTTCTTCCAGCATCTTGTTTATCCAACTTCAAGTAAACTGCTCCCACTATGTCTACTTTCCCCCTCCCCTTGATCTATCCAGTACCTCCTTTGCTCACCCCTGCACACCATCACATTGTTCCTTTCCTCTCCTCTGTTCACTCCTTCTGTCTGTCACTCACACACTCCTCCCTCTGGGTCCCAACTCTCCCTGTTCCCATTTGCCCTCTCAACCTCTCTAGTTTGCTTCTATGTTCCAGCTTGCTCTCCTATCAGATTCTATCATCTGCAGCCTCCATCTAGCACCTCTCAACTTCTGTGCTATTTCTACACTGTTCTCCTCCATTTGCCTATCTCCTGCTGCTCTTGTTCCACCTCTTCTATTCAACTATTTGCATTGGCCAGCGGTCCCCAACCACTGGGCCTTGAGGAAACTATATGAGTCAGCTGCACCTTTCCACATTCCCTGTCATGCACTGTTGAACTTAGGGTTGCCAACTGTCCTGAATTTGCCGGGACATTCCATATATTGGGCTAAATTGGTTTGTCCCATATGGGAACCGCCCTTGTCCCGTATTTCCCCCGCGAAGGTAGAACGTTCCTATGAAACCTTTCGTGCCAAAATGGCGTAAAGCGAAGAAGCAATTACCATTAATTTACATGGGAAAAATTTTTGAGTGTTCCCAGACCCAAAAAATAACCTACCAAATCATACCAAATAACATATAAAACCTAAAATAACACTAAAATATAGTAAAAGCAGGAATGATATGATAAATACATAGCCTATATAAAGTAGAATTAATGTACGTGCAGTGTAGTCAGGAAGATTAAGCCAAAACCGATTTGTGGAAAAAAATTGGCACGTACCTGCATGCGCACATCACATATGTGCACGTCACGCATGCACACACAGGTGCCTGTGCAAGGCTTCATGGTCATGGTAGTCTTTCTCGGGGTAAACACAAGTGTCCTGTATTTGACTGCTACTTTTGTCCCTTATTTGGGAGTGAGAAAGTAGGCAACCCTAACTGTAAAAGACATATTGAGGTGAGTTTAACCCTACTTGAACACCGCCCCGCCCTCCCCAGTCGGCCAGTCCGCAAGAATATTGTCAATATTAAACCGGTCCACAGTGCAAAAAAGGTTGGGGACCCCTGGCATTGGCTACCTTTCCCCTATCTTTCAGTCTGAAACATCAACACTCCGTTTCCCTTCACAGAAGCCTTCTGACCTGTTGAGTTCCTCAGGCACCTTGTCTGTTGCTAGTTATTTTTAGTTAGTTTCAAGGTCACTTGTACTGATATCAATATTTTCTTTATCCACCTGTTTTCCTTTATTCAAATTCTAAAGCTGTTATGATGGGGTTGAACTAGTGTTTAATGGATTCCACACAAAATACTGGAGGTATCAGCAGGTCAGGTAGCATCCATGGAAATGAATAGATAGTTGTTGTTTTGGGCTAAAACCCTTCTTCAGGACTAAGAGGCCGAGCTTCAGACCCTCTCTGCCTTGAAGAAGGGACTCAGCCCAAAAAAATTGACTCAAATCCATGGACATTCCCTGACCTGCTGAGTTCCTCCAGCATTTTGTGTGTCTTGCTTTGGATTTCCAGCATCTGCAGATTTCCTCTTGTTTAATGGATTATTAGCTTAGCTTTCCAAGGTTACTGGTCCAGGAACAGAACAGTTAGCAGCAACACACTGTGGTCTGAGCGCTCTCCTGAGAGAATCCATTTCGACAGTATTTTCCCCTTTGTTTTCTTTTCCTCTCTCTCCCTGAAGACGGCGGAGCTGTGTGGGGAAGGTCTGTCAAGGAGTGGTGGCTGGGAGAGGAGAAGCAGCAGAACTCTTGGTCCAATGACTCCATGGGCTAACGGACAGAGCCCATCCCCTTGGTACATTTGTTTTGCTGTATATCAGTCGTGCACATTTAGGAGTGGCATGGCAAAGTTTCTGTAAAGCAGATATTATCTCTGGAGTGGTGTGACCCGCATGTGGTATTACAGAATTCTGCACAAACCCAGCAGGAGCCCAGCAATATGTATTAGTAGGTTTAACATGTGTTGACAGGCTATTTATTGAAGACCAGACCATTACCCGATGATTAATATATTGAAATTGCTTCATTAACGATGTGGATAAAAGATGAGTGTTTAAACTTTCCACATGGTGGATGCGGGTGTTACTCCATCTGCCACTGCAGCGCTGCCAACCAAACGTTACCCTCGGATCCTAACCCCAGAAATTACCGTTCGTTCCTGGCGTCGTTGGTCAAAAAGTAAACATCAGCCTTACCCTCCTTTAAATCTGTCTACCGTGATGGGAAAGCTCACTGCTGCGCCAGGGGTCACACCTCCAACAGAAACCCCCTCAGAACCGAGCTGCAAATGAAGTCCGGAAAGGGGTATTGACTCAAAGCAACATCTTACAAGAGCATGTCTTATGAGGTAAGGTCGAGCGAGCGAGGGCATTTCTCTTTGGAGCAACAGAGGCTGATAGACTCGATAGAGGTGTATGAGATGTAAGAGGCACAGACAGAATGGACAGCCAGCCCCTTTTTTCCCAGGCAGCAATAGGGATAAGACGGCATACTTCTGAGGTAATTGGAGGAAAGTAGAGGATGGATGTCGCAAGTGGGTTTTTTTTATACAGCGGGTAGTAAGTGTATGAAGCATACTGTTGGGTGCTCTGGGTGCCCAGGGACATTTAAGAAACTCTTAAATAGGTATATGGATGAAAGGCAAATGGAGGGCTATATGGGAGGGGAAGGTTCGAGTAAAAGGTTGGCATAACATCATGGGTCGAAGGGCCTGTACTCTGCTATACTGTTTGATGTTCTGTGTTCTATACTCTAACAAGAGATCAAGGCTTACATCCTGTCACCTGATACAGAGGGAGATCTGAGCAACCAAGAATAACAACCACCATGGGTGTTGCAGACTGTGGGACCTCTGCTCTTCTTCGTTCTTTTACATGCAACAAAGGACGTTGGTTTGAAAGAAACATTTCTTGATGTAGGGTTTTAACTCAGAACATTAACAATTCCTTTCACCCTATAGATGCTGCCTAACCCACTGAGTTCCTCCAGCAGATTGTTTGTAGACCTTTGTTTAGTACCTTATCTACACCAGAACTCTTTCAACTCTAGCTGTGCTGTATCAGCCAGGTATTTGTATGTACAATATTATCCAACCCTGACTGGCACATTTGGCAATTTATAATTTTTAATGTAAATGCTGATGATCTGAACGTTGTTTTAATGCAGATCTAGAGGGAATTCCACCCCACCAGATGGAGGCATTGATGTTGATGGCAACTTTTCTGGGATTTTGAATACCTGCAACTCTTTGGGTCAAAACTCATTGTCTTCTGGAAAGGATCCTTTCAGTGTCAAAATATCGGAATTCAATTAACCAGCATAACTTTAAAATAAGGTTAAAGTAACTTGGTAAGTGCCCTCTTATTATTTCTTATTTTTAGCTTGTGTTAACCAGGTTTTCTGAGCTTGGAAAATTGTCAGGAGGAGCTGACTGTGGAAGGGTTTGTCAATACCTACCCCAGCAGGCCACTGTGGACTGAGAAATTGGACACAGTCTCCTGGGATGTGGAGTGGAAGTAAATTATCATTGATCTGGGGTGAATGTCAACAAAAAAGGCCTGAAAAACCCTTCTCAGCATTCCCACTGGCAATCAGGCTCTATCAATTACCTGCTCTCCGATATCCACCTACATGTTTCATCTCCCTGATGAAAGGTCATCAGTCCGTAGCATTTCCATAGATGCTGCCCGATACCCCGAGGAGTTGTGTTTGAAACAGCTAAAGTTTGCTTGTAAATGTTGTCTTACTGAGGCATGGTAGATGTTAGAATAGATGGCCTTGTTGACAAATTTGCAGATCATACAAAGATTGGTGGAGGGACGGGTAGTGTTGAGGAAACAGGTAGATGCAGAAGGACTTAGACAGATTAGTAGAATGGGCAAGAAAGTGGCAAATGAAATACAATATTGGAAAATGCATGGTCATGCACTTCGGTAGTAGAAATAAATGTGCGGAATATTTTCTAAACGGGGAGAAAATCTAAAAATCTGAGATGCAAAGGGACTTGTGAGTCCTTGTGCAGAACAACCTAAAGGTTGACCTTCAGATTGAATTGGTGGTGAGGAAGGCAAATGCTATGTTAGCATTCATTTCAAGAGGTCTAGAATATAAGAACAGGGATGTGATGCTGAGGATTTATAAAGCACTGGTGAGGCCTCACCCTGGAGTATTGTGAACAGCTTTGGGCCCCTCATCTTAGAAAAGATGTGCTGGCATTGGGGAGGGTGCAGAGGAGGTTCACAAGGATGATTCCTTGAATGAAAGGGTTATCAGACGAGGGACGTTTGATGGCTCTGGTCTGTACTTTCTGGAATTCAGAAGGATGAGGGGGGGATCTCATTGAAATCTTTTGAGTGCGGAAAGGCCTAGACAGAGTAGATGTGGAAAGGATGTTTCCCATGGTGGGAGAGTCTAGGACAAGAGGGCATAGTCTCAGGGTATAGGGGAGCCTTTTCAAAACAGAGATACGGAGATATTTCTTTAGCCAAAGGGTGGTGAATTTGTGGAATTTGTTGCCATATGCAGCTGTGGAGGCCAGGTCGTTGGGTGTATTTAAGACAGAGATCAATAGGTTCTTGAGTGGACATGGCATCAAAGGTTATGGGGAGAAGGCCGGGAACTAGGGTTGATGAGGAGGGAAAAAGGGATCAACCATGATTGAATGGCTGGCAGATTCGATGGCCAGATGGCCTAATTCTGCTCCTATGTCTTATGATCTTGTGGTAGCAAGCTAGATGATGACAAAACTATAGCTGGAAAGCAGAGGTATAGCAACTGATGGTTGTATGGAGAGTCTCATGTCAACGCAGATGCTTGGGATGATTTTAACACCTGCCAGAAGGAAGTGTAGAAGAATGACATTTGTACCCCACTGAGCCTTGTTTTGGAGAGTGTGTACTACAGGCACTAGCAGAAAACTGAGGCACAATTACAGACCCAATGATACCTTTAACTGTAAAGACATGGTACATATTGCTCACAATACTCCAAATGATGCCTCACCAGTGCTTTACATTACATCCTTGTTTTTATATTCTAATCCTCTTGAAATGAATGCTAACATTACATTGCCTTCCTCACCATAGACTCAACCTGCAAATTAACCTTCAGGGAATCCTGCACAAGGACTCCCAGGTCCCTTTGCGCCACAGTTTTTTGTATTTTTTCTCCATTTAGAAAATAGTCAACCCTTTCATTTCATCTACCAAAGTGCATGACCAAACACTTCCTGACACTGTATTCCTTTTGATGCTTTTTGCCCTTTCTCCTAATCTGTCTGAGTCCTTCTGTAGCCTTTCTACTTCCTCAAAACTAGCTGCCCTCCATCTATCTTTGTATTGCCTGCAAAGCTTGCAACAAAGCCATCAATTCCATGATCCAAATCATTGACATATAATATAAAAATAATTGGTCCCAATACTGACTCATTGGAAACGATGGGCCAAATAGCCTAATTCTGCTCCTATGTCTATGTCTTATGGAACACCACTAGTCACCAGCAGCCAACCAGAAAAGGCTCCCTTTATTCCCACTATTTGCCTCTTGCCGATCAGCCACCGCTTTATCCATGCGAGAATCAAAATCACTTGTCTTTCAAGAGTTCATGTTTGATCTGTTACTTCATGCCACTTTCTTGCTCAATTATTTGAGTTATTGATTCCTTTAGTATCTAAAATGTACACAATTTCTAATCAACTAAATCTTCCAAGTCCTCAGGTAAAGGTTTCCAAAATTCCTTCTCTTCTCTGGCCTGGATGGCTGCCCTTTACATTGATATTATGAGTCCTAATTTCTGTCTAATCAGCAGGAAGAACATCATCACTAAGTTATCTTTCCAAGTCTCTATTTGACAAATGTTGGCACAGGGACTTATTGCAAGCAACAGGTTCTTAGCCCATGCAGCACAGTGCTTGTTACTGAAACAATCAATGAAACAACCAAAGTCTGTAACTTTCAGCCATGCAATGATAAATAGAAAATACTTTTCCAGTTGCACAGGTAATGGCCATCTCCAACATGAGAATGCTCATGGGCCCACCTCTCCCCTTGACATTCAGTAGCACTGCTGGTAATGTCTGAGGATAGTTGCTGACCAGAGCATTAACTAGACAAACCAGTTTTGCATTGTGTCTACAAGAGCAGCTAAGACAATGGTATCCTACACCAAGTGACCCCTAACAGCTTAGAAGCTTTTAGAGTCATAGAGCAATATATTATAGATACAAGCTCTTCAGCGCATTGAGTTCACGCTGACGACTGTGCTCACTCAGCTAGTCCCACTTACCCATAGAGTGAAAATGGCCTTTTTTTCCCTCTAAGCCTTTCCCTTCCATTTACCTAAGCGTGTGCAATGACTATTGTACTTGCCTCAACTACTTCCTCTGGCAGATCGTTCCATAAACTCACTACACTCTGCATGAAAAAGTTGCCCCTCAGGTCCTTTTTAAATCTTTCCCCTCTCACTATGCTCACTAGTTTTGGACTCCTCTACCCTGGGGGAAAATATTGTTACCATCCACCTGATCTATGCTTCTCATAATTTTAAATATTTGTATAAGGTTGGTCCTCATTCTTCAAGGAGTATATTCCCTATACAAGGCACATAATCAATGTAAGGGGACACTTCGTACTGATCTGGATGAATGCTGCTACAGTTTAAGTCATACACTCACTTGACAATCATCCTGTCAACCATGTTCAACACTCATTTCCTTGGCCACTGGAAATGCACAGCAGTTATTCTCCTATGATACTCCAGGTGCATCCCCCAATTCTGTGACTTGTACCACCACCAAACACAAGGAGTGAATAGCACCACCTGTTGATTCCCCTTCAGGTTATACACCATTCCATTCTTCTAATGGAAATATGTTGCCGGTCTACCATCTGAGTCAAAATCCTACCCAAAAGTACTGGAGGAGAAGCTTCATGAGCAGGACACCAGTTGTCCAAAAAAGTAGAGCATTACCCTTTTCACCAAAGGACAATTTGAGACAGGAATATATCTAGAGATTATAACGGCCCCCATTGGTATACTGAGCTTCAAAGAGACTCTAAATTCCACGAACCTCACTGATACCTTGAGTCCGTTACATGAGCAGCTCCAACATGGATATCCAAGCCCCAAGCTGCAGATCCCTATCCCACCACAGTCTCTCAATTACCATTGTGTCACAGAACAAAATGATTGCATGAATCGCAATCCAAGTAACTCAGATCAGTGATATCCTGACTGGTTACACCATGGTCTGGTACGGTACTTAGAATGTGCAGGAATGTAAGAAACCGCACAGAATAGTGGACTGTGCCTGATACACCATGGGCACACCACTCCCCTCCATCAGTGGTACTTACTGATTCAAGAAGGCAACATCTGTCACCAAATTTCCCCATGCCATCTTCTCACAGGTACAGAAGCCGGAAGACGCAGATCACCAGGTTCAAGAATAATTACTTCCCTTTCACCATTTGATTCTGAAATCAATTGGCACAATGCTATTCATTACAGTTTAACAACACTATGAGGACTTTGATCACCTTGCACAAAAGGTAAAAATTGTGTATCATTTATGTTTAGTTTATGCATTTTTTTGTAAATGCTGCTTATATCTACAAGATGGCAGTGCACATGCATTGTCATTTAAAGTTAAATCGGATAGATATATGGACAGGAAAGGAATGAAGGGTTATGGGCTGAGTGCAGGTCGGTGGGACTAGGTGAGAGTAACAGTTCGGAACGGACTAGAAGGGCTGAGATGGCCTGTTTCCGTGCTGTAATTGTTATATGGTTATATGCACACAGTGCCCACTCTGGCTTCAACCAGTGCTGAAATTTCTTGGGCTATTCACTTTTTCTACGACTGAAAAGCACAGCTGAGCATTAAGAACACTAACATTTGCAAGACTACCTTGCTAACAAGCGAAATAATGAAGGTGTTGCACAGTTAAGGACTAACACAGGGAGCAGGTCCTCTCTCTGAGCCGCAGTCTACTATAACTGCTCGGGGGAGCAGCCATTGGAAGCGGTACACTCTAACGCAGAAGCATGATAAGTGCGCCAGTATTAAAACAAGATTTAAAGCAGATTCCTGCAAGACCATGTTCCTGTCGATTCTACTTGCTAATGTTCGATCACTGGAGAAGAAATTGAATTACCTTCATTTGTGTCTGAACCAGCGGGAGATGAAGGACTATTGCACACTCGTCCAGACAGAAATGTGACTTCATGACACCATTCCAGACTCGACCATCTAGTTAGAAGACCTAATCTGTTTTCGGGTGGACAGAGATGCTGTAACCTCCTGCAAGACCCGTGTAGGAGGTCCATGTTTCTACATCAATAAGAACAGGTGTGTGTTCACCTTGATAGTAATGGCCCACTGCTTTCCGCAGGTAGTGTTTTTCACAGTGAAGTGCATGTCCTTCTACTTACCGAGGAATTCAGTACCATTGTGATTAACCCCTTCTGTACTAGTTGCAAGAACTCTACGGCAGAATCTGCAACCTCGAAGCCTCTCACCTCAGGAAGGTGTCTTCATTGCTGCTGGTGACATCAATCATGCCAACTTAAAAACGACCTGCCAAAGTTCCACCAGCATGTCAACTTTGCAACCAGAGGAGGGAATATGTTTGACCTGGCGTATACCAGCATTCGTGAAGTCTACAAGGTCGTCGCGCACCCTCAGTTCACCTCAGATACTCAGACCACATATCCATTTTGCTAATATCTGCATACAGATATTAAATGAGGTTAAATGAGTCAAGCCAACTCACGCCGAGATCAAGGTCTGCCCAGAAGACGCCACCTCAGGCTGCAGGTAGCTTTGAAAGCACAGACTGGAGCATATTCAGGGAGGCAGTTACCTATGATCAACACATCAACATTGGTAAATACACGAATCATTGACTACCTACACAGGAACGTGCATTGAATGCATTACTGTGATTAAACACTACACTACCAGGGCAAACCAGAAACTATGGCTGGCTTCAGATCGGGTGACAGGACAACTTTAAGATCAACAAAACCCGTGATCTCCTATTCCATCCGGAAGGCAAAGCATGAGTATGAACAGAAAATCCACAGATACCTTTGTGACACCAGGGATGCACGCCTCATGTGGCAAGGTATACAAACCATAACCAGTTACAACTCCACCCTACATGTCAATGAGAGTGACGCCTCCCTGCCAGATAGGCTGAATGCTTTCTCTGCATGATTTGACCAATTGAACGATGTGACTTCATGGAAAGCCCCCTCTCTTCCTGAGGAACAGGCACCCTGTCTGACTTCAGCCAAGGTGAAGAGGACCCTAACCAGGGTAAACCTACACAAATCTGTAGGGCTGGACATCATTCCTGGTCACGCGCTGAGGGACTGTGTGGCCCAGTTAAAGGAGGTCTTAATGGACATCTACAATATCTCTCTGAAACAGTCCACCATCCCAGCAGGCTTGATGGCAGCCACCATCAAGCCTGGTACCCAGGCGAGCAGTAGCAATGGGCCTAAGTGATTACCACCCAGCAGTACTGACCTCAATAATCAGGAAGTGCTTTGAATGGTTGGCAATGGATCATATAAAATCCCACCTTCCCACTGCATTCGACCCTTTCCAGTTTGTCCATTGCTCAAACTGCTCCACTGATGATGCCATAACCCCAGTCCTCCATTCTGTCCTGTCCCACCGAGAAAACAATGCCTCGTACACCAGGATGTTGGTCATTGACTTCATCTCAGCGTTCAACACAACCATCCCCTCAGAGGCTGGTGAGTAAACTGTCCTCATTGGGACGCAACAACCCTCTCAGCAACTGGGTTTTGGACGTCTTGCTGGAAGGGTCCCAGTCGGTCTGATAATGCAGCAACATATCAAGTTCCATCATCCTGACTACTGGTGCTCACCAGGGTTGTGTGCTCAATCTGATGCTGTTCACGGTGCTGACTCATGACTGCACAGCCAGATTCAACTCAAACTATGTCCTCAAGTTCACTGATGATACAACAGTTCTTGGCCTCATCAGCAACAATGATGAGTTGGTATACAGAGAGGAACTAGAGAGGCTTGTCAAATGGTGTGAGAATAACGACCCGAGTCACAACATGGGCAAGACAACAGAGATGATTGTGGACTTCAGGAAGGCACAGGTCGACCACTCTCCATTGCATATCGATGGCTCTGCCATGGAGAGAGTGAAGAACGCAAACTTCCTTGGTATGCACATAATGGACCATCTAACCTGGACCCACACCTCCTCACTACTGAAGAAGACACAACAGCACCTACATTTTCTGAGGAGATTGAAGTGTGCAAGGCTCCCCACCCCCATTGTAACAACTTTCTACAGGAGTACCATTGAAAGTTTCCTGTCCGGTTGTATCATTGTGTGATATGGAAGCTGTAAGGCCTCAGCTTGCAAGACCTTACAGAGGACAGTAAAAACCACCAAGAGGATCATCAGCGACTCCTTCACCTCTATTTGTGACATTTACCAGGAGTGTTGCAGACGAAGGGCCCAAAACAATGTTGAGGATCCCTACCACCCACCCCACAATTTCCTCGACCCACCACCATCATGAAGGAAGTACAGAAACATCAGCACTAGGACTGCCAGACTGGATAATAGTTTCTTCCCTTAGGCTGTGAGACTAATGAATACCCTGCCATCACTGAGGTCTCATCACAAGGACACGGGCTGTTTAATGTACTGTCTACCATTTACCTGTTCTGCCCTTTATTACATGCACTTTGATTATATTTTATTAGCTTACTTATGGTATAATATCTTGGTTTATGTACTATGTGTGATATATGTTGTGTGGGCGTACCATAGTCCGGAGGAACATTGTTTCGTTTGTTTGTACATATGTACAGTCAGATGACAATAAACTTGAACTTATATGATGTTATGTTCCTGTGAAACTGCTGCAAGTAAGCTTTTCATTGCACTTGTGAATGCATGTACTTGTATATGTGACTATAATCTTGACTTTGTATTCAACTATATACCACAGACCCGAATACTACTGAATCCCCATTCAAATGGTCTAGCACTGCCAACCCCAATAATTCCTAGAGCTCAGGACTGTGTATCTCATTTAAAGTTCCTATAAAGCTTCTGGCAAAGAGGTCCTATATGCAAATTTCAATCACCTCACTTGAAAAGACTAAAGGAGCAAAGACCTGACACTGAAGACGTTGAGTAAACAACAATTATTTATTCTATCAGTCGGTTTTGTTTTTTAATGTTATTTCAGGAACAGAATAGAGTCACGGAGACATAGATTTGTACAGTACTGAAGCAGGCCCTTCAGCCCATCGTGACAATGCTAACAGTTTTGCTCATCAGTATTAATCTCATTCGCCCAGATTAGATTTGTATCCTTCTGCCTTGCATATTCAAGTGTCCTTCCAAATGCTTCTTAAAGATTTTGACTGTCTCTGCCTCCACCACCTCCTCTAGCAATGTATTCCATGTTTCAGCAACACTGCATAAAATTAATGTTCATTCTTCAACTAATTAATTGTGATTAGTTTTGCCTGTTACATTGCTCTCTGCTCTTTATCTCTCCGAGATAAACCCTATGATGCCGTTGTTCAATTCCCACTGCCCATTCCCTGCTCCATCTGCTCTGAACCATCTTTGGTGGCCATTGCCAAACTTCAGTGTCTTCTCTTCATGCACTTCCTGGAGTCACCACGGGTGTCAGTATTGTCCACAAACTTCAATTGTTCTGTGACATCTGAACGTGATGTCAGCTTAATACAAATTTCCCATTGCCAGTTCAAAGACTTTTGTACAAATATGAAGAACTTATTTCCAAGGTTTCTTCAAACTTTAAAATGTCCTTTTATGCAATCACCCGAACAGAATCACCTTAGCATTTTTGAGAAATGACCAGTTTTCAGGGGAGTTTCACATCTAACCAGTTACTTAGCACTGATGCAAGGTTGCTAATAAATTCTGACACCACGTTCATTCATCTTCCTCACAATTATCTGATGCCTTCTCATTTTGTTTGATGATCCTAACGATGCAGTCGTTAGAGTTGTGTCCCTCAGCTCCAAGGACTTCTCTTCAATTTGACCCTAGGTGTATTCTAAACAGAGTCTGTGTGTTATACTTGTGACCGCATAGATTTCCCTTGAGTGCTCCAATTTTCTCCCACATCCCAAAGCCAAACTGGTGGATTGATTGTCCACTGTAAATTTCCCCATAGTGTAGGTAAATTGTAGAAAGATCAGTTAGTATGAACTTGAGGGAGAAAAAATTGAAGAATTAGAGAGAAATAAGAGAGGAGAAATGGGCCTTATGGGATTGTTCTGCTAGCATGAACCTGCCAGGCTGAATGGCCTCGTGCTGTGTCATTCTAAGTAAGTTCTAACTAGTGCAACAACTGAATTTCAAACTCTTCTGATTCTTACTCGGTGATTCTGGAACTGTGGATGAATGATAGAAACTGCCCACATCCATGATTTGCAGCACAGTGGATCTGGTGGGGTAGCTGGTCTTTACTTGACTATCTAATGTACTGGTAGCACAGTCAGAGGGCAGAGAAGTGAGAGCTGACCTGGGTGTCATTGTCAGCTTGGAAGCAGAGGTACATTAGACCCCTTGCCAGGCCATATGTCAAGAGTATGTGTACCCAACCCTCCTCCACAAAGTCAGAAAGACCAGTGTTGATGTGCAGGTGTCCCAGAAAGTTTGGTTTGAAACCTGGTGGGCCTCTGCATAAACAAAAAAAAACATAGAGGTGCAGTTGGTCGAGCTGTCTGAGTGGAGCTTGCACGTTCGACCTGGGATGGCGTGGGCATCATCGGATGGTCTGGTTTATCCCACATCACAAAGGCATGCCTGTTGGTAGGATAAGGCCGCTATAATTTGGTGTGTGTGTGTGTGTGTGTGTATGTGCATGTGAACGCGCAGATGGTAAAATTTAAGGAGACTTGATGGGAATGATTAGAGAATAAAATGAGATTAGTGTAGGATTAATGTATGTGATGTTTTATGGTCAATTCAGACTTGATGGGCTGTAGGGCTAGTTACAGTGCTACACTTCTCTACATTTCTGTGATTTAGTTTCCATTGATCTTGCTCATGCAACCCAATGTGTTGTAGGCACAACCTCAAAAATAGCATTGGTGTAAAGCAATCCTACCACCACCAGATGTCAGTGGATGACATGAAAAATGTTTAACTCTGGGGAAAGGTCCGGGCATCTAAATGATGTCAAGTGGCAGAGAGGGAAGATTATGACCCCAAAATGATTTAATATAAAAGGGGATATCAAATGTTTTTCTTTCAGATATATAAAGAGTAAAAGAGAGGCGAGTGTGGATATTAGACCATGGGAAAATGATACAGGAGAGGTACTGATGAGGGATAAAGCAATGGAAGATAAACTTAGCAAGTATTTTGTGTCAGTCTTCTCTGTGGAACGCACAAACAGTACACCAGAAATTCGAGAGTGTCAGGGAGAAGAAGTGAGTGTAATTACTAATTCTAAAAAGAGGTTGCTTGGGAAGCTGAAAGGTCTGAAGGTAGATAAGTCACCTGGACCAGATGGACTACATCCAAGTGTTCTGAAAGAGGTAGCTGAAGAGATTGTGGAGGTACTAGTAATGATCTTTCAAGAACCACCAGATTCTGGAATAGTTCTGGAGGAATGAAAAATTGCAAATGTCACTCCACTCTTCATGAAGGGAGAAAGGCAGATGAAGAAAAATTATAGGCCAGTTAGATAGACCAGTGGTTGGGAAGATGTCATTATTAAGGATAATGTTTTGGGGTACTCAGAGGCATAGGATAAAGCAGGCAAAAGTCAGCATGGATTCTTTAAGGCAGGGGTTCCCAACTTTTTTATGCCATGGACCCCTACCATTAACCCTAGGTTGGGAACCCTTGCCTTCAGGGGAAATCTTGCCTGACAAATCTGTTGGAATTCTTTGAGGAAATAACAGGCAGGATAGACAAAGGGACATCAGTGAATGTTGTTTATTTGGATTTTCAGAAGGCGTTTGACGAGGATCTGCACATAAGGCTGTTTAAAATAATTCAGAAAATGGGAAAAGAAGCGGCAGATGGAATATAGTGTGTGAAAGTGTATGGTTATGCACTTTGATAGAAGGAATAAAGGCATAGACTATTTTCCAAACAGAGAAGAAACAAAAATCAGAGGTGCAAAGGGACTTGGGAGTCCTCATGCAGGATTCCCTAAAATTTAACTTGCAGACTGAGTCTATGGTTAGGAAGGCAAGTAAAATATTAGCATTCATTTTGAGAGGACCAGAATATAAAATCAAAGGTGTCATGCTGAAGCTTTATAAGACATTCGCCAAATTGCACTTGGAGTATTGTGAGCAGTTTTGAGCCTCTTATCTAAGTAAAGACTCATGAGAATGATTCCAGGAATGAATGGATGAATGGGTTAGCATATGAGGAGCATTTGATGGCTCTGTGTCTGTACTCACTGGAGTTTAGAAGAATGAAGGGGGGCGCGGGGAATCATATTGAAATATATCAAATATTGAAAGGCCTAGATAGACTGGATGTGGAGAAGATGTTTCCTGTATTGGGTGAGTCTTGGACCAGAGGGCACAGTTCAAAACAGAAGGTCTTCCGTTTAGAACAGGGAAGGAGGAAGAATTTCTTTAGCCAGAGGATGGTGAATCTGTGGAATTCTTTGCCACAGACTATGAAGGGAATTCATTGAGTATATTTAAAGCAGAGGTTGACAGGTTCTTTAGTAGTTTGGGGGTCAAAGGATATGGGGAGAAGGCAGGAGAATGGGATTGTGGGGGATAATAAATCATCCATGGTATGCCGAATAGCCTAATTTTGATTCCATGTTCTATCATCTTATCGTCTCTGGGTCTAATTGTGTGGTCTCGGCTTAAGATGAAGGTGATGTCTGTGAACAGGGATATTCAAAGATCACCATGAAATGGGAAAAGGATTAAAAGTAGCATGTCAACAATGAATCTGGCTGTGAGTGAAAGAGAACGTGAAGAAACTTAAATGGAGTTTGTAGGAACATTGAATACATTCTCAAAAAGAGTGATGGAAGCAGAAGTAATAGAATTTTTAGTTAGGAAGTGGATTGTTCCTGGAGAGAAAAGAAATTATTCCGTAGAATATAGAGTGTAGAACAGTCCAGCACAGGACCAGGCCCTTCAGCCCAATGTCTGTACGGAACATGATGTAGAATTAAACTAAATTCTTTCTGCTTGCACATGATATCTATCCCTCCAATTCCTGGATATTGACGTGCCCACCTTCTAGCTTCTTAAATATCACTTCCTTATTGACTTTTGCCACCACCTGGCAGCCCTTTCCAGCCTCCCATCAATCACCTTGTAACAGTATCATAGTGGTTCGTGTGATGCTTTATAGTACAGGCGGGCCGTGTTCAATTCCTGCTGCTGCCTGTAAGGAGTTTGTACTTTCTCCCCTCGACTGCACAGGTTTCCTCCAGGTTCTCTGATAACCTCCCACAGCCTAATCCAAAGATGTATGGGTTGGGAGGTTATTTGGTCATTGCAAATTGTCCTGTGATTAGACTAGGGTTAAATCAGGGGGATTATGGGGGCTTGAAAGACAGGAAGTGCCTACTCTAAGCTGTATCTCAATCATTAAAAAAATGTTGCCCCACACAACTTCTCTAAACTTCCCCCTCTCACTTTAAATGCATGTTCTCTAGTATTTGACGTTCCAACCCGAGGAAACAGATTCTGACTGACTGCCATAACCGTCCTTCCAATAGTTTTATATTAAAATATATTGAAGGGGAAATGCAACCAGATACCCTCTCAGAGCAAGCCAGCGTTGCAACTAGGGACTCAGCAGCTTCCTCCTGTGATGTCAAGTTTTGCAATATTTTGAAAGAAGTGGGAAGTGAGATTGGGCAGCTGTTACTGTGGTAAAAAAAAACAAGAATTGGAAGCATGGGGAATAAAAGCTAGGTAGTAATAATTGTGGATTAGTAACCAAAAGGTCAGTTCAGTTAATGAGTGAATTCAATAATTTTTAAAACTGGCAGTAAATCTTTGACTTCAGTGAAGCTGTTGGACTTTTGTGAGCCTTTGTCCTCTGTGCATGGAAACATACCATTCTCGTGACCTCAACTGTACGCTAATGTAGCACAACCAGTCCGTTGCAAACAAGGTCTTTGGAGTGATGGATCACGACGATATTCTGATATATTCTGGAGACAGGTAGGGATGGCCAGTAATGCCTGTCTAAGCAAGTAATGACAATATCCCAAGAATAGAATCAGAGTCTAATAGAGTTTTAGAGGAGAGAAACAGGCCATTCAGCCCACTAAGTCCATACTGACGATCAGACACCCATTTGTACTCATTCTACACTAATCTCATTCTATTTAGCCACAAGCCCTTCATTTCCACCACCTGCCCACACAGTCACCAAAACTTTCAGTGGCTGACTAACCTCATGTCTTTGGGATGTTGGACGACAGCAGAGCACCAGGGGAAACACAAACAGTCACTAGGAGAATTTGCAAATTTTGCACAGACAGCGCCCAAAATCTGGGATGGGCAGATCTTTACTGGCTCTGCCACTCTGGTGCCCCTGGAATGAATTTTAAAAATGCAATATACACAATCTATACAGCATGATGGGATGATATTCACTGTTCAGGGTACATGAACTAGTCGATATTGATTAGGACAGAGTGATTACAATTCAGTCAATGTCCTGCTTATTTAAAAATAGGAGTGGGAATGGTACTCCCCACACATGGAATTTTATTTACTAACAGGGCAGTTCTATCTTTTCCTCCTCTAATTTTCTGTCAGTTGGCACAGGATTGTACTGGTTCCAGTAGATGGACTCGGAGACAGAATAAATGCAGGACTGTGAAGAGCTGGACACAGTGCAGTTTGACTTGTTTCAAATGCCTCTTTAAACTGGTGATGTGCTGCAGGAGTGACTCTCACTGAGACAGGAACATTTGGCTAACTATTGAGCTGAGACATCAAACCCTCTTGACACGTCTCGCTGTTTTGAAGCTCAGTACAAGGCCAAAGCCAAAGTAGCAAAGGCAAATAGATTCACATCCTTCTGAATCTCAGAGGTACTTTGGACCAGTTTACTCACCTGGTAGGAACCAAAGGAATCCTTTGTACGTCGTCTGTTCAGAGAATGTGAGTGAGTCTCCGCAAGGCAAACCTCCTTGGCTGAGTTACCGTCAGGTCAGTCAGAACCACGCTATACTCTGGCCAGCTTCCATTCCTTGCAACTGCTGTGTGCACATGTGTGTGCATAGGAATGAGAAGGCGAGAAGAGGGACAAAAAGAGAGAGAGGGGGGAGAGTGAAACGGAAAGAGAGAGGTAAAGAGAAAAATAAAACAGAAAATACAGAGAGTGGGGTGACAGTGAGAGGAAACATTTAAGAGAGAGAGTGGAAAAAAGGGAGAATTAGGCTGTTGAATGGAATTGATTTTTTTTAGCAGAAATATTTTGTGTTCCTTTATCTTCTCATAAATTCAATGGTCCTCAACTACCTCTTGCCTCATATTTCTATATCGTCTCTAGTCCAGTGCACAATTTTTCTGCCAAAAGAAGAAGCAGTGTGGCCAGAAGGAAGGAGACAAGGACTGGGTACTGTAACACCAACTATGAGACCTCATTTCTTCACCTCTCCTGTGCACCACCCAGCATGACCCAGCCACTGGACATATCTACGCTCACACTGTGCTGGCTTGCCAAACAAGTGTCAAGATGATTGAGTGACCAGCAGTTAAATCAATCCCAACTTCACTTATAACTAAAAAAAATAGGTGGACAAAAAGCTAGAAGCATCTTCTTTAAAAATCCTGTGTTATTCTTAATCCTACTTGCAACAATTTTCTGGAAAGTACTCTTCAACTCCTGGAGACCATAAGATGCAGGAGCAGACTTGGGCCGTTCAGCCTGTTAAGTCTGCTCTGCCATTTAATTAATTTTTGATTGATTGATTGATTGATTTATTTATTTATTTATTTATTTTTTGCTCCTTCCCTTCATAACCTTTAACCCATTTACCAATTAGGACTCAATTAATTTCTGCCTGTATACACTCAAGTGAATTGACCTGTACATCCCTCTGTGGCAAACAATTCTACAGATTTTCACCACCCTCTGGCTGAAGCCGTTTCTCCTCATCTCAGTTTTAAAGGGACATCCCTTTATTTTTGAGGCTCTCTCCTCAGACGTTAGACTCTTCAACTAATGGATGTCATGTCAGTACTGAAATTAGGGCAACATTGATTAGACAGAAGATCATAATGTTGCCTTGTTGGGAAGGAATAAGGCTCTTATTGAAATTTGTGTATTTCAGAGACAAGAGGAGAAACTGAACATTGTAAGTGCATTAATACTACACTGTGATGTATAGAGGGTGGAACTGAATCAGTAAGTTGTGTGCCCACCCATCCACCATCAACACTTGGTCACCAATATCTGCATCTAGGCTGCTGCCTTAGTGCAATGCTGAGGGAGTATGGGAACATCAGAGGAGAACGGGTGAGTTGTTATATCATATCCCTCATCAGCTACTGAATATGTGAGGAAAGTTTTAACATTCATTGCAAGATGTAGGTTCTATGGCAAAGTCAACAAAGCATATCCAGCACTGGTCACCCTTGGGAATTGAGTGTTGGGCTTCATCAAGTGAAATGCTCTCCTAGTGTGGTTCAGGATTTTAATTCAGCATCTAAAAAAGAAACTACAATATATTCCAAAATCAGAAGGGTGCATGACTTGCAGGGAACTTTGACATATCGACGTCTTGGAACTTGATATCATCATCCTTCTGGACTGTGGACGGCATGATGCTGGGAATTCCTTCGGAGGTTAAGTTGGTGCAGTACATCTTCTGAAAGGAGGGACCTGCTGAGGGAAGAAGTGGAGATGGAAACCTGAGATTGCAGCCTTGGTTATTCTATTCCGTTTGACTATGAAGTAACTAGAAATGGGTCAGGGTACATGTCTCTAACCGCTCCCCTACCTTCTCCAATTACTCATTACCTCTTTCCCTTTATTCCATAATTTACTCTCAACTCCTATGAGATTCCATCTTTTTCAGAACTTCCTTACTTCTATTTATCATCTCCCTGCTTCTTACATCATTCCCACTCTCCCTTTCCCTCACCGACCTATCTTGCCTCCCCCCCGCCGCCACCTCAACTGGATCCACTTATCATTCACCAGCTCTTGCACCAACTTTCCCCTAGCTTTTATATTGGCTATTTCCCCCTCTTTCTTGACCCAAAATGTTCTCTGTCCATTTCCCTCCACAGGTGCTGTCTGATCTTCTGAGTGTTTCCAGTGCTTTGTGCATTGCTCCACATTTCCAGCATCTGCAGACTCTGTCGCTCCAGAGTACACATCAGATGGAATTTAAAGTAAATGAAATAATTCACCTGAACAGGGCACAGGTGAGTTAACTGAGGATTACTTGTAATCAAAGCCACTGGACTAGAGGTGGCAGTAAAGGAAAGCAAGGGGGTCCAAGGGGGTAAAACTACAATGCTATTGAATATGTTGCAAGACACTAAAATCAGCCCGAAATCAGGGATCTGACTCACTGAGTGCTCCATACCTACACTCTGGGTCTCAGATGGTTGAAAAAGGTATGGGCCCCCAAATCCTAAGAACTTTCTACGGAGGCACAATTGAGAGCATCCTGATGAGCTGCAACACTGCCTGGTATGGGAACTGTACTTCCCTCAATTGCAGAGAGTGGTGCGGACAGCCCAGCACATTAGGTGTGAACTTCTCACTATTCAGGACATTTACAAAGGCAGGTGTGTAAAAAGGGCTCGAAGGATCATTAGAGACCCGAGTCACCCCAACCACAAACTGTTCCAGCTGCTACCATCTAGGAAACGGTACTATAGCGTAAAAGCCAGGACCAACAGGCTCCGGGACAGCTTCTTCCACCAGGCCATCAGACTGATTAATTCATGCTGATGCTACTGTATTTCTATGTTATATTGACTATCCTGTTGTACAGAACATTTATTATAAATTACTATAATTGCACACTGCACATTTAGACAGAGACGCAACATAAAGATTTTTACTCCTCATGTATATGAAGGATGTAAGTAATAAAGTCAATTCAATTCAATTCAATTCCTGGCACTTGAAGAGGTCCAATAAACATGACTACGCTGTTTCCATTTTCCACAGAGAGATTACAGATTTTAGTAGAGTGTACAATAGCAGGATGTTTTAACAGAGATGATGTTATTAAAGTATTTCGGAGTCAGATCATAATATTGGAAAGTTAAAAGGATATTTAACTTGAGAAAATATTTCTTCATACAAAAAGCCTTGGAATTCTGGAATCCTCTTCTACAAAAATGTCTCACTGCCCTAAAGGAATCAGAATCTGTCTATTATCACTGATATGTGTTATGGAAATTGAGGTTTTGTGGCAGCAGTGCAGTACAAGACAGAACAAATTATTATACATTATAATAGTAAATAAATAGATAGTGCAGAAGGGGAATAGTGATGTAGTTTTCATGGATTTATGGGCTGTTCAGAAATCTGATGGTTGAAGGGAAGAAGACTGATCTTCAGTCAAGTTGACGCCTGCACACAATGCTCCTTTGGTTGACTTCTTCTGGGTAGATCATGGAACCATCTTTTTCACTTCTTTGATGTCTTTTATTTTTGTTTCTCATCTTGAATGTGATTCTGGAACCGTTGGAGACTGTGTTTAGTTGTTTGGAGATCATTTGGGAGCTTCAGCAATCTGCATTCTCTGAGATTCCGGGAGGCAAAGGCAACGTGCAGGAACCTTGTGGCAAGAAGGCCGCAGGGGGATGTGCGTGCTGATGTTTGATTCCATTTCACCGATTATAGTCTCCATTGTTCATCAATTAAGGCGATGAGGGTGATTGAAACATCGAGGCGAGTGTGGACGTTTGGAGACTGTTTGGGTAGTCCAGTGCTCTGCCATCTTTGAGAGATTCAAAGCGGCAGAGGCAGCGTGGGAAAACCACATAGTGCAGGCTGAAGGCCGTTGTTTGGCTCCTTTTTGCCAATTAAAGTTTGCATTGTTTGCCAACTAAAGCAATGACAGTAATTGAAGCATTCAAGTGAGTATGGAGGGTGAGCACCAGCTACTTGTCTTTTGTTCACTGTACTACGCTACCAGAGGAGGGAAATCCTGCCGCTTTGGAGAGTGTTGCCCAGGTTTTCTCTGTGTTTTGGATGTGGACTTGGACTATAAAATCTTTTTCTCAATCTCACAGCTTTTTCACCCGATCGTCTTGGTTTATTTTTTGCCTGAGAGGGAATTGGGGGTTGATGTGCCTGTTCCAATTTTGTTCGTTGTTTTTTGTGGATAGATGGGATTTGGGAGTTGATGATCGTGCTGCTTTTATTTTCTTTCTTGGTTGCATGGCTACCTGGAAAATTGAAGAATTTCAGAGTTGTATACTTTGATAATAAGTGGACCTTGGAACCATTGAAGCTCTTCCAAAAATGTTGAGTATGGGTCTTTAGGCTCCTGTACCTCCACCCTGATGGTAGTATTGAGAACAGTGCATGTCCCATGTGGTGAGGATCCTGAATGATATGGATACTGCCTTCTTAAGGCACTGCCTTTTATAGATGTCCTTGATGGTTGGGAGGCTTGTGCCCCTGCTGGAGCTGGATGAGTCTGCAGAAGGATGTGATTATGCTACAGACACCACAGAGGACATTCGTCAGTACATTATCTGGGTTGGAGGACTTGAATTGTAAAGAAAGTTTGGATAAGATAGATACATTTTCTCTGCGTGAAGGGGGTCGCTGGCTCAACTGACAGAGATACATAAAATTTTGAGATGCATATAGAGTGCAGAGAGTTAGAATCTTTTCCCATGGAGAAGATATCTAAAACAAGAGTGCATAAATTTGAAGTGAGGGAAAGGAGTTTTAAAGGGGATCAGAAGGGGAAGTTTTTCTGACAGAGTCTGATATTTGCTACGTATTACCTAAGGAGGTGGTGGAATCAGATACAACGACTACATTTAAGAGAATTCTAGGCAGACACTAGGCAAAGCATGGATGGTTATGGACCAGTGTAGGTGGAAGTAAAGGTCAGCATTGATGTGTTGGGCCAAATGTCCTGTTTCTGTACTGTACTCTCTAAAAAACGTATCTTGAATATTTGAAAACTGAGGTCAATAGAAACTTATTCAATACAGTAAGGACTGGAGCACCGTGATATAGATAGAGTTTTGATACAGATACACAATGATCTAATGAAAGGAGAGAAAAGTATGAAGGAGAAAAATAATGTATTTCTTGGTTTTGGCTGTTATTGGGGATTTAAAGAGAACAGCAGGAGAGATAATTAGCAATAAAAAAGATTGGGATGTCTGGGAATTGTATACACTAAGTCCTTGATATTCACAAGGGCAGGGAGAGGGGATCAGAAAAGCACTTTCTCTTCCGGATTCCAGATTTAAATCCAAGACAACAAATGAATGCCCCAATGAAATTAGTCTGAGTGACTTCAGTTCACTCTACATAAGCCTCAGTTATAACATGCAGACTGAGAATGGGAGGAAAGTTGCACTACTTCAAGGAATTATCATTTGGACGAAGATTTAGGAGTCACGTAGGGGCAGAGAAGAAATTATCTGTCATAAGGGGGGGCGTTGGTGGCAGACCCAAATGCAAGACACAGACACTGAAGTACTAGGAACAGGACAAGACTAGAGTTAGGTACGTGACTGGATGCAGACTAGGAGCTGAGACAAGAACACAGACTTGGGCTAGGACATTGAACTCCGGAACCAGAGCCTGGACAAGGACCCAGAACCTGGGTCTTGGATGGGACTTGGAACCTGTGTCTTGACTTGGAACCGGAACCCGGGTCTAGGCTAGGACTCAGGAATAGGATCTTGGCAAGGACAGGACATGGCTACAGAACAGGAAGTGGCTACAGAATGGGATGTGGAACTCCTGCACAGGACGAGGCACATGGACAGGATGAGAACACAAAGCATTGACTAGGACAGGATGAGGTTCTTGGAGGGAGTACTAAGAGATAGAATCTACAAGCATTTGGATAGACAGGAGCTTATTAGGGAGAGTTAACATGGCTTTGTGCGTGGTAGGTCATGTTTGACCAATCTGTTGGAGTTTTTGGAGGAGGTTACCAGGAAAGTGGATGAAGGGAAGGCAGTGGATATTGTCTACATGGATTTCAGTAAGGCCTTTGACAAGGTCCCGCATGGGAGGTTAGTTAGGAAAATTCAGTCGCTAGGTATACATGGAGAGGTGGTAAATTGGATTAGACATTGGCTCGATGGAAGAAGCCAGAGAGTGGTGGTAGAGAATTGCTTCTCTGAGTGGAGGCCTGTGACTAGTGGTGTGCCACAGGGATCAGTGCTGGGTCCATTGTTATTTGTCATCTATATCAATGATCTGGATGATAATGTGGTAAATTGGATCAGCAAGTTTGCTGATGATACAAAGATTGGAGGTGTAGTAGACAGTGAGGAAGGTTTTCAGAGCCTGCAGGGGGACTTGGACCAGCTGGAAAAATGGGCTGAAAAATGGCAGATGGAGTTTAATACTGACAAATGTGAGGTATTGCACGTTGGAAGGACAAACCAAGGTAGAACATACAGGGTTAATGGTAAGGCACTGAGGAGTGCAGTGGAACAGAGGGATCTGGGAATACAGATACAAAATTCCCTAAAAGTGTCGTCACAGGTAGATAGGGTCGTAAAGAGAGCTTTTGGTACATTGGCCTTTATTAATCGAAGTATTGAGTATAAGAGCTGGAATGTTATGATGAGGTTGTATAAGGCATTGGTGAGGCCGAATCTGGAGTATTGTGTTCAGTTTTGGTCACCAAATTACAGGAAGAATATAAATAAGGTTGAAAGAGTGCAGAGAAGGTTTACAAGGATGTTGCTGGGACTTGAGAAACTCAGTTACAGAGAAAGGTTGACTAGGTTAGGACTTTATTCCCTGGAGTGTAGAAGAATGAGGGGAGATTTGATAGAGGTATATAAAATTATGATGGGTATAGATAGAGTGAATGCAAGCAGGCTTTTTCCACTGAGGCAAGGGGAGAAAAAAACCAGAGGACATGGGTTAAGGGTGAGGGGGGAAAAGTTTAAAGGGAACATTAGCGGGGGCTTCTTCACACAGAGAGTGGTGGGAGTATGGAATGAGCTGCCAGATGAGGTGGTAAATGCGGGTTCTTTTTTAACATTTAAGAATAAATTGGACAGATACATGGATGGGAGGTGTATGGAGGGATATGGTCCGTGTGCAGGTCAGTAGGACTAGGCAGAAAATGGTTCGGCACAGCCAAGTAGGGCCAAAGGGCCTGTTTCTGTGCTGTAGTTTCTATGGTTATGGTTCTATGGACGTGGCTTGGACAGGACAAGGTTCTTGGACGTGGCTTGGTCAGGATGAAAGACTCCTGGACAGGACGAGGGAACCCCAGCACTGGGCTGGGTGAGGCTCATGGACAGGACGAGAACATGAAGCCTTGACTTGGTCGAGGGAGACAGGAATGCAGAGCCATGGTCGAGGGAGAACAGGAACATGGAACACAGAGCCAGGACCCCTCCTTGGGAACAGGACTTGGGGCCGGGGCGCAACACAAAGTCAGGAGCGCTCCTAGGGAGCAGGACGTAGGGCCGGGACTCATACACAGAACACTGAGACAGATCTCACTCAAGGTAGTAGCAAACAGCTGGATCTACCCAGCGAAGGCAAGGGCACAAACAGACGGTTCTCAACACAAGGTAGAAGCAAACGGCTGGACCTACCTAGTGAAGGCGAGGACACAGAGACAGTTCCCAACTCATGATAGCGGCAAATGGCCGGATCTACCTAACAAAGGCATGGACACAGAGACAGTTCCCAACTCAAAGTAGCGGCAAATGGCCGGACCTACCTAGCGGAGGCGTGGAGACAAGCAAGGTAGCATGCGAGGCTACAGGTGAAGGTAGCAGGCAAGGGCTACAGAAGGAAGGGGAAGGGAATGGAACAGTCCAGCCTCAGGGTAATGGCAAAAATGGCCTGGCTTACCCCACAGAGGCAAGGACGGGATACTGACGAGGCGAACCAGCCCAAAATGTGAATCAGGTGCCTCAATTAGAGCACCCAACAGAACAAGGGGAAACTGGAAAACCTAGAATGAGGAACAATGGACCAGACTGTGAACCGGAATGTGGACTTCACGGACCGGACCATGACATTATCACTTGGCAACAACATATAAAGTCAACAATTATAAGAAGATCTCTTTGGCTCATCCTCCATCAGGGCACCTCTGATCTGATTGTTGCAGGATGCGCTTGTGACTTAAATGATCTTAGAGTTGTTGTTATTGTTAGTCCAGGTGACATGTTGATTACAGAAAGACAAATTTCCTGTCATCAGTCATAAATTTGCCTAAATTATCATTACTTTACCTTTTGTTGCTCTGTGACTGGTGAACCTCTGATTTTCACTCCCAGAAAGAGGTGCCTTCTTATCTAAGTCACCAAGCAGGCATGAAGCTAATCCTTAGAGGTAATGTATCTCAGAAGTGAGCAGCTGTGCAGTGATCTTACAGGAGGGATATGAATTATTTAAGAACATTGCAGAAGTGCGTAGGAGTCATTAGGACACAAAGGAGGCCAGTCGTCCCATCAAGACTGTGCTGCCTCATTGAGCCACCTACTCAGTCACATTCTCCAAACTCTTTCCCCATAGCCCTGCAAATTATTTTCCCTCGTGCTTGTCCAATTCCCTTTTGAAAGCCTTGACTGACTCTGTTTCCGGCACCCTTACAGGCACTGAGTTCCAGATCATAACCACAGTTAACTCAGAAAATCATTTTAAATTAAATTGGAAATATAGAACTTCTGTTGCCTGTTAGCTCAGGGAAAGCAAATAGAGAGGAAGTGGTTTAGCTGAGTAATAGAGGCTTCAGGGAAAACGGACTGTGCTGAACGCAAGGGATTTCAGTGGTTCTCTGACAAGGAAGGGTGAAAGTACAATTTTGTACAGGCAATAAGTAATTTATTCTTTGCATTGTGCTTGAAGTGGAGGATCGAGACAGCTGATAAGTTAGAAACAATACCCAAAAGACCATCCAAAGTTACCAACAAATCATTAAAAAAGAATTTGGCACTTGGTTTCCAATGACCATTGCATAATTGGATATTACAGCGTGGGACTTGCTATGTGTGTATAAGTCGTGCTGTAGTGACAATAGTTTATAAGTTTCTGTTTAAACTGGAAATGAGAATAAACTGGGTAACAACAGGACAGTCAGCCTAATGTAGTAGATGTTTGGAGGTAATAATCTGGAGCAAGATTAATTCTTAGAAAATACAGGTTAATAAATGAAAACATGAACAGATTTGTTAAAAGCAATGTGTTTGACAAATTTCTTAACATCCTTTGATAAAATTACAGGGAGAGTAATTGAATGAGGTAGTGCTATTAATGTAAGCATTGACTTTCAAGAGGAGTTTGACAAAAGTGCCACATAACGTGGAACGCTGCAGTCCCTGCAGTTAATGGAAAGTGGCTGTGTGAATCAGAAATTGGACAAGGAAGAGAAAGAATAGGGAGAACGTTTGATTTTCAGACTGGAGGGAAGCGTCCTTCGGGAAATGTTGCTCGAATCGTTGGTCCAGTTGATAAATATTATTGTCTTGGGCACGCATGGTGCAATTTCAGGGTTTGCAGATGAAATAAAACACAGAAATATAATAAGCATTGAGGAGATTAGCAGCAGATATCAACAGACACAGTGGGTGCAACGGCCAGAGCAAAGAAAGGCAATTCAAAACAAACAGTTCAAGGTAAACTGATTTCAGATCTGCGGGAAGAAGGTAATGAAAATAAATGTTACAAATTCTACCAATAAGTGCAATTTAAATAAAGGGAGATGTCTATGATCATGGGCAGGTAGCAAGGGTGGCAGGAGGAGTTGAGAAAGTTGTTTGATGGGAGGGATCTGGAGTTTAATTAGCTTGAATATAGGAAGTAATTTTAGTCTTCCAGAAGGGGAAGATTAGGGTTAGATGGGAAGCCAATGTAAAAATAAATTGGCTTAAAGCAAGGAGTTTATAGAATCTCTTCAACCTGTTTTGTTCATGTTGACAGTCGTCGTCTCATTTGCCTATCTTTTGCCTATATCCCTCTAAACAAAGGTAACCAGCCTTTTTGATGCCATGGACCCCCTACCATTAACCAAGGGGCCCATGAACCACAGATTTGGAACCCCTGCTCGAAACCTCTCCTATCCATGTATTATCCAAATACCTTTTAAATGTTATCATACCTACTTCAACCACCTCCTCTAGCAGCTTGTTTCATATACACACCACACTCTGCATGAAGAAGTTACCCCTCAGTTCCTTTTTAAATCTTTCCCTCTGACTTTAAGCCTATGTGTTATACTTGTTTATTCGCTAACCCTGGGGAAAGAGTCTGTGTGGGCCAATTTCAATGTGTATGAAATGAGGTCAGGATACAAGCAACCTATCCAAAGCAACTGTAGATTTCTGGGTTTTTCTGTGCTGCATAAACCTGTCTGTCAGTAAATCCAGGAGAGTCTGGATAGTCGGCAGAAGAGGCTAAGTGGTGGGGGGGGGGGGACCTGATACAGGTGTATACAATTATGTGAAGCATAGATAAGCTCAAGTTCCTTAAGGCTGTTATAGCCAAGGGTGGAAGTGGGAATAATTTCCCACTACCTACTAAATGCTCCCAATGGCATACATCTCAAATAGCCTCTGACAATCAAGTCCAACACCTGGTCTGCATTTGTAGCTTAGCTACTAAGCCTAGTGGAACCGTGTCTACTGACAGAAGAATGGGAAAAAGTAGATTACTGTTGCCTTAAAGCCTGTCGCTTCAAGGAGAAGGGGCTGATCAGCTGTGGTTGGCATTTCATCTAGGAGAAGGAAAACTCTGATCTCAAATTTCCACTGCCTTGCGGCTACACCCACTTGTGGGGAAGTCTTTGGGAAATTACAGAGCTGGGGTCCCTAAGGCAGTCCTACATTGATTTCAGTGCTGACTGGCGACTCCTGTGACATCGCTGGTGCCAAACTGTATCGGTCTCTGCTGTTTCTTTGGATTCATCAGGTGTGTGAAGAGGAGGAGTCTTGCCACGTAGACAACAGCTCACTTTCCATATTGTACTGACCCAGACTGCATACTGGCTTGGCTATCATGTGGACATCTGGGATGCAACATCCATGGTCGACCTTGACCAACTATGGGCCTCAAGGTAAGCTCGATAGCTGGAAGCAATCCAAAACCAGAAACATAGGTTTAGGGTAAGTGTGAAGAAGTTTAGAGAGAATCTGAGGAAGAATCCATTCACCCAAAGGGTGGTTGGAATTTAGAACGCACTACCTGAAGGGACGGTGGAGGTAGAACCTCTCACAACATTGAAGAAGCATCTAGATGAAAGCATGAATCTTCAAGGCTTAGAAACATATAGTCCAAATTTCCGTAGATGCTGGCCTGCTGAGTTTCTCCAGCATTTTGTGTGTGTTGCTCGAACTTCCAGCATTTGCAGATTTTCTCTTGTTTGAGGCCAAATAGAGTTAGTATTGATGGTCAGCATGGACATGGTGGTCCAAAGGGCCTTTTTCTGTGCTCAGTGACTCTGGACTCCACAATTATACAACAATTCTCATCAATTTCAGGTTAAAATTTTGGGAGGATGACAAGGCATCAGATAGAATGCAGGAATGAGTGTTGGGGTGGGGGCATTCGGGAAAGATTGGAAAAAATGTGGTTGCTTCCCCCTCAAGGTAAAAAGAAGATTTAATAGAAGTGTTCAAAATCATGCACGGTTTTGGTCAGATAGTTTAAGAAGAAATTAAGGGCAAATTAACAGAAAGCATTGATACTGATATAAAGAGCCAGGAGCATGAGGAAATGTGTTTTGTACATCAAGTGTTTTCATCATGATGGTTCTACTTGAAGGGCTAAAGAGCCAAATTTAAATAACCTTTAAAAGAAACTTGTATAAATACCTGGAAGGAGGGAACTATGAAAGATTGTGGTGACTGCTCAAGAAGTGGAAGTTTTTGTCTGGCTAGGTCTTTCACGAGCTGGCACAAGCCAAATAGATCAAATGGCCTCTGTCTGTGCTGCAACCTAGCAGAATGGAAAGACTCTATCAAAAACAAGAAAGCATAGATTTAACACACGAGGAAAGAGTTTTAAAGGGGCTGTGGGTGGTAAGTTTTCTCTTACATAGAGAGTTGCTGATATATGGACTGCAATGGCAGATGATGCAGTGGAGTCAGACACTATCACTGCATTTAAGAGCATAGAACAAAGAACAGTGCAGGACCTTTGTCCCAAGATGTTGTGTTCATCTATATAAACCTACACTATAATCTATCTAAAGCTTCCCTCCTACACAGACCACAGCCCTCCATTTTCTAGCTTCCATCTACCTATCTATGAGTCTCTTAAATGGTCCTATGTATCAGCTTCTTCTACCAAACCTGGCAGTGCATTCCAGACGATGATCAATTTCTGTGGAAAAAAAACATACCGTGCACATTGTCCATTCATATAAACAAATGTCCAGTGGTAATGGCATTGCCACCATAGGAAAAAGATATTGGCTATTCACTCAGTCTATGCCTCTCATAATCTTATACACCTCTATCAAGTTGTCTCTCATCCTCAATTACTCTAAAAGAGAACTGCCCTAGCTTGCTCAATCTTTCCTCATTAGGCATGTTCTCTAATCCAGGCAGTATTCTGGTAAATTTGTCTCTGCACCCTCTATAAAGCTTTAAGAATTGTTTAGACAGATACTCGAATAGACAAGGCATTGAAGAGTACAGATCTAATAAGGGTAAATGGGATTTGTGCCGAGGGGCAAAATGGTCGGCAAGGATGTGGTGGGCTGAAGGGCCTGTTTCTGTGCAGAATGACTCTACGATTCAGTGAATCCATGACTCCAGCTGTAGACAATTTCTCCTGCACAGTGAGCCAGCTAATGAAAAGGGAAATGCATTCATTCTCTAAATCATCTGTGAAATGCAATTGGGAACCATTAAAATAGCACCATGAAGGCAGAAAATACTGATTACTTGACAAAATTGATCTAGAATTAAGTCAGGAACTCCAGTTTTAAAGGCCATGGATTGCATTTGGGACTCAGGGAGAGATGTCTGATTATTTATGGAAAACTCTATAAATGTTTAAGAAGAGGAAAGAAGTGGTTTAAAACAGGCAGCACCAAACTGCAATAAAAGGTGTAGGAAATTTGCCATGAGCAGTCTCAGGGTACCTACATCTCCTGCCTCCAGTCCACTATTTCATCCATACTCCTCTGGAGTGTTGGAGGCCTTTCTGCCTCCTACACTCTGAATTATTGAGTTCGTCCAAACCTCTGCTGACCCTTTACTAACTTCAACCCTATTTTCTCTTTCTCTTGCTTATTCATTTCCAGATCCAGTAACAACTTGGTATTAAAATTGTCACTATCGTGGGCAAATTCCTCATAGACATCTTTTAGTGGAACCTCTCCTAAGCCCACAACACTCTCAGCATAATGTATCCAGTGACCTCTTGTCTCCAGTGTGTCTCCCACTTGTTCTGGGTCACCTTTAACTATTGACCACTTACTTTGGCTCTGCATTATTGTTGTATGACTATGCTGTGAAGGTGCCTTGGGGGATGTTACAAGGCTGAAGTTGTTCAATGATTTCTTCTCATTGACATTGTTATTTAGATGTTTGTGGACTTCCCAGCTGTCAGTCATTTAGATGGCCAGTGTGAGAAAAAAGGCCCAAGCATTCTGTGGAGTTAAGTCATCAGTAGAGAACCGTCAACGTATGCCCAATGAAGGGCCTGGACCAAAAATGTCAACTGTTCCTTTCCGTCCATAGATACTGCCTGACCTGCAGGGTTCCTCAAGCACTTTGTGTGTGTTTGCTCTAGATTTCCAGTATCTCCTAAAACTCTTGTGTCAACTTATCAATTTGTGAACATCAGCCCACATCGTTCAATCCAATAAAATAGAAGGCAATCTAACAATGCAGAAGATGGTCCCTGAAAGCCTCATGCAACTGTCCAAGGCTTCTTTGAGTATACCTTCCTCTTTGGATATATCTTCTAAGGGTACACCTCTACCTCAGAATTACTAATTCAGTGCTGTGACAATGCACCACTCTCCATTACTGCTCTCAGTCAAACGCTATCTTAAGCTAATATATCAGCATTTCTTCTGTGTCATTGGGTCAGTATTCTGGAACTACTGGCCCAACATCAACCTGGAAGTGAGTGGCACAAGAAAATCTGCCGATACCGGGAGTCTTAAGCAACACACACAAAATGCTGGAGGAAATCAGCACATCATGCAGCATCTATGGAGGGAAATAAACATTTAACATCTTGGGCAATATGCTTTGCTGCCTGACTTGCTGAGTTGCTCCAGCATTTTGTGTGTGTTGATTAATATGGAAGACTTTTTATTGAAGTTTAATTCACCTCATCTTCTCAAGGGCAATATGCTGGCCTTACTCATAAGGTCCAATGTCCCATGAGTGAACAATCTGAACAATCACATGAAATGCAAAAAGAGAAAACTACACTTACACACTGCCTATCTTGATCTCCCAATACCTCAAAACACTTCATACCAATGAAGTACTTTGAATTCTAGCCAAAATTTTAATGGAAGGAATTCTGTAGCTAAAATAAAAGACAGAACTGCTGGAAACACTCAGCAGGTCAGTCAGTATTGTGGAGAGAGAGAAAAGAAAGTTAATGTTTCAGGTCAATGATCATTCATGAGGCTGGCTGTGTCTCTGGTGAAAGGTTATTGATCTCACACATACACTTTGTTTTAATTCCTGCAGGTGCTGACTGTCCAGGAATTTTAGACTTTATCTTAAGTTAGTTAGCTGCAAGTTTATTGCCATGATCACACACACCCAGAGGTTTAAATACCATGAAAGCTAGCTTTATGCAGCAGCAACACAATATATTGCAAACATCAAGTAATTAACCTAAGTTAACATAAATTCCACATAACTTACACAGCAAAATAAACAAAAAAAAATAACAACAGTGGAGCAAACTGAGGGAAATATAATTGAAGGTAGAGCCGTATCTTCTATATTTAGATAGAACTACAGCATGTTTCAGATTCACAACAACTGCAGTACTTCCGTTACAGTTTCTGTTACCAGTTTAGCCTTCTCATATATGCACATAGATATCTGGTGGCTTTTTTTAGGTGCCTATGGAAGGTAAATGTTAGCCAGAGTGGCTGGATGATGACTGTAGCCCATAGATCAACACAACCACACCTGCAAAGCTAACTGATGCTGGGCTGACTACAATACTCACTCTATTATCGGACCCACTTCTCATCAGTAATCTCACCATAGCTCTGCTGACCTGGGATGAATACAAGCTCAGGTCCTCCTACGGGGTGAGTATAACACAGACAGCCATTATCCTGAAAGCAGGGCCACAGTTGTAACTTATGACCAGACAGGCTCTGATATCGGATTCCACTGGAGCAAGTTCTTTTCTGTCTGTCACATGAACTTTCTTACAAGAATGCTCCGTATTCACCCACGTGCCATGAGTTATGGCTAAATGAAATAGTCTTTTTCACCCTGGTGCCTTCCACCCTTCATTCAGCTCCAAATAAAAGTGTCTACTTAAGGATTAATAATGGGATGTTGGACTGATACAGAATATTGAACAGCTATGGAGCAGTGTGATTCTGTACCTGTGCCCACACTGAATCAGAACTTTCTCTCCAGCATCACATAAGGCATTAAGGGTTCTCTGGGAACTGCCACAGGTCAGGGAGGATTGCTGTTAACATTCGTGTGTACTGCTTGTGTACGTATATGTGTCTGTGCATGTTAATATGTGTATGTTTGCTTATGTATTAGTGTATGTGTTTTGCGATGACCAGCTGCAGGAAAATGATCAGATTACCCGAGTGCTTTAGTGACTATTGTGCTTATTTTTGGACTCAATGGATTGTGTATTTAGAAATATTCCCATTAGAGAAAATACTGGGTTGCATTTTAATTTTGCTGACTTCCTTATTTACCTAAATCTTTCCCACGTCTTCACCCTGAGCTGATTTGAGGCACAGGGTGTGGTGTCTGGGATAAAATGACAACCCTTTGAAAGGTTGTGACATGTCCAGCCTTCTCCTAAACTGGTGAGTACTCCTCTGTTGCTTGAAAGCATCTCCACTGTTTTGATCTGTTGCAAATAAACTTCCCTTTTCAGCGGGCTAACCAAAATCTGAAGGATTTTTAAGGCAAAGATTGCTGACCCCAGCCTATTGCAAATATTGGACCTGGATCCACTTCTCAGTTTTCAGCTAATGACAACAAACAGTCAACATAATCAAAGCTTCCACCCACCCCAGACCGCCTCTCTTCTCTCCATTCTCATGGGGCAGAAGATACAGCAACACACAGAAAATGTTGCAGGAACTCAGCAGGCCAGGCAACATCAATGGAAAAAAAGTACAGTCAACGATTCAGGCCGGAATCCTCCAGCATTTTTGTGTGTGTTGCTCAGATTTCCAGCATCTGCAGATTTTCTCCTGTTTGTGGGCAGAAGATACAAATGCCTGAAAGCATGTACCACCATGCTCAAGAATGGCCACAGTCACCTAGCATGATAAAATTAACTCTTTACCTCACAAACTACATTGGTATGGCTTTGCACCTTATTGACTCCCTGCACTGCACCTTTCCTGTAACTGTAAAACTATTCTGCATTCTGTTATTGTTTTACCTTGTACTGCCTCCATGCTGTGCTATATTGAAAAGATCCATATGGAGGTTATGCAAGATGAGCTTTTCACTGTACCTCAGTATATGTGGCAATAATAAACCTACTCAGCAATAATAAACCAATATTCCAATCTATGTACATTCAGCAGCTGAAAAAACACCCTTGTGGCAAATTGATGAATTCAGAATTCAGCTACAATTTAATTCTCAACAAATTATTTTAGGAAGTGAATGAATTTCAAAAAAAAAAGTCTGGCTGCTAATTAAATATAGACTAGAATGAGGCAAAGTAGAAAATAGAAGCAGTGATTTTCACTCACATGCAGAAATACTCAAGAAGGGGATGTAATTGGGAATTATAGACCAGTTAGTCTAACATTGGTAGTGGGAAAAATGCTTGACAGCATTTTATGGCACCCTATCAATGTTCATCTAAAAAGCATAGATGCTGTAAGAGGCAGTCAGCAGGGTTTTAGAAGCAATGGGGTCATGCCTCACTAACCTACTGGAATTCTTTAAAGAAGAAATTACATGAATGAACTGGGGATATCCATGGGATACTTGGGTTTACGGAAGGCATTTGACAAAACTCTGCACTAAAGGTTCGTCAGGTTGTAGACAGACATCAGGTGCTAGGGCTCTGGGTGGTCCAGAGAACTGACCTACAACCTCTGCTAAACTGTGACCACTATGAGATAAATAAAACCACTATGAAATCTGTAAATCTGAAGTAAAAATAGAAAATACTAGAAACACATGTGGTTCATATTTCATCAGCTATACAAGAACATCAGAAGTAGCAGTAGAAAAGGCCACTCAGCCCATCGACATCCTTCTGCTATCCAGTAAGATCAAAGATGATCCATTACTCCGGTATCCCTTTATTTGCACTATTTCCATATACTTTGTTTGCTTTAATTTCTATTAATCTCTCTCTCCCACTAATAACTGAACTATGATATCCCTCTTGGGTAGACAATTCTAAAATTCACCACCCTCTGGAGAAAGAAATCCTTTCTCATCTCTGAATGTCTGCCCCTTATGTTGAGACAATAATCCAGAGAAAAATCAAATCTACATACAGAATCTCTTATATGTTACAACAAAATCACTGCTAACTCTTCAAAACTCAGGGAAATATAAGCCCAGTCTGTCTGATCTCCCCCTGTATAACTAACCTGAAGTAAAGGAGCAAAGCTGGTGAATATTCGCTGCATGCTCTCTGTTGTGACTGTTCTTCTTTATGTAGAAAGAGCAGACTTTTCCACAATACCTCACCAGAGCCCTATATGTTGAGCAAGATGTCTCTACCCTTGACCTCAAATCCACTTATAACAAAGACCAATGTGTTCTTACTTTCTTGATCATCTGCTGCATCTAAACATTAACTTCTGTAAATCATGTGCAAAGATTATAAGGGCCCTCTGAATAACAAGATATCTCAGCATTTCTCCATTTACACAATATTCTCCCTTTTTATTTGTCATCAAAGTGGATAACCTCAGTTTGTTTTCACACATACAGAAGTTCACCTGCCATTTAATTACACTGACTTTTCGCTTTATCCTTTTCACAACCTCCACCTTATCAGTGAACTTGGATATATGACTCTTGATTCTCTCATTCAGATCAGTAATATACATAGATGTATGCATCTGGGGCCTTAGTTCCAAAACCTTTGGCATCCCCTTCACCAAGACTAGCCAACCCATAAATGACCCATTTATTCCAACCCTTTTCTTTTCATACATTAACCACAGGACAATTAGATATACAGTATGAGATGAATTAGGCCATTCAGCCCATCAAGTTGACTTCACCATTTAATCATGGCTGATTTTGTTATCACCCCCATTTGGGCTTCATCCCATAACCTTTAAACCCCTTAGAAATCAAGAAGCTATCAATCTCTGCCTTCAATACAACCAATGACTTGGTCTCTGTGGCAACAAATTCCAAAGATTCATCGCTCTCTGACTGATGAAATTCCTCCTCGGTCCACAGACTCTTTGATCTAGTACATTCTATAACTTTACTGGACAATTGCAGCCGGACCACATTTTTTGTTTTTTCAGTTCTTGCCTTAAAGTGCTATGTGTTGTAAGCAATGCATTGAATTTCTAAAGGTTGCCATTGCATGGTTATTTTCATACCTCAATGTAGTTTCTAAAACTTAACAGGGCCAACTTAGGCCTCCTTAGTTAATGTTGTTCCTTAATTTGTTATCCCGTTATTGAACTGAACAATATCACTTTCACTCTTTGTATAAAACTTTATTATATTATGATCAGTGTCCTCTAATGACCCCTTCATTGTCAGATCATCAGTTAAGGTCTTTTACTATGTATGCGATACCAGATCAAAGCACAACAGTGCAGAAGGATTACTGCTGCATCACAACTCCAGTGCCCTGGGTTTCATGCTGACCTCTGGTGCTGTCTATGCAGAGTTTACATTTCTCCCTCTGACCACACGGGCTTTCCCCAAGTAGTTCAGTTTCCTCCCCTATGGAGAGGACTCAGAGGTTGGGTGGTTAAGTAATCGCTGTTAAAGATTTTGAGAGTGGGCATTCAGTAGGAGAATGGTGGTGGGATTGGTGTGTGAGGGAGAATCGAATAAAGAGAAATAAATTGGGAAATGGGACGATGGGAATGTTTGTAAACCTGGTGTAGATTCAGTGCGACCAATGACTCCAGAAAGGGGCATCACTGTTCATTCTGCTTTCTCACAGCTCCAAGAACTCATGTTCTGTCCTGGCCTATATGCTTTCTGAATGCTGTTTGTACGCTCTCCCTTTGACCAAGTGGGCTTTGTCTGGATGCTCCAGCTCCTTCCCACATCAAAAGGTTGTTCTGGCAGAAGGGTAAGTGGCTGCTGTGAATTGCCTTTAATGTAGGGTGATAGGAAAATCAGGGTGGCATTGATGAGTGTGAGACAGAATAGTTCACAGCAAAGTAAATGGATGTATGAGGAAGATGACATAGCTCTGAAAGCCGATGTAGACTTGATGAGCTGTATGGACTCCTTTGTAAAGTGTAATATGAAAACAACCTGTACTCTCATTGCTTCCTCAACATAGAGATGAACATTTTCCCCACTCACTGTGAATTCATCTTCTACAGCTTCCCTGTTTATTTTACTCGCACAGTCTATAGATTCTTGAAAATTGCTGCACAAATTGATAAGGTTCTTAAGAAAATGTAGACCTTCATTAGTTGGGGGACTGAGTTCAAGAACCACAGAGTAATGTTGCAGCTCTATAAAAACCCTGGTTAGACCAGTCTTGGAATATTGAGTTCAGTTTTGGTTGCTTCATTATAGGAAGGACGTGGACGCTTCAGAAAGGATGCGGGGGGATTTAGCACGATGCTGCCTATCCCAGAGTGTATGACTTAAACAGATAGGTTGAGCAAGTTTCTGCACAAAGGAGGATGAGAAAGCAGTGTTCAAGATGATAAGAGACATAGATCAAATAGCCAAAGACATTTTCCACAGGGCAGAAATGGCTAATACCAGGGGGCATAATTTTAAATGGGATTGGAGGAAAGTATAGGGGGATGTAAGATGTACGTTCTTTACACAGAGAGTGGTGGTTGCATGAACCACCTGCTGAGATGGTGATAGAGGTACATTAGGGGTACTTAAGGAAACCTTGGATAGGCAGATGGAAGATAGAGAAATGGAAGGCTATGTAGGAGGGAAGGGTTAGATTGACCTTTGAGTAGATTAAAAGGTCAACACAGCATCAAAGGGCCTTTACTGTGCTATAATGTTCTATGTTCTAAACCACGTAGTAGATCACTCTATCCACCTGGATCTGAGGGAGCTGTTGATTAACGCAGAGTACTGCCTCTGTAACTTAAAATATTAAAAGAATAGCACGTTTCACAACATTTTGATTTCCAAATACTTTCGAGATTTTATGAAGTTTACTCAATATGGTAATGGTGGAAAGAGGGCAGTAACTTTGCACACAGCAAGATCCTGTGTGCAAGTGTATAGATTGTCCTCTGCTTTGAGATGCTGGTTGAGGAGTGAATATTGGCAAGATATATTAGGACATCTCTTGGACATCTTTTCGCTTCAATATTAAGCCAGAAAAATACCCTGGCTTAATGTTTCAGCAGAAACACACTCTGCAACATTGCAGCCCACCCTCACAAAATGAAATGGATAAAGAGTTGGGATATAGTGTTCATGTCCTGGAGTGGGGCTTGAACTCACTATCCAAAAGGAGAGAGGTGTCACAGCTGACACCAACAGAACAATGTCATCCATGGTTTTAGACATGCATTTGCTGCTTACTTGAGTGTGCACAGTTCTGGGTATTGTGCCTTCATAAGGAGCTGAATGCTGGAATGTATCTGTACATCTTGATAAAATTGCTGTTGATATGTCTGGAATTGCCAGTAATGGTAAATGTTAAGAACTAGTCACGGATATATAAAAATTAGTTTGTCGGCATTTTTATTTCCTTGTGAAAGGTGAAAGAATTATTAATCTTTTGTTTCTGTTTCAGTCTCCAGGAGACAGTGCAGTGAGAAATGAACAGAGCAACTAATCCTTTCATACGGTAAATTATAATCTGTATCAGATGGCCTGCAGTGAAATGTAGGAGCTGAGGGAGGTCCCTAAATCTCAGACTAATCCCTTCAAATCCTGTCTCCCCGGAGCTCAGCCTAGCAGCAGGCACTCAGTGAGTGAGAGAACGAGCTTCTGAGAATACCAAGATCGAGGATTCCGCAGCAAACTACCTCATGACACCCGGCTGTACAAAGGCTGCTGACACTGTGTTTGCTGCATCAGCTCCCTCATTTTGTTTAAGAGTAAAAAAAATACTGAATGAGAACAGGAATATGAAAGCACAGTTGACAGTCTCAAGATGGCTTCCAGCCAGGGTCTCATCCTTTCAGAAAGATAAATGTGTCTTTTTTTTTATATAAGACCACAAGACCATAAGACATAGGAGCAGAATTAGGTCATTTGGCCCATTGAGTCTGTTCTGCCATTCCATCATGACTGATTTATTATCCCTCTCAACCACTTTCTTCAGCTTTCTTTCCATAAACCTTACATGCCCCTACTCACCAAGAGCCTATCAACCTCCCCTTTAACTATACTCAATGATTTGGTCTCCACAGCTGTCAGTGGCAAAGACTGGCCCAATATAAGAAACATCCTCTCCATGTCCACTATATATATATATATCTTTCGATATTTGATAGGTTTCAATGAGACCCCATACCCCATCCTCTCATTCTTCTAAATTTCAGTGAGTATGGGCCCAGAGTCATCAAAAGCTCCTCATACTTTAGCCTTTTCATTTCTGGGATCATTTTTGTAAAGCTCTGCGTTGCAATGGGCCTGTGTTGGAGGATGACCTCCCAATTGTTGGTTGGACCTGGATCTGATTCCCATCTTTGTCATGGCCATCCTAAGCATACAAACTGGTGTCAGAATTGAAGGAATCCCTCAGAAGCCAAAGGAGTTAGCAAAATTACAAATGTAAAGGAGGAGCTAATGGCTGATCCAGGGGTGGCGAACCTATGGCACATGAGCCTAAGAAAGCACACATAAAAATTTTGTTGGCACACAGCGCTACCTCTCATTTCCTTGAACCCTACCTGTAATAACGAAGATACATAGTGATTATTTTTACTGCTAAATGAAGCAGTGAATGATTTTTTACAACCCCAGAGCAGTGAGATGTTTTCACAGCATTATGTCTCATGCTGGTTTGGGGCCAGCTAGAGGGTTGCAAAAACATATGATGTTAGATGATATGCTTTGAAATTGTCTAAGTCCTGGTGTACACATTAAAATCAGATTTAATATCACCGGCATATGTCATGAAATTTGTTGTTTTGCAGCAACAGTACATTGCAATACACACAAATAAAACTATAAGTTACAATGATAAGTGTGTATATATTTATATATTAATAAATTAATAATTAGAGTAAATAAGAAGGGAAAAAGAGGGAAAAATTACTAAAGAAGTGTAGGTGGTTTCATTTCCCATTCAGAAATCTGTTGGCAGAGGGGAAGACATTGTTCGTGAAATATTCTGTATGTGTCTTCGGTTCCTATACCTATTCCTTGATGGTAGCAATGAGACAAGGACAGGTCCTGGGTGATGGGGGTCCTTCATGATGGATGTTGCCTTTTTGAGGCATCACCTTTTGAAGGTGTCCAGGATGCTGAGGTGGCTGGTGCCATGATGGAGCTGACTGAGTTTAAAATTTTTTGCAGCTTTTTCTAATCCTGTGCAGTGGCCCCTCCCTACCAAATGGTGACACACCCATTTATAATGCTCTCCGGGGTACATCTGTAGAAATTTATGAGTGTCCTTGGTGACATACCAATTCTCCTCGAACTCCAGATACACGTTGGAAAGCATGGGGCTCATTCTTTTTCATTAAGAACTTTCCTACTTACTGTTAATAGCTCATTAATCAATGATAATCTCTGCTTAAAATTACCAGGGCACAAAAGAGAAATTTGTAGAAGATTATTGCCAATTTGGGCACCTCTGCCCTGATCTGTCTCTTCATTAGCAATCATTGATGCAGGGCACCAGATTAGGTGCGTGTATGTTGCATTTTTGTGGCTAACTGATGGTTCTTAGGGTAGGACCACACCAAACATTCTCTCTGGTCTTTACAGTCCGCAGCTAGTAGAACCTCTGCCTCTCAGTTCTGTTGACCATGGTTCAGTCCTGACTTCGGTTGGTGTCTTTGTGGAGTGGGCATATTCTTCTTGTGATAGCATTGATTTCCTTGGGGACCTCCAGTTTCTTCCCACATCCCATGAATGGTTAGTAGGTTAATTGTTAACTCTACATTTCCCCAGTTACTGTTACTAGTTTACTGTCAGAATCTGGAGGGAGTTGATGGAAATGTGGGAAGGATAAAACGGGATTAGTATAATTGGGTAGTTGCTATTGGCACAGACCTTGGGGGTGGGGGGTGAAAGGACGGTGTCAGTACTCTACGACAATAGATGGCTACCCCATCCTCTGCATCGACCATCTCTTTTGACCATGATCCTTAACATTCTCTTCTCTTGACTGCCTTCCTCTTAGTTATAGAGTCATACAGCACAGAAACAGGACCTTTGGCCTAACTGATCCATGCTGACTGGTATTCAGGCTGGTCTCATTTGCTGGCCTTTGGCCTATAACATTCTAAACCTTTCATATCCATTTCATCATACCTGCCTCAACCACACTCTCTGGCCGCTCATTCCATACGCAGACCACCCTGTTGCCTCTCATATTCTTGTCAATTCTCCCCACTCTCGCCTCCAGCGCTTGATTCCCCAACTCTGGGGAGAAAAGAACAGATGTCATTCATACTATCTATGCCGCTCATGAATTGATATATCTCTATAATATCACCAGTTCTTGCACCTGGCTCTGTAAAGCAGCCCAGCCTGTGGTGTGACATTGAGAGAGGACAAAAATTCAAATGGTCAAGATTATTGGAGATATTCAGCAACTTGTCGGGCTGATGCAGTCTCTGATATCATTTGGATCAACTTCACTTATTAATCAGTGTGTCAATCTCTTGCAACTGTGTGACTCACCCAGTTGTCCAGCCAGCATGTGATATATTTACACAATTATCTCATCTGCTGCCTCCTGCACTGAAACTCTCATTACCACTTCCTTCCCATTACTGCCTTCACCATCCTCTGCCCAACATAGCATTCCCTCTCAGGAAGAATGGAATATGATGGGCAAAGTAATAACCACAAGAATCATTTTGTGGATTTCTAATCTCAGGCTATTTTCGTCTACGATGATCTAATCACAAAGTTGCATGACCACAACTTTAGTAGCTTAAGGGTGAACTAGTCATTGCAGACTGGGCTGGAGAATGAGTTTCGTTGTTCTCAAAGACTCAGTTCTTGTACCTCCTCTACCTTCAGAACTGGGTTGGTGGCAAGATCCAACGTAAAACTGATAAAGTTCTACTAACCTCATCGATCTACCTACCAATCAATCTGTCTGTCTCTCTTTCTGCTTATCCAGCCTTTCCTTTGTTTTCATGTTGGTTTGTCTATTTCCTAAAGAGTTATAATAATCTACAGTAAGAATTATGTTAATCAATAATGATGTTTATAAGAAGGATAAAGGATCAAATTGATTCGCCATTTACATATACATGTATTAGGAATTTGCAGTGGTGTGCTGGTGGGATGTGCAATATAAATAACTTTTAATTATAAAGAATGAAGAATTATATTAAAAATAAAGTTAAAGTTCAAAGTATGGATTTGGAATAAAATGTGCATAAATATATAAACACCAGATTGTATTTACAATGTTAGCAGCATTGTAAAAAGTGTATTGAAAGTATTTACAATTGACTGAAGTAATAGATATGGGGGGGCAGGGCTAACTAGAATGGTTGATCAGAAAAACTACCTGGGGGAAGAAATTTTTTAAATGGCATGAAGTTTTTGTTTTAAAAGCCCTATAGCACTTCCCAGAAGGGAGCTGTTGGAAGAGGCAGTTTGTTGGGTGGATAGCGTCTCCAATGAATTTTCCTGCCCACTTCTTTGTCCTGGACACATACAGGTCCTGCAGTGATGGTAGACTGCAGCCAGTGGATGCCGCACCACACCAGGCAGTAATGGCTGAGGTGAGGATGCTCTCTATGATGGCAACGTAGAACTGCACTAGCATGCTCTGGAGAAGTTGTAATTTTACCAACTGCTTCAAGAAGTACATCCATCTCATCTGAGCTGTTTTGTTAATGAGATATGGTTTTTCCACATGAAGTCCTGCAAAGCAATGATGTCCAGGAACCTGAATGTTGAAATGGTGCTAACTGTAGAGTTGTTCGTGATGAACAGGTGGAGAGGAGACTCATTTCTCCTACAGTCAAATATGTGTCACCACGGTTTTGAGGGCATTCAGCTCCAAGCTGCTATGATTGTAGCAGTGCACTAGCTGGTTTACTTCCTGATGGCATGTCAATTCATTACCTCTTGTGATTAGTTAAATGACAGTGGTGTTGTCCACAAACCTTATCAGTTTAACTGATAGCTCACTGGAGGTGCAACCATTGGTTAATAGAAAAAATAGGAGCGGGGAGAGAACATACCCTGATGGCACACTGACTACTTCCAGATTAGTTGGAGATGGTGGTGGTCCCATTCCTGTGATTTCTTTTTTCAGGGAGGCAGTGGCTTTGAGTCTGTGTGCTGCTGTTGAAGTTGCCTAGTGTGAGTAACCATGGTGCATCACATAAACAGTGCAGATACTGGAGTTAAAGGTATACTTTCAGGAAGTCTTTAGGATGCCGTCCTTGATGCCATTGAGGTTCTCAAGTGTGCTAAAACTAATCCAGGCAAGGGAAGACTGTCGCATTAAGTTTGTTTCAGTGAGTCAGTTGCCATGGCAGACCCAGCTCTTGATCCTTTCTTGTAGCTGTCATATTTATCAAGCTGTTCCATCAAGTTCCTGATCAGTGGGGATGTGTGATGCCAATGAATATCATGAGAAACTGGTCAGGTCCTTCCTTAATGGAGCTTGAGTTACTAGAAACTTGCCCAGGTCCGTTTCATTATCAGATGACTTACTATGAATTTACAGCAGATGTCAAAGGAACAAAGTTGGCAGCTGAAGGATCCAACACCAACCACTCCCTGTAGACAACCATTATCCGATCTCCCTTCACCATGAAAAATACGCACCTCTAATGGGTGCTTCCAGAAATTCTGACTTCTAAAATAAAATTGGAAGAAGAAACTTTTAACCCTAAACTAGCTTTTGCAGTGCAAAATTGTGCGACAAGGTTGACCTTATGTTCTGCAATCTTACCTGTGCACCAATGGGTGGTTTAAGAACCCAATTCAGTTCAATTAGACTACAGCTCAGCATTCAACACCATCATCCCCTCAAAACTAATGGCTGTGTTCCAAGACCAAGGCATTGATACCTCATGCAAACGGATCCTTGATTTTCTCACATGCAGAACTCAGTCAGTATGGATTGGCAGCAACATCTCCTCTACACTCACCATCAGCACAGGCACACTGCAAGCCTGTTTACTTATCCCCCTGGTTTACTCACTAAATAGTCAGCTTGAATGCCATATTTAAGTTTGCTGCTGACACCACTGTTGTTGGCTGAATCAGCTTCGATGCCAATTGCCGTAAAAACTCCAAAAAAAAGAAAAAAGAAACTTTGATGAAAAATGCAGTAGGAGGAAGATTGAAAGTCTGGTTGAATGGTGTGTCAAAACAAGAACCTCCTATTCAACATTAGCAAGACTAAGAAGTTGATTATTGACTACAGGAAGAAGAAATCAGAGGTCTATTAACTAGTCCTCAATAGAGGATTGGAGGTAACTTCTAAGTTCCTTGTTATCATATCACAGGAAGTGTCCTGGGTCCAACAATGAAATGCTACCATAAAGAAAGCCTTTATTTTTGGCATGTCATCTAGACCTTTGTTAAACTTCTATGGATGCTCGCTGGAGAATATCATGATTGGTTGCATCATTGCCTTGTATGGAAACACCAATGTCCATGAATGGAAAAGCCTACAAAATGTGGTGGGCACAGCCCAGCGAGCACATCTATAAGGAGCCCTCCTCACCACTGGGCACATCTACAAGGAGCGCTGCTTCAGGAAATTAGCATCCATCTTCAAGGACCCCCCCACCATCCAGGACATGCTCTCTTCTCTGCTGCCATCAGGAAGGAGGTACAAGAGCCTTAGGTCCCACACTACCAGGTCCAGGAACAGTTATTATCCTTCAACCATCAGGCTCCTAAACTAGCATGCATAACTCACAACACGCTGGAGCAACATCCATGGAAACGATCAGTGGACGTTTCGGGCCGGAACCCTTCATCAGGACTGTAGGGGGAAGGGGCAGAGGCCCTATAAAGAAGATGGGGGGAGGCTGGGAAGGAGAAGGCTGGTAGGTTCTAGGTGAAAAACCAGTAAGGGGAAAGATAAAGGGGTGGGGGAAGGGAGGCAGGGAGGTGATAGGCAGGAAAGGTGAAGAAAGAATAGGGGAAAACACAATGGGTAGTAGAAGGAGGCGGAACCATGAGGGAGGTGGTAGGCAGCTGGGGGAGGGGGTAGAGTGACATAGGGATAGGGGAAGGGAGGGGGAGGGAATTACTGGAAGTTGGAGAATTCTATGTTCATACCAAGGGGCTGGAGACTACCTAGACAGTATATGAGGTGTTGCTCCTCCAACCTGAGTTTAGCCTCATCATGGCAGTAGAGGAGGCCATGTATGGACATATCTGAATGGGAGTGGGAAGCAGAGTTGAAGTGGGTGGCAACTGGGAGATCCTGTCTGTTTTGGCGGACGGAGCGGAGGTGCTCAACGAAGCGGTCCCCCAATCTGCGTCGGGTTTCACCGATGTAGAGGAGGCCGCACCGGGAGCACCGGATGCAATAGATGACCCTAGCATGCATAACTTCACTTTTCTCAACTCTGAATGGATTTCCATCCAAGGATTTTACAACTCATATTCTTAGTATTGTTTATTTTCTTACTTATTTATTTTATTTATACAATTTGTCTTCTTTTGCACCTTGGTTGTTTGTCATTCTCTGTGAGTAGTTTTTCATTGATTCTGTTGTATTCAAGCAACACACATAAAAGTTGCTGGTGAACGCAGCAGGCCAGGCAGCATCTCTAGGAAGAGGTGCAGTCGACGTTTCAGGCCGAGACCCTTCGTCAGGACCTGCCTGGCCTGCTGCGTTCACCAGCAACTTTTATGTGTGTTGCTTGAATTTCCAGCATCTGCAGAATTCCTGTTGTTTGCTGTTGTATTCATCTGTTTTCCTGTGAATGCCCGGAAGAAACTGAATCTCAAAGTAGTATATGAAGACACATATGTACTTTGATAATAATATTACTTTGAACTTTGATATAACAAATTACTCCCAGCATAACCCACTAGTATTTGTTGAGTGTAAGAATGGAGCCCACGACCATGACATTTTGGTCTTTTGCAATGCTCCAGCAGTCCAGAGGAGCCAACAGTGCAATTGTCACCTGTGTTTTGCATTACCTTCCAGAGATAGTTCTCTGCTTAATCATTAACCACTCCAATGGCAACCTTGCCTACAACATAACAACAGCTTCAAACCGAGGCCTTTATGGATTTCATCTGAGAGTGAACTTCAAAGTCATGCACTCAACTAGATTGGTTCAGTGAGGCAGTGTGGTACAGACCTCATCTGAGTTGTAAATTGGAGCTTACATTACTTTCCACTGTGATTAAAGTTTATTGTGTGAAATAAAGGTAGGAAAGACGACAGATTTAAACCCAGATTGGATAAAGTGTTACAGTACAGGGCTTCAAAATGAACAAAGTCTGGCATTTCAAAGGACCAGTTTGCAAGGGAAGGTGATTCTGCCTGGGGCTCCATTAGCCCCTCACTGTGAGATAGACAATGAAGTCATTAACAGTTAGGCTTCAACAATTAGCAGAAAATATTTACTGAATGAGAGGCTACCAAACAAAAGCCCTTCCTGCTAACTGCTCCTCCTACCTGCACTAACAGTTAAAGGTGAATCACCTTAGATGTCACTTAAATGGAGTCTATTTGAAGAGGAGTGTCAGCAAGTCGAGCAATGGCGGACATGCAAACACTAATACTGGCATTTAATTGATGACAACCTCTAACATTGCTGTTAAGAAGGTGAATTGCAGAGCTGTAATATACTGCCTTCATTTGTGATCTGACATACAATGGGCCGAGACTGATGGGAAGACCTATTAATGTGCTCATTCAGCTCAAGTGGACATATCTCTCTTTCTGTGAAAGCTGGAAGTATAACCTTATCATACAGTCAAATAATCCGGAAAAGTATCCTGTTCTAAATATTCAGGATTTCCCTTCTACTTTGCAGCAGTTCAGTGGAGGAAATTCCACAGGTAGGACTTGAGAAAATATCCATGAGTAAAGGCTCACAGCTAGAGACCATGGGCATTAGTCATGGGTGCTGTCCAAGTCTTCAATGCAGATTGTGGGTGCTGTTCATGGATATGGACCTTTGAGACAACTGAATGGAAAGAACACACTGCTACAGTTCTGGGAGTAACATCAATGGGCTATATTTCAAATTTCAAAGTTCAAAGTAAATTTATTATCAAAGTGAATATACATATATCATCATATACTACCCTGAGACTCATTTTCTTGCAGGCTTCATAGTAGATACAAAGAAGCACAGTTGAGTCTATGAAAAACTACACACAAAGATAGACAACTAACTCATGTGCAAAAGATGACAAATTGAGTGAATACAAAAAGAAAAATAAATAAATAATATTGAAAACGCGCGTCTTGAAAGTGAGTCTATAGGTTGTGAAATCAGTTCACTGTTGAGGTGAGTGAAGTTATCTACTCAGGTTCAGGAGGTCGATGGTTGAGGTGTCATAACCATTCCTGAACCTGGTGGTGTGGTATCTAAAGCTACAGGAGCCAGGTTCAGGAACAGCAGCAAGAAGGTAGCATGGCCTGGATGGTGGGGGTCCTTAATGATGGATGCCGCTTTCCTGTGGTAGCACTTCAGTGGTGTCAGAGAGCTTTATGCACAATGAACAGGGCTGTATCCATTACATTTTGCAGGCTTTTCCATTCATAGCAGGTTGCGATGTAACCGGTCAGGAATCTCTCCACTGTGAATCTATAGAAGTTTGTTGAAGTTTTAGATGACATCAAATCTGTGCAAACATTTAAAAAATGTGATGAATACAGCCTAGTCCATCAAGGGTAAAGCCCTCCCCACCACTGAGCGTATCTACAAAGAGCCTGGTTTTCATTCTGGAAACCAGTGTTGTGACTGTAGTCAAAGTCACCAGAGGAACTCTGAAGCTGGTGATATTTAGGTTGAGCTGAGTTGTTCTCCAATCTTGGCAAATGTTTCGTCAACATATGAGGAGACATCATCAATATCGTAACAAGCAGGCATCATTCTGGAGACATTCCCGGAAGAAGCTCACAAACCTAAACGTACATCACATTTTTTATACCCTTAAGATCAAAGATAACAGTAGCTAATACAATACCATTTCAATAGTTACAATTGCATTGTTTCCTTCGATATTTTGGGTTAACAATGCTTCCTTTGACTTACATATCTACAGTGAAAGACCCACCTCTGAATGTTCAAACACTTTTGTCACAAAGTTATTCACACTGATAGTCTAAAAGCTTCTGGGCATAGAAATCCCAGGCACCCAACATGAATGTTGTTAGGGCTGTCACTGAGTGCACAAATATGGTAAGTACACAAAAACTATTGATTGATTACGCCTGAGACCATGTTTGATATGTTAAATGACAACATCTGTCCGGTCCGCCAGCTTGAACTCTGTCACAACGGTGCAAAAACTTAACCCATGTTGCTTGGTTTGATGCAGGTCAATTAACACAACCCCATTGTCTCAACGTTTGGCTCTTACATATGCAATCTCTTAGTCTGTGCTTTTACCTTCCATTTACTGCTTGCAATTTATAAAATAACTAAAGGCTAATTGCAAGCTTCCTGAACTTATTTACATTTACAATAAGAACTGAAGCCTAATTCTTGTTTGCTTTAATATCTGCTATATTCACATAGCCTCAGAATACTCCCTAGCCTACTGTCCTCTTGGCGTCTGGACAGAAATCGTCCCGGTAAGGTGAAACTTCAAGGAGGATCTGATTAAGTTGGGTAGTGTAAATTCCCTTCACTTCGATCCCTTCCCCAGTTGCTGACCTATGTGTATCTACATCTACACTATCTAACATCCCTAATTGACTATCTACAAGGTTATGCAGAGATGGCAATAGAACGTTCAAAAAATGTGATCATATCCTCTTCACCCCTTCAATCTCTGATAGCTAAAACTATCAGTCGTGGCTGTCAGTAGGTACTCTTTGGGCAGGGTCACAGCAAGATAACTGTTTCAGGTTCACAGACAACAGTTCACATACCATGCCATGACCGAAGATTATCAGCATAATCTTGACAACCAGTCTGTTGGATCAATCTACAGTCTCTATTCAAAATAAGTGCAAGGACCTCACCCCACAGCCTCCTCTTCTGGACTGTCCTTTTGATTGCTGGTCCAACCAATGAAAGGGCCCAGCTTATTTGTGTTGACTCCTCATTCAGCTGGGGTGACTGCCTTCTGACCTGTGTGCAATTTCTTCTCTCTTTCTCGCCCTGCCTTGCCATTGAAGTTGTGGAACTTGATGTCCCTGCCTTAACTTGGATCCCTTCCCATTGATTTTCCCCAATATCTTTCTATTCTGATCTACACAACTAATCATCGACTTCCAAGTACTGGACTTCATTGCAAAGTATAATAACTGTGATACTTTAACCATTTTTCATGGTTCGCTGACACTCTCTCTTTGTCTTTTGTATTTGCATTTCCATTTGCTTTCATCTGTGGGTTTACTTCCATCAAGTGTGATCAGATATGATGCAGCAGGTTGGTATTCATCACTTGGATTCTCTGTAATGACAGTGTTACTGGGGAAACTTGATGCTTTGTTCTGCCTGTGAGGGTGACAAGAGAGGTGAGTCATACAGTTTAACCTGAGTCCAGTGTTTCCACTGGCTCCCTCACCAGGTCTGCACGCTAACAAAAATGTCATTTGTCAGAAACGCCAACTGTGGTCCTATCCACCTTGGAGCAAAGCCTGCCTTTTCAGGCAGCATCCTCACCATGACTTGATCGTCTGACTGTGGGAGGGTTATCTTCTCTCTCTCTGACTCTCTCTGATCAGCAATACATTGCTGTTCTGTCTGTTCATCAATGCATTAACCTGATTACAATGCTTCTTCACATCTTCATATGGTCTTACTAGATTGGTTCCAGTAGTTTCTTCCTAAACACTTTCAATTTCTGTCACATCATGTTTTTCTTTTGACCTCTTTGCCCCATGATCTGCACACTCTTTCTCTTTCTGTTTGTTACTGTACTGTCTTCTTTCTGGTGTATCTTTAATTGCTGCTACATCTGCAGGCAGCTGCACGATTTCGAACAGCTCCTGACTGTGTTCAGGTTTGGCCTCTACCCTTGGGAACTCCTGACATGATTCATGATCATTGTCCCATCTCCTATCCCGGCATGGGGCTGCTATCTTTCTGTGAGTCATGTTGTCTGCTCTGGGGATCTCAACTTTATCCACGTTATTTCTCCCTTTCCTGAGTCTATGACAGCACCAGTGCTCCCTCCAAGGTGTGCACATGTTCACATTCACACATCTTTTGCTGCTAGCACACAAAGGAATTTAAACTGCACACAAAAGGATGTCATTCTCTACCTCACTGGCATGTTCAGTGTATTTCACGATCGTACACAATCACATTTCCTTTTCTGGTTTGTGATGCGGACGGTGTTGACAACGTGAAGCGTGCAATGCTTTGTCTGTGGATTTTAAAACTGGCTTATTTATACTGTTTTGATTGAAGAAATTATTCAGCATATGCATGTTGTTATCACTGGGCATAAAGTTGCACAGCACAAGATTTTTGCGCACACAGGTCATTACAAGTTAGAGGGAATTTGGATAGCACTTGACTTAACTGGAGTGTCTATCCCCAGGACAGTTCACACATTGTTTGGGCATACACAAAAATCTACAGGAAGCTGCACCCCCTCGATCTCAAGAACCCGAGGCTCACTTCTTTCTGCCCCCATAGTTTGACCTCCTGCACTGGTAGAGTATATCGCCTCTCCAGTCATGGACAAAGCTAGATCCATTATCGATATTGATGACCCCGTATTCACCAACATTTCACACTGCTGTCCCCCCCAATAAACCTTTGGTATACATCGGTGGATGACCAGTACTCGCAATGGAGGTTGTTGCCAGCCATTTGTCTGACCTGAATACTGATCATACCAGCTCTCTAATCTGGTTGTACAGGGAAGGCAGTGCTGGCATTACCTGTTTTGGCGAGTGACTTTCACACCTCCCTTCTTTTTCAGGACACTGTCTCCAACTATAGCACAATAGGCCACAGCCGTAACATATCATCTTCTTTACCATTCTATGCCTAGTCCAGCAGTTTCTTGCAAGGTGCCCCGGCTGCTGGAGCATAAAACAAATCCTCTGTGACGTCATCTACTACAGCTACATTACAACTTCCCTTTCCCCTCCTTGGGTCTATCTCCCATGATACAATCGCTGGGGAGGTCAATTACATTGCTTTCTCCAAGTCCAAAACTTCTTGGTGGGCTCGGGCCTTTCTTCAACAGTTTCAGGAAGACTGGATCATCCCTCCTTGGATTATCCGACCCGAATTAATCCTCATGCGCTCGATATCTACGTTCTGTATAATCCATGGATAGCTCACCAGCTCTCTGAACAACTGACATTATCATTCTACAGTCACTGTCATCTCCCCGCCGTTGCTGCTTCACTTCCCCATTAAAGAACCAACATCCCTCTTCATTACTAGTGTTCCCGGTAGATGTCCAGGTAGCATCCCACATTCCATGGGCCAAACTATCCCACAGGCATTTTACCTTAACTCTTGGGGTGCATCTGGTGAATTATAATCATTTGCATGAAAATTCTGATTTAGCCCAAACAACTTTAAGGGATGTTAGCTCAGAAAAAAATTGCTTAGCTTTTCCCTGGGGGTGACGGGCTTATAAATGTAGATAATCAGGGTCAAGGTCTGGCTCGACCTGATGTTTTCTGGCCTCAATAAGCGCCACCTCAACAGATATATCTGGGTATAAGCTCCCCGCTAAATATTTCCACACTAATTCCCATACTCAGCAAATTATAAGGGCTTGATAAAAATTAAATAGTACATACTTAAAACCATAGCGTATGTACTCTGCAATCTTCCAATTCTTGTTGTATTCACTTGCACTTAAAACTCTTGTTACCAAGGTTTCAAACTTATTCTAAAACCCACAAACATACTTATGAACAAGTATGTCACTTTATAGTTCCGCCAAACAAGTATACATGCATCTGCTGGATCCCAGATGATCAGTAACCACTTCTTGCAACTGGTGGCCTGTTTTACCAGTGGGTCACAAATGTGTCCTGGATAAGCCCCCAAATGTTGTGACTATGATCGATATCACAGGGGAAACACTTGCCCTGTTGTGATCTTTATTGGCCACAACAAGCAGGCATCATTCTGGAGACTCTTAGTAGAGGCTCACAAACCAAAGGTACATCACGTCTTTATACCCTCAAGATTAAAGGTGATTCAATGCAATTTCAATAGTTACAATGACATTGGTCGCTTCAATATTTTGGGTTGACACTGTTTCTTTCAAATTGCATATCTACAGTGACAGATGCCTCTGAATGTTCAAATACCTTTGTCACAGAGTTATTCACACTAATAATCTAAGAGCTCTTGGGGGCAGAAATCCCAGACACCCAACATGAATGTTGTCAGGGCTGTCTCTGAGTACACAAATATGGTAAGTACACAAAAACTATTGATGTCCTATAAATGTGACCATGTTTGATATGTTAAGTGACAACATCCATCTGGTCAGCCAGCTTGAACTCAGTCGCAACAGTGCAGATAATTTACCCCATGTTGCCTGGTTTGATGCAAGCCAATTAACACAACCCCACTTACTTAACACTTGGATATTGCACATGCAATCTCTTAGCCTGTGTTGCAGCCTATGCTTTTAACTTCAATTTACTGATTGCAATTTACAAAAAAAAGCACCGAAGGCTTCCTGAACTTATTTACATTTACAATAAAACCTGAAACCTGATTCTTGTTTGAATTAATATCTGTCATATTCACATGACTCCAGAATACTCACTAACAAGCAACATCCATCATCAGGGACCACCACCATCCAGAACATGTTCTCTTCTCATTGCTGCCATCAGGAAGGATGCACAGGAGCTTTAGGTTCTGCACCACCAGATTCAGGAACAGTTATTACCCCTCAACCATCAGGCTATTGAACCTACCTTCACTCATCTTTATAACTCCAACACTGAACTGATTCCCCAACCTATGGACTCACTTTGAAGGACTCTACAACTTATGTTCTAGATATTTATTGCTTACAGTATTTATTTATTATTATTATAACACTCGTTACATCTAGTGGCATGTTCTCGGGGGTAGCGCCCCCCCTACCCGGCCAAACTTCAGCACTCTTGTTTGGGTGGATGTTGCGTGTTGTGTCCCCTGTGTAACATCAGTACCCCAAAATAACATTCAGTCCACAAAGTGCGGTTAAACGATTAAGATTTTGTACTTAAGCATGGGGTTAGTAGAGAAACAAAAGAAAAGGAAAACAAATAAACGGTGCCAATAATCTCATAATCATGTCCAGTCCACAAACGTTGCCGTTCAAGGATTCCCTTTCACTGATCCTCCTTCGTTCGTCGTTGACCCCTGGGCTCCCACTGCAAGCCCAGACCCAGCAGGTCCGGCAATCATCTCCTCAAACCACATCTTCTCCCTTCATCTTCCTCGTGCCTTCTTCCCCAAGCCTGCGCAAACTAACAGCTTTCACACAGACAGAAAGAGTAAAACCTATCCCAATTGGTTAACAAATGAATACAAGTCCCGTTATCACTAATTATAACCCAAACAGGCTGCTGTAGAGAACCACTGTCTCAGCAGTTAACAGTACAGAGAAGCCATTTTATTCACCTTAGCAGTAGCATAAAAGAAACACTTACGTTATTATTTGGGGGTATTTTTGCACCGTCTGTTCTCTTTTGCACTTTTGTTGTTTGTCTTCATCTTGTGCAGTTTTTCATTAATTCTGTTGCGTTTCCTTGTATTTACTGTGAATGCTCGCAAGAAAGTGAATCTCAGGGTAGTATATGGTGACATATATATACTTTGATTGGCTAGCATGAGAGGGCACAGTTTTAAAGTGCTTGGAAGTAGGTTCAGAGGAGATGTCAGGGGTAAGTTTTTTACACAGAGAGTGGTGAGTGCGTGGAATGGGCTGCCAGCGGCAGTGGTGGAGGCGGAAATGATAGAGTCTTGTAAGAGACTCCTGGATGGCTACATGGAGCTTAGAAAAATAGAGGGCTATGGATAAAGCCTAGGTAGTTCTAAGGTAAGGACATGTTCGGCACAGCTTTGTGGGCCGAAGGGCCTGTATTGTGCTGTATGTTTTTTTACATTTCTATGTTTTTTTCTATGATTATAAATTTATTTTGAACTTTGAAAGTAGAGGTGCTGCCACGCCTTTGTTTTAATGGCACTTATGTACTGTTCCCGGAACAGATCCACTGAAATGATAATGCCAAGGAATTTAAAGTTACTGACTCTCTCCTCCTCTGATTCCCTGATGAGGACTGGCTCATATTTTTCTGCATTATCCCCACATATCCGTATGTCTATCTTAAAAGCCTTTTAACCCCCTCTATTATATTTGGTTCCACCACTACCCCTGGCAGTATTTTCCACTCTTTGTGTTAAAAACAACTTGGCTTGCATGTCCCCTCTGCATTTCCCCCTCTCACCGGGTAGGTAGTACTTTGTCATTGTAAATTATCCATGATTAGGTTGGGGCTATTTAGCGTTGTGGGGTCGCTGGGACGACCTGGCTCAAAGGGCCGGAAGGGCCTACTCCGCACTGTATTGCTAAATAAATAAATCACAGAAACAGCTCTTGTACACTGAGGCCCAACCTCTGATCTACATCCTTGCTCTTCGAGGGCTGACAGGTTATCTCTTGGCACTCAGCAATTCAAAGCAGTGGACCATTCAGCAAGATTAAAGCCAAGATTCCTGCCATAAAACTTGTAGTGCACTGTTCACGGAAAGTTACTTTGTCATAAAATCATAGAGAGATACAGAGTGGAAATAGGCCTTTCGGCCCATCAAGTTCATGCTGACCATCAACCATCCAGTTTACACTAATAATCCCATTTTTTTGTTCTCCCCACATTTCCACCAATCCCCCAGACTCTACCACTCACTTACACACTAGAGGCAATTTACAGTAACTAGTTATCTTATGAACTGCCATGTGTTTGGAGCGTGGGAAGAAACCAGAACAAACAGACAAAGCCTACATGGGAACAGGGAGAACGTGCAATCTCCACACTGGAGGCTGGGATTCAACCTGGCATGGTGAGGCAACAACTTCATCAGTTGTGTCAATGTGCTGTGTTGGTCTTCATCCAGGACAGGGAGCTTCCCAAACAAGAGAAAATCCGCAGATGCTGGAAATCCGAGCAACACACACACACACACACACACACACACACACACACACACACACACACACACAAAATGCTGGAGGAACTCAGCAGGCCAGGCAGCATCTATAGAAAAGAGTGCAGTCGACATTTCAGGTCGAGATCCTTCATCGGGATAAAGAGACCAAGGCCAAGTCCAGGGGATTAGTCGGGGTGAAAAGCTTGTATTGTAAAATGGCTGGCAGTCAAAGTCCCTCAGTCACAAGGTGGGAGGTGAGCTTTGGCCATCATATCAGCTGGGGTCTGGGCATGTGCAGAATTTGGTTCCTGGAAGATGGATGGCTAGGTGGGGTTTATGATGGAGTTTATTGAGAGGATGCTGCATGTGGGATATTGTCCTCATTATACATATAGGGAGCGAGCACTGAGAATTAAGATTAAGGATTTGGATTTACATTTGCATGGTTTATTTGGTTTCTATGCTATTAACACCCCATCATTTCCAGAGTAATGGATCAAATAACATAGCAAAAGGATGTTGCAAAGTATGTCTGATGCAGATTAGGATCAAGCATAACTGAAAATGGATAGAAAATACCTGGGGCAATGAAAAAGGCTGCAGAAAGACCCATTCATGCTCTTTGCTCCAGGAAATGCTCATTCTCAATTGCACAACACTAAATAAGCAACACCACACAAACACATTTTCAGGCATTTCAGCTTCCTGAAATTGGATTTTAGAATTCTGGAACCTTACCAGTTCATGGCAAACTGGATTAGTCATAGAGTCACGCAGTACAGAAATAGACCCTTTGGCCCATTATGACCACGCTGGCAGTACGTACCGATCGACTCTAATCCATTTACCGGCACTTGGTCCATAACTTTCCAGGCCTTGGCGGTTTAAATACTTGTCTGCAGTATCTACTTCAGTAAATGCTGTCAGAGGCTCTACCTCCATCAAATCGTTAAGATAGAGTGTTTCAAACTCCAACCGCTCTCTAGGAGAGGGAAAAACTCTTCCTCAGATCCCATCTAAACCTTGTACTTAGCCCGATTCTATACTTATTGATTTAAGGCACCTCAGTGCCTGGGTAAATATTACTGCACTTGTGCATCTATGCATAACCCTACAACACACATAGGATTCTTCACCTATTCGACAACGTTCCCTTCAGTTGGTCTTCTTCAGGTTGTTTGAGAACAGCATGAACTAACAAGCATAACCAACAGAGTGTAGACTACACCAGATCTGGAGGGAAGCTGGGATACTTACAAAACCATTGATCTCCTTCCAACGCCCAGACAAGTGATCAGGTCAGTAGCCAGTGCTAACTAGAACAGTGCTGAGAAAGTAAAAGGAGTGACAGGCATTCTGTGTGAGACACTTCAAGCATATGGAGGGCTCATTATTGACTGTGGATTATTGGATGCTTAATTATAACATCAAGCTGATCTCCACAGAATTGTGGATGGGGTATCTGCTCATTGGTGTCAGAGGAAGCACCCTCCAGGATATAATGCTGGCTCACCACAGACCTCCAGGTGTTGCAGTCTCTAACTCTCTGTTACAAACTGATGCAGTTCCTCAACAGTGAGAGTGGCTCAGTTGTAACACTTATCTCTGATAGAGACATTGAGGACACTGAAGGCAATGACTGCTAAATGGATACCTGATAGGTTCTTTTTTTGGTCATAATAGATCCCATGCCTCTTGTGATGAAGTGGTCACCAGGTCTGTCATGAAGTCATGCAAGCAGAGAAACAGGTGCTTTGACCTACTGTGTCCATGAAAACCATATACACCCTTCCATGCTAACCCCATCTACCAGCGCTTGCTCCAGAGAATAGGGAGGTCTCCCATGTATCTTACCAAATACCTCCCATTGACTGGTGCTAAAACAGACTATCTGGTCATTGTCACAGTTATGTTCATGAGACCCTGTGTAGAGATTGTTTGTCAACACAAATATTTTTCAACGTATGTCAGTGATAATAAACCTGTTTCTGATTCTGATCGTCACATGCCCAACATTTCAGCCGTGACTGTATTTCAGAAGGTACTTCAATTGTTTGCCCTGACACCAATGTAAGCTGCTCTACAAATGCCCTTCTGCTCTTTTAAAGTGTAATTGTAAAATTGAGCCATTGCCAGAGTGATATTCCACAAGTTCATAAACTATCACTGGCCAAGTGGAGCAAGTTAATGCTTTATATTTGAATAATACTGTCCAGCTTGCAGGATAGTTTTTTTTCATATCAATAAACACTAAAATGGTTTATTATATTTACATACAACCAAATCAGCACATGTACAATGAATAGAAAAAGTCACCATTTACATCTCTTTGAATACCCTCTATGCTGACTTGTAAATACAAGCCAGTGGGAGACACAGTTGTAAGATTCTCATTTGACACCAGATTTTGTACTTCATTGCTTATTCTGGCAAGTTTGACATTTATTTCCTTTCCCTGCTGGTCCTGAGAAGATGGTGAAGGGCCACTCTCCTGATCTGCTGAAAGGACTTTGAAGTCATGTTAAGCCACCACGAATAGAAACTAAACACTATTACCTCTATGTGGGCTCAGGTCCACTGGTACAGGTGAGAATCGGTAAAGAGAACAGGCGTTGTTTCCTGAAGGACATCAGGTAACAATGTCACAACTTCACAAACACTTGCACTGATTACAACTGTGTAACTCCAGTTTTATTTCTTAAATTCAAGCTTTCATGGTGAGATTTGTGACACAGATACTCTCATCTGTTAATTTTCAAATTTCTCTCCCCTTCCCTCTTCTTTCTTTTTTATTCCCCATTCTGATTCCACTCTTATCCCTCCTCTTCTTCTCACACCCACTACCTCCCTCTGGTGCCCCTCCTTCTTCATTTCTCCTATGATCCACTGCCTTTTCCTATCTGACTCCTTCATCTTCAGCCCTTTAACTCTTTCACTTATCACTGCCCAGCTTCTCACTTCATCCCCCTCTCCGTCCAACCAACTTTCCCCTCATCTGGTTTCACCTATCACCTACCTTCCTCTCCTCCACCTTCTCCTTCTGGCTCCTTCCTTTCCAGTTCGGTTTATTCCTCTCCAAGTTCAAGTATAATGTTATTGTCATTCAACATGTATACTGTCAAAAGAGTCAATATTCCTCTGGACCAAGGTGCACAACACACAACACATTACGTAATTTTACCACAAATAAATTGACGTGTAATAATATACAAACGTTTGTATATTCCAGAAATCTGATATTTAGCATAAGGTGCATTTATGCCTCAAGTTAAAAAGTAAACAGTACAATGTTCCTGGTGTTTCATAAGTAATGAGACCTGGGTGGTGGCAGGGAGTTCAGTAGACTCATGGCCTGGGGGATGAAGGTGTTTCCCATCCTAACAGTCCCTGTCCTGCTGTTACAGTACCTCCTCCCTGATGGTACGGATGGTAGAGGTTCAAAGAGATTGTGAGATGGATGAGAGAGATCCTTGAAAATATCAGGGGCACTGTGTACCTGATAAATATCTCGGATGGGTAGAAGAGAGACTCTGATGATCCTCTCAGCAGTCTTCACTTTCCTTTGGAGGGTATTGGAGTTAAATGCCTTGCAATTCCTAAGTTTCCATATCAGTAGGTGATGCAGCTGCTCAGGACACTCTCAATGGTGCTCTGGTAAAAATTGGTCAGGGTGGGGGCGGGGATGGGGGAGGAAGGCTTGCTTCCCTCAATTTCCTCAGGAAGTTGAGATGCTGTTGTGCTTTTTTAACTAAACAGGTCACTTTGAGGGACAAGGTGGGATCATCCTTTATCTTCAATCCCAGAAACTTGATGCTCTTAATTCCCTCCACTGAGGAGCCATTTACGTGCAGTGAGGAGCTTTCAGCCTGTATGTTCTCAAGCCCACAATGATCTCTTTAGTCTTGTCAACATTGCGACTCAAGTTAATGTGCTTGCATGATTCTACAAACCACTCTACCTCCTCTCAGGATGTCATCTCGTTGTTGTTGATGATGAGGCCAGCCACTGTTGTGTCATGAGTGAACTTGATTACTCGGTTTGAGCTGGATCTAGCAGTAGAGTCATACATCAGCAGCAAGCTGATCATGCAGCCCTGGAGGGTGCCAGTGATCAGCGTGATGGAGCTACAGACTGTGATATTTCTGTCAAGAAGTCTAAGGTCCAGTTAAAGCGAAAAGTGTTGAGACCCAGTGAGGACAATTTACCCACCACCATCATATTAAATGCTGAGCTGAAGTTGATAAACAACATTCTGGTGTATGAGACACCATTTTCCAGGTGGGACAAGATGGAGTGGATAGATGACAAAGACTCTCTTTATGATCTTGTCTACTGTATCAGCGATGCCGCATTCACATTCTCAGATCCGTCTGCTCTACAAAAAATGTGCTCATCAGTAGTAGGTGGTAGAACAAAGAACCCTACAGCAAATCCTGGCAATTCTGGACAATGTTTCTCACCCTCTGCATGCCACCTTGGTTGAACAGAGAAGCACTTTTAGTAATAGGCTAAGACAACTGCACTGTTCCGAAGAGTGCTATATGAGGTCATTATTACCCTCGGTCATTAGGCTCTATAATGAGTCAATGTACGGCCGGAGAAAGTGATGGCCCCCTCCTGTTAGACTGTTTGAGGTAACTTATTTTTAATTCTGTCTACTTCTCTTCTAATACTTACATCTGTGTACTTATAATGCTACTGTGACGCTATAATTTCCTTTGGAATCAATGAAGTATCTATCTATCAACTATGAAACTGCACCTGACCTGCTAACTTTCTCCAGCACATTATAGAAACATAGAAACATAGAAAATAGGTGCAGGAGTAGGCCATTCAGCCCTTCAAGCCTGCACCGCCATTCAGTATGATCATGGCTGATCATACAACTCAGAACCCTGTACCAGCCATCCCTCTGTACCCCCTGATCCCTTTAGCCACAAGGGCCATATCTAACTCCCTCTTAAATATAGCCAATGAACTGGCCTCAACTGTTTCCTGTGGCAGAGAATTCCACAGATTCACCACTCTCTGTGTGAAGAAGTTTTTCCTCATCTCGGTCCTAAAAGGCTTCCCCTTTATCCTCAAACTGTGACCCCTCGTTCTGGACTTCCCCAACATCGGGAACAATTTTCCTGCATCTAGCCTGTCCAATCCCTTTAGGATTTTACACGTTTCCATAAGATCCCCCCTCAATAAGATGCTCTTGCATCTACGTTACTGGATGTCTATGTTGTATAAGACATTACTGGTGGGCAGAGTGGTAAAGCAATGGTAGAGTTGCTGTTTCATTGCTCCGGAGACCCATGTTTAATCCTGACCTTTGGTGCTGACTGCATGGAATTTGCACATTCCTAGCTATGCGTGGCAGTGGAGACACTGGACATCTCATTCTGCACTGCCGGGCAAGCAGCCACTAACACATTGGGATTATACGGAACAGGAGTTTACCCTGGCACAAGCAAGGGATGAAGTCAGATCACAGTAGAGTTCGCAAGAGAAAGCAAAGTCACTTACATTTCAAAAAGCATTGCAGATTAAGGAAAAATAAAGGCTTCCAGCTATTTAGCATCTTTCAAGTTGTCCCTAAACTCATTACAGATTATGCGAGACTCATGCAGTGTCTCTGCATTGTCAGCCAGTCACACATCTTGCTCCATATTAGAAGGTTGCATGCTTGAATCGTGTCGGATCATAATTGTTGTGCCAGATTTTGTTATTGCAGCTTTTGGGGTGAGCCACTCAAGTCATTGTTTCCAGAATTCAGTGCACTTTCACTTTTGATGGGCACACACTTTGTATAACAAAGGGAACTGGGAAGATAATTCCATAGTTCCTTGAAAGTTGCATCGCAGATAGATAGGATCATATAGGGAGTTTTGGGTACATTGGCCTTCATAAATCAGGACATTGAATACAGAAGTTGGGATGCTATGTCAAAGTTGTATAAGTGGTAAGGCTGAGTTTTGAGTATCATGTGGTTTTAGTCATCTACCTACAGGAAAGATGTCAATAACACCAGCAGGGAGTCAGCAGGGAAGGATAAAGTAAGGCAGAGTGATACTGACAGGAGACTCAATAGTTAGGGAGATGGATAGGAAATTTTGTGGCTGCAGAACAGACACCAGGATTGTGTGTGACTCCCAGTTGCTAGGGTCTAGGATGTGCCAGAGCGGCTGCTGAAGATTCTCAAGAGAGGTGGTGAGCATTCATAGGTCGTGGTGCACATTGGCACCAATGACGTTTGTAGAAAGGAGGACAAGATGCTGCACAGTGGGTATAGGGAATTTAAAAAGAGGCTGAAGAACAGGATCACCAAGGTAGTAACCTTTGAATTACTCTCAGTGCCATGTACTAATCAAGGTAGGATAGGATGATAGTACAGATGAATGAGGGATGGGGTTTCTGATTCTTATATAATTGGAACTTTTTTGGGGGGAAGATGTGAGCTGTACAAGAAGGAAAAGTTACATGTAAACTGGAAGGGAAACATTATCCTGGCTGGAAGGTTTACTAATGCTACTTGGGAAGATTTGTAACTAGTTTGGCAAGCAGATGGGAACTTTAGCACCAGGTCAGAAAGTGGAGATCTGGGCAAGAAGATAGACCTTAGGCCCAGGAGCCAAGATAAGCTGGGATGGATAACTTGAAGTGCGTGTATTTTAATGCTAGGAGTATTATGGGTAAGGAGGATGAATTTAAAGCATGGAATGGCATACAAAATATGATGACATGACCATTGACAAAGAGACTTGGTTGAGAGAGGGAGGGGAAAGGGTAACTAATATCACAGGGTCTCCATGTTTTAGAAAATATACAGATGAAAGTAAAAGAGGTCGGGGGGGGGAGTTGCAGTACTAATCAGGGACGATATCACAGCTGTACTCCGAGGGGACATAATGGAGGGCTCACCCATTATGTCTATATGGGTAGAACTCAAAAATAGGAAGGGTGCAATCACTCTGATGGGATCATGATACAGACCACTCCCACCCCCCAATTGCCACCAGGACATTGAGGAGCAGATATGCAGGTAGATTAAGAAAAGCTGTAAAAATAATATGGTTGTTTTCATTGGGGAATTCAGCTTCTCTAATATAAACTAGGACCTTCTGGGATCAAAACATTTAGATGAGGCAGAGTTTGTTAGCTGAATTCAGGAGGATTTCTCAAATCAATATCTAAATAATCCAACAAGAGGAGGAGCTGTACTGGACCTAATGTTGGGTAATGAGCTTGAGCAGGTGAGTGACCTTCCAGTAAGTGAACAGTCAGGGATCAATGACCACAACTCCTTAAGTTTTAAGACAGCTATACATAAGGATACATATGGACCTTCTGGCAGGGCAAATTATGACAGCATTAGGCAGAAACCAGGTACAGGTAACTAGGAGCAGCTGTTTTTGGGCAGGTTCAAATATAGCATGTGGATGGTGTTTGAAGAACAGCTGCTCAGAGTTCAGGACAGGTGTGTTCCAGTCACAAGGAAGGACAAGTTTGGCAAGGTAAGAGAAACTTAGATGTCAACAGAGGTGATGAATTTTGTCAAGGAGAAAAATGAAAAGTATGTAAAGCTCAGGAAGCTATAATCAGAGCTCTTGAACATTATAAAGAAAGCAGAAAAGAACTCAAGAAGGGAATTAGGAAAGCCAGGACGGACCATGAAAAGTCCTTGGCAAATAGGATTAAAGAGAATCCCAAGGCGTTCTATACATACATCAAGAGCAAGAGGATAACTCGGGAGAGTCTAGGATCACTCAAGGATAAAGGGGGAATATTTTTTTGGATGCAGAGGATGCGGGTGAGGTCCTTAATCAGAACTTTACATCAGTATTTACCAGTGAGAAGGACGTGGAAGATAAGGAGATCAATGCTGTGTGTATTGATATGTGAGGGCATTTCGCGGTAGAGGAGGAGGTAGTGTTGGATCTCTTAAAGAGCATTAAGGAGGACGTCCTCAGGGCATGATGGGATATATCCCAAGTTATTGAAAGAAGCAAGAGAAGAGATGGCTGACCAGTATCTATGTTTCCTCCCAGTCACATGTGAGGTCTTAGAGGATTCAAGATTAGATTCAAGTACATTTATTATCAAATAATGTATAAATTATACACTTTGAGATGTGTTTGCTTACAGGCAGCCACAAAGCAAGAAACCCAAAGAACCTAATTTTAAAAAGACCATAAAAGAGGGAAAAAAAAACACACACACATCATGCAAACAGAAGCAAACGACAGCATTCTGAACCAAAAGGAGTCCTTTGATCTGCTCCCCAGCACTGCTGGAGTACGCCCAAGCCTACTCATATCAGCCATCTTAATTTATCATATTAGCAGAGTAAAAACACTGTGAAACTCGCAGAGACTACAGCTGCCGGAGAGAGGGATGAAAGTCGTGGGAAATTGAGCAAAATCAGCCTGTCGCTCACCTCCAGTCCTGAGACTTGGGCTCTCCAGTCTATCTGGGCCGGCATTTAAGTTGTTCAAGCATTGGATAGTGCCTCGCACTAGGAACTGGATCCCAGTGCAGCAGCATGCATGGGTCGCATAGTCCTAAGCCACTCTCGATCTCACCAGATCAGCTCGGCGCTTGGAGAGATTCAACCTTGCACTTGGGTTAGGTAGATGGACATCGAAACTCTTCTACATCAACTCATCTCCATATTGTTCATTCCAACAGCGAAAGTGATATGAATTCTGTCTGTGACCCCATTTTGAGCACATTGTTCCTCGAATTTGCAATGCACCCACACGACCTATCTTTTGAATCAGCTTTGTCTCTGTTTGCTTCTTCATTGTTTGCAGTGATAGTTGACCACAATTTACTTCAGAAAAGGTGTTACTAGTAATATTTTTTGTCATATTTCTTGCAGTCTGAACTGCCAGTGAGCTATCGCATAACTTCAGTAGCACCATTTTAAACCGGAAGGACAAGTGAGTGGCAAATGTTGTTCTATTATTTTTAAAGGAAACCAGGGATAATCCTGGATACTATAGACTGGTGAGTCACTCGCCAGTAGTAGGGGATTACTGGAGAGAATTCATAGGGATAAGCTTTATAAGCATTTGCAAAACCATGGCCTAGTTAGGGAGAGCTGCATGGATTTATGCAGAGGAAGTGATCTCTTACTATTTTGATTGACATTTTTGATGAGGTGACGAGGCTGATTTATGAAGGTAGAGGGGCAGATTTTGTTTACATAGATATTATAAGGTCCCTCATGGGAGGTTTATCCAGAAGATTAAGATGCATGGGATCCATGGTGACTTTGCTATTTGGATTCAGAATTGGGATGCTCATAGAAGACTGAGAATAGTGGTTGAAGGGATTTATTCTAGCTGGAGGTCAGTCATTAGAGGTGTTCCACAAGGACCTCTGCTATTTGCATTATATATAAATGACCAGGATGAAAATGTAGATGGGATAGTTAGTAAGTTTATAGATGATATGGAGATTGGTGGTGTTGTGGAGAGCTTAGAGAACTGGCAAGGAGTGCAACAGGATATAGATGAGTTGTGGATATGGGCAGTGAAATGGCAGATGGAGTTTAACCTGGCAAAATGTGAATTGTTTCACCTTGGTAGGTCAAAAGTGAAGAGACATTTGTTAAGGGCAAAAACTCTTAACAGTGCTGATAAGCAGAGGGATCTTGGAGTCCAATTTCTTAACTCCCTGAAAATGGCTACACAGGATAATAGGGTGATTAAGAAGACGTATGGCATGCTTGGCTTTATTAGTCAGGGCATTGAGTTTTAATGTCAGGAAGTTATATTACAGCTTTATAAAATTCTAGTTATGTTGCACCTGAAGTATTGCATATACAGTAATTGTGGTCACCCCATTATAGGAACAATGTCAAGGCTTTCAAGAGGATGCAGAAGTGGTTTACCAGGATGTTGTCTGGATTAGAAGGCATGTGCTGTAATGAGAGGTTGGACAAATTTAGGTTGATTTCTCTGGAGTGGCAGTGGCTGATAGAGGTTTATAGGATTATGAGAATCATAGATAGAGTAAACAGACAACATCTTTTCCCAAGGGTTGAAATGTCTAATACCTGAGGGCATGCATTTAAGGTGAGCAGGGGTAATTTCAAAGGAGATGTGAGGGGCACATTTTTTACACAGAGACTGGTGGGTGTCAGGAGTGAGCTGCCTAGGGTGGTGGGAGTGGCAGTAACATTTAAGAGACGATTAGATAGCCACATGAATGTGAGGAATATGGAAGGATGTGGACATCCTGTAGGCAGAAGACTTTAGTTAGCCATTTGTTTACTAACTTAATTGGTTTAGCACAATATTGTGGGCTGAAAGGCTAGTTCCTGCATCCATTATTAAAGACCTCCAACACCCTTTTCTCACTGGTACCATCACGTAGGAGATACAGAAGCCTGAAGGCACACACTCAGCGATTCAGGAACAGCTTCTTCCCCTCTGCCATCTGATTGCTAAATGGACTTTGAAGCTTTGGACACTACCTCACTATTTTTAATATATATTATTTCTGTTTTGTGCATATTTTTAATAATCTATTCAATATACGTAATTGATTTATGTGTTTATTTATTAGTATATTTTATTTGATTTATTATTATTATTTTTCTCTCTCTGTTAAATTACAGTATGTATTGCATTGAACTGCTGCTGCTAAGTTAACAAATTTCACGTCACACACTGGTGATAATAAGCTTGATTCTGATTATACTGTTCTATGTTCTGTGTTCTATAATCTTGAAAGAGTATGGACAAAATTTACATGGACATTACTTGGACTTGAGTACCTGAGTTATAAGGAAAGGTTGAATAGGTTTGGGCTTTATTTTTTGGAGCGGAGGAGAATGAGGTGAGATCTTATAGTGGCATACAAAATTATGAGGAGTATTAAAAAGGTGAATGCATGCAGGTGTTTTCAGTTTCAGAGTGAGACTGGGACTAGAAGTCATAGGTTTAAGGTGAAAGGTGAAATATTTATGGGGAATCTGAGGGTGAATTTCTTCAGTCAGAGGGGGGTGCAAGTGTGGAATGAGCTTCCACTGGAAATGGTGGATGTGGGTTCGGCTGCAACATTTAAGTGGAGTTTGGATAGGTACATGGATGAGAAGGGTCTGGAGGGTTGGTGGAGCTACATGTGACTTTGTAGTAAAACAGATTTGCACGGGCCAGATGGGATGAAGGGCCTGTGTCTGTGCTGTGGTGCTCTGTGGCTCGATGATCCTGTCTAGCACAGCTTTTGTCTTCCATAATCTTGTGGCTGCAGAGTGGTGCAGCTGCCTGGGCCTCTGCCTCGGTTCAATCCTGACCTTGGGAGCTGTCGGTGTGGAGTTTGCAGTTTCTCCCTGAAGCAGCCAGGGTTTCCTCCTGTTATGTTTTGCAACTTCAAAACATTAAACTACTTCAAAGGAGGACATGGGAATCTGAAATGTGGGTCTAACCTCGAGTTTACTTTAAGTGAGGCGCACGTTTATCGTGTGGTAGCATGATGATGTATGGAATTCATGTATTTAAACATACAGCCCATAATGAATTATTCAAATGAACAGGAGAGCTTAATCAACCACTATGTATACAAGATTACTCAAATATTAAATGCACAACACCTCGCACATTCCAAAGAATTGCTGGTTGATGGCCTCTGTAACCTGCTCCTGATATATAGGTGAGGAGCAGAATCCAGGAGAAGCTGATGAGAATGTAGGGAGGATAAAAATATGGGATTAATATAAGATTAGTACAAAATGGGTGGCTGATGGTCAGTGCAGCCTCAATGGGCTGAAGGGCTTTTTCTGGGTCTTACAACAACTATCGTTCTAGTGATATAATTACGAAAAGCAGCATCAAGCTCTCACAGACAGCTCTGCGATGATGGCTATATAACCTGATAAATAATGGTCAGTACAAGAGGAGAAACTTGCCCATTCTTCTTCAGAAATGTGTCTCAGGATTGATTGTGTCCACCTGAGAGGGCAGTCTGGGCTTCAGTTTAACATAGGTTGAGAGGCATATGGTGCGTGTTGGAACAAGATGAATGGGTGCACAAGCCTTTGCTCAAGTCAATCCAATTCGACTCAGCATGCCTGGAATGCTGGGAGCTGGTGTTATCTTATTAAGGACTTTTTAATTAGCTTTCTCTGCCAGACACATCTGCCAATGGAGTCGGTGCCAACAGTGCAACCAGGGAAGTGCTTCCCCTAAATAAAGCCACAAATAGCCTAGATCTTTCCTTGGTGGTTCTGCTGCGTGGTTGACTGGGTCGCGTCCTGAAGCTGAGGGCCGAGGGCTGAATGAAATAAGACGCTCAGGTGATCTCTCTGCTCCATTGAGCTCAGTGTTTGCCTACTCTGTGCAAAGCAGTTCACTGCTAACTGGCCAGATCAAGACAAAAAGCTTTACCAGTGGGGCCTCACACCTGAATGTTCCAAATAGAATGGGTTTTTTTTTTGCATGTGATAACCCCAGCAAACCAGCAGGTGAGGCTTTCTGACCAGGTTTGCTGCAGGACACTGATGCAAGTGTTATTAACCCTTCAGACGCTTGGCTCCTCAGAATCCACATGCTGATCTGAGGTGTGTAAAATAAGGTTTAGATCAGGTCACATTTATCAAGATGAACAGCTTTTACAAAGGCAGAAATTAAAGGATTCTGGAAAATAACTGGAAACTCTGATTTAGCCAGACAGGACATTTCTAGATGAAGGTAAGCATCTGTACAATAGACAAGATGGCTTGATATTGCTTTAGTTTTTGTAGTGATATAAATACGCTGGTTTAAAAAAACTACAGGAAGATTTTTATCTGTTTATTAAAGGTTTCACTCTCTGGGTGATTTTCAGTTCTCAGTTCTGTTTGCATCAATGGGCTTGTGGTGGCTTAGGTTACAAGTCCCTGAATGTCAATATCATTATATCCTGCCCTGGTCAAGCCATGAAGACAACATGCCCAAGAAAGGGCATCAGTAACTTTGCTTCCTCAGAAGGATAAGCAAGTTGAGCATGTCTCTGTCAACCCTCATCAACTTTTATACATGCACCATAGAAATCATCCTATCTGAATTCACCACATCTTGGTATGACACTGCTCTGCCGAAGACCACAAGAAACTGCGGAGGGTTACAGAGACAGCCCAGCACATCACGAAAACCAGCCTCCCCTCCGTGGACTCAGTTCACGCTTCTTGCTGCCTCGGAAAAGCAGCCAGCATTGGTAAATTGGTTTATTATTGTCACATGTACAGTGAAAACCTTGTCTTGCATACTGTCCACATAGATCAATTCATTACAACGGTGTATTGAGGTAGTATAAGGCAAAATAATAACAGAGTGCAGAATAAAGAGTTACAGCACAGAGAAGTTGCAATGCAGGTTGACAGTGAGGTGCATTGTCACACTAAGGTTAGATTGTGAAGTCAAGAGTCTATTATGTCGTACAAAGGAACCTGTCAATAGTCTCATAACAAAGGAATAAAAACTGTCCTTAAGTCTTTAGGTGTTTGTTTCTGCTCAGTGTTGCTTTGTTTTAGAAAGGTGCTAAGAATAATCAGGGAAACTATAGGCCAGTGAGCCTGAATCATTACTGGTAAAATTATTGGAAGGTATTCTAAGGGACTGGATGTATAAGCGTTTGGATAGACACGGACCGATTAGGGATAGTCAAAATGACTTTGTGCATGGTAGGCCGTGTATAACCAATCTCATAGAGATTTTTGTGGAGGTTACCTGCAAGGTTTATGAAGGAAAGCAGGTGGATGTTGTCGACATGGAATTTAACAAGGCCTTTGACAAGGTCCTGCAAGGGAAGCTGGTCATGAGGGTTCAGGCTCTTGGCATTCAGGATGAGGTAGGAAATTGGATTAGATATTGGCTTTGCAGGGGAAACCAGAGAGTGGTAGCACAGGGTTGCCTCTCTGACTGGAGGCCCATGACTAGTTGTGTGCCGCAGGGATCGGTGATGGGTCCATTGTTGTTTGTCACCTATATCAATGATCTGGATGATAATGTGGTAAACTGGATCAGCAAATTTGTATATAACATTAAGGTTGGGAGCATAGTGGACAGCGAGGAAGGCTACCAAAACTTGCAGTGGAACCAGGAGCATCCGGAAAAATGGGTTAAAAATGGCAGATGGAATTTAATGCAGACAACTCCAGGAGTACAAATAAGGGTAGAACTTACACAGCAACTGGTAGGGCATTGAGGAGAGTGGTAGAACAGCAGGATATGAGAATACAGATCCATAATTCCTTGAAAGTTGCATCACAGATAGATAAAGCCGTAGAGAAAGCTGTTAGCATAGAAATACAGAAACATAGAAAACATACAGCACAATACAGGCCCTTCGGCCCACAAAGCTGTGCCGAACATGTTCTTGCCTTAGAAATTACTAGGCTTACCCATAGTCCGCTATTTTTCTAAGCTCCATGTATCCATCCAGGAGTCTCCTAAAAGACCCTATCATTTCCACCACCGCCACTGGCAGCCCATTCCAGGCACTCACCATTCTCTGTGTAAAAAACTTACCCCTGATATCTAGCGCATTGGCCTTCATAAATTAAAGAATTGGGTACAGGAGTTGGGATGTTATGTTGAAGTTATATAACACATTGGTGATGCCTAATTTGGAGTATTGTGTGCTGTCCTGGTCTACCAACCTACAGGAAAGATATCAATAAGTTTGAAAGTGCAGGGAAAATTTACAAGGATGTTGTTGGGACTTGAGGACCTGAGTTAGAGGGAAAGGTTGAATAGGTTAGGACTTTATTCCTTGGAGAATAGGAAACTGGGGGGAGATTTGATAGAGGTATATAGACTTATGAGGGATATAGAAAGGCAAAATTCAAGCAGGCTTTCCCACTGAAGTTGGGTGCGACTAGAACTAAAAGTTATAGGTTAAGGGTGAAAGGTGAAATATTTAAGGGTAATGTGAGGGAGAACTTCTTCACTCAGAGGGTGGTGAGTGGGTGGATTGAGCGCCAGTGGAAGTGTTGGATGCAAGCTTGATTTCAATGCTGAAGAGAAGTTTCGGTAAGTACATGGATGGGGTGGGGGGGGCGCAGGAGAGCTATGATCCAGGGGCAGGTTGAGGGGACTAGGTAGAATAATAGTCCAGCACAGAATAGGAGGGCCAAAGGGCCTGATTCTGTGCTGTGGTGCTCTATGACTCTGTGTTATATGACTGTAATGGGAGGGTGTGTGGAACAGAGAGAATGTCTGGGGTGAGTGGGATCTTTGGTTATTCAGGCTGCTTTACTGAGGCAGCAAGCAGTGCAGATAGTGTCCATGGAGAGGAGGTTGGTTTTGGTGATGTGCTGAGCTGAGCCCACAACACTCTGCAGTTTCTTGCTCTCATAGGCAAAGCAGTTGTGAGGCATCAGGTAGTTTTTTCCGATGGTACGTCAATAAAAATTGGGGAGGTTCAAAGGGTACATGCCTTTCTGAGGAAGTAAGAGTGCTGGTGGGCTTCCTTGGTCAAGGCATCAGGCTGGTTGGACAAATACGCTTTCAGTTAATTTCTTCCTGTAATTCCTCAGGCTTTTTGCTTCCAAATAAGCTAAGCTCCATCAAAGGTACTGTGCAGGGTATAATTAAACTACACTCCTAATAATGTTAAGGATTGTGGAGATATCTTTTACGTTTGCCTTACTGTGGAACAGAGATTCCCGAACTTTTCTATGCAAATGAGACTTACTATTAACTGAGGAGTCTGTGGACCCTCAAGTTGGGAAATCCTGCTTAGAAGATACTAAGAGTATTTCCCTAAGACCTTGCAGCTTATTGTCTCTTCACATTTTCTGTAATTATAATATTTCATTCTGCACTTTTTTTTTACTTTGTACTACTCAATGAATGGTACGGAAGATAAAGTTTTCACTGTACCTGGCACATGTGTCAATGATAAGCCAATTTACCAATCTAATTTGACAACTGGAAATGAGGGATAAAATAGCGGGAGGATCTTAAAGCTCTGATTGCCACTGGAGATAAAAAACCTAACGGGACCAGAGGCTGACTAGTTCCAATTAACGTTAGTCCTGACGAAGGGTCTCGGCCTGAAGCGTCGAATGTACCCCTTCCAAGAGATGCTGCCTGGCCTGCTGCGTTCACCAGCAACTTTGATGTGTATTGCTTGAATTTCCAGCATCTGCAGAATTCCTGTTGTTTGCAGAGACTGATAATGCATTGGCTGTGACTTTCCAATATTTCCTGGATTCTGGAAAGTTTTAGCAGAATGGGAAACTACAAATGTGTTGGCTCTTTTAAGAAAGGAGAGAGGCAGTAAATAGGAAAATATTGGCGAGTTATAATCATTGGGGAAATGCTGGAGCCATTATAAAGTGAGTAATATTAGGACATTGTGATAAACAATGGACACTTAACATGGCCAACCTGATTTTATGAAAGGAAATTTATGTTTAGAAAGTTCGTTAGAGTTCTTTGAGGATGTAGCAAACAAAATAGAAAACTGGGAACGGGTTGATATGGAACATTTGGATTTCCAGAAGCGTTTGATAAGGCTCCTACACAGGATAAAGGTCAGATGAGGAACTCACTGTTATTTTAAATTAACAATGAATTTGGGATTGCATTGGAGATAATCCAGGACAAGGGAATTAACAAAGGGTTTATAAATATGTGAAATCATTTTTGCTGGATTTTATTCTTAAGTGTACAGTCTTAATTGGTTTGTTAGCCTGCAAGCTTGGTGCCTGCTAGTTCAATGTCTGTCTTCAAATGATAGGGTTTTGACAGGCTAATTTTTTTGTCGAAGATTTATGAGGCATTGATCATGTGGATTGCCAGAGGCTTTTTCCCAGGGCTGAAATGGCTAACATGAGGAAGCATAGTTTTAAGGTGCTTGGAAGTAGGTACAGGGGGGTTTTCAGAGGTAAGTTTTTCACACATGGAATGCACTGCCAGTGGTGGTGGTAGAGACGGGTACAATAGGGTCTTTCAAAAGGCTAAGAGATAGGTACATGGAACTTAGAAAAATAGAGGGCGATGCGATAGGGAAATTCTAGGCAGTTTCTAGAGTAGCTTACATGGTCAGCACAGCATTGTGGGCCGAAGGGCCTGTAATGTGCTGTAGCTTTTATGTTCTGTGTTCTGTGTTCTAGTTCTAGAGGATGTAAGATTAGTTAGACTCCCAGCAGAGAAGGGGTCTGCCTTCCCCTCCCACACCCCTGCTCTGTGAATCCCTTCTGGTCCAGGGACAGCTTCAAGTAGGATGCTGGTGATCAAGCGCCCCATTTTATCCTTGTGACTCCCTGAATGGAGTCCTGGCTGATAGAGCAACGCCTTATTCACTTGGGATGATCCTCAGAACATTTTCATGAAAGAAAAGGTTATTGAATGCTCGGGAAATCTTAACAAGTATTCTCACAATGTGTTACGACATTTCTCTTCAAACCTTCAGCCAGAAGTGAACAATTAAAGCTCTGTATCCTTCGAGTAGTGTTTGAAATCCTCAACGCTCATGTGTTTGCTATTAATCGGCTGGTTGCTGTTTGGAGAGTGAGTTACGTCAAGTGGTATCCACCAAAAAGCAACAACTTCAAAGAGTGCCAGCCCGCAACTGTAGTGACAATTGATCCTTTAGCAATAATCTCAGCGCATTCAGAAGAAGTTTCAATATATTTATCAAGATGGTTTTGGGTTGAGTGTGTGTGATACCCGACGTTTAACACAGAGTTTTCAGCCCAAGGCGTTGGCTTCTTATTCATCTCCATAGATGCTGCCTGATTTGCTGAGTTCCTCCGGCATTTTGTATGTGTCACTCTGGATTTCCAGCATCTGCTGTTTGTGTTTTCTGGTGCCGTAAAGTAACTAAGGGAAATTCCCCTGTGATGCGACCGTGTCAGTGCAAAGGCAGAGCAGTGCTGTGAGCCACTTTTCGATATAACCAGCCAGTGAACTGGTTCCATCAGGGTGTCGTTGTGTTTTTAGGATTGCACACACAGGCACTTGAAGACAAAATAAACCGTGGAGTGAATTGAAACTGAGTTCAAGGAGACATGAGGAGTCTGGTCAAATGGATACGTGGCAGATGTGATTTAATGCTGAAATATATGAAGAGCTACAGTTTGGTTGAATAATGAATCAATATAAGCTTGGGAGGATGATTTTAAAAGGGGTGCAGGAACCAAAGAGGCATCGCAATGAATAAATGTTGTTTGTTGAAAGTGTTAAAGCTGTTTGAAGAAATGATTTATGAAAGCATATGGGATCCTGGGCTTGATAGTTGGAGGCACAAATTACAAGTGGAAAGGAGTCACAATGCACCTTTATAAAATGCTGTCTACTCACAACTGGGGTGGTGCCAATTCAGAGCGCTGCACTTGAGGAAGAACATGAAGGCTTTGGAAAGGCTGTAGAGGAGATTTGCTAAACTTTAATGAGGGAATTCAGTTTTACAATGAAGAAAAGACTGGAGAAGCTGAGGTGGTTGGAATAAATGAGGCTGAGAGGGGATCGAAGAGAACGATGAAGGGTATAGATATGATAATAATATAGAATAATATAGGGTATAATATACGGTGGATATTTTTCAGTAGGGAGAAACTATTCCCTTTCATAGAGCAATTAGTAACCAGAGGCCAGAGAATGGAGATAATTGACAAAACACTAAAAGTGTTATAAAGAAAAGACTTTCTGTGGAGGTCTTGTCAAGGAGGCAGACTTCATTCTAGATTCAGAAGGGAACTGGATTATGTATCTGAAAGGAAATAATTTGCAGGGTGTAAGAAGGCATGGTAGCAGAAGTACTGGATTGCTCATGATGGATTTAACTGCCTCATTCTGTGCTGGATTGTGTGGATTTCTCTGCATCAGTTCCTGGCTTCACCCATGTTAAAGATTGTTTCGACCCTTTGGGTCACACTGCCAAGCATCATACGACAATTTGCAATGATCAATTTAACCTACCAACCGGTACGTTTGGACTGTTGGAAGAAACTGAGGCACCTGGAGGAAACCCACGTGGTCACAGGGAGAACGTACAGATTCTTTAAAGATAGCAGCTAAATTGAATCTGGGTCGCTGGCGCTCTAAAGCGCCATTCTAAGCACTCTGCTACTCTGTTGCCCTTAGTTCCACCTTGGTGTCAGATATGTAATGACCAGCAAAGCACATGTTACGTAACTGGCAACAATGGATATCAATCGAGTCAGGTTATATAAAAACAACCAAACATTTATTAAACACGGATAAACATTACAAAACAAACGAAAACCTTAACCAGAAGTTAACCGCTATGCGGCTGTTCAACAAGTCGTCACTCGGTACTAATTCTTAAAGTGATAAATGCAAAAACAGTTCTTAAAGTGGTAAAGTCAAAGTACAGTTCTTAAAATGGTAAATTCGAAAGTCCAACAGATTTATACGTTCAATTGGAAGAGACTTCTCCAGAGAAGGATTTCTTCATAGACGCGACTTTCCTGCTGGTTCTGTCCAAAGGATTCACGATGAAGGAAATAAACGGCTTAAAACAACTGACCTCAATTTCTAGAGAGCACCTTGCATGAATTTCCCTCTCTCTTGGCAAGAGTTATCTTTGATGCAGGTTGCTACTTCTTCAACGAAGACTCAATAAGGTCGATCCTTTATTAAACTGCCGAACAGTCCCGACTTATCTTAATCCTTCATATCCTGTACTTCGATAAAGTCTTCACGCTCCCATTCTTCTGAAAAGGTACATCAACAAATCTAACAGAAATTTCCAGTCCAGCACTATTGTACCTTGCAATAGAACGTAAAACTCCGTTTTAAAAATGAAACTGCGTCATAAAGCAAATACGCAACAGAACCGGAGACGCAGATGAAAGTTCTAGCTGGAAAACTAAAAACTAATTGCGTCACCTGAGGTCTTCCCTTTTATACCCGTGATGAACATGTCATCACATGACCTCACATTGGTAGGAAAATTACATCAGGTGACCTCCAAAAGACCATTACATCATTCTCACAAGAAAGTCACAAGATCTCCTTGAGGTATGTAAGACACGAATGATTTCATGGTGAAAAGGAAGGTGAATTGTACTGTGTTTAACCCATTAGAATCTGTGATATTGCATCTCCAGTGTATTGGTGGAATTCGAGATGGAGAACAAAGTATTCAGCTCAGCAGCAGGCAGCTCATGAAGGGCCCCTACAGCCTAGTATCCCACCAACTATCGGGTTAGACTTGTATCCATCATCTGTAGTGACAGGCACCAATCCTCAATTTGGCAAATGTTGTGACAGTTGGACTAGTAAGATCAGATTCAACACCACAATAAGAGACAAGACCTTAAGCAGAAAGGCTCTTCAGTAGATTCACGTTAAAAACAATGTTGCTTGGAAGTAGCCAGGTCATGTTCATTTGCTTGGTAGAACCTGCCAAGGTGTCTATAATTTATGTGAGTTCTGGCCATCCTAACTGAGAGTGCTAAGGGTTACCTGCCTTCCCAGTGATGAGGAACAGCAGGAATGTGGGTGCCAAGCTCTGACCTCTGAACTATGATTATCTAGGCAAACAGGCATCACAGTAGTTGCATGTTTGAAGAGAGAGTGAGTGTACAGTTGGAGCTTTGTAATCTTGAAGACAAGGGGTAGTACTGTGGTGTGGCAGAAGGGAAAACTTTGCTCACAAGTGTCACCACCGAGAATTACCTGGAAACTAGGAGGGTCTACAGGCTGGGGAGCAACATCACTTAGAAACACACAAAACATGCTCAAGGAACTCAGCAGGACAGGCAGTATCTGTGGAAAAGAGTACAGTCGACGTTTTGGGCTGAGAAACTTCGGAAGTCCTGTCGAAGGGTCATGGTCTGAAATATCAACTGTACACTTTTTCATAGATGCTGCCTGACCTGCTGAGTTCCTCCAGCATTTTGTGTGTGTTGCTTAGATTTTAAGCATCTGCAGGTTTTCTCTTGTTTGGGAACATTACTTAGTGGTTGCTTTCAGGTGACCAACACCACACTCTTGTCATTTGTCAGGCAAGATGTCCATCCTCATAAGGACCTGCCTTCAAAGAACTCATCAGAAAGGAAAGAGGCAAAAAAAAACTACTGGGGAAACTCAGTGGGTCAAGCAGTATCTGAGTGGATATAATAAAGAAGCTTCAGTATCTAAATCACTGTCAAATAGGTATTGTGTCGACAATATACACTTGGTGGCCACTTCATTATGTACACCTGCTTATTAATGCAAATATCTAATTAGCCAATCATGTAGCAACAACTTAATGTATAAAAGATCAAGAGATTCAGTAGTTGTTCACACCAAATATCAGATTGAGGAAGAAATGTGATCTAAGTAACTTTGACTGTGGAACGATTGTTGGTGCCAGATGGGGAGATTTAAATATCTCAGAAGCTGCTGATTTCCTGGGATTTTCACACACAGTAGACTCTAGAGTTTGCAAAGAATGGTGTGATAAACAGAAAAGTACCCAGTGAGTGGCTGTTCCATGGGTGAAGGCACCTTGTTAATGAGAGATTTCAGAGGAGAATGGCCAGACTGTTTCGAGCTGACAGGAAGGCAACAGTAATTCAAAAAACCATGTGTTACAACAGTGGTAGTAGAAGAGCATCTCTGAATGCACAACACGAGAAACCTTGAAGTAGATGGGCTACATCAGCAGAAGACCATGAACATACACTTAATGGCCACTTCATTAGGTACAAAATTAGCCATTGAGCATATTCGTAAATACTATAAAATTAAAAATTCAGGAAGATTCAGTTCTGCTTTTGATGCCAAGTAATGTTCTCCCAGAATGCCAGTAGTCATATCACAGAGCTTATTCCTCAAGTCCAGGAGACCTGATAAACATGGAGATCTTCAGGGCATTCTCAAAAGACCTGTAAATCTCCTGTCTCTTTAAACCAGGACATAGCTGCATGATGGGTTAAGACACCTTTTCAATGCTTCCATAATCTTTGCAAAATATTATTCCTGTTCCCCAACTCTTTGCCTCAGTTCGAGTTCGGCGGGGGCAGCAGCCAGTGAGAACAAACTGGAGGAGAGGCTGTACTCGGTGCTGTCGCAAGATCGAAGAAGACGAAGGTGCCTAGCTGCCAACCCTGGATTCGGGACGGCACCCACTGACTGACTGACTAACTGGAGCTGGGTGCTGTAGAACATCAAATAATGGAAGCCGGAAACTTTGGCAATTATTGATCCAGCTAAACACATTGTCTAACAATGGTGTTTTTTGCATGAAAATGAAATGATGTTAAGCAATTCTTTCTGCACAATGGTCTATAGCAAAAACCTGAACTCCAGACATAATTGAGTTTGAAATGAAATTATTTCCTCTGCCCACAAAGCACATACCCCTACTTAATGCAATCATTAAGCCAGATTGTTCATTGCCACTTTCTCTTGTAACCCGAGTTAATAATTAAGTTGCCTGGGCCTAGTGCCACAATTCATTGGAAAGGACTCGTTTAGTCTGCATAGTAATGTTCAAACTCTGTTTGGAGAGTACAGGTACAAATATAACCGGAGGTATCAACATAGATCAGACAGCTTCAGAGAAAAGCATCAAGTAACAGAAAGTGTCAGCGTTAGCTCAGTGATGGAAAGTTGTAGGTTTTAGCTTCACCTCAGACAGTTAAGTAAACAGTCAAGGCTGATAGTCCAGTGTATTACTGGGGGAGTGCTATGCCGTCAGAGGTGTTGCCTATCCGGCGAATCATTAAGCCGAGACCTCATCCATCTTGTCAGCTGTATCTGACTTTATTGTGGGAAGGGCAAGGAGTACTTACTGATGTCCTGACTAATCCCTTAAATATCAACAGAACAAAATGAATTTTGGCTTGTTTATGTCAAGGCTGATGATTGGGACATTCAGGTGTGTAAAGAAAATGCAGCTATGCTTTGTCTTGAACTGAAATTTAACCAGTACTAGGAGTCTGTGCTGATTATCCCATTGGCACTAATTCTACTCTATTCCGATTCTCGTGATATTCCAGCAACTCTCCTTGAACCTACCATTCAATTTACAATCCACAGGGCAATTTACAGCAACTAGTTATTCTCCCAAACCCGAGATATTTGGATGTGCAAGGAAATGGGATTATCTGGGAGACACCCATGTGGTCATAGGGAGAACACACAAATTCGACACAGACAGCACCTGAGTCTCTGGTGGTCTGATGCAGTGATTCTTCTAACTGCGCTACCCTGCTGCCTTCTATGCCTCAAAGTTGTGGAGGTAATATTATAAGTATATGCTTAGTGGCCATTTTATTAGATACACCAGTACACCTGCTTGTTAATGCAAATATCTAATCAGCCAATTATGTGGCAACAACTCAATGCATAAAGGCATGCAGACATAGTCAAGAGGTTCAGTTGTTGTTCAGGCCAGACATCAGAATGGGGAATAAAAGTGACTTGGACTGTGGAATGATTGTTGGTGCCAGATGGGGTGGTTTAAGTATCACAGAAACAGCTGATCTCCTGGGATTTTCACACTCAACAGTCTTTAGAGTTTTCAGAGAACGCTGCATGAAAAAAATGCTGGAAGCAGCAGTTTTGTGGGTGAAATCAGCTTTGTTAGTGAGAGAGGCCAGAGGAGAATAGTCAGACTGGTTCAAGCTGACAGAAAGGTGATAGCAATCAAATAACCATGCGTTACAACAGTGGTGTGTGGAAGAGCATCTCTGAATGCAGAACACGTTGAACCTTGAAATGAATGGGCTACAGCAGCAGGAAGTGGCCAGTGAGTGTGACTCTACTTTGACCAAGAGTAAGCAGCAGATTCTTAGAGAATGTGTCATTAGTGTGAATATAAATCAGGGAAGAAAAGTGATCGAATTTTAAAAAACTTTCACAGCTCGTTTGAGAAGAAGCTGGTGCTGAGGGAATGCAGTAAACTGGGAAGAAATGTGAAATCAGAGAAGGTTACAGAAATACTTTTTTATATTTGTTCACAGGATATGGATATTGCTGGCATTTATTGTCCATTCTTAATTGCTCCTGATCTGAGGTGGCAGATGACAACTGTGTCTCTGGAGTAACTAATAGGCCCAAGCAACTAAGGACAAAAGATTTCCACTCTATCTGAAAGACTACAATGAACCAAATGGATTATACAGCAGACCGGTAACTTCATTGCATTTTTGTGAAATTATATTTTTTTTCAGTAGAAGTATTATTTAATTCCTTGAATTTTACATCCCCTAATTCACAAGATTGGATTTGAACTTTTTCCAGTGGTCTGAAATTCTGGTGCTTGAGCTATAAATCTAACTACTCCACTATTGTGCCCCCTAGGGAAGAAGAAAGTGAGGTCAGTTTTGAGATGTTCAGGACTTGGAACAACAGGGAGGAGCAATGGGTGAGTGAGGTGGTAAACTCTCGCAGAGGGGCCGAGCTTTTAGAAATGTCCAGATCTGTGAAAGATGGATCATAGAGGAGGGAACAGAAACAGACCACTTTATAGATCACTCCATGTCAAACCAACTCTCTGGAGAAGAAAACCATTAAAACATTGTAAGAAACTGACACGTTTTACAGTCTGACTTTCAATGTTCTAGTATTTTAAGAATGTTAGTGACATGATTGAGTTTTTAGAGCCACAGGTGGAAGAGAATGACCAAGACCCAGATTATTCAAGAGGATGATACACATTACCATGTCATAGCCAAAGACAGTGGAAAAAAACAGGTAAGGGCAGAGTCTGTTTACTTAACTATAACCTTTGTCCAGGCCTAAGAAGTTCTGAGCTGAGAATGTCTGCAAGAATATTTGTCCTTGAAGTTTCTAAGGGAGGCATTTTACAGGCAGCTGAAACCTTGTCAAGACAAAGGTTAATGGGACACATAGTGTTCAGAGGACAGGAGAAAGACATGTTGTACAACCTTCAAAAGAAGGATGAAGTAATCTTGTTGAATTTGACACAGTCTGCTGCGTTTTTTTGCCTCAAAAATGCTTAAAGTAAGCTCAATTCAAAGGGTTGACTTCATCTAAAAAAACACACACATTGTTTCAAATAAAAATAAGATTTAAAAAATCTGATTATTGACATTTCATTGGAAATGAGCAATAATAATATACTCAGATTAACTACTCTTTGTAGACGTGATTGAAACTAGGGACATGGATAATGACAGACAAGATATTTAATCAGATTGTATCAAACCTCAACAGCCATAACAATAAATCTTTGTAAAATAAATTAAGATGATCGAAGATAATGAAAGTCTTTTATACAAGTGCAACCTTTTTTTTCTTACATTCATTGGGAACATTTACGCAAGTATGATTGACACAGTGTGATAATTATTAGGCATGATGTAGCTGCCCTGTTCCTTTGTGTGAGGAATGGAGAGGTCACCTGGCCTTTGAGTTACAGGCCTGCAGTGAGGATAAGGCTTGGATCTCCAAAGTTCAAAGCATTGGGTGACATTCATTGCTGACTGTTCTGCCATCGATGCCAATGGAAACTTACCCAACATAAGACAGAGTATTCAAGGTAGCTGAAAGAGAAAATGTTTTCCTCAAGATTCCTAACTGGGGGTCTGGAAATCAGTCCATCAGAATTACTAGGTACTTGTGGCCTCTGCACACTCCAAAGATTCAAAGATGTGCTGAAAGCCGACTTGAAAAAAATGGAACAACTCAACTGGCTTTTGGAACATCATTTTGGCCCAAGACAGCTCAGAGTGGACGTATTTGGATGGTACTGGGGTCCATAAGTCCATCTATCATGAAGCCATGGGGAAATGGCAGAAGAAGCACATGCCCTCAAAAACTACCCACCTACCTGTCCCAGCAGGAAGCTTCTGTCTCACATTGGCTTCTTTTGACACCTAAGCACCCTCAGAACTGGACTGGAAACAAACCATACACAAGGAAATCTGCAGATCTAAAAATTCAAGCAACACACACAAAATGTTGGTGGAAAGCAGCAGGCCAGGCAGCATCTATAGGAAGAGGTACAGTCGACATTTCAGGCCGAGACCCTTCGTCAGGACTAACTGAAAGAAGAGATAGTCAGAGATTTGAAAGTGTGGGGGGGGGTCCAGAATGATAGGGGAGGACAGGAGGGGGAGGGATGGAGCTAAGAGCTGGAAAGTTGATTGACAAAAGGGATACAAGGCTGGAGAAGGGAGAGGATCATGGGACGGGAGGCCTGTGGAGAAAGAAAGCAGGAGGGGAGCCCAGAGGAAGATGGAGAGCAGGCAAGGAGTTATAGTGAGAAGGATAGAGGGAGAAAAAAGAGACAGAGCAAAAGGGGGGGGGGGAATAAATAAATAAAGGATGGGGTAAGAAGGGGAGGAGGGGCATTAATGGAAGTTAGAGAAGTCAATGTTCATGCCATCAGGTTGGAGGCTACCCAGACGGAGTATAAGGTGTTGTTCCTCCAACCTGAGTGTGGCTTCATCTTGATAGTAGAGGAGGCCATGGATAGACATATCAGAATGGGAATGGGACGTGGAATTAAAATGTGTGGCTACTAGGAGATCCTGCTTTCTCTGGTGGACAGAGTGTAGGTGTTCAGTGAAACGGTCTCCTAGCCTGCATCGGGTCTCGCTAATATATAGAAGGCCGCACAGGGAGCACCGGACGCAGTATATCACACCAGCCGACTCACACGTGAAGTGTCCCAAGGAAAAATGGATCAAAGTTCTTCTGAACTGTGCTATTGCAGGTAACATAATGACCCATTTGCAGACAAGATCTCATTAACAGCAATCATCATTTTGTGATGTTGGTTGAAGGACTAAATATTTTGCCATGGAGATCTCTCTTTACTGACTAACATGCTCCACAGCTGAGGGGGTAGACTAGACTTTAGTTTCAACAGCACAAAAAAAAAGCCTGAACTCTGATAGAACCACACTGTTACAGTACTACACCAAAGCATTAGTCTGGTTGAAGTCATTGGAATGAGGCTTCAGTCCTTTGACTTAGAGGGAACATTGTGCATTGAGCCAGTGGTTGAAGAATAAACATGTACTGTTGTGCCTGCTCTTATCCAATCAATATCTCTACTTCAGTTCAAACCAGAAACAATTCTGTGCATCAGCTCGGAAAGCACAACAATGGGAAAGAAGGATGTTGGTCAAACTTTTTAAAACACTCTCCGGCATCATGGATTTATTCACATTTTCTTTCCTAAATATTTGAATAATATTTTGCTTTAACATTATTGGTTAATTAAACTTGCCTTGGAGTGGGATATAATATGAATAGAGTGATAAAAATAGTCTTGCATTTAACTCATGGTGAAGTTTTGCTACAAAGCTGCAGTCACAGTTCCCTGACCTGAGCTCCATGCTGTTAAAGAATGATTTCACTATTGGAAGTAGAAAAAATTTAAAACAGCACTCTAACTTTCTTCAAAGTCAAAGTCAAGTTTATTTCCATATGCACAAATGCAGTGTAAAGCTTACAGCAACATCACAGGCTCTTCACATTGGAGACTAATGTTCACACAAAAAAGACATAAATAAAACATAAATTATACAGGATTATGCACAATGAGAACAAAAAAAAAATATTTGATTGTAGTGCAAAATAACCATAGTGTTGCTGTACTGAAATAGTAAATAGGGTTGTACAGAGTAGTCCAAGAACTGAGTGGTTGAAACGTAGTTGCTGTTCTTGAACCTAGTAATGTGGGACTTCAAGATTTTGTACAATGGGCACTGGCTTGTGCCAGAGTTACAAGAGCCATTTTGTGTGACACAGTGGCACATCTGATAGAGCTCCTACCTTTGCATCTCCAGTGTCTGTGGCTCTGCATTGACTTAGATACTGTTCGTGTGGAGTTTGCACGCTCTTCCTGCATTTGTGTCGGTATCCTGGAACATGCCTGTAAATTCCCACAAACCAAAGGTAGGTTAATTAGAACTGTAACATTTTCTTTCATGCAAGTGATTGCTAAAATATGGGGAGAGTTGATAGGAATGCAGGGAGAATAAAATCAGACAATGTGAATGAATACTTGATTAAGTTGATGGGCCGAAGGGTCTCATTCCATGCTGTACGATTCAATGATTCTATGTCTCCATTTGGTCTCCACTGTGGTACAGTACATGCATAAGTGGTCCAGTATGACCATGTATCTCAGAAACTGAATATGGGTTAGAGATACAACATAACCAATCCAAATCTTGTTCTCTCTTGAATGCCTACCTGCCCAGAAGGCCTTCCGATCAACCTGTGCCAACTTACTAGGATCATGCTCAATCAGTTAACCCCTTTCTAACCCCCATTTATCTCTATAGCAACTACCCAGATAGAGAACAGCTTCTTCAGTAAGTAGACACAGGGACCTTCTCAATCTGTACGGTTCGTTAACACATTGAGCAGCCCATTACCCAACAGGGCCATCAGTGGATCTTCTTACAATGCGTTTATTATTTATATTTTTATTTATCTGGCAGCTTTACAATTGATTAAGTCCAATAAGTTATGCAGCATAAAGCACACTGACTAATGTGACACTGGAAAACACTATGAAGTATAATAAGTAAAGGCATTAAACATGTATAAGATTTGACTCACTCACTAGGACAGCTATTTACAGGCAGATAGACAATTCAAACGCAAAACAAATCATTGCTCATCCTTATTAGCAAAGCATTCTCTACAGAAGCATCCTGCACTAAAAGCTCTCCTCATGGCCTGGTGCACAAAGACAACTCCCAGTGTATTAACAAATCACTTATCCATGCACCCATATACCACACAGGAGTCCACCTCTGTATCACCCACACACTCAGTCACACACCTATTAAGATATTTGGCCTGACGTTCATATATTGAAGATTTCAGACATAGGCATTGCTAGCAAATTCAGTATTTATTGCCCCTCTATAATTGCACTTAGGAATGTAGTTATTACTGAATACAAATTCATACCCAAATTCAGTCTATCTTATCCTATACGTACACTGACACAGAAGGAGGCATTTCAGCCTATTCTATCTTCTCTGGGTCTTAGGTGGGCAACCCACTCTGTTCCCTTTCTTCCTCTCCTCTTTCCTTGCACTCCTATAAATCATTCCCTCTCACATCTCCTCATCAAATCCCCTTTGATTCTTTTGCTATTTACCACTATTAGGGGTAATTTGCAGTTGCCAGTTAACCTAAAGCACATGTTTTATAGTCTACAGCCGGGAGAAGTCTACAGAGAGAACATACATACTTTGCATGAAAGTACCTGAGGTCAGGATTGAACCTGAGTCCCTGGAGCCGTGAGGTGGCAGCATTCCTGACTGCACCACCATTTTACCTTCTAACTGCTTTTCCCTCCCTCTCTTCTTGATCCACTTCAACTGGTTTATTTATTATTTTGTGCATTTATCAGTGCCTACCTTTGCAATAATGTCAACAATATTACAGCATAAACAAAGAAACATTTACTTTAAAAAAAGAGCAGTAAAATCTTAATTGGTATCACAAAGGAGCAAAAATAAAAGGCTGGTTGATTCAGAGTAATTGGATTTTGCAAGTTTCCTTTAGATTGTTTTGTTCTATAAAAGGCTGTAGATTTTCAATGGTTTTCCATGCATTAGAATTTACTCTGCTATCAATGGCCCTAATGGCTAAGGTCTTTGAAAGGAAGTGGGTATTATAACAATTGAGCTATCTCATTAAAGGCTTCTGGCTTTTGGTCCTTACCGGTTCCTTTGCTGGTGTAACTATTTGCTGGGTTAAAACCACAATAGCCTCTGCACTTAATTAAGCTTGTCTATAGCCCTTGGCTGTCCTGGCTGTTTGTTGTAACCAACACAGAAGAGATTGCAACAGAGTGTAACAGGACATGTTCACCAACAGAAGTGCTTTGAATTATCAGGTGCCACAAAGAATCTTTGAACTGTAGCTGCCAACCAATACTTAAAATTAAGGCTATATTGATAATATGTGAAAGTATTAGACAGTGTCACTTTAGAGAACATATGTGAAAGTATTAGACAGTGTCACTTTAGAGAACATAAATAGGCAGTAGAATACCAAACTTTATAACACTACAGAGAACACTCCTCCCATCGTACTCTTCTGTCCTTTATTATTATGATTAACATTATTTGCAACATACAGCAACTTTCCCACTGACCTGCAACAGCTTCAAATATTTATCCATTCTTTCTGTTGTTAGATCATGGTCTAGGTACTCCTGTATATACCTCTGAGAAAACAGTGCTATACAGCTGAATATGGGCTTAAACTAGAATAAACTAGGATTATCATTTCCTAGATGCCTTACCACATGCCAGGAAATTCAAACCATAACTTCTATTAGGATGTTTCTTGGCACTAATGCTCTTGAACAATGGCAATAGAAACACAGACTTGTCTTCAGTGAGACTTTCAACATCAGCAATCTGAAAACATTACATACAGAATAACTAAGGTTACCAACCTATTTCCCTGAAACATTTCTATTTAAAGTGCTAACACCTGTATTGAATCTTTCTGTCATCACTGAGATCTGTGACCTTAAATTCAGTCTCACACATGCCTGGACTGCTTTGCCACCACAGGTCAACATCTTGCTCTTTTGCAGCTTCCTAGTTTCAGGATCTGTATAGATCACCATACAGACCTCAACCACTCTTCACTGCTGTATTGTGGAGGAGGGAGGTGGGAGCAGAATTCCATGCTCAGCGTACTTTTCATTTTGACCAAAGGAGCTTGCAAAGTGGACACAAGGATTTGCCAGATTATTGGGTTCTTCGAAGTGCAATCTCCACAGTGTCGCGTTGCTCTGACAGACTGTAGCTAAAGCTCCTGAGAGTCTCTTGAGAAGCCTTGCACAGAGAACATGTGTCCTGGAAGTATTATTTGCCACAAGCCTGTCCCATTGCCCCTGCCCCTTTCCTGAAACACTCACTCGTTCCCTCTCGACATTTCTACATCCATTTTTGAAGTGGTAGCATTCCTCAACAGCTGGAAGAGTTTTGTCATAGTGTTGCGTTTCTCCTCAAAAACTGGCTTCCATTGTTGCAGGCCTGAGCCCAGTTAGTTCAATACAGCATGAGCTAAAACTGCCACTTATACCCAAATAGTGAGAAGAATGAATATTGCAATCTGAACCTCATTAAGATAAACTAATAGAGAGATACAGCATTGCCTGTTGAGTCTGCACTGAGCATCAGGAACCAACTTTCATTAACGGTACATCAGTTCATCCTCCACACTTACTTTCTAGCTCCTCTCAGGTTCTACCACTCAGCCAGGGCAATTTATAGTGACCAATTAACCTATGAACTGTGTAGATTTGGGATGTAGGAAGAAAATAGAGCACAGAGAGGAAACCCATGCAATCATAGGGAGAATACGTAAACTCCAAACAGTTAACAGGCTGTGTGGGAATCAAATTATATTCTTTGAATTTGCGAGTGAGAGATCAGCATTATTGCAGGATGGAGCCATTTGCAAAGGACAAGTCTCATCAGGACTGAAAAACGCAAACATGAGGAAATCTGCAGATGCTGGAATTTCAAGCAACACACACAAAAAATGCTGGTGAACGCAGCAGGCCAGACAGCATCTATAGGAAGAGGTACTGCCTGGCCTGCTGCATTCACCAGCATTTTTTGTGTGTGTTGCTTGTCATCAGGATTGAGTTTTATTTGAGCCAATAAAAAGAAGCGAGGTGTAAGTAGAGTGGGCATTGATGGAGTGGATAGTGTTAGAGTGCTCAAGCTTTAGCTCAACAAGCTAGGGGAAGAACAGGCAAAAACTAGTAAGTTTTTTTTTCTTTCTTTTTGTATTAGTTCATAGCTAGTGCAATGAGAATGGGTCTAGAGTTTGTGATTTTTATTTGCTTGGGAGTCCTCCAATCTCCATGATAACCATATGTGCATGAAGTACACTGAGCTGCAACTCCTTGGGTACCGTACTAAGAAACTGGAGTTGCACCTCAATAACTTTGGGCTCATATAGGAGAATGAGGGGGTAATAGATCAGAGCTACAGGGAGGTAGTCACCCCTAAGTTGCAGGAGGGAAGTATCTGGGTGACTGTCAGGAGACTGGAAGGGAATAGGCAGCCATTGCAGATTACACCTGCAGCCCTTTCCCTCAAAAAATGAGTATACTGCTTTGGATACTGTTGGAGGGGGACAACCTACAGGACTGAAGGTGTTATATTTGAAGGCATGCTGTTATCAGAATAAGATACGTAGATGATCTTGCAATGCAGTTTGAGATTGGTAGGTTGTGGGCATCACTGCGTAGTGGCTGAAAAAAACTCATAATTGGGAGCTTAACATTGAAGGGTATACATTGTATTGAAAAGACAGGCAGCTAGACAAAGGGAGTGGCATGGCTCTGTTGGTAAAAAATGAAATCAATTCCATACAAAGATATGGCATAGGATCAGGCGATGTAAAGTTCTTGTGGGGAGAGTTAATAAATTGAAATGGTAAAAAGAAAGTGATGGGATCTATATACAGGCTTCAAAATAGTAACCATGATGAGGGAAACAAATTACAATGAGAGATAGAAAAGGCATGTAAAAAGTGCAATGTTACTGCAGTAATTGGTTATTTCAGAATGCAGGTAGATTGGGAAAATCAGGTTGGTACTGGATCCCAAGAGAGGGAATTTTTTAAATGCCTATGGGATGGCTTTTTAGAGCAGCTTGTAGTTGAGCCCACTTGGGCAAAGGCAATTATACATTAGGTGTTGTGTAATCTCCAGATTTGAATCGGGGTCTTTAGGCACAGAAACCCGTAGGAAATAGTGATCCTAATATGATAGAATTCACCTTGCAGTTTGAGAGGGAGCAGTTAAAGTCAGATGTATCAGTATTACAGTGGAATAAAGGAAATTACAGAGGCATGAGCGAGGAGCTAACCAAGGTTGATTGGAAGGGATCACCGACAGGGATGATGACAGAGCAGCAATGGCTGGAGTCTCTGGTGGAAATTCAGAAGGCACAGGATAGATCCATCCCAAAGATGAAGTACCCTAAAAGGATGATGACATAAAAAGAGATTGACAAGGGCTGAAAAGACAGCATAAGAGCAAATAATTTAACATATCAAAAAATTAAAAATTAGTGGGAAGTTAGAGGATTGGGCGTTAAGAACCAAGAGAAGGCAATTGAAAAGCCATTAGGAGCAAAAGGTAAGCTATCCGTTAGTATAAGAGGATAGCAAAAGATTTTCAGATATACTGTATAAAGAGTGAAACAGAGGTGAGAGTGGATATCAGACCACTGGAAAATGACGCTGGAGAAGTAGCAAAAGGGGCAAAGAAATGGCAAACAAACATAAGTATTTTGTCTCAGTCTTCACTGTGGAAGATACTAGCAGTATGCCAGAAATTTGAGAGCGTCAGGAGGCAAAAGTGACTGTAGGCGCTATTACTAGATTAGATTAGATTATGAGGACACGCAGTCCTCTTTTATTGTCATTTAGTAATGCATGCATTAAGAAATGATACTATGTTCCTCCAGAATGATATCACAGAAACACAAGACAAACCAAGACTAAAAAAACTGACAAAAACCACATAATTATAACATATAGTTACAACAGTGCAAAGCAATACTGCAATTTGATAAAGAACAGACCATGGGCATGGTAAAAAAAAGTCTCAAAGTCTCTCGAAAGTCCCATTATCTCACGCAGACGGTAGAAGGAAGAGAGACTATCTTCCTGCCATGAACCTCCAGCGCTGCAAACTTACCAATGCAACACCCTGGAAGCACCCGACCACAGCCGACTCGAGTCTGTCCGAAAACTTCGAGCCTCCGACCAGCCCTCCAACACCGAGCACCAAGCACCATCTCTGCTGAGTGCTTCAACCCTGGCCCCAGCACCAGGCAATAGGCAAAGCCGAGGATTTGGGGCTCCGGAGATTCTCGATCGCACAGTAGCAACGGCAGCGAAGCGGGCATTTCAGAAGTTTCTCCAGGTGTTCCTCTGTGCTTCTCATATCTGTCTCCATCAAATCAGGGTTGTGCACGGTACCTACTTACAAATATGATATCATTTCGGAGCGGCTGGGCGTACTGCATCGCGCCACCATCTTCTCCTCCCCTCCCAGGAGAGGAGAAGGTGCTTCAGAAGCTAAGAAGTCTGAAGGTAAATAAGTCACCTAAGCCCAGATGGACTACACCCCAGGATTCTTACAGAGGTAGCTGAAGAGATTGTAGCAGTATCAGAAATGATATTTCACTAGATTCTGGAATTGTTCTGGAGGACTACAAAATTGAAAATGTCACTGTACTGTTTAAGAATGGAGGAAGGCAGAAGAAAGGTAATTATAGGCCATTTATCCTGACCTAAATAGTTGCGAAGATGTTGCAGTCCATTATTAAAGATGAGGTTTTGGGGTACTTGGAGGCACATATTTAAGGTTAGCCAAAGTCATCATGGTTTCCTTCTGGGGAACACTTGCTTGACAAATTTGTTGGAATTCATTGAGGAAATAACAGACAGGTTAGACAAAGGAGAGTCAGGGGATGTTGCTTACTTGAATTTTCAGAAGGCCTTTGACAAGAAGCCACAGATGAAGTTGCTTAACAAAATAAGAGTCCATGGTACTACAGGAAAGGTACTAGCTGGATAAAAGACTGGCTGACTGGCAGAAGGCAAAGAACGGGAATAAAGGGGGCCTTTTCTGGTTGGTTGCCGATAACTAGTGGTGTTCTGCAGAGGTCAGTGGTGGGAACACTTCTTTTCACGTTATATGTCAATGATACAGATAATGGAAATGATGGATTTGTGGCCAAGTTTGCAGACAATATAGAGAAAGATGGAGGGGCAGTTAGTGTTGAGGAAGCGGAGAGTCTGTAGAAGGAGTTGGACTGATTAGGACAATGGGCAAAGAAGTGGAAAATGGAATGTAGTGTAGGGGAATATATCATTCTGCAGTTTGGTAGAAGGTAAAAAGGCACAGACTATTTCCTAACCAGGAAGAAAATTAAATAATCAGAGGTGCAAAGGGATTTGGGAGCCCTTGGCCAAGAATCCCTAAATGATAGCTTGCAGATTGCGTCAGTGGCAAGGAAGGAAAATGCAATGTTCGCATTCATTTTGAGAGCAACAGAGTATAAGAGCAAGGAAGTTATGTCGCGGCTTTATAAGGTAGTAGTCAGACCACACATAGACCACTGTGAGCACTTTGGTGCCTTTCATCTAAAAAACAATGTGCTGGCATTGAGGAGTGTCCAGAGGAGGTTCACAAGAATGATAGGATTAACATATATAGAATGTTTGATGGCTCTGGGCCTGTGTTGGCTGGAGTTTAGAAGAATGTCCTCATTAAAGCCTATGGAATATTGAAAGGCCTGGATAGATTGGGTGTGAAGAGGATATTTCCTATTGTGGGGGAGTCTGGGACCAGAGGGCACAATCTCAGAATAGGGAGATGTCCATTTAGAACAGAGATGAGGAGGAATTTCTTTAGACAGAGGATGGTGTATCTGTGGAATTCATCACCACTGTCAGCTGTGGAGGCCAAATCATTGATTATATTTAAAGAGGAGGTTGTTAGTTTTTTGATTAGTCAGGGCATGAAAGGTTATGGGGAAAAGCAGCTGAATAGGGTGGAGAGGGGTAATAAATCAGTCATGATAGAACGGTGGAGCAGACTCGAAAGGTTAAAAGACCAAATTCTGATCCTGTGTCTTTTGGTCTTATGGTCTGTAATGCATTGGTCAGACTGTACTTGGAGTATTTTGAGCAGTCTTGGGCCTCTTATCTAAGAAAACATGAGCTGGCAATGGAGAACGTCCAGAGAAGGTTCACAAGAATGATTCCGGGAATGAAGGGGTTAGTGTACGAGGAGCTTTTGATGGCTCTGGGTCATCAAAGAATAAAGGAGAGGTGGGGAGGTCTCACTGATGAGCAGAAGAGATCTTGCAGATGCTGGAAATCCATAGCAACATACATACGTAAAATGCTGGTGGAACTCAACAGGTCATGCAGCATCTGTGGAAATGAACAAACAGCTGGTATTTTGGGCCAAGACCCTTCATCAGGACTGGAAAGGAAGGGGCAAGAATCCAGAATAAGAAGGTAGGAGGATGGAGAGGAGGAGAAACTTGATGATAGGTGAAGCCATGCGAGTGGGGAGAGGGGTTGAAGTAAGAAGTTAGCAGGTGATAAGTGGAAAAGGCAAAGATCTGGAGAAGAATGAATCTGATCGGAGAGGAGAGCAGATCATGGGAGAATGGGAAGGAGGAGGGGCATCAGTGGCAGCTGATAGTTCAGTGAGGAGAAGAGGTAAGAGGCCAGAGTGGGGAAATGAAGAAGAAGGAAGGGGGAGGGGGAAAATAATTACCAGAAGTTGGAGAGTTCGATGGTCATGCCATCCAATTAGAGGATACATAGATGGAATATACAGTGTTGCTCCTTTAACTTGAGAGTGGCCCCATCATGGTAGAAGAGGTCGCATGGGTTGACATGTTGGATTGGGAATGGGGATAGGGATTAAATGGCTGGCCACTAGGAAATTCCACGTTTTGCAGATGGAGCTGGGTTGCTCGAAAAAGTGGTCCCCCATTCTACGTTGGGTCTCACCAATGTAGAGGAAGCCACACTGGGAGCACCAGACACAGTAGATGACTCCAACAGATTCACATGTGAAGCATTGCCTCACCCGGTGGGACTGTTAATGGAAGTCCAAGGATGGAAGATTGGTTCGTGTGACGTGCTGTGCAATGTTCACGATCTTCTGCAGCTTCTTTCGGTCTTGGACAGGACAGCTTCCATACCAGGTTGTGATGCACCCTAGAAGAATGCTGTCTACGGTGCATCTATAAAAATTAGTGAGGGTTTTAGGGGACAGGTCAAATTTCTTTAGTTTTCTCAGGAAGTAAAGGCGCTGGTGGGCCTTCTTGGCAGTGAACTCTGCTTGGTTGGACCAAGTCAGGTCATTTGTGATATTGACCCCAAGCTTTTGACCTGTTCCACTTGCGCACCACTGATGTAAATTGGATCGTGCGGTCCGCTACTCCTTCTGAAGTCAACAACCAATTCCTTTGTCTTGCTGACGTTGAGGGATAGGTTATTGTCTTCGCACCATGCCACCAGGTTCTTAATTTCCTCTCTGTATTCAAACTCATCATTACCCGAGGTACGGCCTACAATTGTTGTGTCATCAGCAAACTTATATATTGAGTTTGATGGAAACTTGGCTACACAGTCATGGGTGTACAGTGAGTACAGCAGGGGGCTGAGTACACAGCCTCGTGGGGCACCAGTGCTCAGAGTGATTGTAGAGGAGAGCTTGTCCCCTATTTTTACAGCCTGGGTTCTGTCTGTGAGGAAGTTAAAGATCCAGCTGCAGATCTGAGTGCTAAGGCCCAGGTTCCAGAGCTTAGGAATCAGTTTATTTGGAATGATGGTATTAAAGGCAGAGCTGTAGTCAATGAAAAGGAGCCTTACATATGTGTCTTTATTCTCCAGATGTTCTAAGGAGGAATGTAGGGCCAAAGAGATGGCATCTGCCGTTGACCTGTTGCTCCGGTAGGTGAATTGCAAAGCGTCGAGGTTGACCAGTAGGCTGTGGTTGATGTGTGCCATAACCAATCTCTCGAAGCACTTCATAGCAATTGATGTCACAGCCACAGGTCGATAGTCATCCAGGCATGCCACCTTGAACTTCTTCGGGACTGGGATTATCTTTGCCTTCTTAAAACACGAGGGGATCTTAGACTGAAGCAAGGAGCAGTTAAAGATGTCAGCAAACACTCCAGCTAGCTCGCTTGCACAGGCCCGGAGAACCCGTCCTGAGACGCCATCTATGGAAAAAAGTACAGTTGACATATTGGGCCATAGCATTTTGTGTTTGTTGCTCAGATTTCCAGCATCTGCAGATTTTTTCTTGTTTGATGGCAAGGTAAAGATATATTTGGTCATAGGATCCTATCCTTAAAACCTATTGAATATTGAAAAGCTCAGAAAGATTGGATGTGGAGTGTATGTTTCCTATGGAGGGGAGTCTAGGACCAGAGGGCACAGCTTCAGAAAAGAGAGATGTCCATCTAGAACAGAGAAGAGGAGGAATTTCTTTAGCCAGAGGGTAGTGAATCTGTGGAATTCATTGACAAAGACAGTTGCAGAGGTCAAGTCATGGGGTATATTTTAAGCAGAGGGTGATAGATTCTTGACTAGTCTGGGCATCAAAGGTTATGGGGAGAAGGCAGGAGAATGGGGTTCAGAGGGATAATAAATCAGCCATGTTGGAGTGGCGGAGCAGAGTCAATGTGCCGAAGGAGCAGAATTAGGTCATGCGTCTTATGGTCTCATGGTCTTGTGACTCTGGCACTGTGAGGCAACAGCTTAACCAGATGCATAACAATGCTACCATGCTGGTGTTTAAGAAGGCCTTATGCCACATTGTAGCATCCATGAGAAACAGAATTAAGACACCAGAGCTAGATTGTGAACTGAGTGACATATGTTCATTGTTTTTCACTGCAGATTTAGTTTAGGCACAAAGTGGACCTCACCGTTGGAAATAAAAAATATATTTGTATGGCCCCTTTAATATAATAAAGCATCTTAAGTTGGGATTCAAAACAAAACCTAACATCTAAAGTGATGTAGGGGCAGGTGACTAATAGCATTTTCAAAGTGCTATGCTAGGAAAGAGAGATAGAGAGGCTATGGATGGATGCCTTGAGCTCGAGCTGTAAGTATCAGTGATAGGGTGATTGATATCAGGAAGGCTCAGGAGACAGGAATTGGAGAGATACAGAAAACTTGGAGCATTGAAGAAGGTTACAGGAAGAAGTAAGGAACGTCACCAAGGAGAGATTTGAAGACAAGGAAGGGAATTTTAATACTGAGGAATTATTAATAAATGTCTTTGAAACATTGAGTAAAATTTCAGCATGAAAAACACACCAGCTCCTAATTTTAGTGTCAGTGTGAAATTACTTCTCAGATATGTCAAGTATCCAACACAAATATACCCTTAGAGAGACTATTTCAATATCCGACATCTTACTCACTTTCCTTTCAGTTTATCAGAAATGACTTTAGAACTGCATCATGATCCCTGTTAAGAAACCCATTTTAACATTATGCTGCACAAAATGTTTATGTCATAATTAACGATTTCAAGCTTCCATAGTTTAAAGTCCATAGTATGATATTCATTAAGAAGATGATACTTCAGTTCATTTAAGCAGCCTGCACTGTGGTTAATTACATACATCTCATAATCAATTTCAAAGCTATTATACATTGCCTTTTTTTAACCCATTTTCCCGCTAGCTGATTGGCTATAGATGCTGCATCATTAATAACACAATACCCGATTGCAAACATATCATTAGAAGGTAAAGATGTATTTTATCACATTTGTCAAAGAAACCCTGAATCTGGAAGCAGGTAATGTTTTAGGTGATTGATTTATGAGGGCCACATCGCTGGTTCTTCATCAGCAGGAGATTCACTGCGTGTTGTCCTTGTGTTTTCATTGTGGGCAGGTGCCCAAGCTGCTCCGCAGACAGCTAACAAAGGACTGCTGCTGTATCACAGGGGTGAAAATGGCCAAAGTCTCTAGTGGGGCATGCTCAATGTGGATGTGCTGAAATATAGGCAGTTTAATGCTGATTTAACCTCACACTAAAGAAGAAAACGATTTGCACTTAAACCATATCTTCAATCACCTCAGCCTCTACTTAAACACGCTACAACTAGTGGAGCTAAGGGTGAAAACATGAGAGGCAGGGTGTCGACAATTCCTTTTGCCCCCACAGGTGCTGTTGGACTCACTGGGTTTCCTCAGCTGATAGCTTTTCTGCACACAACAAGATCCCACATGACAGAGAAATATATGACCAGTGTTGCACAAGTGTTGAAAATTATTCAAGTTAACAGGCAGAATGCTTCCTGAGTCTTTTACAAGCTCCCAAGCCCTTTAGAGGAATGCAGGTAGTTGTTCCTTACTAGTCAGGAGCAGCACAATCCAGAACTTATTAATTATTTTATTAAGGCTGTGGAACATTAGAAATAAACTAATATAAATACAAAGACTAGAAGTATTATGGTCCCTGATTGGTAAGGCTGTGTATGCTACCAGTCTTTTGGAATAACAGACTGGCTTTGCATCTGGATGGAGACGGAGTTCAGCTTGCAGCCTGGTGTAGCAATCTGAAATGAGAAACACTGCTGCCTAGTGCTGGTGCATTTGCTGTATGATCTCACATACACGATTTGAATGGCCTCATCCAGAGAGATTCTCCACAGATCGAGTTTGCCCATCCATCCAATGCCAAGGACGTTCAGAGCTGGCTGGTAGGTTAGGTAGCACACACCGTTGACTTGGCTACCATTCAGCTTCAACATGAGCTGCAGTTTGTCAATCTGCTGGACAGTTCCATCCAATGCACTGCAGGTGGAGTGATGAGTTGATTTGACTGGGGCGGGGGGACCCAAATGCCCGCCACATGCATTTGGAGACTGGTACTGTCTCGTGCCATATCAAATTGTAGCTTGAACAACTGATTGTTGATAAATATATTGCCGTACCGTCTCCTGGGGATGAAGTCAACTTTGAACATGACCATTAAACTCCTTGCAGGTTTTGATGGCTTTTGAAACATCTTGCCCTTGTATTTCACTGGCCTAAAAGACAGTGAAGGACACCAAAATCCTTCTTTGTGACCATGGTGTTGGTTTTTCCTACAAGTGTGTTTCTTGTCTTGCTAGATTCTTGTGTAATGCCATCCACTACAACTTCAACAAGCTGTGTTTGGCCGCTTGGAGTCCTGCTGAGTGGTAATGTCTGGGACATTGGACAAGTTGGAATCGTGTTTCAGGTTGATCAAATGCTGACATTGAATGACAGCTTCTTGGGTCATATCAGGGTTTTGCTCTAGTCTGGCCAGGAGCCATTTGTGAATGTCTGCATTGCCAGGTGCCTGAAGTCCACAAATAAAAATCGGACATTTGAACTGTGATTCAGTCATATTACCCAGCGTGAACCTTTCACATTCTCGATCGACAACACCGGCATATGTGATGAAATCACTGGCGTTGTGTTTAACAAGTTTTGGGCGACGGTAGTGAACACTGAAGAGAGAGGACTCCTCTCCAAAAACACTGTTAGCTGTTGGACAGTTTTGTCTAATATTAGGTCACGCAAGATATTAGGCAGAAGAAAGTTGAATTAACGCTCAAGTTCAGCCAGCATTCACCAATTTTCAAAGCAAAGTCTTTGACAAGTTGTCATTACTGATGAGCTTGAATATGAAATGTTTGAACCATGTTTCAAACATGACTCCTGAAGCAGCATTGAACTTGAAGTTGGTAATGGATAAAAAACTGTCTCACATGAGTTCTGTTCAATGTTTGACACTGACATCTTTGAGTTACTGATAACCTGTTGGTCATGGTTTTGATTAACTTCAGCTGGGCCACCTCAAATTGATTTGAGATCCATCCTCTATTTGCAGAGAACATCCCCTGCAAGGGAGTCAACTGAAAGATAATTAAGAAAGGTACTGGATGATCCCACAACTGTCTCCCAACAGAGGGCAAGCAAGTGTTGGTGCCAACCTTTGTTCCTCTGGTTAGGAGGCATATTGGACCAAGGAAGGACCATGCTGCTCAGAGTTAGTCAATCAGGCAGTTACTTGCGAAATGTGGCTTCATTTTAAGCTGGAAGAGAGCTCGTGGAGCTTCAGGAAAGTTGCAAATATTCAGTGCTTTCTCAATACTGTTGATGTTTTTTTAACTTGACCGTGTCTTCTCTTCCGAAATCTTCTGTTGAAGTGACCACGTTGATATAGGTAATATGGCACCTCGCCACCAATTTGTTGTGTCCTCTCACCTATAACTACTGATAGACCCAGAGCCAGGAGGGAGAGCAAAGCCAAAACATGAAATAAACCTTTAATCAGTAAAACCATGCAACTACAAAAATCTTAGAACTCAACAGTACATCTCAAAGCTCGACTATTTAAATGGTTTACCCAAGAACATTCGATAGGAACACCGACTAATCAGTTAAAGTCAGCCTGGGATTGGCTCTCAGAAGACCAATAGATGTTGGTTGTCTTGGATTGCCGTAACACTTTATTTGATGTATTCATGAGAATATACCAATTACAGCGTATGTGGTTTGTCTACTGCAGGAACAAATGAACATAAGCACTTGCATTTTTCTGTATCCCAGGTCTCACCATGATGGGGAGCATTGGGCAGGTGGAGGGGAGTGGAGTTGTTCTATCTGGAGGATAAAACACATGTATTCAAGGAATTTTGGACAGGGCTAGATGTAGTCATTCCGCATAGAGGCCAGAGGACTTGGTGATTTACAGAGTGACGCTAATGTTATTCTGGGTGAGTTGCATAGAATAATGTGATCAAGGTAGTGGCACAGAGTTTAATGTGGAGCTTGAAGATTGCTTTAATATTTACAATCATAAATGAAATAAAAGTTGACCCATCCAAGGACTAAGAGCAAATGGATGGAGAGAAATGGTTGATGGAGAAGGAAAGTCAGATGTTACTAATGTACAGGGAAAGGAAAACCCGTCCTCTCCCATTTCACATTCCTTCTTGGTCATGGAACTACAAAAGACCCTTTGTAGGACATAGGAGATGATATCATTTTGGAGAGAAGAGGCCAAATTTAATCTCCTATTTGTGTGTGGTTGAAGTGGAAAGATGGGAGATTAATCTTGGCTTAGGTCAAAAGTCTATAGTGTCATGGGATGACAGGATACAGAGGTTGTTCAGCCTCTTGTACTTTGGCTCTTTGGTTGTGCTTTTCAGTAAGCACAAATCTCTGTTTGCTTCCCGTAACCTTGTGTTCTATTTCTCATCAATTATTATTCAACTTCTTTTGAAAATTGTTATTAAAACTAGTGTTATGTATCACAACTAACAACACCCAACTGAAGACACTTACTCATGTTATTCCTGCTTCATTTGCCAGTTTTCTTAAATTCTTTGCCTCTGCACCGCCCCACTCACACGCCACATTGAGGGTATAGCGGACAGTTGTAGATGCTGTCTCTTCATTGAGGCATCGAACTGATGTCTCACAGAATGTTCTGGCAAATCTGTATTACATTATTATTTCAAAGTGGTTTGAGGAGCTCCTTCTGATGTCTTGGCTAATACTCATCATTCAACAAATATTACTTAGTTGTTACGCCATTGCTATTGGGAGCTTGCTGTGTATAAAGTGGCTGATGCTTTCCCACATGTTCTAACAACCACAGGCTTCAAGAATACTTTATTACCTTTCCTCATTATGCTTTTCTATGTTTTATATTCTTTAAAATAGTCTGATAAAAGCTGGGGTTTTGAAAGACAGTGTAAGAACGCAAAATCCTGATGAAGTGTCTCAGCCCGAAACAGCGACTGTTTATTTATTTTCATAGACGCTGCCTGACCTGCTGAGTTCCTCCAGCTTTGTGTGCATTATTGTAGATTTCCAGCATCTGCAGAATCTTTTGTGTGTGCAAATGCAAATCTTGATTTCTTCATCTCAAGCTGCAGTACAGGGGGATGGTTACATGGTGATTAAGGATATACGATCATAGTTACACTCAAAAGTTCATCTTTACGTGTGAGTGCAGGAACTGAAGTAAAAAAATAAAAAAAAAGAACTTGATGAAAGAATATAATACAAGTCAGAGGCAATGCACGGTCAAGGCAGGAGTTTTTGGTAATGGGATGATGACAGATGGAGCCAGTCAGTCGGATACTGTTGACACATAAACAAAAGGAAACACCATCATCTCCCACTTTCCTCACTCTGCCCACTTCCTAGTGATGCACTGGCAGGAGATCCTTGGGAGGGCGCTTGGGAAGATGGTGCTATGGAGAGATGAGAAGCTATTGCTGGAAGGAATCAGAATCAGAATCAGGTTTATTATCAGGCGACATGAAATTTGTTAACTTAGCAGCAGCAGTTCAATGCAATACACAATATAGAACAGAAAAAAATAATAATAACAATTAATAAGTAAGTAAATCAATTATAGTATACATATATTGAATAGATTTTAAAAAGTGCAAAAAAACAGAAATACTGTATATTAAAAAAAGTGAGGTAGTGTCCAAAGGTTCAATGTCTATTTAGGAATTGAATGGTAGAGGGGAAGAAGCTGTTCCTGAATTGCTGAATGTGTGCCTTCAGGCTTCTGTACCTCCTACCTGATGGTAACAATGAGAAAAGGGCTAGAGGTCCTTAATAATGGACGTTGCCTTTCTGAGACACAGCTCCCTGAAGATGTCCTGGGTACTTTGTAGGCTAGTACCCAAGATGGAGTTGACTAGATTTACAATCCTCTGCAGCTTCTTTCGGTCCTGTGCAGAAGCTCTGCCACCCCCCACCCCACCCCCACCCCCCACCATACCAGACAGTGATGCAGCCTGTCAGAAAGCTCTCCATGGTACATCTATAGAAGTTTTTGAGAGTATTTGTTGACATGACAAATCTCTTCAAACTCCTAATAAAGTATAGCCGCTGTCTTGCCTTCTTTATAACTACATCATTATCTTGGGACCAGATTAGGTCCTCAGAGACCTTGACACCCAGGAACTTGAAACTGCGCACTCTCTCCACTTCTGATCCTTCTATGAGGATTGGTATGTGTTCCTTCATCTTACCCTTCCTGAAATCCACAGTCAGTTCTTTTGTCTCACTGATGTTGAGTGCCAGGTTGCTGCGACAGCACTCCACTAGTTGGCATATCTCAGTGCTGAACGCCCTCTCGACACCACCTGAGATCCTATGTTTGTACCAACAATGGTTGTATCGTCAACAAATTTATAGATGGTATTTGAGCTCTGCCTAGCCGCACAGTCATGGGTATATAGAGAGTTGAACAGTGGGCTAAGCGCACACCCTTGAAGTGCTCTAGTGTTAATCGTCAGTGAGGAGGACATGTTATCACCAATCTGCATAGATTGTGGTCTTCCAGTTAGGAAGTCAAGGATCCAATTGCAGAGGCAGGTACAGAGGCCCAGGTTCTGCAACTTTTCAATCAGGATTGTGGGAATGATGGTATTAAATGCTGAGCTATAGTTGATGAACAGCATCCTGACATAGGTGTTTGTGTTGTCCAGGGGATCCAAAGTCATGTGGAGAGCCATTGAGATTGCGTCTGCTATTTACCCATTGTGGCGATAGACAAATTGCAATGGGTCCAGGTCCTTGCTGAGGCAGGAGTTCAGTCTAATTATGACCAATCTCTCAAAGCATTTCATCACTGTAGATGCGAGTGCTACCAAATGATAGTCATTAAGGCAGATGACATTATTCTTCTTAGGCACTCGTATAATTGCTGATTTTTTGATGCAAGTGGAAACTTCTGCTCATTGCAGTGAGAGGTTGAAAATGTCCTTGAATACTCCCGCTAGTTGGTTAGCACAGGTTTTCAGAGCCTTATCAGGTACTCCATTGGGACCATAGTCTTGCAAGGGTTCACTCTCTTCAAAGACAGCTTAACACCAGCCTCTAAGACAGAGATCACAGGTTCGTCAGTTACAGCAGGGATTTTCACAGTTGTAGTTGTGTTCCTCCTTTCAAAGCGAGCATAGAAGGCGTTGAGTTCATCTGGTAGTGAAGCATTGCTGCCATTCATGCTAGCAGGTTTCGATTTGTAAGAAATAATGTCTTGCAAACCCTGCCAGAGCTGCTGTGCATCCGATGTCACCTTCAACCTCATTGGAAATTGTCTCTTTGCTCTTGAAATAACCCTCCGCAAATCATACCTGGCTTTCTGGTATAGGCCGGGGTCGCCAGACTTGAATGCCACAGATCTAGCCTTCAGCAGACAATGTACCTCCTGGTTCATCCATGGCTTTTGGTTCAGGAATGTACAGTAAGACTTTGTAGGCACACACACATCCACACAGGTTTTAATGAAGTTTGTAACAACTGCAGCATACTCATCCAGGTTTGAAGATGAATCCCTGAAAACAGTCCAGTCTACCAATTCACAGCAGTCCTGTAGGTGCTCCTGTGCTTCCCTTGTCCACACCTTCTTGGTCCTCACTACTGGTGCTGCAGTCTTCAGTCTCTGCCTATACTCAGGGAGTAGAAGTACAGCCAGGGTTCAGACTTCCTGAAGTGAGTTGGAATGGGGTAATGGAAGATTAGCCTTGGTCAAGGTATTTCTTCTTGAAAAAAGGATTCAAGAGTAGCAGGGAAAAGATGTTTGCTGGGGGAAACAGATCCTAGGGTAACATAGCCATTAATTGCATCAACATTTCAGGCAATGAGGAAAGGGAATGATCTGGGCATGTGGAGGTATCGGCAAAAATTATTCAAGAGAAGGGGAGTGGTGGCTAACAAATAACCGATGTGGTTGTTGGACTGACCTGAGATTTGGTATCAGTTTCCTGCTGAGAAAGTATTTTTCTTGATTTGTAAGAGGAATTATCCCAATTAAAGTGACTGGATTTAGGGAAACACATCTGAGCAAGGTTCTTGTAAAGTGCCTGTTGACAAACTCAAGTGTCAAATCAAAACCTGAAGAATGATCAGTACAATATAAATGAACCCATGCTGAAAGACCTACCTTTAGACGTAGGATCAGCTTTCAATGATGAGCTCAGGGCGGTATCTGCGCAGACACTCTTCCAGAAACTTCACAGTCAGTGGAATTGTACTCTTGCATTTCCAGCTCTCTTACACATGCTTCCCTCAGCCTCTGATACACCAGACTCCAACAATGCACAAACCAAAGAGAAGAGCTTCGAAGGTTAAATTACAAGGGGAAGTTTAATAAACTCAACTTGTGTCAAGATGGTCTGGGAGGGGGATATCTGATGAAGTGGTTGAAAGCATTGGAAATGGTAACCCTGTGTAACAAAGTCCTTTGGTGGAGGAACCCAGGATAGACAGAATGAATTTAAGAGGAACCACTTCAAGTTAAGTGTGACAAGAATTTGGAGAAGTGTCCCCAAAAGAACATGGAAGCAGGTCATTAACGAACAAGAGAAAATCCGCAGATGCTGGAAATCCAAGCAACACACACAAAATGCTAGAGAAACTGAACAGGCCAGGCAGCATCTATGGAAAAGAGTACTGTCGACGTTTCCGGCCAAAACCCTCTGGCAGGACTAAAAGGGTTTTGGCACGAAAGGTCGACTGTACTTTTTTTTCATAGATGCTGGCTGGCCTGCTGAGTTCCTCCAGCACTTTGTGTGTGATGCAGATCATTAATGTAGCTTCCAATTGGAGCCTGCTTCAGAATTTTCTTGGTTGTCCTAGTGGAGAGAGGTTAAAAACAAAACAGCTCAACAGAAGTGACACAACAAAGTCCTGGTACAGAACAGTTCATCAGGCACCAGGCACAGATGAGGAGCAGTTATTGAAGGTACCAGGATGAAATTTTGTTCCAGACACCAGGAGCAAAGCTGTGGACAGGATACTCCATCCTACTCCTAGTTGAGGGCTAGTATGAAGCTGCAGGATAGGGTCGAGGTCAGACCTGGGAGATCAGAAGTGGTGCTAAGGACTTTTAAAGAATTGGAGATTAGCAGCGGAGCTGGGAATGAAGACCAAGACAGAGCTGAGGGTCAGGAGAAAGCTAAGGACCAGGACAGAGCTGCAAAACCAATGAGGAGCTGTGCGCCAGAGGCAGAGCGGCCGGTAAGGGGCCTGATCAAAAGCATGCACCAAGAGTGATATCACAGGTAAGAAGGCGCATGCTTGGTTGGTGAATCATGCTTTATTTTTCCCTCAGAAGTAGGAAATTTAATTTAAAGAATGAATGAAGAAAGGTTGATTGAGGGAAGTAAAACCATAGGTTAATTAATTGTAAAAATTGGAGGCAAGAATAAAACTTACCATTATTGAACACCTGCTGGAAACCCTTACCAAGTGAAGCAGCACCTGTAAAGAGACAAACAGAGTTAATATTTCAGATCACCAACTTCCCATGGCTCGGCTGTATAGTAGAGTAAGAAAAAGGTAGCAACTTTTATGGAGAAGCAGACAGGTGTTTCTGTGACCATGGGATAGAATGCTTCCTCCCTGGTGCCAGAGAAAAGGATAACACTGAGCAGCAAGGAAATATAGATTTGAGTGTGAGATGGTGTTGGTGAACTGCTAGGATTCATGATCCATCTTGGTATGAATGGCATTGGTAGAAAAAGAAACCAAGTCTCACGGACTGTGTTTATTGAGTTAGGAAAGAAATAAATAAGGATTGCAATGCTGGTATTTTTCCTTCCCCTGCTATATTACAGTGACTATAGAAGTCGGGGGATATTATGGATAAACTGTAGAGAGAAGGTGCACGAAGGAGGATGTTAGATTCTTGGAGGTTTAAGACTGGGGAAGCTGAGATCTGTACAGTTCAGCCAGGTTGAGTTATGACCAGTGCCCATGTAGGTAGGTTGGCAGATGTTTTTGGGAATGGTTTAAATCAGTTTAGCAAGGGAATACAGAGCCAAGCAAAGATTCAGAAAGGAGAAAGGCAAAACTGGAAATAGAAGATGGGAAAATTATGAGAGGGTGAACAAAGGCTACAGAAAAGAGTGCATAAATGGTACAAAGGAGTTTTCTTGAGTTTAATGAAATGTACCAAAACACAAGGACTTGTGAGTAAGACAGCTGAGCTGTGGAATTCGACACATGTAAGTATACATAAAGTTTGTTGACAAAGGTTTGGAGGATTTCTTAGCCTGTATAATAGTGACACAATGGAAACAGAAGAAACAATATAATCTGCTGGATGAATTCAACAGGTCGAGCAGCATCTGTGGGAGGAAAGGAACCGTTGACGGTTTGGGTCAAAAGCCTGCATCGGGATTGACTGTGGAGGTGGCCAGTATAAAGTGGGGAAGGTGAGTTCCTTTTCATACCGGCCATCTTGTCTCTCCACTCAGTCCTGATGCAGGGTTTCAACCTGAAATGTTATTCATTCCTTCCTTCCACAAATGCTGCCCGAATCTCTGAGCTGGTTGCTTTAGCTCTACCTATGCTTAACTAGGAGGAAACCTCCACGGCCTGGATCAACACGTTGATGTTGTGTGGAGACTTGTGTACTTCAAGGACTCCATGAGGTGATGCCAACCCAAGGCCACCCATGTTGGAACGGCTGTGGACAAGGTGCCAGGAGAAGACTGGTCCAACCCCGGCTCCCGAACAGACAGACTCATGACCGCCCCTCCTGGACCACACTTCAACTAGAAGTGTGTATGCAATGTGAACCAACAACAACTAGGAGGAAAATCTAAACTCGTTGTTGCCTGTTAGTTAAAGGTCAGAGCCGGATAAAGTGCCAGTAACAGTTCTGAGGGGCAGTATAGATTTGCAAAGAGAGGCTCATGGCTGAGCACATTTTGGACGTTGGTTATCTGTCCATCCTGTTGGGTGCGGTCTTTCACAGATCCTGTTGTGTTTCTTGTATTTACTGTGAATACCTGCAAGAAAATGAATCTTAGGGTTACATATAGTGACATATATGTATTTTTAATAATAAACTTACACTGAACTTTGATTACCTTGATAGAACTTCTCGAGAAGGTAACAGTGAGGGTTGTATCTTTGCTTTTGAATAGATTTTATCGAAGTTTCTGATGAAACTCTGGTCAGAAGAGTAAAATCCTAAGGCATCCAAAGGAGAGTGGCAACATTGGCTCAGGAGGAGTTTATCTTAATACTTTATTTTTGAAACTGGAGTGTCATTTTTTAGAAGGGTTTGCAAAGCTACAAACTCAGGCCCTTGTTGCTTGCTTTTATATATTCATGTAGGGAATACAGTAAAGAGGCTTATGGACATTTTCAAATGCAGGAAGATATACTGTAGATGGCCTGGTAGCAGAGCAGAAAAATGACAAATCAAACTTAATCCAGAGAAGCTAAGTTAATTCAATTTAATTTAATTGTGAGGTAACACTTAAAGAAGTGAGATAAGACAAGGGGATATATAATAGAAGGAAGATTGCCAAGATATGTACACAAGAACCAGTTCATGTCCAGAGTTCTTTAAGTGCATTAGAACAGGTCAATAAGATGGTTGTGGAGACTCACAGGCTTCTGCCCTTCTCAGCAGAGGCAGAGAATATAAGAGCATGAGGTTATATCAGAAATGTATGCAGAAATAGTTGAAACACTGTTTGAGTATTGCACACTGTTCTCCACATTACAGGAGAAATGTATACATTCCAGCCCTTGGACATTACTGCCAATGTTTCAGGCCCAAGCATTTTCAACTGCTTCACCAATGATATTTTCATTCATAAGGACAGAGGTGGGATATTCGCTGATGTTTGTTCAGTCTCTTAGCAGATGGATAACATTCTGACATGGGTTGATAATATTTGATCTACAACAGTTCCAGGCAATGACCTTCTCCAGGAATAGAATTTAAATACCTACCCCTGTTATTCACTGCCACTACCACTGGTAGGGTCCCACTATCAATATTCTCAGGGTCGCCATTAGCCAGAAGATTTGACTGGAGGTGGAAGTTCTTCATTCAGAAGGAGGTGCGATTGTGGCTCTAGCTGCCAATGGAAGTGATGGATGTGGGTTTGATTGCAACATTTAGGGGAAGTTTGTGTAGGCACATGGATGGGAGGGATATGGAAAGCAATGGTCCCAGTGTAGGTCGATGAAGCCAGGCAGAATATCAGCTTGGCGCAGACTAGATGGGTCAAAGGGTCTGTTTCTGTGCTGTAGTGCTCTATGACTCTCTGATTGTAAGCACTGCAGTGTCATTCCCAACTATTCTTGCCAGTACATCCTAAACCTACAATTTCTATCTTCAAGGAAGACAAAGATCTGGGCACACAGGAACTCCATTTGCAGGTCCTCCTTGTCCGTGCACATTATCCTGACTGGAAAATATACCATCATTCCTTTGTCATCACTGGTTCTAAATTCCAGAACTCCCTGTCCAGCAGCTCAGTGGGAGAACTTTCAACAGAATGGTGTGCTTAGATTCAAATGTGACTCATCAACCTCTTAAAGAGAGTTAAGGATGCGCAATAAATACTGGCCTTGCTAACAACACTCAATTCTCTCAACAAATAAGGCAAAAACAATTACTTAAGAGAGGGTGTAGAGAAGGTTTTTGAGAGAATTTCCAAGTCTTAAAATTGCAGTAATGTAGAAAAAGTAGTGAGGTTAGAGTTGTTTTCTATGGAACAGAGGAGCTGAGAGGAGACTTCTGAAGTGTACAAAACTGAGGGACTTATGCACAGAATATGTTACTTATTATATGCCTTTACCAATATGGATCTCCTAAACCACAAATAATTTACAAGATTGAGCAAAAAATAGGCGAAGAAATAGTGTTATGGCATTAACATGTGATGAATGGTGTATTGCAGTTCCAAACAATACCTGCATGGACAGTCATGGGGAGCGTTAGTGCTTACAAATTCTGCCTGTGCTGGTAATAGTAACTGCAGTGCACAAAGCTGCTGTGGGCATGAAGGAAAGTGTGGGGATGGTTGTCTTGACATTTATTAAAGATAAAAATCTGTCACGAGCCTTGTGGCCCATCAGGCTGGTGCTTATGCCGGTTTCCATGACGTAAAGTGACTGAGAGTATGAGACTCCCCCCTCCACCCGGATAGGACGCCAGTCTATCACGAGGTTAACCCCCAGCATTTTTGCCAGTACCCATTCTCAGCTGGGTAGACTGGAGCATTGTACAGTTAAGTGCCTTGCTCAAGGACACACAAGCTGCCCCAGCCGAGGCTCGAACCCATGACCTTCAGATGGCTAGTCCAATCCCCTAACCACTTGGCCACGCGCCACTCTTCACATTTATGTTGTGTCTGAAACTTTCCTCCACACAAGTCCTTGGTCCAACCATGAATCCATCCAAACCACTGTGAGGTGCAGGCAGACCTAAAAGCCAGAGACCGTAGTACACAGTTCTCAATGGCAGTCATCACACTGCTATTGAACAGCAGGGCTGAGTGTCACTGATATGACAGTGCCATCTTTTTCTTGAACCATATGCAATGTGCTCCAAACATTATTGTAAGTGAACAGAGGCGGTTATTGGCCTCTTCCAAATGCTCCATTCTCTGCTGTATTGGAGGAAATGTGCTGTAAGTTATCACTAGCTATGCTTAGAATTGGAAATGGAATCGGTTTATTAGTGTCACATGTACCGTGATGCAGTGGAAAGCTTGTCTTGCATCTGGTTTCTTTTCACATTGCATTGAGGTAGTACAAAGTAAAACAATATTAGAGTGCAAAATAAAATGTAACAGCTACAGAAGAAGTGCAGCACCGGTAGACCACAAGGTGCAAGGACATTACGAGGTAGACTGTGAGGTCAAGAATCCATTTTATAGTACAACGGAGCCATTCAATAGTCTTATAACAGCGGGGTAGAAGCTGTCCTAAAGTCTGGTGGTATGTCCTTTGCTGACTGATACTAGTTAAACTTCAGCAATGTTAAAAGGAACCTCCACCCCTCCACCCTGCCCCCAGCCAATTCTCCAATGAGTTCAAATCTACTCAGAAATTATTGCTAATGTGATAAAGTGTACAAGAAATGGGATGTGAAATGTGCACCAAAACTCATAGATAGATATGCCCAACATCTCACCCTTTTTTTTATCCATTAGCAGAAGGACTCAGAGAGCAAAGGTTTTAAAGTGATTGGTATAAGGATTAGAAGGGAGATAAGCATGAATTTTGAGTGTGATATGAGTTGGAGCTTACCTGAAGGGCACGTAGGGGCAATGAGTGCCGCAGGGTTTGAAGAGCACTTGGATGAGTATTGAAGAATACAGGAGCCCATAGGATCACATCCTCATGATCCTCCCTCTCTTTCCACACCTTCTTCCCTAGCTTCCATGTCCACTGTCCTTTCCTATTAGATTTCTTCTTCTTCAGCCCTTCCACTTACCCCCCCCCCAGCTTCTCACATCATTTCCTCTCCCCCATCTACCCAGTGTCCCCCTCACCTGGTCTCAAATATCAGCTTCCAGCTTGTACACCTCCCCCTACCTCACCTTCTCATCCTAGCTTCTGCCTCCTTCCTTTCCCGTCCTGATGAAGGGTCTCAGCCGGAAGATTCAACTATTTACTCCCTTCAGTAGATGCAGCCTATCTTACTGAGTTCCTCCTGCATTTTGTTAGTGTTGCTCAAGATTTCCGGCATCAGCGGAATCTCTTGTTTCGCGGGTTTAGTGAAACTATGCTGGGCAGCCGTGTTTGTATGGACAAAACTGGCTAAATGGTCATCTCCTGGCTCATAACACTCTGTGACCCTCTGTTTCTATAAAGCTCGAGTAGAGTGATTTTTGTTAGGTTTGCCGACCAGATTAATCTGCATACAATGTGAGCTCTGGAAGCTTAATGTGATATGCAGATGATACGGAGCATGTTGCAGAGTGAGACTTTTGAATGAGGAGGGATCAGTAGTCACAATCTTACCATGACTTTCTGCTCAACAGTGACAAAATATATAGAATCTGTGTGGCATTTAATGAACGATAGGACACGGGAGGTTAACCTGCACCAGAGACTGAGAGTAGGCTCCTACACCTAGTTTTGGAGGGGACATTTTCTGAATATACCTCCACTTAGGGTAAATAATTTGCTCATTAAAAAACAGATGTCCAGTGGATCTCTAAATGTGGTTTTATAAAGGTCAGATGTTAAAGAGTGCAGTTGTTATTAATGGAAGAGGGAGCCGTTTAATCATGAGCTGTAGTCAATTAAGCATTGATTTACTGATCCTCCAAAATGAACTTCATGGGATTAAATGTCAGTCTCTTTAATCACCAGAGATTCAATAATGTACCTGCAAAATCACTTACACCATGAAATGCATCTCTGCAGTGATCAAGTCTCACACACCAACAATCCATTGACAATCACATTGCTGATTGCACCTTTTTTGCTTCAACCTAAAAACCTTGCCCTCTCCTCAGACTATCTGTGCTCTTGTTTGGACCAGTCTGGTCTGTCCTCCAGTCTTTATGTCCGATAGTTCCCTCATCCTCTGCTCTACAACCCCTCATGCTTATTCTTTCAGTCCCTCATCCCCTATCCTTCATCATGTTTACCAATCCTTTATGCACAGGCCTCATTCTCCCACACTTATTTTTTATTAATCTTCAATACTTCACATCCCCATCACAGGAGCAGGATAAGGCCACTCAGCCCATTGAGTCTGCTCCACGGTTGATTTATTATCCCTCTCAATCCTGTTCTCCCGTCTTTTCCCTATAAACTCGGACACCCTGAGTAACCAAGAACTTATCAACCTCTGCTTTAAATATTCTCAATGACTTGGCCTCTAAAGATGTCCTTGGCAATGAATTCCATAGACTTACCACCTTCTCTTCTGAGGTAGTCCCCTCTGGTCCTAAACTCACCCACTATCCTCTCCACATCCACTCTATCTAGGCCTTTCAATATTTGATCAGTTTCAAAGAGGTCCCACCCCCCCACCCCCCACCCTGTATTCTTCTCAACTCCAGTGAGTACAGGTCCGGAGTCATCAAACCATCCTCATACATTAACTCTCTCATTCTCGTGAACTTTCTCTGGACCCTCTCCAATGAAAACACATCTTTTCTTGATATCCATCCAATATCTTTCAATGTTGCAATTACAAAATTATTCAGTTGCTGAGACTATTACAAAAATGATGAACTTTTTTATTAAATAGGAGCAGATTGAAGGCAATAATGGAGCATACATCATCATTTGTATTCACTGTAAACTAATCAGGAATGAGAGTTTGATACAAAGGTAGAAGGTTATGTTCCATTGTACTCTTGTCTTTTTACACAATCCCTTTGGATCAGCAAGGTCTTTATCCATTTCTGCTGGTACTGGTGCAACTTCTGTGGCCAAAGTAAACCTGTAAGCTAACACAATGCATCATAGGGCACACAGGATGAGTGGATGGGTAACTTGGAGAACCTTCATCTGGGCTTCTGTGTGCTCCTGAAGCATGAATTCCAAATTTTCAGTTTCAGACCAACTGCATCCCAAGGAAAGAGTGCCAGAAAGTGCACATGGGAGAATTACAAGGATGTTCCTGGGACTGAGTTATGGAGAGAGGTTGAGCAGGTTAGGATTTTTTTCACTGAAGTGTTGGAGAATGAGGGGAGATCTTGTAGAGGTCTGTAAAATTATGAGGGGCATAGATAATGTGAATGCATACAATCAGTTTTCCCCAGGGTCTTTTCCCCTAGGGTTGAGGAATTGAGAACTAGAGGGCATAGGCCTAAGGTGAGAGGAAAAAGATTTAGCAAGAACTTCACAGGCAATTTTTTTACATGTGGGTGGTATACATATGGAATAAACTGCCAGAGAAATTGGTTGAAGCTGGTTCATTATCAACTTCTAAAAGGTATTTGGGCAGGTACATGAATGCAAAAGGTTTTGAGGATCACTGGCTAAGCACAGGCAAATGGGACTAGCTTAAATGGGAAACGGTTAGTATGGACCAATTGGGCTGAAGGGCCTGTTTTCACTCCATGACTCTATGACAATGACTTGGGCTGGAGATCAGTGGTGAGATTACATTTTTGTAAGGAAGCATTGCATCTTTTTGACTGTCTATACTGTCTTCTGATGATAGAGCTTCTTGTGTTTTCCTTGTGTTTTGCAGAGGTGTTGGGCACGTGGCCAAGTGGTTAAGGCATTCATCTAGTTACCTCAAGGTAGTTTGAGCCTCAGCTGTGGCAGCGTGTTTGTGCCCTTGAGCAAGGCACTTAATCACCCATTGCTCTAGTCTGTGCGAGGAGTGGCGCCCCACACAGACTTCCAATCTGCGCCTTGTAAGGCATCAAAATGCCCGACGCAGGCCTCTCATGGTCTGAGTCGATGTTCCCCTCCCTTGCAGAGGTCGTCTTTTTTTTAGAGGCAAAAGAAGCTTTAGTAATATTGCTGCAGCAACTCTCGTGAATGCTACATTGCTATCCCTCAGTGCTGTTGAAATGTGTGCCCAGTGTGGTTGACAGGGTGCCAAGTAAATCAGCTGCTTTTCCCTATTTATGCAATTATCCCCCCGTTTTCTCTTTTAAACTCCCTTTTATTCATTCTTTAACCCTGCAGTTCCAAGGCCTTATGACCTGGGACAAACTTTCAGCATAACCCAGTTTAAGTCCCTGCCTCAGGAGTTTAGGACAGTGAGGCAGGCTACTTTGGATAAACATGGCTCTGACTAGTTGAGATAAATGTTACAAGGGATAGCAACAAATTAATGGGAGGAGCCATCCACTCTTAAGAATTTCCTGTCATCCAAATATATCACAACTTATATATCCTACCTTTCTGCCAATTGTCATAATCCTCAACTTTCTTGCAGATCAAAAATCAGTCTCAGTCTTGAATATGTTCAATGAGCCACCATATCTCTCAAGGGTAGGAATTCCATAGATTTATGACTCTTTGAAAGAAGGAATTTCTTCTCATATCCATCATAAATGAATATCTCCTTATGTATTCTGAAAATGTGCTCCTATTTCTACATTCGTCCAAGATAGAAGACTTCTCCTAACATTTAGTCTGTCAAATGTTTCAATAATGTGACCCCCCGTTCTTCTCAACACCAACCTTTCCTTCACCAAGCAATCCCGAAATTGCAGGAATCAGTGCAATAATGGGACCAATGAACCTTCTTTAAACCATCTCCATTGCAAGTACATTCCCCTTTAAATAAGGAGATTAAAGCTGTGCTCCAGGCCTGGTCACACTGGTATGATGTGCATTTGTAGAAAGATTTTTCTCATTTTAAATTCTGTCTCTTGCAATAAAGGACAACACTCTACTTGTCTCCCTAATTACTTGCCATAGCTGTTTACTAACTCCCTCTGGTTCACCAGAAGACCATAAGACATAGTAGCAGAATTAGGCCATTCAACCCATTGAGTCTGCTCCACATTCCATCATGACAGACTTAGTTTCTCTCTGAACCCCATTCTCCTGCTTCTCCCCGTAAATGTTGATAGCCTTACTAATCAAGAGCCTATAAACTTCTGCTTTAAATATACTCAGTGATTTGGTCTCCACAGCCGTCTGTGGCAATGAACTCCAAAGACTCTCCACCCTCTGGCTTAAGAAATTCATCTTCATCTCTGTTCTAAAGGGACGTCCTTGCATTCTGAGGTTCAGCCCTCCGGTCCGAAATTTCCCCACTATTGGAAACATCCTCTCGATGTCCACTCTGTCTAGGCTGTTTGATATTCAATAGGTTTGCTCCCCACAACCCCCCCCAGTCTTCGAAACTCTATCAAGTAAAGGTCCTCTAGACCTTCTCCAATGACAGCACATCTCTTCTCAGATCAGGGACCCGAAAACTTTTCTCTCGATGACGGGGGAGAGCTTGCTGTCAACTTTCGAGTCGGAGAACATGAAAAAAGCGACATGGCAGACTTTAACATCACAATCATTGCGTGGTTCTTTTTTGTTTTGTTTGTCTCCCCTCTTTCTGTGAGAGGGAGAGAACCCGTGGCATGTAGAATTGTTAGGTAAATTATTTTGTTGTCTGCTGATCATGCTCCCTCTTGGGGGCTTCGCTATTGCTTGATTGGTGGTTGACTGGTCTGTAGCTCTTTGCTGTAGTGCGGGAGGGGGAGCAAAGTTGCTTACTGCTGCTTGCGTGCGGGAGGGGAGAGCAGGGGGGCTTTGGGTTTCTAATGTTTTTACTATCACTCTTTCTTTGGGGTACCCTTCTGTTTTTGTGGTTGTCTATGAAGAGCAAGAATTTCAGGCTGTATATTGTATAAATTCTTTGATATTAAATGGAACTATTGAACAGTTGAAAACTGTTCATAATATTCCATGTGTGGTCTGACCATTGCTTTATAAAGCCTCAGCATTACATCCTCGTTTCCACAGTCCTCTTGCAATGTGCTAAAATTGCATTTGCCTTCCTTACTACCTGCAAGTTAATCTTCAGGGAGTCCTGCAATAGGATGCCAAAGTCCCTCTGCACCTCCAGTTTCTGAATTTGCTTCCTGTTTAACTCCCCGATCATTTATAAGAATAGCCAATGTTTAGAGCACACTGTGGTCACACTCCACTTAAATATCAGTTTGCTCTTCTATTCTTCTTAACAAAAAGATAACCTTACACTTTTCTAGAAAACTAGCAGTGAGAAATGGTTGCAAACTGACCAAAGCTTGGAAATGAATATTCCATGGTAATTGTCAGAATGGAAATGGAAGTGATGTCATCAGAACCAGAATCAGAATCTAGTTTAATATCACTGATATATGTGTGAAATTTGTTGTTTTGTTGCAGCACTGCTGTCCATTCAGAAATCAGATGGCAGAGGGGAAGAGACTGTTCCTACAATGCTGAGCATGTGTCTTCAGGCTCTTGTGCCTCCTCTTTGATCATAGTATTAAGAGGAAAGCATGCCCTGGATGATGGAGAACCTTAATGATGGATGCTGCCATTTTCAAGCATTTGCCTTTTGACGACATCCTTGATGCTTAGGAGGTTAGTGCCCCTGGTGGAGCTGGCTGGTTTTACAACTTCCTGCAGCTTTCCCAATCCCGTGCAGTGCCCCCTCCATACCAAACAATGATGCAACCAATTACAATGCTCTCCACGGTACATCTGTAGAAATTAGCTGGAGTTCTTTGGTGACATACCAAATCTCCTCAAACTCTTAATAAAATATAGGCACTGTTATGCCTTCTTTGTAATTGCATCAATATGTTGGGCCCAGGGTAGATCTTCAGAGATGCTGATACTCAGGAGCTTGAAACTGCTCACCCTTTCACTGCTGATCCCTTGATTGGAACTGGTGTGTAGTCCTTCAAGTTCCCCTTCCTGAATTCCACAATTTTGTTCTAACTGATGTTGACTGCAAGGTTGTTGTTAATGGAGGTGAGATCAATGCAATAGTGAGAAATTGTTTTGGTTCAGAAGATCAAGATGTAGAATCATTTTGAGTAGAAAGAAGCAATAACAATGGATAAATGTTATCTGGGGAAGTAGGTGGTCTATCTTGCAGTAGCTACACTGCAAGACAGAGTATAAAGTCAGAAATGATGGAGGGCATGCACAGAAGGTCGATGGGTTTAATCTTCATCTAGATTGTACAATTAACTTGGTAAAAGCAGACTTGAGGATAAATTCATAGAGTGCATTCAGATTCCTAGAGTGATATGTTACAAAGCTAACCAAGGAGCATGTTATTTTGGATTTAGTCTAATAAGAGATGATTAATTAACAATTAATTGGGATTTTTCTGGGATAGAGTGATCATAATATTGCAGAATTTCATATTCATTTCAATAGCAAGATACAGTATATAGAGTCAAAACTAATCATCAACATAGACAAATACAATTACAAAGACACAGAGACAGTAATGGCTACAGTTGGCTAAAAATTGATCAGACAATGTGATGAATGAACATGATATAAAATAGAGAAAGTATGTATTTGTGAATTGTCAACAATATACTTTACAGTGAAATCTGAAAATAAGCTCTGATGATGATCTATCTGTGGCTAACTAAACAATTCATATGTTAAAAGATGCAGCTAATTCTCTTAGGCTGCAAGGTGTCAACTGTAGAGCCAAGGCACCTGCCAGATTTTAACGCAATAGATCTCTTTGTATCTTTTCCCTAATAATTGTGATTAGTTTAAGTTCCTCTTTCACTTTGGGCCTAGATTTTCTCCTATTATAGGGATGGTTTTCGTGTTTTCTATTGTAAATTTGTATAGAAAGTATTTGTTCAGGTTTCTGCTATTCCTTCACTAGTTTCAATCTTTACTAGAACAATGTTCACCTTAGTTGCTTTTGTCCTGTCGTAATAAACTATTTATAACTTGCCCCAACTAATTTGCATGATGTATTTCCTCTCTATTCTTTTATTCATCTTCTATGCATTTCTAATTTTTTTGACCCCCCACTAATCCTTGTCAGTGTTGTATGCTCAAAGGTTGGAGAAAATTCGCAGATGCTGGAAATCCAAGCAACACACACACACACACACACACACACACACACAATGATGGTGAAACTCCACAGGCGAGACAGCATCTATGGAAAAGAGCAACCAGTCAACATTTCATGCTGAGACCCTTCATCAGGACTGTTGTCAGTGTTGTACGCACTGTACTTCAATTTGAAATCATTTTTAACCTTAGCTTGCTACAGGTGAATCAACCTTCTCATACAATTTTGATTCCTAAATCAAATATATTCTTGTTATCAGTTGCAAGATGTACAGTATCTTTAAATATCTGTCTGTGCTCATCTACTATGTTCCCTTTAATCATTTTCCCAACTTATTTAGCCAAACCTGTTTTCACATTATTGTAATGGACTTTAAGTTTAAGACCACGATTCTCACTCTCAAACTGAATGTGAAATTCTATGATAATATGATCCCTAGGGGATCCTTCACAATGAGATCATTAATTAATCCTGTCTCATTCAGCAGGACCAGATTTAAAATAACCCAATTGTTTCCACAATGTATTGCTCTGCAAGACTGTCCTGAATAAATTCTGTGTACTTTGATTTTCCCATCCATTTGTAGGTTATATTTGTGTTGAAATATTGTCATGTCCTTCTTGTGTTGCTTATTTTCCTTGATTTATACTGCGGTGTTTTGGGAGGTATATGTACTTCTCCCACCTGTGTCTTCTTTCTGTTGCTATTTCCTATCACCACCCAGACTGGTTCTATATCTTGACCTTCTGAATCAAGATAATTTCTCACAACTGGATTGATCTCACTCTTTCCCATTTCCTCTCTCTTTTTGTCACCATTCTAAATGTCTAGTATCTGCAATTTTCAGTTTCCGTTCCTGGTGTCGTTCCAATTATGTTCCTGGCATCACTATCAGATCGAACTCATTTATTTCCATTTGTGCCACCAATTCATGTAACTTGATGTAGACGTTTCTTACGTCTAAAAGGCCATAAGACCGTAAGACATAGGAGGAAAATTAAGCCATTTGGCCCATCAAGTCTGCTCTGCCATTCAATCATGGCTGATCTTCTTTCCCCTCTTCAGCCCCACTCCTCAGCCTTCTCTCCATAGCCATTGATGCCATATCCAATCAAGAACCTATCAAGCTCTGCTTTAAATACACCCGATGAGCTAGCCTCCTCAGCTGCCTGAGCTAATAAATTCCTCAAATTCACCACCCTCTGGCGAAAGAAATTTCTCCATATCTCTGTTTAAGTGGATGCCGCTCTATCCAGAGGCTGTGCCCTCTTGTCCTAGACTCCCCCACCATGGGAAACGTCCTTTCCATATCCACTCTGTCTAGGCATTTGAAAGGTTTAATGAGATCTCTCCTCATCCTTCTAAATTCCAGCGAGCCCAGTCTCCTAATCTGTCTAGCTCCTTCTGCAGCCTACCTGTTTCCTCAACACTACCTGCCCATCCACTGAGCTTCATATCATCTGCAAACTTGACAAGAAAGATATCTATTCCGTCATCTAAATCATTGCTATACAGCATAAAAAGAATCACTCCAATACAGTCCCCTGCGGAATACCACTAATCACTGGCAACCAACCAGAAAAGGATCTTTTTATTTCCACTCACTGCCTCCTACCAATCAGCCAATCCTCTAACCATGCCAATATCTTTCCTGTAATACCATGGGGTCTTAACTTGGTAAGCAGCGTCATGTGTGGCACCATGTTAAAGGCCTTCTGAAAGTCCAAATATACAACATCCACTGAATCCCCTTTCTCCATCCTACTTGTAATCTCCTCAAGGAATTCCAGCAGGTTCTTCAGGCAAGATTTTCCCTGAAGGAAATCATGCCAACTTTGTCCTATCTTGTCCTGTGTCACCAAGTACTCCATAACCTCATGGTTAACAGTTGACTCCAACACCTTCCTAACCACTGAGGTCAGGCTAACTGGTCTATAATTTCCTTTCTGCTGGTCCAGGTGACTTATGTGCTCTTACATCTTTCAGATTTTTGAGCACCTTCTTCCTTGAATTAGTAACTGCACTCACTTCTCTTCCCTCACACCTGTCAACATCTGGCACACTGCTAGTTTCTTCCACAGTGAAGACTGATGTAAAATACTCATTTTATTCATCTGCCATCTCCATGGCCCATGTTATTATTTCTCCGGCATCATTTTCTAATGGTCCTATATCCACTCTCATCTCTCTTTTATTCTTTACATAGTTGAAAAAGCTTTTACAATCCACTTTGATAATGTTTTCTAGCTTGCTTTCATACTTCATCTTTTCCCTCCTAATGATTATTTTAGTTGCTCTCTGTAGGGTTTTAAAAGCTTCCCAGTCCTCTGTCATCACACAAATTTTTACATTGTTGTTTGCCTTCTTTTTTGCTTTTACTTTAGCTTTGACTTTCCTTGTCAGCTACAGTTGTACTATTTTGTCATTTGAGTATTTCTTCATTTTTGGAATACATCTATCCTACATCTTCCTCATTTTACCCAGAAACTCATGCCATTGCTGCTCTGCTGTCATCCCTGCCAGCAACTTTTTTCAATTTACTTTGGCCAACTCCTCTCTCATACCACTGTAACTTCCTTTATTCCATTGAAATACTGCTATGTCAGACTTAACTTTCTCCCTATAAATTTTCAAGTTGAACTCAGTTATATTGTGATCACTGCCTCCTAAGGGTTCTTTTATCTTAAGCACCCTAATCACCTCCAGTTTATTACATAACACCCAATCCCCTGGTTGGCTCAATGACAAACTGCTCCAAAATGCCATCTCATAGGCATTCAACAAACTCATTCTCTTGAGATCCATTTGCAATGGACTTGCTTGTTGAAATCTCCCATGACCATCATAACATTGCCCTTCTGACACACCTTTTCTACTTCCTGTTGTAATCTGCAGTCCACATCCCAGCTACTGTTGGGAGGCCTGTATATTACTGCCATCAGGGTCCTGTTACCCTAACAGTTTCTTAACTCAGCTCACCAGGATTCAGCATCTTTCGATCCTATGTCACATCTTACTAATGATTTGATGCCATCCTTTACCAGCAGCGCCACGTCACCCCTTCTGCCTACCTTCCTATCTCTCTGATACAATGTGTAACCTTGGACATTCAGCTCCCAACTAAACTATCCTTCAGCTACAATTCAGTGATGGCCACGACATCATACCTGGCAATCCGTAATAGTGCAACAAGATCATCCACCTTTTTTCTTAGACTCCATGCATTCAGATACAACACTTTGAGTACCGTATTTGCTACTTTTGATTCTGCATCTGTAATGCACTGATACTCACCTTGCTGGCTGCAGTTATGTCCTATCATCTGCCTGCCCTTCCTGACAGTCTGACTGCATGTTCCCTTTACTTTTTTTTACGATCCATCCTATCCTGAGTCTCTTTACTCTGGTTCCCACCGCCCTGCTAAATTATTTTAAACCCTCCCCAATGGGTCTAACAAACTTGCCTGTGAGAATATTGGACCCCCTCGGGTTCAGGTGCAACCCGTCACTTTTGTACCGGTCATACCTCCCAAGATCCAAGAACCTGAAGCCCTGCCCCCTGCACCAGCTTCTCGGCCGCGCACTTAACCTGCCCAATCATTCTGTTTCTGTCCTCAGTGGTGCATGGCACAGGCAGCCATCCAGAAACTACGATCCGGGAGATAGAGAATGTTGGGGTAAAGAATCTTCAGTTTCATTCGCTTTACCATTGTTCTTTATTTGGATTCTGTTTGCAAGTGCACTCCTGTGCTCTGTCTTTGTTACTGTCTGAGTATTGTTACCCTTTCACTCCCCTCACCCTACCTCAGCAATCACCTGTATCATTTTTATTTTCACTGAGGTCTTGTTATGCAGTTTTTCCCCTCTCTCTCTCTTCACCGTCTTGTATAATTTATATCCTGTGTTGTTTGTACCTGCATGTCTATGATGCTGCTGCAAGCAAGATTTCCATTGTACCAGTACATCACTGTATTTGTGCAAAGACAAGAAACTCGACTTGACTCTGTAAAATCAGCACTATTTTAGTCAGAGAGAGGTACAGCACAGAAACTGGCCTTTCAGCCCATGTTGATCTTTTTGCCCATCTACACTAATCCCATTTGCTCACATAATATCTGTATTCCTCTGCACCTCGCCGATTTAAGTGCCCCTGACTAAATATCTCTTAAACATAGTGACTGAATCTGACTCCAATATCTCCTCTGACAGCGAGTTCCACATATCACGTACTTTCCCTTCAGATCCCCTATAACACTCCATCCTTCATCTTAAACAGATGTCCTCTTTTTTTGTTACACCTACCATGGGAAATAGCTTTTAATTAACATTAAAAATAAATTATATTTACTGCTTTAAATATTCATGTCCTTAGGTATCACCATCTGCAGTACAGAATGTGGAAGGATGGGGATTACCTCAGTAAATGGCCTAACTCGCCATCAATGATAAAAACATGGGTGCTGGAGATTATTTGGAAAATTCTCCAGCTGAATTATTGGGCCAGGAACCATTAAGGTTCCAGGAACCAGGAGCTGTAGATTTACTCAAATGCATAATTGTCTAATAGAAAATAATGTAATGACATTTCCCTTGTTCCTCACAGCTAGCCGGAATAGATATTGATCAATATTATTGTCATATATATTGTAATGTTATAAATGCCTAGAATTTCATTCCTAGTCAGTAAAGCTAAATACACAATGATGTAGCATCAATGTGCTGCACTCTGTCTCCAAATTTAATCCTACTGACTCCAGAGGAAAGAATTTCAGAGGTGCTGAACTTACTGCATGACAAGTCTAAACCGACTGATGGAGGATGAAGTTTCTGGCAGTTCTTTTACCTCCATGCTTATTGTTTGACATTTCTTGTAAGCTTTGGTCACAGCTGGAGTATGACATTCAGTTTTAGTTAGGAAGGGTATACCTTTGTGTTGGAAGGGGTAATATGAGGTTTAGTTTATTCGATGTTACATAAACTGGGTTTGCGTTTCCTTGAATAAGTTTTCTCAGTCTTCTTTGTTGTAGTTCTGGAGCTGAACTCCAATATATTCCCAACAGAACATTGGGAAATTGCATTCATTGAGCTCCAGATTGAGGCTGCCTTCAAGTTCACTTATTGAGTTAATATACTCCAATGGAATTATACTGTAGATTCAAATAATCAAAAGGCAAGGTGCAAGTGGCCATTCACTCCTTCAGTGAAATATATGAAACAATTAGCCCGATACTAAATATCAAGATCCTACAGGAGGATCACAACCTTGTTGTGGCTTCGAGGCTTGCATGTCTCAATGATCTAGAGAGCTATACTGGCTGGAGTCAAGGCTTAGGCTCTGGGTAGGATTACCCATTCCAAACGAGGCACAGGACAGAGACCAGACTAAGAGTGGTCCACCAGTCCTCCAGGTTCAGGGGCTTCAGCTCGGGGATAACAACCCTGACTGGTAAAATAAAACTTATAGAAACAGCAATGAAGAATCCTTCTACATGTGAGTGTGACAATATTCCTGTGTCTCCACCTGGGACCTGCAGGGCTGATAGTAGTGAAAACTGAAAGGAAGCCACTGGCATGATGAAGGAAGCCCTGAACACCACCAGATAGGGAGGATCATCATTGCTGTCCTAAATGCCAGAGGCGTTAATGGGCAGTAAGTCAATATCTATATGGCAAGGGCCCTCCACAAACACCAAAAACACTAAATCTTAACAATCAAGATCCAAAGCGAGACTTTGTGGATGTCTGTGAAGAAAATAAATTTCTGGATGTATATTGCATACATTTCTCTGATAATAAATGTATCTAATGATATATTTTTTTTATTTCTCAGGAGCTCTGTTTCAGTGAAGGTGGATATTGATGACAGAATTGCCTACACAGCTTTTGGATAACTGAAGTCCAAATGTGACACTAAACTCATAGTTCATCAAATAGCCATGATCCCTGCTTCAGAGATCATGAGCAACCCACAATATGCACCTCAAGGCTTGTTGAGGCAACAAAAGCGAAATCATTCAGATCTGCAGGAAGGAAAGGTAAAACAACATCAACATCCTCACCCAGACATCTCACTGACCTCTGGCAGTCCCTGATCATTGGAAAGGGCCTCTCAGAGTACTACTGAGCATCTTGAGTCCCCAAATGGAGCTGCAGTGCAAAAGGCAGAAGGAACACACAAAATTTTGCCTTACCTACCCACTTGTCTCAGCAAGAAGTATCTGTCTCATGCGGGACAGAGGTTTGTCACGCCACATAGGACTCGACAGACATCTCAGCAGATGCACACTGCAATGAACAACTGCTCCTCACCCAACCTAAGATGAAAAACAAAGAAGATTATGGGCCAAACTAACTGAAATGTTGAAGATGATTGAAGCCAAAGGTAAAGGAAATAGAGACATAGTATTTCTTCTAGAGGATTCCAGGAATCATTATGGTCAACGATCACTTCCCGATCACTTGCTCAGCAGAAGGAACCTGCATTTAATGATCCAGGTGCAATCTCACTGGCCCTCTGTAATTCCAGCAAGAGATCTTGCCCCTTGTACTCCAAGCTTGCTCTACACAGGAGCTTTGTGATTAGTGGGAAAGAACATTCAGGTCCCCCTGAACACTAACACCTTACAGTCCCTCATTATTTAGTTAAAATATTGTTTCAATAGTATTTAGAAAATTCTCTTCATGTTGTTAAAGTTTGTTTGATTCATGGCAGTCCCACGAGAAAAGATGAATAGTTGGAGTGAGTCAACTTATCAAACCATTGGTCCTGGAAGCTCATTTGATTCTGTGACAAATATTAAATGATGAGTTTCTGATATGGATTAACCATTATGTGGAAAGCTAGTTATTTTGTGTAAGCATTTTACTGCCTATTAAATAGCTGTTGTCCTGGAAACTTTTGTACTCACCTATGGAAACCACAGTGGGTGGGGATAAGCTGAAAATCAAAGGACAAAACTACTCTCAAGGAGCTTTTTCAAGCATTTGATTGGTTCAATTTCTCTTCACAAAGAAATTTGCAAATGATGAATCGTACTTGATCAAACTACTGGAAGAAATTCACAGTGCTCTGTACTAAATATAATGAATTTCATAGAATGACACTTGCCATATGATACAGAGAATATGAGAGACAAGAAATAGTGATTTTAATATAAACTAGCTCGACAGGCAGACATTACAGGAATCAATTCTTGCCCCCAGTCTCGAGCTGCTGCTGTACGACTTAGCTACAGTGTATGTGTTTACACTACAGTAGGTTAGCATATCTATCACAGGTGTTAATGAAAAGTGAACCCTCTCAATGCTGATTGTCCTTTTCATAATCTGTGCATTAACTATCCTGTAACATCAGCAAAGATCACTCATCTGAAAACTTCTAATTCCGAATATTAGAATAAGCTGAAAGATCTGTGAAGACCATTATAATGTTTCTCAGTTCACGGTACTTGCTAAATACTTTGAAATGTAATAATTTCATTTCACTGCATTTAATTTTCGTTAGCTTTAGAACACATACATAAAGAGCCTGGATACGGCAGAGTGGACTCAGAGATTGAACAAAAATATACAAAACTGCCAAAAATTTTGGATGCTGGAAATCTGGACATGACAGAGGGAAGAGTATCTGCTGAGGCAATTCTGGATTCTGGAGTGTGGATACGATATAAGAAGTCCCTACTCCCTACTAGAAGGACTCCCTACTTTAACCAGAAGGACTGCTACAATTTTAGAAGTTGGTGAGGCCACACTTGGAGTCCCGTAAACACAAGAGTGTTCACTTCTGATCACTCTGCTATAGAACTGTTAAACTGAAAAGAATGCCGTAAAGATTTGCAAAGATGTTAACAAAAGGGACTACATTATAGGGAGAAGTTGGATAGGATAGGACTTCTTTTTTGCTTGGAACATAGGGGATTAACAGCTGAACTTCTGGAGGTGCATGAAATCGTGAAGGTCTTAGACAGGATGAGTGCACCGAGACCTTTCTCCGGATATGGTGAGTCAAGAACTAGCAAATTCAGATACGAGGGGAAAAAAATTAGTAGGATTAAGACACAGGATGACATGCATAGGAAAAAAGCTGCCCGAAGAAATGACTGAGGCAGGTACAATAACAATTTTTTAAAAGACCATTTACATGGATTAGGAAGGTTTATGGCCAAACTCAAGAGAATAGGACTAGCTTCATGAAAATTGCGCAACACACATCAAAGTTGCTGGTGAACGCAGCAGGCCAGGCAGCATCTCTAGGAAGAGGTACAGTTAACGTTTCAGGCCGAGATCTTTCGTCAGGACGTTTGATGTGTGTTGCTTGAATTTCCAGCATCTACAGAATTCCTCTTGTTTGCATCATGAAAATTGTGGTCAGCTTGCACCATTTAGTCCAAGGGGTTGTTTCTATGCTGTATGACTCGATGACTATGATAAGGCAGCATGACATCACGAACATGAGAAAGTCTGTAGGTGTTGGAAATCCAAAGCAACACATCCAAAATGCTGGAGGAACTCAGGTCAGGCAGCATCAATGGAAATAAGTCAACAGTCAACATTTTGGGCTGAGACCCTTCTTCAGGAGAGGAAAGAAAGTGGGGGAGACCTCAGAATGTATAACTTCATGACTTCATAAATAAGATGCGAGAACAATTTCCCAGCATTCTACATAGCAAAAGAAATATCAGCGACAGTTAACATCACCTTCTCAAAAGCAATTAGAGAAAAGCAATAAATCCTGGCCTTGCTGTTGACCTTTGAGTCATGATTAAATAAAAGGGATTCTAATGAAAATGAAATAAAAACTGACATTACTTCTGAATTCTCTCTCTCTCTCCTCACCCACCCTCATCAACCTCCCCCCCCAGACTGTTTTATATAGGCTATTTTGAGCCTTTTCTCCTCCTATTGTAAAACTCATCGAGTAATCAATTAGCAGGGACGGAACTGCATTAGTACCTAATTAAGCTGGAAGGGAATAGTAATCCAGAGTGCACTTGACTCCTTATTTTTAATATGATTTCTTGGATCAGTTGGCAGAGCACTCTGTCCAGTCACAGTGAGAGAAGGCAGTGTGGAGATGTTGCACTTTGATGTCCTTTCTAAAGATTATTATGTAAACACGTTAAAGAATAAAAGACCTTTGTCTTGAAGGAAAGGGCAAAATGAATTCAAACTTAGTTTGATCGACCTGGGCCAACATTGGGCTGTTTTGTTCAGTCTGACGAACTCCTATCAAGCAGTTGTTTCTAAAGCAACCTTCAGTGACATAGAGGAGGTCAAAGGTACATGCTACAACTTGATCCTCCCCACAGCCACCAGCAACCATGGGAATCCTAGCATGAATAAATCAGAACAAAAATGTAAAGGTCGACTTGACCAGGGTCAATATTCACCTCCGAACACAGCACCCATGAGGAAAAGTTCAGCGGCAAACCATGAAGGCCACTTCCCAGAGAAAAGGAGAGAAAAAAACTGCCGCTAATTACCACACATTCAGTGGCCGAGTACGTTTGAAGAGAGAAGGATGAACCTGTGGCTGAGAAAGAAGAGGTTAATGACAGCCAGGTGTGTGCATTCTTCATCTGTTGCCCTGCCAAGTCACCCTGACATAACCAAAGGCCTGGTCTCGCCCTCCCACCAATGCCAGAACAACCCAAGGCCCAGCGATCTCCGGGACGGCATGCTAATGGATCGGGGGGAGGGGGATGCTGGGGAGGCGGTAAAAGTAAACTGGGTATTTGTACCTCCCTTCTTGTGTTTATTATTTTGACCATATTTACAAACCTCAGGGCTTGTGGGCCTCTGAGGTGGAGAATACTAACTTCCAACATCAGTTGAATGAGACACATTAAAACATTAAACACAAAAACCGAGAGTTTGAGTAAAAATGAGGGTGGTGTAAGGCTGCTGATTCTGACTGGCTCTTTCACTCCTTCTCTTTTCCTGTATTGAGTTCTGGTTCAGAGGGAAGCCTATTGTAGAGAATGAATGGGAGGCTTTAGTCATGTCTGTGCTTTCATTAATTAGGACTCACTGGTGCTTCCGCTCCCTGCGAGGCTTTTATTTTGATTCTTCTTTGCAGGGAAGCATCTCCACACCCCCCCATCCCCACCCCACCTCCACCCACACCTCCCGCAACATTACACACACAAAAAAAGGAGCCAGTAGAGTTCTGTTTGGCAGAAGTTCAATCCAACACTGAACAACTTCAAAGGAGCCACGGTATCAGCCTTTAAACATGCATCGTCCGGCTCATGTGCCCAGATTCTGCGGTGCGCTTTTTTCTGTCACTTAACAATAGGCCTGAGTGTTTTCCCTGGGGTCTCTCCCTTCAGGAATAAAGCTGACATCTCCCACTGAAGAAACAGTTTCAACTTTACAAACTCTTAGGGCAGCATTGGATTTGAGCTACCTCCCCCCTCCCAAAGATCCCAAAGACTAGAGGAAAATATTGAACATCCAGATCATCTTTAACACTCAAAGTATTCCTGTTAAATCTTTCACTGGATTTTGCTCTATGTAGTTTAAAATAGTCTGTTGTTTTTTTTCCTGAAAGACAGTTGGACTGAAGTCAGCCCTAGTATCTGGAATGGACTGCTAGAAGGGGCATAGTACAAAACAGATCACATTAGAATTCAGAATTCAGAAATAGATTTATTTTCACTGACATGTCTCATCAAATTTTGTTGTTTTGTTGAATAACACAAGACATAGACAGAAGATAATCTGCAGATGCTGAAAATCCAGAGAAATCACACAAAATGTTAGAGGAACTCAGCAGGTCAGGCAGCATCTATGGAAATTAATAAACAGTCGATGTTTGGGGCTGAGATGCTTCTTTGCAAGGCATGGAATTGCCAAAAATAGTGCAAGACAAAGGAATTATCAATTAGTGTTCATGGGTTAATGCACCATTCAGAAACCTGATGGTGTAGAGGATCTCCAGCTAATTATTGTACCATTCCACTCTGATTTCATTGATGACTTCTGAAATATTGTGAAGGTAGTCTGTTTTCCTACATGAGCTAACATGGTATTAGAAGGCAGAATAAGAAGTTGGGGGAAGGAGAAGGACCTCAGCTGAAAATATCAACTGTTTCTTCCCCTCCATAGATGTTGCCTGACTTTTTGAGTTCCTCTAGAACCTCATCTGTGTTGTTCAAGATTTCCAACATCTCCAGAATTTCTTGTGTCTAAGACTATTAAATGCTGCCCTGGTTACAGATACACACATACCCGTGCACACAGGGCTATGGATGGTCAGATATTTGGGGATTTGAACAGTGTTAATGTTGGGATGATAAATCATTGCCCAGAAACACTAACTCTGTTTCTCTCCACAGACACGATCTGACGTGATATGTATATTCAGCATTTGCAAGGTATTGCTTTTTGATGAGATAAGAGTTACCGGCTGAGAGAGACGGTGTGAGTGACAGCCAGGGTGATTTAGAAGTTGTGTGTTAGGGTTTGCTTTTGTGTGTTTGGGAAGGTTGAGTCAGATGTGTGGGATCTTTAAATTAGGGAAAGAAATTGCAGTAAATAATTGCAATTTAGGAGATTGTGGCTTTTAGAATATAGGGCATAGAACAGTACAGGAGAGGAACAGCCTTGTCAGCCCTCAATGTCTGCCCCAAACACATTGCTAAATTAAATGAAATCTCTTGTGCCTGCGCAGAATCCAGATTCCACAGTTACTTGTGTTTCCTACAACTGAGATCAAAGATTGGTGTGTGGGGTACGTAGGGGCGGAGGGGGTTGCAGTGTCCGAGGGAGAACCAGGTAAGTAAATCCTTTAAGGAGGACTGGCCTGAGTTAGGTTCTCAATGCTCTAATCATTCAGGTTCCCTTTACATCATGCGGAAGCAGGTATCACATCTGCTATAAAGAGCTGGTTTGGTCTGAGTAACCCATGGAAAGAGCAGACTGCAAGCACCCATTTGAAAACAAGGTAAGTAACACCCTGATGTCCAAAACACCCATTGAGCTATGCCCTGTCCTTTCACACATTCAGACACACAGAGAACCTGGAACAAAAATTGTGATCTGTCAAACACTAGTGTACCAAAACTTTGTTCAAACATTTATTTATGTATTTACGTACTTAGAGACACATAGCAGAATAGGCCCTTCCAGCCCAATGAGCCGAGCAGCACAGCAACCCACCTATTTAACCCTAGTGTAATCACAGGACAATTTGCAATAACCAATTAACCTATTAACCAGTACATCTATAGAGTGTGGAGGGAGTATCCAGAGGAAACCCACATGTTCACAGGTAGGACGTACAAACTCCTTAAGGATGGTGCTACAATTGAACTCTGAACTCTGATGCCCCAAACTGTCATAGCATTGCACTAACTGCTATGCTAATGTGGCAAAAATTGGTTAAAACAGCATATAAAAGCTGATTGAACCATTTAATTTCTAGCTTGTCTGATGGGTTTAGATTTAGGATAAATCTTTGAATAACACTTTTAAACAGAATAAATGAGCAAATGAGAGCACTTTCCAAGTAAGATTAAGTTGCTGAGGTTTGAAGGACTGTAGGATCAGATTAAAAGGCTGCTAATGTTCCTGGATCTGGATTATGTAAATTCCTACTTTAGTGTTGGACACTTTATCCCCAGAACTGCTTACCAACAGAACCAGTCTACGACAGATGTTGTATCAATTGTCATGCACCTGGCCCTGACACACCTTGAAAACAAGGACACATATCAGAATGCTGTTTCTAGATTTCAGTTCAGCATTCAACACTATTGTCCCACAGAACATGGTGAACAAGCTCCTACTCCTTGGTCTAATTACGCCACTCATTGTTGGACTTCTAACAAACAGACCTCAGATAGTGAGGATGCACAACTGCTCCTCCTTCCCCATTATCCTCAACACAGGTGACCCCCCCCCCCCCGGGCTGTGTGCTATACACCCTGCTCACACATGACTGCATGGCTAAACATTGTCATGTTCGCTGCTGACATGCCAGAGGTGGGACTCATCATCAAGAATGGTGAGATGGCTACAGAGAGTTGGTGGAAGAGCTTCAGGGCTGGTGCCAGGCAGATCACCTCTTCCTCAGTGTCAGCATGATAAGGGGGATGGTTATCAACTTTTGGAGAACCTACACCAGATTCTCTCCCCTCACACCCCTCTTTAGATTGGCGGCACATCAGTGGAAACTGCAAGTAATTTCAAACTCTGTGCGTGCAGATCTCACACAACCTCTCATGCTCCCAGAACGCATCCTGCACAATCAGGAAAACTCACCAATGCCTCTACTTTCTGAGGAGGCTGAAGAAGCCTGGACTATGCACATCTGTGCTCATGCCCTTCTACAGATGTGCAGTAGAGAGCATCCTAACATGCTGCGTGACTGCATGGTACAGAATCTCCACTGTAGCAGACAGGAAGGCTCTACAGGTAGTCAAAGCTGTCCAACACATCTCCAGCACCAGCCTACCCACCATCAATATATAGAAAGGTGCTGGAAAGGAGTCTGGCATATCATGAAGGATCCCACCCAGCCTGCTCATGGACTCTTTATCCCAGTCCCATCAGGGAGGAGGCTACAGAGCATCCATGTCAGGACCATCAGACTTAAAAACAGTTACTTTCCCCAAACAGTAAGGCTGATCAACACCTCCATCCACTAACCCACCTCTCCTCACCCCCACCACAAATACTTATGTACGGACACCCCTGTGCCTAGTGTAGCTTTATGAACTTGCAGTCCAGCTAGTGTATATACATACACAAGATATCTTAGGTATTAATATTTTATTGTGTTTTTTATTATTGTGTCGATTATCTTATTGTCTTTTTGTGTGTGGTATCAGATCTGGAATAACAATTATTTCATTTTCCTTTACACTTGTGTACTGGAAATGACATTAAACAATCTTGAAGCTTTATGAGAATAGAAGGGAGGACAAATTCTTTGAAGTAGTGAATGGCTATTTGCTGTCCTTAGACTCAAGCGGTTGGGTAAATGGTCAACAGACAAGCTGTTACAATTTGAAGATTAGACTGTGGATCTGACATCAGCTGAATAGGAGGCTTTGACTGATGGAATGAGTTTAATGTATCTGGAGAATCTAGTGGGCAAAAAATTTATGAACTTTGCAAATAAACAATAGCACTGTAGAACCTAAAGGAACACATCCTAACTACACAGCAGAGGAGCCTGCTAACAGACATTTAAAGAAAATGCACTGTTTTCACCTGCCACTCTGTGCAAATAGAAAGCCTTAACTCAAGGCACTGTTACACTAAAAATCTCTGTTGGCTTAAAATTGCATTTCAACCTTATCACCTAACAATTCTGTCATCAAATCCGATCACCAGATGCCTATTTCATGAAATGGCGATGTTTCTTTCATTATCATTTACATGGAGTTTACAGCATAGAAAAGCCCATTCAGCCCATCTGATATGAGTTAATTTTATCGTCCAAACACTATCTTTCACTCCACTTCATCAACAGAGTCTTCCATTCATTTCACCATCAGGTACAGTGACTATAAACAGTATTCACCCTTGGAAGTTCTCATTTTTAATTGTTTTACAACATTGAATCACAGTGGATTTAATTTAGCTTTTATGACACTGATCAACAGAAAAGACTATTTCATGTCAAAGTGAAAACTGATCTCTACAAAGTGATCTAAATTAATTACAAATATAAAACACAAAATAATTGATTGTATAAGTATTCACCCCCTTTAATATGACACACCAAGTCTTCACTGGTGCAGACAACTGGTTTTAGAAGTCACATAATTAGTTAAATGTAGATCTGTTTTTGGAGACTTGTGTGCAGTCAAGGTGTTTCAATTGATTGTGGTAAAAATACACCTGTATCTGGAAGGTCCAATGCACACATTCTTTTACAAGGTGAAGCATGTAAGGTTGAAAGAAAGCAAATGCAGGCTGTACTATTAGCTTTGGAGGTTGATGTTTTTCATTTAAAAACTTTACTAAATTATGGAAGTGACTTTAATTTAATTCATAATATTGTCTTTCATTATTTACAATCTATAGGGCTTTTTGAGGCAACTTTGTTTTCATTCAGTAAAGAACCAGAAACGGTTTTATTTCCCAATTTTCTACACTGCACTCCAGTACAGTTAGTGGAGGTAATGCACCTTTAAATGCAACTGCAAATCGCCATTAAAAGTCAGAAGAAGAAGAAGGAGATCCAACTACTGGTGAGTCAGTATCCTGGCAAAAACAACACCATGAAAACAAAAGAGCACTGGAAGCAACTCTGCAAAAAAGGTTTTTGAAAAACACAAGTCAGGAGATGGATACAAAAAGATTTCCAAGTCACTGAATATCCCTTAAGTCAATTATCAAGAAATGGAGAGAATATGACACAGTTGTAAATCTGCCTAGAACAGGCTGTCCTCAAAAACTGAGTGACCGTGCAAGGAGGGAGGATGCCGTGCACAATCCTGATTTGATAGAGACAGACGTGAAGAAGCACGGAGGAACATCTGGAGTAACTTCTGAAATGCCTGCTTCGCTGCTGCTGCTACTGTGCGATCGAGAATCGCCGGAGGGAAGGCTCCAAATCCCTGGCCTTGCCTATTGTCTGTTGCCGGGGCTGGGGTCGAAGCGCTCGGCAGAGATGGTGCTCGGTGCTCGGTGTCGGAGGGCCGATTGGAGGCTCGGAGTTTTCAGACGGACTCGGAGTTGGACTGTGGTCGGATGCTTCCGGGATTCTGCATCGGCAAGTTTGCGGTGCTGGAGGTTTACCGTCTGCGTGAGATGATGGGACTTTCAAGAGATTCTATGACTTTACCATGCCCATGGTCTGTTCTTATCAAATTACGGTATTGCTTTGCACTGTTGTAACTATATGTTGTAATTATGTGGTTTTTGTTAGTTTTTCAGTCTTGGTTTGGCATGTGTTTCAGCGATATCATTCTGGAAAAACATTGTATCATTTCTTAATGCATGCATTACTAAATGACAATAAAAGAGGACTGTGTGTCCTCATAATCTAATAATCTAAGAAGGAAACTATTGAGGGAGGCCACCGAGACCCATGACAACCCTGGAGGAGTTACGAGTTTCAGTGGCTGAGATGGGAGAGATTACGGGTACAACGTCTCTTGCCTGGGTGCTTTACCAGTCGCAGCTTTATGAGAGAGTGGCAAAGAAAAAGCCACTGTTGAAAAAAATCTCACATGAAATCTTAGCTAGAATTTGCCAGAAGACATTTGGGAAATTCTGAGGTCAGCTGGAAGAAGGTTTTATTGTCTGATGAAACCAAAATTGAGCTCTTTGGCCATGTATTCATTTTGAAAATATAATAAAAATTATATTTTTAAAAATGAAGAAAACAGACAAAAATTGACAAGCAACAAGTATGGCCACAGGTGCATGTACAGAGAGTACAGGGTGAAAATAATGAATGAGTAAATAAGTAAACAGAACGATGGCTATATCAGAAAGATAGACACGTTTGATTGCATATTAGATGACTCTACGATGTGTACTGAACAAATTGAGCAGTATTTTGAAGCAAATGAAATAGCCAATGTAAAACAAGTGACAGTGTTGCTGAGTGCAATAGATGGAAAAACATACAGTTTCCTTAGAAATTTAACTGCTTCAACCAATACAACTGAAGTTGGCCTTGTTGATATCATGAATGTAATGCAGAAATATTTAAAACTAAGACCATTGTTGATTGCAGGATGCTTTACGATTCATATGCAGAATCAAAAGGAAGGGGAGTCCATTTTTGCTTACATAGCTGAAATGAAAAAATTGTCTGAGCTTTGTCAGTTCAATCATGGGCTTAGTGATGAACAGGGATTATTTAATTTATGGAATTTTACAAGAAGCTCATAATTGAAGCACAACACATATTTAAAAGAACAATTGAAATTGTTGTATCAATGGAAACAGCAGCCAGAGGCACAAATAGGATACAGTCAGGAATGAAAGTCAGCATGAACAAAACTGCAACATCTAAACAGAAACCTGCCTGGTCAAACAAATTATGTTACCATCGTGTCAAGGATTCACACACACCAGACCAATGCAGGTTTAAAGGGGAAACTTAGAGAAAATGCAATAAAGAAGGACACATACACAAAGCATGTCGGGCAGGGACTGCACAGGGTGGAGACAAGGATAAAAAGTTAAGTTACACTTATAAAGTCAGCATTAATCTGCATGCTGTTGATGAAAAATCTGATAATGATGAGAGTGACACTGGACTGGGGAGCCTTGAGATACCCAACGAGATGAGAAAACTAACAAGAGACAAGCAATATGGCTTACACCAAAAGTGAATGGCAAATAAATTTAAATGGAATTGGATACTGGCTTGGCTGTTTCAATCATTCCACAAAATGAGTATAAACATCATTTCAAAGTTCATTGACTATGAGATACTGCAACCAATAAGCCACATTGGTCGTGTATGTGGCAAAAACAGGAGAGCCAACAATATGGGGCTGAGACAACTACAACTGGATTGGAGATCCATCCACCATTTACATGCCACATCCCTTGCAATAGAGTCAACTGAAAGGAAAATAAGAAAGGTAGTGGATAATGCCACAACAGTGTTCAAGGCTGACATTGGAAAACTCAAGTATGTCAGGGGTAAAATACTGTTAAATGAAAACGCTACACCAAACTTTTACAAAGGTGATTTGGTTCCTTATACTATTCAGGATAAAGTAGCCGGAAAACTAGATCGCACGGATGCTGACGGTAGCCAAGAAGGATGAGTCTGTCAGGATCTGTGGTGATTTTAAGGTCACCGTCAACACAGTACTGAAAGTAGATCAATAACTTCTGCCCACGATAAAGAATATGTGGCAAACCTTTCTGGAGGGAAACACTTCAGCAAAGTGGACTTAGCTGAGGCCTACCTACAGATGGAGATGGAAGAAGAGTCCAAAGTGTTTCTCATTATAAGCACTCACAATGAACTTTATCACTATAATAGGCTTATTTTTGGAGTAGCATCTGCACCTGTAGTCTGGCAGAATGCTATGGGCCAGATGCTACAAGGTCACCCAGTCACTCAGTATTACCTGGATTACATCATTGTCACCGGTTAGGATGACAAGGAACATCTTCAAGATCTCAAGACTGAGAAAATTCAAAGACTATGGGCTCAGAGCATGAAGAGAGAGTCCTTTAAACCAAGCATAACTTACTGTGGTCACACCATTGACGCACAAGGATTATATAAATGTCCTGAGAAAATTCAGGCAGTGGTGGATCCCCAAAACTAAAGGATGAGTCACTGTTGTGGTTCTTTTTAGGAATTGTCAATTACTGTAATAGGTTCCTGCCAAACATGCTACTGTGCTCCACCCCTTGAACTTGTAACTACAGATTGGGATAAATGGGAAGGGACAAAGCAGTGTGAAGAAGCTTGCCAAATGGCGAAGGAAATGGTAATGGACTCACTGTACTCACATATTATGGTTCACATTGTCAACTGAAGTTTGCAGTATGGTATGTGTGCAGTCATGTCACATGTTATGAGTAATGGGAGTGAACATCCCAATCTTCGCATTGTTTTGCCAAACCGCTGCAGAGAAAAATGACGCACAGATTGATAGAGTGGCCTTGAGTCTGGTTAGGGCTGAAAAACGTTCGAATCAGTACTTGTATGGGAGAGAGTTTATCCTCATTAACACTACGGAGGAGACCCCAGAATCTGAGATTGTTCCACAGCCACAAGTCTCACCTGCCAAACAGAGTGACCTCCCAAACCCAGCGTTGTCAGGAAGGATGTTATCACACAAGATTAACAAATCCTCCACAATGATTAAATGTTTAGGCCTGAAAAGGGCAATTTAAAATTTACTGTGCTGTGTGGCTATCTATATAGTAGTTATGTGTTTAGTATGTTGTGCAAGGTGGCTAAGAGCAACATGTTATATATTTGAGTTTGAGTTACATTCTATGTTGTGATGGAGTTTATGACTAAATACAGAGGAATGTAGTGTACTCAATACTTGAGTAATATTGTAAATATGTTGTTTGATTAAACATTGTTGTTTACATAATTCATTATGTGTTATATGAACAGAGTGTGTGAATGGTTTACAGTATGTCATTACACCTCCACATCCTATGTGAGCACCTCACTAAAGAAAAACTAAATGGGCAAGTTATGCTGGCTCCTGTATTTTTCTTTCAATTGGTTTCTGGAGTTACAAAACACTACTGTAACTAATTATTGTGTTCTTGTGCAAAACTGTGTGACCTATTACCTGAGATTTGATGCATCTGTATAGCTTTTGAAGGTGTGAAGAGGCCAGTTACGATTTGTATAAGAGATTTGGGATTCAAAGTGTTCCCCTGCCTAGTAATGAACCCAATACACAACCATTCTCTTCCATCATCTTATTCTATTCAGCTTGGCTTCACTGTCAGTACAGCATTGTGAGACTTGTTGAAGAGATGTGGGGTATTTCATAGTTGTGAGTTCTTGTCACTTTTTAGTTTATGAAGACAGGTAGTCCCCTTTTATTGTCATTTAGTAATGCATGCATTAAAAAATGATACATTATTTCCTCCGGTGTGATATCACAAAACACAGGACAAACCAAGACTGAAAAAACTGACAAAACCACATAATTATACACATAGTTATAAACAGTGCAACAATACCATAACTTGATGAAGAATGTCCGTGAGCACAATAAAGTTCAAAGTTTCTTTATATTTTGGGAATTTTTTGGGCTGGTCCTCTAAACAACAATTCAGCTCAGAAATGCTCTTTGAAGATGCTGTGAAGATACCATATGGAATTAACAGGTCACATCAGTAACAATTAATGTTGACTGTTTATCTTCAGTATGCATCATTATAATTTATCAACGACAAGTTGTATTTCCAAAGAATAATCTTCTTATGAGGTGCATTGTTTTATGGAGAATTTTTTGTAGAGTGAGCCAGCATTTAGTTGACCATCCCTAGTTACCTTCGAGAAGGTGATGGTGAGCTATATTCTTGAACTGTTGCACTCTTTGAGGTATGGGAATGCCCACTGTGTTGTTTGGTGATGGTGAAGAAACAGTGATATATTTCTATGTCAGGATGGCAAGTGGCTTGAAGGGCAACTTCCAGACAGTGCTGTCCCCATGTTTTTGTTGCCCTTGTCCTTATAGGTAGAGGTCATGGATTTGGAAAGTGCAGTCTAAGGTTTCTCAGTGAGTAACTGCAGTGCATCCTGTAGACGGTATAAACTACTTCTATTGTGTGTTGGTCGTGGAGTGAGTAAATGGTTGTGGATCACATGCCTATGAAGGTGGCTGCTATGTCCTGTAAGCTGAGGAGCTTCTTGGCAATTGTTGAGTCTGCATTCATCCAGGCAAGTGGGATATGTTCCTTCACACACCTGACTTCTGCCTTGTAGATGTTGGACAGGCTTTGGGGAGTTACGAGATGAGTTATTCATCACAGGTTTCCTAGCCACCGACATACTCTTGCAGCCACATTGTGTTTATTTTCTGGTCTCCAGCTCATTCTCTGGTAATGGCCAGGGCATTGATAGTGGGGGATTCAATGAAGATAATGCCATTGAATGTCAGGGAGTGATAGGTGGATTTTCATTTGTTGAATATCTTAATGGCCTGGTGCAGCAAGAATGTTACTTGCTACCTATCAGCTCAGGCTTGGATAATGCCTAGGTGTTGCTGCATTTAGATATGGTCTGCTTCTTTATCTGAGGAGTTGCAAATGATCTTAAATATTGTGCAAACATTGGCGAACATCCTGACTTTGTTGAAAATCTGTTGCAAATCAGAAATTAATAAATAAAGGGGTAACATATTACAAGTTTGAAGCTGGAGATATAAGGGGCAACAAATTTTTTTCTGGGCAACTCTGGTTCTCACTTCTTAATTGTGGCATGTTTGCCCCTCTCTTCTGTATGTCCTGATGCTTACGATGTGTTAGGAATACCTACGGTGTACTTAAACAAGCCAACACTGCATAGTGGTCTAGTGAGTCCTGAGTGAATCAGTCAGTCTACTGTGCATCAGTCTGTTCCATTCCAGTTCTTGGCGCTGTGGATGGGTCTATTTACAAAGCACAACCGTAGATATAAATAACAAAATCTGGCACAAAGCTGACTGAACTCTGGGAATTAGTAGTCAATGAGATACATTGGTAAAGGATGGAAATAGGAGCTAAGTTCCTGCTGTGCAGAAAGGCATACTCGATTAAAAAAAAGGTCACAACCAATCTGATTAGCTAGTATCATGTGAATCATTTCAGGAGACAAACTATCACTGGCAGACAGATGTTGTTGAATGGTTCTTGGATGCAGTGGTACAACTCCTGTTAGAGGAGGCAGAGGAGATGATGGAAATCTGATCTCTACAATGATGGAGGGAAGCCATGTAGGAAGAGCTTAGCCCCAGGATATGGATTCAAGTCTGTATACAGTTTTGAAATCTGAAGCAAAACTGAAAATGTTCACTTCTTCACCTCCACAATGAAAGGAAGAAGGGTAGTAGGAAAATGCAACTAACTCATGAGAGTAAGGGAAGGGTGCAGAGGGGGAAAAGGCATCCTGTCATTGAGAACTTGAAGATCGGTGACATAACAACTTAGAGGATAGGACACAAGAGGGATGTTCAGTGTGCCAAGTACCTGGCACATGTAGACAACTGTCCTGGCATGTGGCACCACGTGTGGTGATTTGCTGACACATCAGTTCCATGGTGAAAGTTCTGCTATGGACCTCACATGGCCAACCTTCTCACATTTGGCTTGGTTACTCTTTTAAAAGGGCCTTGAACTGTGTCTATCTGCATGTGGTTCTGTCCATTAACAGATCAATTGGAGATCCTCAGAGCAGGAACTCGTTGGTGAATCTCTCCAGGTGCCAGGATTTCAGCTCCCTCCTCAGATGCAACATTACCCTTGCAGTGACATTTCCAAGAAGCCCAGCCTGCTCAAGGCCATTCTTCTTTCTTCATACTCTGGGACGAGGCAGTCAGAAACCACAGTCTCATGACGTCCTGACTACTCTCACCCACCTGAACTGCTACTACCATTGGGATTTCCCTTTGTAAAAGCAGCAGAATAAGAAGGACCACTGGATAGTCATTGGGTAAATCCTTTACAACCAGGCCCACTAAGAGGATCCTGATTCATTTACATCACAGAATCATAGAATCTTAAAGTACAGAAATGACCCCAGCTGGTCCATTATGTCCATCATGATGCCTATCGGTTCTAATGCCATTAGGTGTGTAACTGTCTATGCCTTTCCTGTCCAAGTATCCGTCCAAAAGAACAGATTGCTGGAGGAACTCAGTAAGTCAAGCAACATCCATGGGAAGGAATGGTCCTTGCTTCAAGTCTGGACCTAAAAAACTCACTGTCCATTTCCAACTACAGTAACTTCCTCCAGACGTCTGTTTTCTGCTTCAGATTCCAGCATTTACAGAGCCTTGTGTCTACAATTACCTGTCCAATTATGTTTTCAGTATAAGTGTGCCTGCCTCCCCTTCCTTCGTCCTCTTCCATTATACTTTGTTGCGAGGCCCAAGCTTCCAAGATAGTGTGTTGATTCTACACATCTCAGTTTTAAATGGCAGGCTACACACATCAAAGTTGCTGGTGAACGCAGCAGGCCAGGCAGCATCTCGATGTTTTGGGCCGAGACCCTTCGGCAGGCTCCTTACTTTGCCGCTACATCTCCTTGTTTGTGACTGATATCACTAGTAGAAACATCCTAGCATCTTCCCTGTCAGTCACTCACAAGATCTTATATGTTTAAATAAGGTTACTCCTCATTTCTCCAACTTCCAGGGAATACAGACCCAGATTGTCCACCCTCCACTGGAAAGGAAAGAACAACCTACTCATCCTAATAATTAGCCTGATTATCACCGCAGGATTTTTTCCAATGCTACTACACCTTTTTTTTAAGGGAATTGGGCCAAAATTGTGTGTATTACTTCAAGTGTGGCCTCCCTAACACTCTGTACAACTAGTGCAATAACTTCCCTATCCTTAACTTGCAATCACTTTGCAACAATATATAACATGCTGTTCGCCTTCTGAACTGCACATTGCATGCATTTTGTGACTCATGCACTAGAATACCTAGCACCCTCTAAACATCACTGATCTGCAGTCTCTACCCATTTAGATTATAATTTACTTTTTGATTCCTTTTACCAAAGTGCAGAACCTCAAACTCTCTGAATTGAACTCTGTTGGCCAGATTTTCAGCAGTCTCTCAATCTATTACTTATTGTAGAAGCATAATGTCCGTATCACAACCGACTCGTCCCCTATTTTCTTTTCACCAGAAAATATAAAACTTTATATCACTAGTTATATGCCTTAAGCCTGAAAAGGACCCATTTGTTCCAACAAATTGTGAATACAGATGACAAATAGCAGTCGACCCACTGTGGATCCCTGTGCACACCACTGGTCACAGGTCTCCAATCTGAAAAATATTCCTGCACTCTCTTCAAAAAAATCTGTCAAGTAAACTCTATCTGTGTGTAACAGGTAGTTCTCAATCCACGTTAACACACTTCCTCCAATGCCTTGGGGCCTTACGTTATACACCTGATTTTTATCTGGCACCTTGCAAGTGCTTTCTGGAAAATGTAATATCCTACATCTGTTGATTCCCCTCTATGAACTCGACCTTCAAAGAATTTAAATAAATTTTCAAACATACTTTTACTTTCATAAAACCATGTTGATCAGGTTGTAATCATATTTAGCTTTCCTAAGTGATTAGCTTTGATTATTGACTCCAGCATCTTGCCAAAAACAAATTTTAAATTAACTGGTCTCTAATCCTTCAACATTTTTCAGCTTTTAAACAAGAGGGTTAAGTTTGCTCCTTTCCAGTCTTCAGGTACCCTCCCAGAATATAATGAGTTTTGGAAGATTTCAATCAATGTGCAACCAATTTAAAAATAATCTTTCACTGCAGGCCATCAGGTATTGGTGTCTTGTTTGGCTTTAGCCTTGTGAGTTTCTCTAATGCTTTATCCCTTATGATTGGGATTGCAGATTTTTACATTTCCCTTTGCATTATGCAAAATTTACCAATCTGTTACTTTAGGGATATTTGTTGTGTCCTTCAAGGTGAAGACTGACGTAAAAATTTGATTTAATATACAGGCATTCAAATAAAGACAATCACTTTGATATTTTATACTTTTTACTAACTTTGGATTTGCTCTGTGCTGCATCCTTCTGCTCAGATGCTCACACTTTGCTTATTAATTCCCTTCTTACTCTCATGTGCCACTGCTCTCTCATTTCCAACAGGTTTATCACACATCTTATTCTTAGATCCCTTGTCGCTTCTCTTGAGCTTAAAGCCCTTTTTATGCAATTCACCAAGATTCAGGTGAAGCCCACTTCAAGTGAACAACTGTCTCTGTCTTCAGTACTGGTGCCACTTTTTTAATGAATCAGGACCCAGGATGATGACACAACACCTTGAGCCACCCATTTATCTCCAATCCCATTTATCCTTTGCCAATTTTCTCTTCTCTGTCCTGCCATCTGGCAAAAGGCACCGAAGCATTCAGGCTCTCACGACCAGACTATGTAACAGTTTCTTCCCCCAAGCCATCAGACTCCTCAATACCCAGAGCCTGGACTGACACCAACCTACTGCCCTCTACTGTGCCTATTGTCTTGTTTATTATTTATTGTGATGCCTGCACTGTTTTGTGCACTTTATGCAGTCCTGGGTAGGTCAGTAGTCTAGTGTAGTTTTTGTGTTGTTTTATGTAGTTCAGTGTAGCTTTTGTGTTGTTTTATGTAGCACCATGGTCCTAAAAAATGTTGTCTTGTTTTTACTGTGTACTGTACCAGCAGTAATGGTTGAAATGACAATAGTGACTTGACTTGACTTGTAGCTCAGGTAATAATCCAATTATCACCCTTGTGGTTCTACTTTTCAATTTTACTCTGAGCTCCCTATAAACTCTCAGCAGAACCTATTTTCTCATCCTAACTATGCTGTTAGTGCTTGTGTGGACCAGAACAACTGGATCCTTCCCCTGACATGGCAAGTTCAGTCCAAAAGCGACATTCTTCACAATAGCACCAGGCAGGCTACACAATCTCTGATACGTGTCTGAAACAGCATTTAATAGATAATGGGAGCTCATTCCCACTACCACTCCAGGCTATAACAACCTGAAGGAACCAATATGGAGAGTCTGATAACAAAATATGTAGTTTCTGGCAGAACTAGAGGATTAAGATTAGAGAAAACCATTCAAGTGTACAGAAAGTATGTGCAGATGGGGAGAATGAAGTCGGAAGTTAGTTAATAATTAGGAGGGTAGAGAGGGGACAATGTATCACTGGAGTGCAAGGTTAAGGAAAATACTTAGTCATTTCACACATACATTAAGAACAAAAGGATAAGTAAAAAAGAACCTAGAGGAACCAAAAGAGCAAACAATTTGTAGAACCACAGGGTTATCAGCATAGAGACAAACCCTTTGGCCGAAAATGGTCCATGTTTATCAAAATGTCCATCTAATCTATATGTTTGTGTTTGGTTCATTTCCCATACAAGTACCTTTTAAATGTTGTTAATGCACCTGTCCAATCTCTTCCTCTGGCAGCTTATTCCATATACTGATGACTCCTTGAGTAGAGAGGATGTCCTTCAAGATCCTATTAAAACTCTTCCCTGTCACCTTAACCTATGTCCTGTTGTTATTAATTCTCCAAGATTTGTTGTGCATTCACTCTATTTGTGGACCTCTCTATGGTCACCCATCATTCTCCTTTGCTCCAGTAAAAAATGCCCCAACCTGCTCAACCTCTCTCCAACTCAGCAATATTCTCATAAATCTCCTCTGCACTCCTTCCAGCTTAAAGATATCTTCCCCATAACAGGGTGACCAAAACTGAACACAGTTTTCCAAATATGGTCTCAATTTTAACACAGAGTAACATTTCAACTTCTATTCTCAGTGCCCTGACTGATGAAGGTTAGCATGCCAAAAGCCTTCTTCATCGGCCTGTCAACTTGCAATGCCATTTTCAACAAACCATGTACCTGTATTCCTTCAGTTAGTCCTGACGAAGGGTCTCGGCCTGAAACGTCGACTGCGCCTCTTCCTATAGATGCTGCTTGGCCTGCTGCGTTCACCAGCAACTTTGATGTATGTTGCTTGAATTTCCAGCATCTGCAGAATTCCTGTTGTTTACCTGTATTCCAGATCTCTCTGTACACAACACTTCCTAGTACCTTACCATTTACTGTGAAAGTCCCACCCTCATTTGTTTCCCAAAATGTAACACCTTATATTTATCCGAATTAAACACCATTTGCTATTCCTGACCCCACTTACTCAGCTGATCAAGATCCCTCTGCAATTCCTTTCAACTATCCTCACTGTTAATGACCATAACACCATAAGATCATAAGACAGGAACACAACTAGGTTATTTGGCCCATCGAGCCTGCTCTGCCATTCCGTTGGGATTTATTGAAACAAATTCTATGGGACAGACAGGATTATTCTGCACTTGGAAGGATTGATCACAGGTAATCAATATGGCTTTTATGCGAGGAGATTCTCTTTGACAGGGGTAGAGCTATAGAACCTCTGCCTCAAAATGTCAAATACCTAGGTTCAATCCTGGACTCCATTGTTGTCTGCGTGGAGTTTGCATGTTCTCCTTGTGTCAGGAAGAATGCGCAGAGGCAGATTCACCAGGTGAAGCACCTCTATTATGAGGTGAGCATGGATAGACTGGATTTATTTTCTTGGAACAGAAGATACTGACAGGGGTGTATGAAATTATGAGGAAATAATAATGGGGTTGTGGTAAACCATATATATATGTTGTAACTGGGTTACCTGTCTGGACACACCCCTCTCCTGACTGCTCCTGTGGCTCCTCCGACAGACCCCTGAATAAAGGCGATTGTGCCACTGCTCCTCCTCTCAGTCCAGGGCAGATACTCAGCATGGTCGAGGTCACATTTTACTGATAATAAAAGCTTTTCAGTATTTACTCTACTTCCAGTCTTTTGGAGTAATTCATAGTGCATCAGGGGTAAATAGAAGGAATCTTTTGCCCATGACCAGGAGGGTTAGGTTAAAGGGAAGGGTTGAGTGAGGTTGTTAATGCACTGACAGTCAGGTTGTGACAGGTGCTCCCATACTTCTTAAGAATTATTTGGACAAGCTCTTGAAAGCTGATGGTTTGGAAGACTGTGAGACAAGTATGTGGAGAATGGGTAAATATTGGTAGGCAGCCGATACTGGATTGAAGGACTGACCTCACGGCATTAGAAATCTATGCCACAGTGGCCTGGTGACTTCACCAATGTTGTTTTCATCTCCCAAAATGATTTTTCTTAAACTCATCCCTGTCTCCTTGCTGTGATCATTTGTGTCAAATATATACCGGAGTTCACCAAGCTCAGCATGACATACCCATTCCCCACTCTGGAACAGGCACCACTCTTCACTTTGACCTCCCTGTCTGTTGCCAATCGTGTCCCTCAATATTTGGAGCGTAAATGTGAAGGTCTCCATTTCCAAGGCGTCTGTGATGTTCTAAATAAGAGTGGACCAACACTTGCCTTTAAAGCCACATGTAATTACCGAGTTTTAATGGCTGCATCGAGCAACAAGCTTGGCCTGATGATTTATAACATCATCAGTACCCCTCAGTTAAACTGCAGCCTTGTAACACCTCAGAGCCAGGTAGCTATTCCATAAATAAATCTTCCCTGCTCAATGATTTTTCTGTCATATTAAAAGCTCTCGGAGCTGAGTGGTACTGAAACTCAGTTTCTATCTACAGGCAGGCATTAACCCAGCCTCTTCTAATTCCTTTGCTAAGTGCCCTGTGTGCTTTAAGATTCCATCTGCCTCATTAGTTAACACAGTTTCTTAGTTTTTAACAATGTCTAGCTTGAGTTCTCCCAGTAGATTCCAAATTTTATATTTCTAGGCATATATAGCACAGTTTCAGTTTGAAGGTTTTTTTACTAACTGGCTTCAAGTTTGTAATTATCTCTTGCTGGGGAGCTGTAAATTGGATTAGACCGTACAGTTGCAGCTGAATGATCCACCTCTATCACCCCAGTTGGAGGGACACATGGTGATAAGCAGCGTAAAGACGGATTTTGCTACAGCCTCACAGGCATGACCTCTTTCTGGAATAAAAAAAAAGAAATTTTCCATCGCAAGCCTTCCCTGAGTGCGTGGCATCTTCCTTTGATGGGCGATTCACTGCCCCACTCTCCCAAAAATTTTGTTGCTGTCTTGCTGAAGAGGTAAAGGGAAATGTAAAATTATTCCCCTCTGAGACAGAGAGGAATAAACCTTGATGCCTTAACCAAAGCGTTCCCCACCCTCACCTTTACTACTCCCACTGCAGTATGGCCCACAGGACGCAAAAGCCGACTGATAGTCACATGATATCTACCGTGCTGATGTCATGTAATCACTCCTAGATGTCGATCCCCATACTTACTGATATCTGGGATGATGAGCTTCTCAGGTGCAGTTTAAGCAGCTGGCTCATGTACTTTATTGTTTGTACCTTACAAAATTCCAATGGGTTTAACAAAGTAGATGCAGATACTATGTTTCTCATTGCTGCGACATTCCAGGAGCCAAGGTCTCAACTTAAGGGAGACATATGGTCTTGACCCAAAATGTTGAACACTGCTTTGTCTTCATAGACATTGCTTGACACACCGAGTTCTTCCAGAAGTCTAATTTTGGTCTCAAAATAAGGAGCTGGCTGTTCAGAATGATAAAAAAGAATGGCATAGAGGGGCTGAAGTGTCAGCCTTGCTTCTATTACTACTGTTTGTATCAGCCTCTTTTCCACTTATGACATCTCACGTCAGCATAAACATTGATTTCTTTCTTTCTGTGTATCCAGCCTCCTCTGAATTAGGGCTGTATAATTTACCTCAACAATCTACGTGGGAGCAAGTTCTAGCTCCTTATTACACTCTGAGAAAGTGCATTTCCCTTTAGTTCCCCACTGAATGTATTACTGATTTGTGTTATGTCTAGTGTCCTAGATCTCCCAGTGGAAAGATTTCTTCATTATAATACAGGATTATTGTAGGATTATACAAATGGGTGCTTGATGGTCAGTGTGGATTCAATGGGCTGAAGGGCTTGTTTTGATACTGTATCTTTCTCTGTCTCTCCATGCATCATGTCAAACCACTCTTAAATCTCAAATACTCAGCTTGTGCATTTCAGGTAAACTATTCAGACCTGTTTTGCTTTTTTTTCTGGTGTCGGTTAAAATTTTAAAACCAGCGCTGTACGTAGTAGTCTCTGTGAAATAAAAGGTGCAATTCTATTTTCGTCCCTTTTGTTCTACTCAAAGTGATCTGCAGGGCATTGTTATGCATTTTAAAATCCTTGTAAACATGCATAATTTTGGAAATCCTCTAAAGACTTAAGTGCTTGTCCCCATTGTTCCTTTTTTTGTATCTCTACTCTTTTTAGACGTACTTTCCAAGAATGTGTCCCCCTTTTCCCTAAGGGGAAGAGAAAGTGCAGAATACGGCAGAGCACAGTACCTGCTCCTGCACAGCCATGGCAGCCAGAATCAAGGGATAGTCACCACCCGCATTAATCATGGTTCAATATTCTCCTTTTGTCACTACTTTTAATTTAACAGTTAATAGCAGGGACCTCAGTTACTGACTATAGAGTTCCTAACAAACCAATTTAAAGTAGCAAACATGATCAGCATTCTTTACACAAACACGAAGTTATTTTTCCCCCAAGACATTCAAAGACAATGGTAAAATAAAGAGCAATTGCTTTTAAAGAAAGCATCGTGACTGATTGGATTTACTGCATTTCTCGGGCTTGGTGATATTCCTTTATCTACGTTTAATTGTGGCGAGGAGATGGAATTTGACTCCATGCCTCCTTCTTGATTCAAAGATACAATCCCCACAAGCCTCCAAATGCCCTGATTGCTCATTGATGCAATAACTTATTATGCAAAAAATGGCAAAACAATTCCATTTTACCGTTTTAATAATTCTGCTCTTTGGAAGTCATAATTCTTTTTCTTTTGTTTTGTGCAAAACATATAAAATAAATTAATCATTTTTAAAATGATTGCTTGGAATTTTAAGAACTTTTTCCAGTATGTGCCCACATGAAACAGAACTGCAGGTAGAGAGACAAACACTGGAATACATAAACCCACAGGCAGAGAGGCACACAGAGCCAAATACACATGCAGACAGAAAGACAGGCAGAGACACAGGTACGCAGTACAGGCAGACTTATATAAAGGGACACACATCCAGATACACTGGGACAGAGAAATCTCTGTAAACCTACATACATTCACAGATCTAGATAAGCATATAAATAATCACAAAGAGTAACAAATGCGTACACAGAAAGATACACTGAGACATGAAGACACACACGCACACACAGAGGTACACAAGCACATTTACGCCCACAAACATACCATACCAGGAAACATTTTGGTATTAATCCACTCTAGAATGTTATATGTATATACATATACATAAATCCCCATCAGCTCCATCACCTTAAATGCTTTTAAAGATACACATACTGTATATACAGAACAATACACAAACCCATGCAGACACTAACACAGACAAAGGAGGCACAACCAAAAATGATGAACTGACAAATCATACATGAGGAGACGCAGTTAATAGATCCAACATGAGCAAACACACACACACACACACACACACACACACACACACACAGTGAGCTATCTTTGCCATATGTATTCTTATGCTTCTTGGTGACAGAACTGATGTGTTTGGAAGACACAGTTGGAGTATCTTGGGTGAGTAACTGCAGTAGATTTGCTAGATAGTTCTTGGTTGAGCCATTGTACACTCGTGCTGAAGGAAATGAATACCAACCAAATGTTGAAAAGACTAGATAGGGTGGATGTGGAGAGGATGTTTCCTATGGTCGGGGTATCCAGAACTAAGAGGTCACAGCCTCAAAACTGAGGGGCAACACTTTAGAACAGAGGAAAGTAGGAATTTTTTTAGTGGAGAGTAGTAAATCTGTGGAATGCTCTGCCACAGACTGCAGTGGAGGCCAAGTCCATGCGTATACTTAAGGCTGAAGCTGATTGTTTCCTGATCGAGCAAGGAATGAAAGGATATAGTGAGAAGGTAGGTGTATGGGGTTGAGTGGGATCAAGGATCAGCCATGATAGAATGATGGAGCAGACTCGATGGGCTGAATGGCCTAATTCTGCTCCTATGCCTTGTGGTCTCTATTGGCTAATATTGAGCAAGGTGGATGGCGGGGTGGGAGTGACGATCAAGTGGGCTGCTTTGTTCTGGTGTTGATCTGTTTGAGTACTGCTGGAACAGCACTCACTCAGGCAAGTGGAGAGCATTCCAACCAGCTCCTCATTTATGCCTTATGAATGAAAAAGGTTTTGGGGTGTCAAGAGATGAGTCACTTGCTGTGGGATACTTAGCCTTTAACCACTGTTGTTTCTATGGTTCTTTAATGACTCGTTTAGTTGCGTCTCTAGCAAGTGGTGAACACAAGGATGTTGATAATAGGGTACAGTGTGATTCCAATGCAGCATAATAACAAAAGTAGGAGGCTAGGCTCTCTCTTGTTGGAGCAAATATTACTTGCCACTTACCAGTCCATACCCGAGTGCGACTTTATTTGCTGAGCAGTTATGAATGGAATTGAATGACTGTGCAATCATCCGTGAGCATTTCCATTTTTGAAATTATAACGGGAAGAAAGTCATGAATAAGATAGCTAGAGATGGTTGGACCTAGGAGACACCCTTACAGACTAACTGGACTCTAATATATCTGCCTGGGCACAGTGCAGTTATGAAGTCTCATAATCAGACACACTCAGTCATAACTTCTCGAAATTGAGAGAACTTATTCTTTCTGTCTTTATCAGAAGTGGCCATTTTTGACACTCCATCGATGACTTTGGTTCAAATTTCCTTTGATTTAGTTTTATCGGTATTTCTTTTATTGCCTTTTGCTTGTGCTACCTCAATGTTCTGGTGTGATAGAATAACCTGTATGGGTGACATGCAAAACCAAGCTTCTCACAATATCTTGGCCATATGACAATAATAAAGAATTCATTGATTTAACATGTTATAGGTATAATCTGCCCTACACAGGAGAAGAAGGGTAATCACCAACTCTATATCATGTGAACTCATTTGGTGTCATCCTACTGGAGATATTCCTTCGTTCTTTGCCTGCTCTCCCCAGTCTTCTCCTCAACTTAAAAGTGACTTTATTTTGTCTCTTTCCCAGCTCTGATGAAGGATCTCAGGCCAAAAGTATTAACTCTGCTTCTCTCCCCAACTATTCTGCCTGACATGCTGAGTGTTTCCAACAATTTCTGTTGTAGAATCAGGATTATTATCACTGATATACAGTATGTCACAAAATTTGTTTTTCTTTTACATAGAAACATAGAAACATAGAAAATAGGTGCAGGAGTAGGCCATTCGGCCCTTCGAGCCTGCACCGCCATTTATTATGATCATGGCTGATCATCCAACTCAGAACCCAGCCTTCCCTCCATACCCCGTGACCCCTGTAGCCACAAGGGCCATATCTAACTTCCTTTTAAACATAGCTAATGAACTGGCCTCAACAGTTTGCTGTGGCAGAGAATTCCACAGATTCACCACTCTCTGTGTGAAGAAGTTTTTCCTAATCTCGGTCCTAAAAGGCTTCCCCTCTATCCTCAAACTGTGACCCCTCGTTCTAGACCTCCCCAACATCGGGAACAATCTTCCCGCATCTAGCCTGTCCAATCCCTTTAGGATCTTATACGTTTCAATCAGATCCCCCCTCAATCTTCTAAATTCCAACGAGTACAAGCCCAGTTCATCCAGTCTTTCTTCATATGAAAGACCTGCCATCCCAGGAATCAATCTGGTGAACCTTCTTTGTACTCCCTCTATGGCAAGGATGTCTTTCCTCAGATTAGGGGACCAAAACTGCACACAATACTCCAGGTGTGGTCTCACCAAGGCCTTGTACAACTGCAGTAGTACCTCCCTGCTCCTGTACTCGAATCCTCTCGCTATAAATGCCAGCATACCGTTCGCCTTTTTCACCGCCTGCTGTACCTGCATGCCCACTTTCAATGACTGGTGTATAATGACACCCAGGTCTCGTGACAGCAGTACAGTGTAAGATGTAAAAAATTACTATGTTACAATAAAAATAAAATAAACAAATGGGTTCATGTACCACTCAGAAATCTGATGGTGAAGGGATAGAGCTCAACGTTCAGGGATATTCAATATTCAATATTCAGGAGGGATAGACATGAAGGAAGGGGAGGTGGGGTGGCGTTGCTGGTTAAAGAAGAGATTAACGCAATAGAAAGGAAGGACATAAGCCGGGAAGATATGGAATCGATATGGGTAGAGCTGCGTAACACCAAGGGGCAGAAGACGCTGGTGGGAGTTGTGTACAGGCCACCTAACAGTAGTAGTGAGGTCGGAGATGGTATTAAACAGGAAATTAGAAATGTGTGCAATAAAGGAACAGCAGTTATAATGGGTGACTTCAATCTACATCTAGACTGGGTGAACCAAATTGGTAAAGGTGCTGAGGAAGAGGATTTCTTGGTATGTATGCGGGATGGCTTTCCTTTTGAACCAACATGTCGAGGAACCGACTGGAGAGCAGGCTATTCTGGACTGGGTTTTGAGCAATGAGGAAGGGTTAATTAGCGATCTTGTCGTGAGAGGCCCCTTGGGTAAGAGTGACCATAATATGGTGGAATTCTTCATTAAGATGGAGAGTGACATAGTTAATTCAGAAACAAAGGTTCTGAACTTAAAGAGGGGTGACTTTGAAGGTATGAGAATGAGACGTGAATTAGCTAAGATAGACTGGCAAATGACACTTAAAGGATTGACGGTGGATATGCAATGGCAACATTTAAAGGTTGCATGGATGAACTACAACAATTGTTCATCCCAGTTTGGCAAAAGAATAAATCAAGGAAGGTAGTGCACCCGTGGCTGACAAGAGAAATTAGGGATAGTATCAATTCCAAAGAAGAAGCATACAAATTAGCCAGAGAAAGTGGCTCACCTGAGGACTGGGAGAAATTCAGAGTTCAGCAGAGGAGGACAAAGGGCTTAATTAGGAAGGGGAAAAAAGATTATGAGAGAAAACTGGCAGGGAACATAAAAACGGACTGGAAAAGCTTTTATAGATATGTAAAAAGGAAAAGACTGGTAAAGACAAATGTAGGTCCCCTGCAGACAGAAACAGGTGAATTGATTATGGGGAGCAAGGACACAGCAGACCAATTGAATAATTACTTTGGTTCTGTCTTCACTAAGGAGGACATAAATAATCTTCCAGAAATAGTAGGGGACAGAGGGTCCAGTGAGATGGAGGATCTGAGCGAAATACATGTTAGTAGGGAAGTGGTGTTAGGTAAATTGAAGGGATTGAAGGCAGATAAATCCCCAGGGCCAGATGGTCTGCATCCTAGAGTGCTTAAAGAAGTAGCCCAAGAAATAGTAGTGGATGCATTAGTGATAATTTTTCAAAACTCGTTAGATTCTGGACTAGTTCCTGAGGATTGGAGGGTGGCAAATGTAACCCCACTTTTTAAAAAAGGAGGGAGAGAGAAACCGGGGAATTATAGACCGGTTAGCCTAATGTCAGTGGTGGGGAAACTGCTGGAAGCAGTTATCAAGGATGTGATAACAGCACATTTGGAAAGCGGTGAAATGATCGGACAAAGTCAGCATGGATTTGTGAAAGGAAAATCATGTCTGACGAATCTCATAGAATTTTTTGAGGATGTAACTAGTAGAGTGGATCGGGGAGAACCAGTGGATGTGGTATATTTGTATTTTCAAAAGGCTTTTGACAAGGTCCCACACAGGAGATTAGTGTGCAAACTTAAAGCACACGGTATTGGGGGTAATGTATTGGTGTGGGTGGAGAATTGGTTAGCAGACAGGAAGCAAAGAGTGGGAATAAACGAGACCTTTTCAGAATGGCAGGCGGTGACTAGTGGGGTACCGCAAGGCTCAGTGCTGGGACCCCAGTTGTTTACAATATATATTAATGACTTGGATGAGGGAATTAAATGCAACATCTCCACGTTTGCGGATGACACGAAGCTGGGTGGCAGTGTTAGCAGTGAGGAGGATGCTAAGAGGATGCAGGGTGACTTGGATAGGTTGGGTGAGTGGGCAAATTCATGGCAGATGCAATTTAATGTGGATAAATGTGAAGTTATCCATTTTGGTGGCAAAAATAGGAAAACAGATTATTATCTGAATGGTGGCCGATTAGGAAAAGGGGAGGTGCAATGAGACCTGGGTGTCATTATACACCAGTCATTGAAAGTGGGCATGCAGGTACAGCAGGCGGTGAAAAAGGCGAATGGTATGCTGGCATTTATAGCGAGAGGATTCGAGTACAGGAGCAGGGAGGTACTACTGCAGTTGTACAAGGCCTTGGTGAGACCACACCTGGAGTATTGTGTGCAGTTTTGGTCCCCTAATCTGAGGAAAGACATCTTTGCCATAGAGGGAGTACAAAGAAGGTTCACCAGATTGATTCCTGGGATGGCAGGACTTTCATATGAAGAAAGACTGGATGAACTGGGCTTGTACTCGTTGGAATTTAGAAGATTGAGGGGGGATCTGATTGAAACGTATAAGATCCTAAAGGGATTGGACAGGCTAGATGCAGGAAGATTGTTCTCGATGTTGGGGAAGTCCAGAACGAGGGGTCACAGTTTGAGGATAGAGGGGAAGCCTTTTAGGACCGAGATTAGGAAAAACTTCTTCACACAGAGAGTGGTGAATCTGTGGAATTCTCTGCCACAGGAAACTGTTGAGGCCAGTTCATTGGCTATATTTAAGAGGGAGTTAGATATGGCCCTTGTGGCTACGGGGGTCTGGGGGTATGGAGGGAAGGCTGGGACGGGGTTCTGAGTTGGATGATCAGCCATGATCATAATAAATGGCGGTGCAGGCTCGAAGGGCCGAATGGCCTACTCCTGCACCTATTTTCTATGTTTCTATGTTTCTATGTTTCTATGTTACCAAAATGCCAAGTGTGAGTCTTCAGGCTCCTGTATCTCTTTCCTGATGGCAGTCATGAGAAGAGTACATGCCCCAGATGGATAGATCCTTAATGTTGGATGCCTCCTTCTTAAAGCACACCTTTTGAAGATATCTCTGATAGTGGACAGGCTTGTACCCATGATGGAGCGAGCTGCGTCTACAACCCTCTGCAGCCTCCTTCAACCCTGTACATTGTGGCCTCCATAACAGGCAATGATGCAACCAATCAGAATGCTCTCCATAATGGATCTGTAGGAGTTCGCTGAAGTTGTTGGTGACAACATGAGCAAATTTTACTTTCATTTGTTTTAATGTAAAATCTCCATGAAGATCGACGTTCTAGACCACTTTACTACCTTGTATGAATTTGCTAGAGTTACCACTATCACAGTGTTGGAAATAAAGCATCTAATTTGTGCACAGTAAGGTCCCACAAAATCCTTGAATAGGTCATTGTTCTGGAAATGTTGACTGAGCAATAAAAATGAGACAAGATTATTTAACACACATAAAAGTTGCTGGTGAACGTAGCAGGCCAGGCAGCATCTCTAGGAAGAGCCTGCCTGGCCTGCTGCGTTCACCAGCAACTTTTGCTTGAAATTCCAGCATCTGCAGATTTCCTCGTGTTTGCAAGATTATTTAACAATGGGTATTTTACATCCAGCTAAGAAGCAGACAAATCTCATGTCATACGTGGAAGATGCTGCATTAGCATTGCACACTGTCTTGACCTTACATGAAAGCATCAAACTGTGTTCTGTGTTTTGTCGTGAGGTCACATCTGGAATTTCCAGTTGGTGGATGATTTCCCTCCACGCTGCTCTGACATGTTGGGAAATCATGTATGTGGCAGGTTACAGCAGTGGTTTGCCTTTGTCTTCTGTCGGGTGAGTTTAAAGAGATCACCACCTCTTGCAGTGGATGACCAGGATGTCTAAGTGCCTTGTTGTGCTCTTAGTGCTCCACCAACGCCTGCTGGCCTGCCTTCTTGACCGTTGGAACATTAATCGGTCTCTTCCACTCAATCCACCATGGCGGAGACTTCACATGCTGGGTTAGGCAGGTCCCCTACCTCACCGAGGGTCAAAGATCCATTGGCTACCCTCACCTAGTTTGGCCCATCTGCCGAGATGGTTTACCGGGGTGTGGCCGCTGCGCGTGTTACAGCTACTTGGAGCCACAAGTGAGAGCTGAGCGCCAGGTGGGGACCAAAGGTGGATGAGCTGTCCTGAAAAGGGCACGGCAGGCCCCCCCCCACCAGAGATGCTACCCCTCCCTAGACACCCCATACACACGTACATCTGTGCTTGCGGGTCAAAAATAGGAATTGAACTCACAATCTGCTGATTCAAAGCCGCGAGGAAAACCAAATGAGCCACGGATGCCATTATTGTAGTGTGTTTATTTCAACGTTTTATAAGCTGATCAAATATACTTAAATTAAACAAATTATTGCATAACATCAGACTTGCAATTACAGGTAATGAATAAACTTTAATAAATTGATGTTACAGCTAAGCTAGCATAATAGTTACCCTATTACAGATTTACAAATAGATTTGTTGCATTCTACCTGGGAGGATGATTATCACCGTCTAACCATCAGTTTGATGACATTTTGTTGTGTTTTCAGTCATAAGAATTGAGAAGATTGTAATTCTCTCCTCTGATACACAGCAGGTGTGTCTGATTGTTTCTCAAATGGAAAGTGATGGAACTGCCACAATGTGAGTGTGCAAAAGCACAATCTATTCATCCCACATCTAACCACTACTGCCTCTGCAGTCATGCTGGATGATGGACCTGCATTTCCCATCAAACAACTCCTGATGCTTGTGAATCAAATAAATTAAATATTCAGTTACTAAGTGTTTCAGATAAAGAATTAACAAAGTTTCAGTGTTGAGGTGATTGTGGTCTAATCTGATCCCAACATCAGCGGGAGGTAGTGCTGTCTCATCTCCTTTAGCAACCAATCATGCTTACAGGAGGCTGCTGACTAAACACCTAGAGATCCTACCAACATGCCATGGAGGCCAGAAGGATTACTGTGTTTGAGCTACTGGCATGCTCAGTCAGACATCTATTGTCAAAATATTATACAGAAATCAACTATCAGTAGTGAACTGCTGAAAAAATCTCTTGAATGATGACTGTTGTCTTATTTAGAAGCTCATAGATTGTTTGGGAATTCTGGCAGAAGAATAGATTGGCACAGTGGTGAAGCTGGAAGAGTTCAATCTGACCACCAGTACTCTCAGTATGCAGTTTGCATTGCTTTACTCCTGCATGAAAGGCATGCGGGGTGTTAGGTTAGTTGGTCCATGAGCCAGTCCTCATCAGGTGATCAGAGGTGGAGAGGGGGGTCAGCAACTTTAAATTCCTTGACGTTATCGTTTCAGAGGACCTGTCCTCAGCCCAGCATGTAACTGCCGTTACAAAGAAGTCACAGCAGTGAGTCTACTTTCTTAGAAATATGCACAGCTTTGGCATGTCATCTAAAGCGTTAGCACTAAAATTCTATATACTGTATGTGTGGTGGAGAATATTCTGTCTGATTGCATCACGGCCTGGTATGGAAGCACCAATGCAATTGAATGGAAAACAAAACTACAGGCAGTAGTGGATATTGTCCAGTCCATCACTGGTTTAACCCTTCCCACAATGAGCATATCTGCATGGAGCACTGTCGCAGGAAAACAACACACATCGTCAACTACACCAACAGTCCAAGTTATGCTCTCTTCTTGCTCCTGCCATCGGGAAGGAGCCTCAGGTCCCACATCACCAGGTTCAGGAACAGTTATTACCCTTCAACCAGCAGCTTTCGAACCATAGGGGAAAACTTCAATCACCACAGCACTGACCTGTTTCCATAAGCTATGGACTCAGTTTTAAGGATTCAGCAAATCGAGTTCTTGATACTGTTACGTACCCCGTAACTGGGTTGCTAAACCAGCAGAAATGGACCACTTAGTTGGAGTCTGGATTACTGGAACTAAGTAAGTTTTATTAAAGAAATGAGTAATACAGTACTCTAAACATAAGGATATAAATGCAACAGGTTAGTAATGATAAAGCACATATGTACACAGAACTAGGATAATAGGATCAATCAAGCTCTATCGCAGTCTAGGGGTAAAATGATCAGTCTCAAGTGACACAGAGTTCAGTTCAGTTTAGTTCAGTTCGCAGTAATTGCTGTTGTGCCGTTGGGGGGGGGAGAGAGAGAGAGAGTGAATGATGATATTCAAATCGGATTCAAACAGACCTTTGATATTCCTCACAGTTAGCTTTCGGGTGAGCCCTTTGTAATGTCTTCTGAGGTCACAGACTGTGACCCCTCCGTTCCGGATACGATCGTTCTTCTGCGGTGAACCCGGCACCCAGGCAGGGGCGGACTCACACGCCAGGTTCCCGCCGATCGTACCTTTTCACCCTGTGCGGCTATGGTCGGTCCCGCAATCAGACCTCCAAAAACTCCTACCAACTTGTGGGGGGGGGGCACAACGCACTTCCAGGGACTCGTTATCTCGTGGTGTCGTGGAGTGTCGCTTGCCTTAGCGAACCTTTTCCTTTTATCCTCCTGCTGGGGTATCGTCTGTCTATCAAACTTCAAACAGTTCAGGTTCAAAGCAACCGGTCTGACAACACTCGGAACTGTGTCTCTTTTCGTTAATCTCTCTCCTCTCTCATTTATTAGCATTTTGAATGTTTTCCCATTCTCTCTCTCTTATCTCTCTTATCGGCATCAATCTTCTGATAACTTGGTCTGTTGTCACAATACTTAATGCTTATTTATTTATTTGTTTGTTTGTTTATTTTTTGTATGTGCACTGTTTATCTTTTGCAGGTTGTTTGTCTATGTTTATCATGTGTGATTTTTAATTGAGGTTTTTTGTGTTTTTTTCTATTTACTATGCATGCCCCCAAGAAAATAAATATATGTACTTTGATAATAAATTTACTTTGAACTTTGAACATAATTTGTAAGTGAGAGGTAAAATGTGGAGGGAGATGATATATAGTGGCACTAGTACAGTGCAATACTAAAAAAACTGCAAGTTACAAACAGAAATATATTAAAAATAGAGTGCAAAAAGAGAGCAAAATATTGTTCATAGGATAATAGACTGTTCAGAATTTTGATAGCAGAGATGAAGACACTATTCCTACAATGTTGATCGTGAGTCTTCAGCCTCTTAACTGCTCCCTGATAATAGTGATGGCAAGATTAGAGTAAATGGGTGCTTGATGCTGACGTGGCCTTGGTGGGTCAAAGAGCCTGCATCTGAACTATTTGATTCCACATTGTTTCCATTAGTGTGCACAAAATGGAGCAAAATACTCTATTTTGGAAACAGGGATGCCCACTTATTTGCTTACTTTCTGTTCATATGCTTTGCTGACGCTAACTGAAGTTGGTGCAGTAATAATATCATTTGATATATTACAGGCAAATCATACTTGAAAGAAATATTTAATTCATTGTAATAATATTAGCTAATAGCTATTATAATATAATAAATCCAATGAATAAAAATGACTAATATTGTTAACTGCATTTATAAAGTTGCATTAATCAGTGATAAAACCTCAGCTGCAGCTTTGGTGGTGAACTCTCAATTGAAGTAAAAGATTTGCATTGTTACAATTAATATGTTCCCATACAATAAGTGTTCCTTAAATATGGTAATATAGTAATATTTACATACAGTAACACATAGCAATAATTACTTATATTCACATATTTTCACCACATTAATGCTGATGTTTTATAAACAGTAGGGCTTATTAGCTTAGAGTAATATAATTCTTGTATGATTATTAGATTTAGATAATTGCTTCAATATATTTGTAATGGTATACAGATACAATGATAAAAAAAAGTTGCATTACACATGTGTTCATTTTAGTTAATATAATCTACTTCTGCTCATCTAATTATATTATTACAGTTAGTTTCCTTTCTATGCTACTGCTAAAGTGTCACATTAAAGTGATGACATTAGCAGCGAGACCATTCAGCCCAGTATTTCACTTCTAATTTTGATTGATCTAACCTTTCCTGCCTTTTCACCCTATCCCTCAACACCTCCACAATTGCATCTGATTGCTTCTTGAAGGTATTTGTTCTCTCAGCTTCAATGGCTGTGTGACTTATTCCACATGTCCCACAGTCTTTGGGTGGGCAGTTCCAGATGACCTCCCCTTCTTACTCTTTTAAATTGCTCATTTTTATCTTGGTTTGCCCTGATTCTTGAACCAGCATCTTACTGAAATTCTGTGGTCTGCTAAATCTTGTCAGTTCTCTTCCTAACCTGGTTACACAATCATAATTACATTTCGTATTGCTTCTTTAATTTCATTAATATAGTTAAGACATTCTATAGTCACAACTGTATAATTAACATTATGGTTCAGTAATATGATTGTGTTATTATAGTTTGCTACATTACCGTAATTATGGAAGGACAGTTACATTAATACCTACATTTGTATAATTACATTATTATCAGTACGGTGTTATAATTGTGTTAATATAGTTACAGTCGTACACTTTATGTTGCATTAATATAGTTTAGATTAACAATTACATTTATATAATTGCATTCATTTTCAGGGAGAGAAAGTTGTGTATAAACCTTTAAAAAGAAGTCAGCAAGTTTGCTGACTATTTACTTAGAATGTCTAGTAAGGCAGAAGTTTATATTTACATGTATAAAGTTTATGGAACCTTGTTTAGGGTGCACTTCAAATTGCACACAAAAATATGCTAACAGATCAGAACTATAACTATTTATTAGTGAGCCACCCCTGTGCCATTAAGTTATTGAGTCACTGAGTTACAGATTAGAAACAGACCCTTTGGCTCACCATACCAATGCAAACTATCAAACTATTCACACTTTGATCGATTTATTTTATTTATTGATAGTTGTCTATATCTTGGTAATTCAAGTTATCATCATGGTAGTTTGTAAATGTTGGAACCTCCAGCACTCTAAGGCAGCGACATTTAAGGACAGACCTGTATTCCAACAGTGTTTAGCAGAATCATAGCTAGTGAGTCAGTGCATTCCGTCTGCATGATACAGTCAGACCTGTATCTACTGTCAATCTACCCCAAGGTTATAAATTACAAAGCTTTACCACCAGCTCTGCTTGTCTTCACTGGCATACAGTGACAAGCCTGTGCTAGACAGTATATAATACCCATTATGAAACAGCCACTTCATTTACTGAGAGTCGCATCGACTTGGATGTTCCAAGAGATGGCCGTTCTGAAAACAAAAGTTCAGGAGAGCTCAGTGGGTGGATATCTGACTGGATTAGAGAAGGCAGGAAGAACAGGAATCTCCAGACTGTGTCCCACTCACAAAGTGCTAGCTAACATCTGAGCCTGGTGGAGGTGAAAGCACAATCAAGGAGTTCATTTCAGGACATGACAATGGGAGGTAAATGAATGTACATGGGAGAATGGTATAGGAGTCCAGTAGCTATTCCAGAGCAAGGAATACTATTTCCCAGTGTGCAGCATGAACCATTTGTAATGTATCAAGAGGAAAGGCAGGTCAGCAGATTTATGAAGAGTTAAAAAAAAAGGCAAGAGTTGATATTGGACTGCTGGAAAATAATGCTGGAGAGATAGCAATTGAGGACAAAGAAATGGCGGACAAATTGAAAAAGTATTTTGCTTCAGTCTTCATGTGGAAGACGCTATTAGTATGCCGGAGGTCTGAGAGTGACAAAGGGTACAAGTGAGTGAGCGCAGTTGCTATTACTAGGGAGACTGACAATATTGCTTGGGAAACTGACACCTCTGAAGGTAGATAAGTTGCCTGGGACTGATGGACTGCACCACAGCATTCTAAAAGAGGTAACTGAAGAGATTTTGGAGGCAGTAGCAATGATCTTTCCAGAATCACTGGATTCTAGAATGGTTCTGGAGGATTGGAAAATTGCAAATGCCACTCCACTCTTCAAGAAAGGAGGGAGGCAGAAGAAATTTTCGGCCAGTTAGCCTGACTTCAGTGATTGGGAAGATGTTGGGGTACATTGTTAAGGATGAGGTTTCAGTGTACCTGGAGGCACATGATAAAATAGGCCAAAGTCAGCATAGTTTCCTGAAAGAGAAATATAGCCTGAAAAAAAAACTGTTGGAATTCTTTTAGGAAATAACATGCAGCATAGACAAAGGAGAAGTAGTAGATGCTGTTTCCTTAGATTTTCTGAAAGCCTTTGACAAGGTGCTGCACATGAGGCTGCTTAACAAGATAAGAACCCATGGTATAAAAGGAAAGAGACCAGAATGGATAGAAGATTGGTTGACTGTCAGGAGACAAAGGGTAGCAGTAAATGTGGACTTTTCTGTTTGGCTGCTGGTGACTAGTCATGTTTCACATGAGTCTGTGTTAGGACTGCTTCCTTTCCCATTATATGCGAATGATTTTGATGAAGGAATTGATGACTTTGTGGCCAAGTTTGTCCACAATACAAAGATAAGTGGAGGGGCAGTCGGTGCTGAAGAAACAGGGGATCTTCAGAAGGACTTAGACAGTTTGGGGAATGGGCAAAGAAGTGGAAGATGGAATCTAATGTAGGGAAGTGTATGATTATGCACTTGTTAGAAGGAATAAAGGCATGGACTATTTGTAAATGGGGAGAAAATTCAGAAGACAGAACTGCAAAGGGACTTGGGAGCCCTCGTGCACAATTCCCCAAAGGTTAACTTGCAGATTGAGTTGGTGCTAAGGGAGGCAAATGCAATGCTTGCCTTCATTTTGAGAGGACTAGAATACAAGGTGCCATGCATGAGGCTGCTTACCAAGTTAAGAGCCCATGGTATTACAGGAAAGTTACTGGCATGGTTAGAACATTGGATGATCGGTAGGAGGCAGCAAGTGGGAATAAAAATAATCCTTTTCCGGTTGGCTGTCAGTGACTAATGATGTTCTGCAGGGGCTGGTGTTGGAACTGCTTCTTTTACGCTGTATCTCAAGGAATTAGATGATGGAATAGATGGCTTTATTGCAATGTTTGCAGATGATACAAAGATCGGTGCAGGAAGGGGCAGGTAGTGTTGAGGAAAGATGAAGGCTGCAGAAGGACTTAGACAGATTAGGAGAATGGGCAAGAAAGTGGCAAATGAAATACAAATGAAAGTGGCAAATGCAATATTGGAAATTGCATGGTCATGCACTTTGGTAGTAGAAATAAACGTGCAGACTGTTTTCTAAACCAAGAGAAAATCCTAAAATCTGAGATGCAAAGGGACTTGGGAGTCCTTGTGCAGAACTCCCTAAAGGTTAACCTGCAGGTAGCGTTGACAGTGAGGAAGGCAAGTGCAATGTTAGCATTAATTTTAAAAGGTCTAGAATACAAGAGCTGGGATGTGATGCTGTGGTTTTACAAGGCACTGGTGAGACCTCACCTTGAGTATTGTGAACAGTTCTGGACTCCTAATCTTAGAAAAGATGTGCTGGCATTGAAGAGGGTTCAGAGGAGGTTCACAAGGATGATTCCAGGAATTAAAGGGTTATCATATGAGGAATGTTTGATGGCTCTGGCTCTGTACTTGCTGGAATTTAGAAGGATGGGGGGGGCGGTGTCTTATTGAAACCATTTGAATGTTGTAAGGTCTAGACGGAGTAGATGTGGAAAGGATGTTTCCCATGGTGGGGGAGTCTAGGGCAAGAGGGCACAGCCTCAGGATAGAGGAGCATCTATTTGAAACAGAGATGTGGAGAAATTTCTTTAACCAGAAGGTGGTGAATTTGTGGAATTTGTTACCACAGGCAGCTGTGGAGGTCAGGTTGTCAGGTATATTTAAGGCAGAGCTTGATAGGTTCTTGATTAAACATGGCATCAAAGGTTACAGGGAGAAGGCCAGGGAGTGGGGCTGAGGAGAGGTAAAAAGGATCAGCCATGATTGAATAGCAGAGCAGACTCAATGGGCCAAATGGCCCAATTCTGCTCCTATGTCTTATGGTCTTATAAGAGCAAGGATGTGATACTGAGGTTTTATGTTATTTGTCTGACAGCAGTTAGAGCATTGTGATCAGTTTTGAATTGAATTGAATTGACTTTATTACTTACATCATTCATATACATGAGGAGTAGAAATCTTTAGTTAGATCCTTCATATACGAGGAGTAAAAATCTTTAGCTACGTCTCCGTCTAAATGAGCAATGTGCAATTTATAGTAATTTGTAGTAAATGGTATGTACAACAGGACAATCAATATGACATAGAAATACAAATGTATTAGCATGAATTAATCAGTCCGATGGTCAGGTGGAAGACGCTGTCCCGGAGCCTGTTGGTCCTGGCTTTTACACTGCGGTATCATTTCCCACATGGTAGCAGCTAGAACAGTTTGTGTTTGGAGTGACTCGGGTCACCAATGATCCTTCTTTACACACCTGTTTTTTAAATGTCCTGAATTGTGGGCAATTCACATATACAGATGCGCCGGGCTGTCCTCACCACTCTCTACAGAATCCTGTGATTAAGGGAGGTACAGTTCCCATACCAGGCAGTGATGCAGCCAGTCAGGATGCTCTCAATTGTGCTCCTGTAGAAAATTCTTAGGATTTGGGGGCCCATATCAAGCTTCTTCAACCGTCTGAAGTGAAAGCGGTATTGTTGTGCTTTTCTCACCACACAGCCGGTATGTACAGACCACATGAGATCCTCGGTGATGTTTATGCCAAGGAACTTAGAGCTGTTCACCCTCCCAACCCCAGAGCCATTGATATCTATAAGGGTTAGCCTGTCTCCATTCCTCCTGTAATCCACAACCAGCTCCTTTGCTTTTGCGATATTGAGGGAGAAGTTGTTTTCTTGACACAACTGTGTCAGGGGACCTCTTCTCTGTAGGCTGCCTCATTATTACTTGAGATTAGGCCAATCAATGTCATATTGTCAGCAAATTTAATTAGCAGATTGGAGCTGTGGGTGGTGACACAGTCATGGCTATAAGGAGAGTAAAGGAGGGGGTTTAGGACACAGCCCCGATCTAAGAAAAGATATACCTGCATTTGAGAGGGTCCAGAAGAGGCTCAGGAGAATAATTCCAATAATGAAAGTATTAACATATAAGGAGCATTTGATGACCCTGGGCCTGTACTTATTGGAGTTTAGAAGAATGAAGGGCGGATCTCATTGAAACCTATCAAATATTGATATGCTACCTAGATAGAGTGGATTTGGAGAAGATGCGTCCGATAGTAGGTAAGTCCAGGATGAAGGGGCCCAGCGTGAGAACAGAGGGATGTCCATTTGGAACAGAGGTGAGGAGGAATTTCTTTATCCTGAGGGTGGTGAATCTGTGCAATTAATTGCCACAAACGGCTGTGGAGGCCTAGTCATTGGGTTTATCTAATGTAGTGGTTGATATGTTCTTGATTCGTGAAGACGTAAAAAAAAAGTTACAGGGAAAAGGTAGGAGAATGGTTTGAGAGGAATAATAAATCAGCCATGATGGAATGGTGTTACAGACTCTCTGGGCTAAGTGGCCTAATACCACTCCTAGGCTTTCTTGTCTTCTGGGGCGGGGAAGCTCGGTTGGTAATAAATGAAACCAAATCCTTACAGAGGAGTGATATAGGACTGGAAGATGTAGAATCCTTGTGGGTAGAGTTAAAAACTGGAAAGACACTCCTGGGTGTTATCCAGAGGCCTCTGAACAGTAGCCAGGAAATGGGGGTACAATTTTCAATGGGACCAGTTATTAAGGTGGATGTGTTGGTGTACTTGGAGGCATCTGATAAGGTAGACCAAAGTCAGCATGGTTTCTTGAAAGTAAAATCTTGCCTGAAAAAGCTGTTGGAATTCTTTGAGGAAATAACATGCAGGGCAGATGAAGGACAGAAGCTGCTTATTTGGATTTTGACAGGTGCTGCACATGAGGCTGCTTAACAAGAGTCCATGGTATTGCAGGAAAGATACTAGAATGGATAGAAGATCGGCTGACTGTCAGGAGGCAAAGAGTAGGAATAAATGTGGCCTTTTCTGGTTAGCTGCCAGTTGCTAGTGGTGGAGTGGCAGTTAGCTTTGAGGAAGCAGGGAATCTGCAGAAGTTCTTGGACAGGTGGAGAATGGGCAAAGGAGTGGCAGATGAAACATCGTGTAGGGAAGTCTATTATCTTGCACTTTTATAGAAGTACTAAAGGCAAAATATAATTTATAAATGGGGAGAAAGTTCAAAAATCAGAGGTACAAATGGACTTGGGATTCCTCGTGCAGGATTTCCAAAAGTTTAACTTGCAGGTTGAGTTGGTGGTAAGGAACGCAAATGCAATGTTAGCATTCATTTTGAGAGGACTGGTATACAAAAGCAAGGATGTAATGCTAAGGCTTTATAAGGCGTTGGTCTGGCTGCACTTAGCATTTTTGAGAGCAGTTTAGACTGTCTACCTGAGAAAAAAAATGCTGGCATTGGAGTGAGTGCGGGGAGGTTCACCAGAATGATTTTAGGGATGAAGGGGTTAACGTATGAGGAGAGCTTAATGGCTCTGGGCCTGTCCTTGCTGTAGTTTAGAAAAATGAGGGGAAAACTCATTGAAACTTATCAAATATTGAAAATTCCAGATAAAGTGGATGTGGGATGGATGTTTCCTATATCAAGTGAGTCTAGGAACAGAGGGCATAGCCTCAGAATAAAGGGAATTCCATTTAAAACAGAAATGAGGAGGAATTTCTTGAGCCAGTGGCTGTTAATTAGTAGAATTCATTGCTACAGGTGGCTTTGGAGGCCAAGTCATTGAGTACATTAAAAGCGGATGTTGATAAGTTCTTGATTAGTCAGGGTGTCAAAGGTTACATGGAGAAGGCAAGGAATGGTGTTGAGAGTGATAATAAATCAGCTATGATGGAATGGCAGAACAGACTCAATGGGCTGAATAGACTAATCCTGCTCCTACTGTATGTCTTATGGTCTTATTCTGCTAGTTGTCATTGCCACTGATCACTCTCTGTATTGCTGAGGTCTCTACATAATCCTTCAGCTCTTGTGTTGGTGATACTGATGATCTGGGTGGTATCCATATTTTTAGGCCTCCAGTTCAGTGAAATCAGAGGAAGGGAAACAAAAGAAGTAGAAAATCACACAGTCACAGCAAACCCTGGCCCTGTTAGATCAGTTAAATTTCCATTTAATTAAGTCAGAGAGCAATGCCACACTGAAACAGGCCCTTGTACAGGCTGTGTTGAATTGTTATTCAGCCTTGTCCCATTGACCCACACTGGACCATAATTCTCCATACCCCTCCCAACCATATACAAACGTGTACCTATCCAAATTACTCTTAAATGTTGAAATCAAACACACATCCCTCAATTCTGATGGTAGCTCCTTCCACAGAAGGGAGAGGCTTTGAATTTCTTTGGAGAGATGATCTAAGTAAATTTGCTTGTACTGTACTTTGTAAGAAATGTTAACCACATAACATATAACCATATAACAATTACAGCATGGAAACAGGCCATCTCGGCCCTTCTAGTCCGTACCAAACTCTTACTCTCACCTAGTCACACCAACCTGCACTTAGCCCATAACCCTCCATTCCTTTCCTGTCCATATATCTACCCAATTTAACTTTAAATGACAATATCGAACCTGCCTCAACCACTTCTGCTGGAAGCTTGTTCCACACAGCTACCACTCTCTGAGTAAAGAAGTTACCCCTAAACTTCTGCCCTTTAAGATCATAAGACCATAAGACCATAAGACAAAGGAGCAGAAGTAGGCCATTCGACCCATCGAGTCTGCTCCGCCATTTTATCATGAGCTGATCCATTCTCCCATTTAGTCCCACTCCCCCGCCTTCTCACCATAACCTTTGATGCCCTGGCTACTCAGATAACTAGCGATCTCTGTCTTAAATACACCCAATGACTTGGCCTCCACTGCTACCTGTGGCAACAAATTCCATAGATTCACCACCCTCTGACTAAAAAAATTTCTTCGCATTTCTGTTCTGAAAGGGCGCCCTTCAATCTTTAAGTCAAGCCCTCTCGTACTAGACTCCCCAATCATGGGAAACAACTTTGCCACATCCACTCTGTCCATGCCTTTTAACATTCAAAATATTTCTATGAGGTCTCCCCTCATTCTTCTAAACTCCAAGGAATACAGTCCAAGAGCGGACAAACGTTCCTCATATGTTAACCCTCTCATTCCTGGAATCATTCTAGTGAATCTTCTCTGTACCCTCTCCAACGTCTGCACATCCTTTCTTAAATAAGGAGACCAAAACTGCCCACAGTACTCCAAGTGAGGTCTCACCAGCGCCTTATAGAGCCTCAACATCACATCCCTGCTCCTATACTCTATTCCTCTCTCAACTCTCAACTCATGTCCTCTTGTTTGAATCTCCCCAACTCTCAATGGAAAAAGCCTATCCATGTCAACTCTATCTATCCCCCTCATAATTTTAAATACCTCTATCAAGTCCCCCCTCAACCTTCTATGCTCCAAAGAATAAAGACCTAACTTATTCGACCTTTCTCTGTAACTTAGGAGATGAAACCCAGGCCACATTTTAATAAATCTCCTCTGTACTCTCTCAATTTTATTGACATCTTTCCTATAATTTGGTGACCAGAACTGTACACAATACTCCAAATTTGGCCTCACCAATGCCTTATACAATTTCAACATTACATCCCAAAGTTGCCCATCATTTTAATAAAAACCTGTTCCAGTGCCATGATGAACAATAGAACCTTGCCTTGAAGCTTAAATAATAAAATGAATGGTCAGTCATGAAGTTTCCCACAGCTTCAGAACAGTACAAAGCCCTTAGTAGCCAAATCTATCAGTTTAAAAGTGTAATGTACACTCAGTGGCCAATTTATTAGGTATTCCTGTACATATCTAATCAGTCAATCATGTGGCAGCAACTCCACTTAATGGATAAAAGCATGCCTACATGCTCAATAGGTTGAGTTGTACTGATCAAATATTAGAATAGGAAGGAAATGTGATCTAGGTAACTCTGACCAACGGATGACTGTTGGTGCCAGATGGGGTAGTTTGTGCATCTTAGAAACCGATGATCTCCTGGATTTTCATACTCAACAGTCTCTAGAGTTTACAGAGAATGCTTAGAAAATCAAAACAACATCCAATGAGCAGCAGTTCTATGGGCAAAAATGCCTTGTTAATGAGAGAAGAGGGGTAAGAATGGCCAGACTGGTTCAAGCTGACAGGAAGGCGACCAACTCACATAACCACATGTTACAACAGTGGTTTGCAGAAGAGCATCAATGAATACACATCAAATCTTGAAGCGGATGGGCTATAGCAGCAGAAAACCACAAATATCCACTCAGTGCCCACTTTATTAGGTACAGGAGGTACTAATAAAGTGGCCACTGAGTATATATTAAGATGAATATTGGAATCTGTTGGATCTGCTGGAAAGTTTAATTACACAATGTAGGACACTACCAGGCCAAAAATATAGACTTCAATTGGTCCAACGTAAATTGGGAATCTGCTTTGCCGAGATCTAGGCTCCATCTGCTAGAACAGGTAGGATCTCCCATTTTAATTCCAATTCCCACTCCCATTCTGATATGTCCATCTATGGCCTCCTCCACTGTCGTGATGAGGCCACACTTAGGCTGGAGGAACAACATCTTATATTCTGTTTGGGTAGCCTCCAACCTGATGGAATGAACATGGATTTCTCAAACTTCCAGTACTACCCCTCCACCACCCACCCCACCTTCACTATTTCCCATCACCTTTTCCCTCTCTCACCTTATCTCCTTGCCAGCCCATTGCCTCCCTCTGGTGCTCCTCCCTCCTTCTTCTTCCTTCCATGGCCTTCTGTCTCTTTCACCAATCAACTTCAACTTCACAGCTCTTTACTTCATCCCTCCCCCTCCAGGTTTCACATATCACCTGGTGTTTCTCTCACCCCTCCCCACTTTTTAAATCAGCATTTTTCTCTCCAGTCCTGCCAAAGGGTTTCAGCCCAAAACGTTGACTTTACTCTTTTCCATAGATGCTGCCTGGCCTGCTTAGTTCCTCCAGCATTTTGTGTGTGTTTCTGTATTTGTTGCTCTGGATTTCCAGCATCTGCAAAATTTCTTCTGTTTAAGATTGATAAAGGGAGGAATTTCTTTTCATAAAGGGTTGTGAAATCGTCTGCTCCATAGGTTGTTGAAGGCAGAGTCATGGAATAAAATCAAAATGGAGGTAGACTGATTTTTGTTATGTTGGCAGGGATGGTGAGGGGGCTCAAAGTCAAAGGGAACAGGTGGGAAAAGAAGGCTGAGGCCAAAATCAAATCAGGCATTATCTTCTAGATTGATGGAGCAGGATCAGGGACCAAATGGCTAGCGCCTGCTTCTATTTCCTATGTAAATACAAAATAATCTGAAGATGCTGGGGTCAAAGCAACACTCACAGCACGCTGGAAGAACTCAGCAGGTCGAGCAGCATCCGTGGAAAAGATTGGTCGACGTTTCGGGCCGGAACCCTTCTTCAGGACTGAAGAGGGAAGGGGCAGAGGCCCTATAAAGAAGGTGGGGCGAGGGTGGGAAGGAGAAGGCTGGTAGGTTCCAGGTGAAGAACCAATAAGGGGAAAGCTAAAGGAGTGGGGGAGGGGAAGCAGGGAGGTGATAGGCCGGAAAGGTGAAGAAGGAATAGGGGAAAACACAATGGGTAGTAGAAGAAGGAGGCAGAACCATGAGGGAGGTGATAGGCAGCTGGGGGAGGGGCAGAGGGACATAGGGATAGAGGAAGGGAGGAGGAGGGAATTACCAGAAGTTGGAGAATTCTATGTTCATACCAAGGGGCTGGAGACTACCTAGACGGTATATGAGGTGTTGCTCCTCCAACTTGAGTTTAGCCTCATCATAGCAGTAGAGGAGGCCATGTATGGACATATCTGAATGGGAGTGGGAAGCAGAGTCCCCCCTCCCCCCACCTTCTTCAGAGGGCCTCTGCCCCTTCCCTCTACAGTCCTGACGAAGGGTTCCGGCCCAAAACGACGACCTATCTTCTCCATGGATGCTGCCCGACCTGCTGAGTTCCTCCAGCGTGTTGTGAGTGTTGCTCTATTCCCTATGTTGTTTCTACTCTGCCTGTTGTGCACATGTGTTTGTGTGTTTGGTGGTAATGTTCTTTTTGCCTTTGGGGTACATAGAGTACCTATAGTCTCCCTGTAAGGGCAGTTATTTATATATCCCTGCAGTGTGAGAGTGTGGTGTCCAACTTCTGTTCATCAATTGTTTTTGATTATGTGGTGCATCTGCAGTGTGAATCTGTGAATTGCAAGGTGTTAGTGCTTGGTTTGTATGCCAATTAATTTAATGTGCATTTGTATATACTTGAGTCTGGTTTGCATATGCTATGGATATATGATAGCAGGTTTCCTGGATATGCAATCTATATTTGTATATGTTAGAATGTGATGCTACTTTGTATGTCTGGTTTGTCTGTGCCTCTGTGTCTGGAGCGTATGTATTTGGGTTTGAATTTGTGCCATGTATTTTTTTTTGTTTTTGTTGTGACTATTTGGTGTGTATGATGTGTGTGTGGTTTGTGATATATACCCCATGTTTGTGGAGTCAATGTGTGCAATCAGTGTGCGCGCTGTGATGCTGTGTGTTTGTACGAAGTACATTTTCGTGTTCCATGTAGTGTATGCGGTTTGCATGTTGTGCACTTGTGCATGTGATATACGTGTGTACATGCGTGTGGTATGATCACTCAGTTATTTCTGGCATTTGTACATACCAACCTAAGAACAGGAGATTTAGGAGCCGGAGGAGGTCGTTTTCGGCCTTTCAATCCTGCCCACAATTTCATGGATCACGATTGATCTGACTGCAACCTCAAATCTTCAATCCTGTCTTCCCACGGTAACCCACCACTCTCTTGCTTATTAAGAATGTATCCACTTCTGCCTGAAGAATGTTCACCTTCTTTCCACCATCCTTTGGAAGAGATTTTCAAAGATTTACAAGCCTGGAGAAAGATATCAGTTTGTTTTTAGCCCAGTGTTTGTACAGTAACCCTTTGATCTACCTTCTCCCACTGGGGGAAGCATCCTCTCCACATCAACCCCCTCTTATGTTTCAATCATCCGTCACACTTTCAATGAGGTGTGCTTGTGGTTTCTTTGCCCTAATGTGTGTGCTGCCCTTAGGTTTGAGGATGTACTTTATAAGTGTTTGCAACATGTGCCCAGTGGTCACTTTATGAGATACACTTGTACATCTGCTCGTCAATGCAAAATTCTAATCAGCCAATCATGTGGCAGCAACTCAATGCATAGAAGCACGCAGTCAAGAGGTTCAGTTGTTGTTCAGGGGAAGAAATATGACTTTGACCATGGATTGATTGTTGGTGCCAGACAGGACAGTTTGAGTATCTTTTACCTCCTGGGATTTTCATGCACACCAGTCTCTAGAGTTTACAGAGTGGTGCGAGAAAGAAACAAAACATCCAGTGAGCAACTATTCTGTGGGTGAAAACACTTTGTTAATGAGCGAAGTAGGAGGAGAGTGTACAAACTGGTTCAAGCTAAAAGGAAGACAATATTATCTCAAATATCTGTGCAATATAACAGTGGTGTGCAGAAGAGTATCTCTGAATGCACAATATGTCGAACATTGAAGTGGATGGACTACAGCAGCAGAAGACCACAACAAGTTCCTGTCCTGTACCTACTAAAGTGGTTACTGAACGTGTGTGGTTGTGCATGCCTGGTAGTCAATATATGCTGGTGATATGAGGGTCATACTTGGTGTGTGTGTGTGTGTGTGTGTGTGTGTGTGTGTGTGTGATTTCAGATGTCTCTATACTTGAGCATTTTTGAGTGTGACAGGAGGTCTGTGTATGTCTGTGTGTACATGGTTTTATCTATGTGTTTACACATATGTGTATAGTGAGGGATATGTTTAAGATGGTTATGTTGTGTACTTGTCTATTTATCTGTGTTCTTATGCATGTATGTGCATACATATATGCTTGTGTGTGGACAGGGGAGTGACTGTTCCCTACGTGTGAGTGTGTGTGTATTTCTTAGTTCAAAATTCAAAGGAAATGTATTATTAAAGTAAATATATGTCACCATATAAAACGCTGAGATTCATTTTTTTGCTCAGTAAATCCATAATAGAATAATTACCAAAATAGTATCAATGACAGATTGCACCAACTTGGGCATGCCAGCAATGGGCAAAAGACAACAAATTGCACAAATACAAAAGTAAATAAATAATAATAATAATAATCATCAATAAATAAATAATAAATATTGAGAACATGAGATGAAGAGTCCTTGGATGTGAGTCCATAGGTTGTGGGAACTTTTCAGTGATGGGGCAGCTGAAATTGAGTGAAGTTATTTTATTTGGTTCAAGAGCCTGATGGTTGAGGATGGTAACTGTTCCTAAACCTGGTGGTGTGAGTCCTGAAGCTCCTGTACCTTTTTCCTGATAGCAGCAGTGAGAAGAGAGCGTGACCTGGGTGGTGGGTGTCCATAATGACGGAGCCTGCTTTCCTGCAACAACACTCCGTGTAGATGTTTTCAATGGTGGGGAAGGCTTTACTGATGGTGGACTGGGACATATCCACTACTTTTTGTGAGATTTTCCATTCAAGAGCTTTGGTGTTTCCATACCAGGCTGTGATGCAGCTAGTCAATATATTTATAGAAGTTTGTCAAAGTTTTAAATGTCATGCCAAATCTTTGCAAACTCCTAAGGAAGTGGAGGCACTACTGTGCTTCATATTTGCACTTATGTGCTGGGTCCAGGATAGGTCTGCCAAAGTAATAACACCAAGGAATTTAAAATCATTGATCCTCTCTATCTCTGATTCTCTTATGAGGACTAGCTCATGGATGCCCAGTTTCCTCCTTCTGAAATCAATAAGCGGCTTCTTGGTCTTGCTGACATTGAGTAAGAAACTGTTGTTATGGCACTTCTCAGCCAGATTTGCAATCTCCCTCCTAAATGCTGATCATCATCACCTTTGATTCGGCCTATGACAGTGATGTCATCAGCAAACTTGAAAATGTCATCAAAGCTCTACTTAACCACACAGTCATAACTGTAAAGTGAGCAGAGCAGGAGGCTAACCTTGAGGTGCATCTGACCTAATGGAGATTGTGGAGGAGATCTTGTTGCCAATCCGAATTGACTGGGGTCTGCAAGTGAGAAAATCGAGGATCCAATAGCACAAGGAGGTACTGAGGCCAAAGTCTCCAAGCTTATTGATGAGTTTTGAGAAGATGAATGCCAAACAGTAGTCGATGGAGAGCATCCTGATTATGCATCTTCGCTGTTCAGATGTTCCAGAGTTGAGTGAACAGCCAATGAGATGGCACCTGCTGTGGACCTTTTGTGACAGTAGGCAAATTGGAACAGATCCAAGTTGTTTCTCAGGCGGGAGTGATGTGTTTCATCACCAACCTCTCAAAACTCTTCATCACAGTGGACGTAGGTGCTACTGGATGATAGTCATTGAGGCAGGTTGCCATGTCCTTCTTTGATACTGATATAATTGAAACCTGCTTGAAGTAGGTAGATACCTCAGACTGCCGAACTGAGAGGTTAAAGATCTCAGTGTACACTCCAGCCAACTGATCAGCACGCATTTTTAGTACTTGGCCGGGTACCCCATCTGGGCCAGAAGCTTTTCGTGGGTACACACTCCTGATGTCTGCTCGCACGTTGGCCTCAGAGACTGAAATCACAAGATGATCGGAGGTTGTGGAAGTTTGTGATGGTTCTTCCACATTTTGCAAGTTAAAGTGATCATAAAAGGCATTAAGGTCATCTGGAAATGAACCGCAGTTGTTGCCTATGTTGCTTAATTTTACAAAAAGCATTCAAGCCCTGCCACAACAGTTGAGCATCCTTCACTGATTCAGATTGACTCATGTTTATGGTGATGAGTGTACAATATGTATTTTCTCTTTCATGATGGTGAGAAGTATTGTGTAGAGTGCCAATGCTCCCGGCATTATCACTCTTGATAAGATTACAACCATTAATTAGTGCTTTAGTGTCCTTGAATCATTGTACATTTACTTCCTCCACAGAGAGAAAATCAGCAAACAATCTACTTTTATTAAAAAGCTCTGACTGATAACAGCTTGGACATAAGCGTCTGAGAACTCTGTGTTCTCAGGCAAGTTGAAAGATTGAAAGCGGTGAAGTGTCTTAATTTTTGCCAATTTGTATCACTCCCAAAATACGCCTTGGATTTCTTGTGGGATTGAGATATCCCCTCCTACTTTTGCCTCTCTCCCCCATCTGTTGCCCTGGGTTGCTTCAACAATGGCAAGAATTTTAGCTCTAGTTCTGACCAGCCATGAACTAACCCGTTGGCATCCTGAGCATCTCCTTAGTCTAAAACTGTCCCCACATTCTCTCAGTATCTTTATTCTCAGGTTCTCCTATATTTATCTCTGATCGGACAACACCTTAGTGATAAGCTTAGAAAAATCAACATAAAGGAACTGGGGTGATGAGGAACATTTTTAAAAGTCCTAACCCATTGATTTTTAGCCTCTGCATTGTCCAGATCTTGATTGTAGTAAATGCAATTTTTAATTACAAAATTGGAAAATTTGTAATTTCCAAACAAAGCCACAAGAAATAAGTTTGTCCTGTTTTGTTCAATATTCCCATGACTGATTTTCACAAATTCTAAACTCTCATTTTAAAGATGTGTGCTGTTCTGTAATTATTTGAAAGGCTGGTTTTATAGATGAATCCTTTTACAATCTAATTTTATGTCTGCTATTAAAGGAAATGTAATGGCTTGTACATGCGCACATTGGGAGTCTTTGAAATTTATATTTTTAGATCCTTTGTAATGCTCAGCACTGTCAACAAGAACAGAGGGTACAGCTCCAAGTGCATGAGTGATTGCAGCTTTGTGATAAAACTTTCAGCAACTCACCCCTACAAACCTTTCCAGTTGTAAGCCCAGTGGTGGTCCTGGTGACAGCATACTTTTTGCAATCAAAGTTCTCTTATATATTAACCAAAGTTATGTCAGAAAGATACTTGACATTTTTTTTCTCTCCTCCTTCCTGCTTATTAGACAAGAAGCCTCTCTTTCTTTTTTCATCTTTTATTTCCTGCTGTGTGTCTACTCGTAGATCAAACGGGGAAGGAGCTTAGCTTTGGGGAGGGGGGAGGTCGGAGGTGGGGGCGGTGACTGGGGCTCAGACCCATTGCTCTTTTAACTTCTGGTTCTTTCAGCTCTCCCACAACAGCAATCTCTCAAGCAAAGAGAGACGGGGGAAGAAGGTGAAGAAAGATAATTAAATGTTGCAAACAGCCGGATCTGCCTCACAAGTGAACAGTCGGAGATACAATCAACTGAACCAAGTCACTCCAGTTTATATAATGGGTCTGTCATTGCCCCAGATTCAGCAATCTTTTGAATGATGTTAATCAATCCTCAGAAATAATGACTTCACCAGCAACTTCAAAGTATAAATTCTGGTGACTTGTAATTTTTAAAAAAATTTAGTATTTTCCTCTTCTTTGCTGAGATTTTATATCTTTCTTCAGAAAACATTGACTTCTTGATGACATGATTTCCTTAGGGACAATATTCCCCTTGATACCTCCTCCAGGTGACCTCTGCGAGAGGCCATTCCTGTGTGTGTGTGTGTGTGTGTGTGTGTGTGTGTGTGTGTGTGTGTGTCTAGAAGCACGTGTGTTGAAGCAAGGTGTACATGCCACAGATATTATGAATGTGCTGGAGAGGAAGGGAGATTGTAGAGAGAGAGAGAGAGGAAGGGATTGGTATACAATGCGGAGATATTGGAAATGTGGCCACAGGTACTTTCTGGAGATTAACAGGTTGAATAGATGAACAGACTTTAGGTTATTTTTCACTTCTGCGTGGATCAGGATTGAGTTTGAAGAATGAGCATGGAAGGTTAGTAGAAATGGCAGATTATTGACAATCGTTGCCTTTGTCTGGGTGAATGTAAACGCCAGGGCATATGCCAAGAGGATGCACATCCCTATAAACCGTTTTATTCATTCTGCCTTTATTTCAATGTCTTTCTAAACCAGCCACATGTCACTTCCTAAATTTCTTTGACAGTTTCCTGCTATTCATCCTCTGTTAATGCGGTAACCGATTCTGTTTGTACCCAACAAGACCACAACAAACAGGACTGTCATAGGAACCATCCCCATCTTTGATCGCAATGTCACTTCAATTCACAAGACTACCTTCTCCCCTATAATTCCTCTCTTTATTTGCCAAAATAGAATACTTCAGGATCACTACAACCTTGGACTAGTTTCATTGTGCCTTGCAAGATTATTGCCAAGAAACTGGATCCAAAACAGAAATATGCCAGTTCACCATTGGTATGAATATGTCAAAGCACACTCTAACAACTCAGAGCTGCTTGTAAGGTCTGATTCGACAGATTTTGATCATTATTGCTTTGGCAATATTTCAGCATGTATTGGTGTCCGGTTTCCAGGTCTTAACATTCACCACTGAGACAGAGCACTGGTACAGTACCGCAGTGAGACAGGCCATGGTCCTCTTATTCAAATCCTGAGCTCTCCACTCTATGGGTAGGCTTGCTTGCTCCAGGATATCCTGGAGAACACAGCATGAGGGAAGAAGGGAAAGTGACAGAGAACAGTCAAGGCATATCTCTGGATGTATGTCTCCTGGGATCAGAAAGTGACATCAAGAGAAATGCTATGATCTTACAAGCTATGTCAAGGTTAGTGCTCCGAAACCCTGAGTGTGCCTTGTTCATGTTGCCTTCAAACATCAGCAGTTGACATATTCCTTCCTCAGTTCTGAATTTCACGGTCACAGGCACCTAACCCACGCTGACAGCCATTTATTTTTGATGACGCATCTCAGACTTGAAACATTGACTTTGTTTTCTTCTCTCCCGATGCTGACTGATCTGCCGAGTGTTTACAACATTCCCAATTTTTATTTTAGATCAGGTAAAAGGAACAGAGGGAATTAAGACCAAAGACCATAAGATATCGGAGCAGAATTAGCCCATTTGGACCATCAAGTCTGCTCCATGATTTCATCATGGCTGATCCAGTTTTCCTTTCAGCCCCAATCTCCTGTCTTCTCCCCCTATCCCCTCATGCCTTCACTAACCAAGAATCTATCAGTCTTTGCCTTGCATATACATAAAGACATGGCCTACACAGTTGGTTGTGACAAAGAATTCCACAGATTCCCCACTCTCTGGTGAAAGAAATTCCTCCTCATCTCTGTTCTAACTGCATGCCCATCTATTCTGAAGCTGTGTCTTCTGGTCTTCTCTCCCACCATAGGAAGCATTCTCTTCAAATCCACTCTATCAAGGACTTTCACCACTTGATAGGTTTCAATGAGGTCACCCCTCGTTCTTCTGAATTCTAATGAATACAGGTCTAGAGCCATCAAATGCTCTTCATATAACAAGCTGTTCAATCCTGGAATCATTTTCGTGAACCTCCTTTGAACCCTCTCCAGTTTCAGCACATCCTTTCTAAGATAAGGGGCTCGAAACTGCTCACAATACTCTAAATGAGACCTCACCAGTGCTTTATAAAGTTTCAACATTACATCCATGCTTTTATATTCTAGTCCTCTTGAAATGAATGCTAACATCGCATTTACTTTCCTTACCATAGACTCAACCTGCAAATTAACCTTTAGGGAACCCTGCACAAGGACTCCAAAGCCCCTTTGCCTCAGTTTTTTTTGTATTTTCTCTCCATTTAGAAAATAGTCAACCATTTCATTTCTTCTATCAAAGTGCATGACCATAACACTTCCCGACACTGTATTCTATCTGCCATTTCCTTGTCCATTCTCCTAATCTGCCTAAATCTTCTATAGCCTCTCTACTTCCTCAAAACTACCTTCCCCTCGACCTATCTTCATACCATCTTCAAACTTTGCAACAGTCATCAATTCCATCATAAACACACTTGCATACACACACACACACACACACACACACACACACAATCTCATAATGCATAAAGGCACTTTCAGAAGTGCACACAGCACAAGTATGCTCACAGGAGCACACAGACAGATGCATACACTAACTGTATATACAGACCCACACACAAACGGACACACATACACAGATACACCCAGATGCAGACACAGACAGTCAGACAAAAGCATGCTCATAAGCACATACAATTGCATACTTAAATGCAGATACAGGAAAAGAAACAAGTCATAAACTCAAGCACAAAAAGCTTTAAATTTAAATGTTAACTCAAAAGCAAAATCCTGTGGATGCAGCAAGTGCGGAAAATGCTCAGGAGTGTTTGTGGAGGAAGAAATACACATAATATTTGAGAACATTGATCTTTGCCTAATTCTGAGAGAAGGTCATTGACCTGAACTGTCTCCTGGTGTCACCACCTGACCTGTTGAGCAATTCATGGATTTTTATCTTCCCTCTGTTTACTTGGATCTGTGGGTGGACTCTGCCTTACAGTTCTCAATACTACTTGCACACCAATACTGTAGAGTATTCTCTTCATTAAAGTGTATAGAACATCGCCATGGTGACACCACTAAAATGCATTTTCCAATAACATCTTTTTTTTCCATTATCATGCATTCGTTATTGGCGTGCTTATACCACTACTACAAACACCATTCCCATGCTCCCATAAACACAACGCATTCATCAATACCATGCATTAATCATTGCCGGCTTCCCACCATTACTGTGTTCTCACCCCTTTCATGCGCCTATTCACCCAGCATTAAAACGTTATTACCACTACAGTACTCTTGACATGACACCGCTTCTCCTATACCATGCTCCCACCATAACCAAGTTTTCCCTGTTACCATGCTTACACCCCTAGCACACATTCATCACTACCATTGCCATGGATTTATCCTCACTGTTACCAAGTTTATACATCTCTCTCATACAAAGCTCTCTCTGATCTCTCCCACTACTATTCATTCTCCATTACAATGCTCTCACATCAGTGCTTACTGAGGGACCCGAAGCTTCAAGCTCCTTGGTGTCAACATCTCAGAGGATCTACCTTCAGCCAAACACATAGACGCAATCATGAAGAAGATGTGCCAGAGGCTCTACTTTTTTAGAAGTTTAAGAAGATTCAATATGTCACCAAAGACCCATACAAATTACTCTAGATGTGAGGGTGAGAGCGTGCATCAGAGCCTGGTATGGAAGCTCCAGTGCACAGTGTCTAAAGGTCTGCAGAGTGTTGCAGACTCACCCAGCTCCCCCGTCCCCATTATCAAAGACGCCTTCGAGATTGGGCGCGTTGTGGCGTTGTGGCTGGCACAATGCTATTACAGCTCGGGATGTTCTGGAGTTCAGAGTTCAGTTCTGGAGATGGCAGGAGGGGGTTGCGCATCCACCCCATGAACCATGTGGATTCCCTCCAGGTGCTCTGGTTTCCTCCCTCATGCCAGGTCATTGTAAGTTATCCTGTGATTAGGCTAGCGTTAAATAGGTGGTCTGATGGGTGGGGCAGCTCATCGGGCCAGAAGAGCCTATTCTGCACTGCATCTCTAAATAAACAAAAAAAAAGGAATGTGATGTCTCAAGAGGGTAGCATCCATCTGTAAGGGATGGGATTACAATGAGATTCCCTCCATTGTCCTTTCTCAGGCAACAAAAACATGAGTTCAGTTGATCTCTCTGGGTCTGCATCCAATGGCGTTCAGAAGGATGAGGGTGTATCTCATTGAAATCTACCAGATACCAAAACACTTGGATGGAGTGGATGTAGAGAGGATATCCGCATTGGATTGGATGGGATTCGGGATGGCATGATGGAATGGCAGAGCAGACTCGATGGGCTGAATGGCCTAATTCTGCTCCTATGTCTCATGTATTTTTCCATCAGTATGACAGTCTGGGATCTGGCACACATCCTCCAAATAAAGCGATGGTCCTTTAGAACTGAGAGAAGGAGGAATTTCTTCCTCGAGAGGGTGATGAATCTGTGAATACCTTGCCACAGAGTGCTGTGGAGGCCAAGTCAATGGATGTTTCTAAGGCAGATCTTGATAGGTTCTTCATTGGTAAAGGGGCCAAGAATTACAGAGAGAACAGAGAGAAGACGGGGTTGATAGGAATATCAATCATGATTGAAAGGCAGAACAGACTCAATGGGCTGAATGGCCTAATTTTGCTCTTATATCTTGCAGTCTTATGGAAAGCAGTCTGTGTAGAATTTGCCATCAACATCTGGTTTATTATGTGTTGAGGATGTTTTTTCGTTTCCAATGCACTGGATATTATCCTCATGCACTGTGTACTGTGATATCACTTTTGATAACCCTAAATAGAATCAGATTAATACACACAGCAAGTGACCAGTGGATAGCAAGGAGGCTACTCCAATATAGAGATAATGTAGGGAAATAACAGAACCTCATGTTTGTAATTAGAAAATATCAATCAAAGTTTGTCCATTTACATTTGCAAGTTGCACTTAAGCATAAAGCAGACAGATCTGAGTTCATCCAGTTGCATTAATGCTTCATAAAGCTGATGAGAATCCCGGCAGAAAGCAGCCAGTCAGCATGTACCTGTACTGATGGCTATTTTCATACTTCTCTAGCAGCTAACAAGCTGCTTAATCACCATTTCTTCGGAGCAGGCCATAAATACAGCTGCACAGTGAGGAGGTCAGCTTGCTCAACCAATAGCTAATTCACTATTTTGATTTTGACCTGACCACCTTTTAACAAGGCGAATGAAAGCCAGCATGACCTTTCTGAATCTGAACGACAGCACAGTAATCCAGCATGATGCCAGGCTGCTGGAATGGGAATTGCACAATCTTCGGTACAGGTCAAAGAGAGATATAGCGGGGAAACAGGCCCTTCAGCCCATTGAGTCTGCACTAACCATCAGTCACCCATTTACAGTAATCCTACATTCATTCTCCCAAAATATCCCAAAAAACTCTGCCACTTGGGAATGAGAATGAGAATCAGGTTTATAGGTTTGTGGCTGCAGTGCAGTGCAAGATATAAAAAGAATACTATAAATTCCAAAATAAATAAATAATGCAAAAGATAAATAACAAGGTAGTGTTCATAGGTTCATGGACTCTTCAGAAATCTGATGGTGGAAGGGGAGAAGCTGTTCTTATGACATTGACTGTGGGTTTTTAGACTCCTGTACCTCCTTCCCAATGGTAGTAATGTGAAATGGCATGTCTCAGATTGTCAAGTTCTCTAATGGTGGATGCCACCTTCTTGTGGCATCTTCTCTTGAAGATGTCCTCAATGCTGAAAAGCGTTGTACTTGTGCTTGAGTTAACGGAATCTGCAACCCTCTGGAATATCTTTAGACCTTGTGTATTGAAACCTCTATACCAGGGTCCTACATGCAAGGGCCATCTTATAGTGGCCAATTACCCTATCAGCCCACATGCTTTTGGGATGTGAGAGAAAACTAGAGGTCCCAGAGGAAACTTACTTGATTACAGAGAGAATAGAGAGAAATCCATGGGGTCACAGACAACACCTGAAGTCAGGGATTGATCTAGGTCATTGCTGTTTTGAACCGGCCATTTTCCACCAGCCATGCTACTGTGCTGCCCGTAAACCCAATGGTCCTGTGTAAGCACTCGAGGGAATTACACAAGGAAATGCTTGACACCACCCCACCCACCTTGTGGGGTTCTTTGAGGCAGGGAACTGAGGTGATTGTTCAGGTGTAGAGTGGGTGTAAACCATACAGTGCCCTCTTTCTGCCATGGTTTCTTTAAGGTAGGCATCTGAACTGGAGGAACTCAACAGGCAACATCTATGTTGGGAAATTGATCATCAATTTTCACACTTCATCTGAACTTGGTGAGCTGTGCTGAGGTAGGTTTAGAATATGGGTTGCTCCACATTGCCAATGGAATTGTAGACATAACAAATGCCCATTGCTGCACCTTGGTTTGGAGAAGGTGGGAGGAAGTTTTTGGGTGAGCACAAGCTATGCCACATTTAGGAAGGTGTTGGGGAAGGGGATCTGGTCGGATCTGTTTTCTAGAAAGAAGTAGAGAGCCCTGAGACTTTTCTGCTGTGGGATAGAAGTGTACTGTGACAAAATCTCCATAGTCCATCCAAGTGAAGGGTCTTGACATTTCCCTCCACAGATGCTGCCTGACCTGTGAGTTCCTCCAGCTTCTCTTATGAGTTCTTCATATTTCAGTATCTGCACTCTCTTGACTGACAGCTTCAGTTTTCAGACAAGGACTCTCCTAATATCATGGATTCACTCAAGATGGGAAGGAACTGAATAGGTGAATTCCTTTTTGTTACGATTTCATAAATAATTTTACAGGTAAAGCTATAACTTTTACTGGTTGAGAGAGTCAGTCAATTAAGTCACGAGGTTGTACAACTCAGAAACAGGCTATTGGCCCATTATTGTGGTTAACTATACTAATCCCACTTGCCAGTAATAATTCCATATTCTTCTATTCCCCTGCTCATTCAAGTACCCATCCAGATGCATTTTCAATGTTTCTGTTCCTGCCTCCACCACCTTCTCTGGCAGTTCACTCCAGATACCAGCTGCTGTGTGTGTGAAAAATTTACCCCTTAAATCCCCTTTCACCCTTGTCTAGCTTACCTTCATGCTTTCTATTTTTAGACAAGAAGATATGGGAAGTAGACTCTGCCTATCTACCTTATAAGGCCATAAGACATAGGAACGAAATTAGGCCATTTGGCTCATTGAATCGGCTCTGCCATTTCATCATGGCCGATCCATTTGTCTCTCAGCCTCATTCCCCTGCCTTTTCCCCATAACTGTTCATGTCCTGACTAATCAAGAAACTACCAACCTCCACCTTAAATGCACCCAAAGACCTAGCCTCTATAGCTACATGTGGCAACAAATTTCAGAGATTCTTCGCTCTCTGGCTAAAGAGATTCTTCCTCATCTCCATTCTACATGGAAGTCCCTCTATCCTGAATCTGTGCCCTCTGGTACTAGACTCCCCCTATCTGCATCTTGCTTTGATTTTATATGGTCGAATGACAATAAGTTTGAACTTGAACTTTATATATAGTTCTATCATGTTACCTTCTCCTTCAAGCCTTCTTCACAGAAGAGTAAATGGACCCAGCCTATCCAATCTCTCCTTATACATCAGCCCTCCAATTAACTTGAAATGTTGGAAAGTATTACTTGTGAACACAAGAAGGTAAGTGCAGGATTAACATACGTGACCCTCAAGCCTGACCCTCTATACAATATCAGGTCAGCCCAAAAAAAGCGACCTTTCAGATCACCATGTATGCATCAACACTTTTGCCCATCTACACTAATCCCATTTGCCTACATTAAGTCCATATCCTTGTAAACCATGCTGACTTAAGTGCTTGTCTAAATGTCTCTAAAATGTAGTGATTGTATATGATTCCATCACCTCTTTGGGCAGCAAGTCCCAGATATTAACCACAAAATCTACACCCTTTTGTTTTTGGAGAAAGATTTTGACTATCTACCTCACATATGTTACTCAACCTTATATATTTTTGTCAGGTTACACCACAGCCTACTTCATTCCTGAGAAAGCAAGCCCAGTCTGTCCAATCTCTCTCCAAACTAAAGTCAACTGATTCAGGTGAACATCCTGGTGAAAGTGATCATGGCTGATCTGCCTTAGACCTCAACTCTTCTTCTGTGGCAGGATAGAGGGCTGGTTGATGGTGATGGAGAGAAAGTAGACAACAACATTAAAGTGCTATTTTCAAGTCAATTAGATATAACAGGAACCAAAGTTCAAATTTATTATCAAGGTGCATATATGTTACCGCGTACAACCCTGAGATTCATTTTCTTGTGGGGATGCACAGTAAATTCATAATAGAATAATAAAAATAACAGAATCAATGAAAGACTGCACCATCTTGGGCAGTCAACCTGTTTGCAAAATACAACAAACTGTGCAAATATAAAAAGAAAGAAATAAGAATAATAAAAAAATAAATATTCAATGAATATCGAGAACATGAGATGAAGAGTCCATAGATTGAAAGCAAAACCATAGATTGTGGGAACATTTCAGTGATGGGGCAAGTGAAGTTGAGTGAAGCTATCCCGTTTGGTTCAAGGGTCTGATGGTTGAGGGGTAATGACTGTTCCTGAACCTGGTGTGTGAGCCCTGAAGCTCCTGTACCTTCTTCCAGAAAGCAGCAGTGAGAAGTCAGCATGATGTGGCACGTGCTGGTCCGTGCTGGTGAGTACTGCTTTCCTGCGACAATGTTCTGTATAGATGTGCTCAGTGGTAGGGAGGGCTTTAACCATGAAGGACTGGAGTGTATCCATTACTTTTTGCAGAATTTTCCATTTAACAGCATTGGTGCTCTCATACCTGGCTGTGATGCAGCCAGTCAACATACCCTCCACCACACATCTATAGAAGTTTGTCAAAAATTAAGATATTATCCCAAATCTTTGCAAACTCCTAAGGAAGTAGAGATGTTGCCATACTTTCCTCATAATGGCACTTACATGCTGGGCTCAGGATAGCTGCTCTGCAGTAATAACACTGAAGAATTTAAAGCTGCTGACCCTGTCAGTGGATGATGCAGTCAACATGGGACTGCATTACATACTACAACACCTCGACAACCCAGGAACTTCTGCGAGGGTCCTGATTGTTGACTTCAGCTCAACGTTCAACACCATCGTCCCAGAAATCCTCCACTCCAAACTCACCCAGCTCACTGTCTCCCCTACCATCTGTCAGTGGATCACAAGCTTCCTGACTGACAGGGTGCAGCAAGTGAGGCTGGGGAGCATCATTTCTAGCACCCGGACTATCAGTACCGGTGCCCCCCAGGGATGTGTGCTTTCCCCGCTGCTCTTCTCCCTTTACACCAATGACTGCACCTCACAAGATCCATCTGCTAAACCCTGAAGTTTGCAGACAACACAATTGTCATTGGTCTTATCCAAGACGGTGATGAGTCTGCATACAGATGGGTGGTGGAACGGCTGGCCCTCTGGTGTGGTCAGAACAATCTGGAGCTAAATATGCTCAAAACTGCAGAGATGACAGTGGACTTCAGGAGGAGCCCCCCAATACTCTCCCCACTCACTATACTCAACAGTATTGTGTCTGCTGTGGAGACCTTCAGGTTTCTGGGTGTCACAATCTCCCAGGACCTGAAGTGGACACCCAGCGTGGACACTCTTATCAAAAAGGCTCAGCAGGGGTTGTATTTCCTACGTCAACTCAGGAAGTACAACCTGCCTCAGGAGCGGCTGATTCAATTCTATTCAGGAATAATCCAGTCTGCTCTCTGTGCATCCATCACTGTCTGGTTTGGATCAGCTACCAGACAAGACAAGAATAGACTCCAAAGAACCGTCAGGGCTGCGGAAAGGATTATTGGTGTGAAGCTGCCCTCGATCCAGGACTTATATGCATCTAGGGTCAGGAAGCGAGCAAGCAGCTTCATTGTAGACCCATCCCACCCTGGACATCACCTGTTCCAACTCCTTCCTTCTGGTAGGCGCTTTAGATCACTGTATGCCAGGACAAATAGGTACAAGAACAATTTCTTTCCGTATGCCATTAGTCTTATGAGCACTTGAATTTTAGTCTATTATAAACCAAGTCCACCTGTACATACACAGCTACACCTCATTGTATGTAGTTCACGATTATTTGAACTATTGTTTTGTTTGTTTTTTTTTATTCTGTACAGCGAGAGCTCAGGGAAATCGGCATCAAATTCCCTGTATGTGTCCACATACTTGGCGATAATAAAGGATTCGGATTCTGATTCTATCTACCTCTGATTCTCCAATGAGAACTGGCAAATGGACCTCTGATTTCTACCTCCTGAAGTCATTAATCAGCTCCTTGGTCTGGTCGACATTGAGTAAGAGTTTATTGTGGCACCAGTCAGCCAGATTTTCACTCTCTAATTTACTGATTTGTTACCACCTTTGATTCAGCCTCCGACAATGGTGTCATTAGCAAACATAAAAGTGGCATTGGAGCTTTGCTTAGCCACACAGTCATAAGTGTAAAGTGAGTAGAGCAGGAGTCTAAGCACACAATCTGCAGTGCATCTACACTCATGGAGATTGTAGAGGAGATGTTGTTGCTAATCCAAACTGAATGGAGTCTGCAAGTGAGAAATCAAGGATCCAATCACACAATGGTGAATTGAGACCAAAGTATTGAAGCTTATTGATTAGTTTTGTGGGGATGATTGTACTGAATACTGAGTAATGGTCATTAAAGAACATCCTGATGTATGCATCTTTGCTGCCCCGATGTTCCAGGGTTGAGTGAAGAGCCAGTGAGATGGCATCTGCTATGGACCTGGTGCTCAAGCAGGCAAATTGGAATGGATCCAAATTGATCCTCAGACAAGATTTGATATGTTTCATCACCAACCTCTCAAAACACTTCATCATGGTGGATGTAGTTGCTATTGGATGTTAGTCACTGAGGCAATGTTACCACATTCTTCTTAGGCACTGGTATAATTGGAGCCTGGTTGAAGCTGGAGGGTACCTCAGACTGCCGAAGCAAGAGGTTAAAGATCTCAGTGAACACTCCTGCCAGCTGATCAACACAGGTCTTCAGTATCTGGCCAGGTACGCTGTCTGGGCCGGATGCTTTTCATGGGATCAAACTCCTGATGGCTGGTTTTCCAATCCCAAAATGTAAGTGGATGCTGGTTCAGCTATTACAATTATTCCACAAAATGGGTTTGAACAGCTTTTTAAAGATGCTGTACTAAAGTTTTTTAAAGATGCTGTGGTGACAGCTGTGAAGGGATGGGGTTCGTATTCTGGAGATGGAAAGAACAACCAGAAGACAGCAGAATAGAGCCAGGAGAAATGCAGCCATGGTTGCCACCACTGCCGCCCCTACCACATATACATAACCCACCTGCAATAGAGCTTGTGGGTCCAGGAAAGGATTGTAGTCATCAAAGATCTCACCGTTAAAGGAGTGGACGTCATCAACGGATTTCGATGGACAACCGAAGAGAGAGAAAAGAGAGAGAGACTGAAGCCTGCAAGTATTCAATGAAGAACTCACACTTGTGAAAAGATAACTCCTGTAGGAATAACATTTGTAACAGTGAAATTCAACAACCAACAAATCACATTGAGCTCATATGTGGTTAAAAAAAAAGGAGGGTAGTAGCATTGTGGGGCAGTGATTGGCTGAAACAACTACAACTTGATTAGCGATCCATCTGCCATTTGCATGCTACATTCCCTGCAAAGGAGTCAAATTAAATAGAATTAAGAAAGATACTGGATAATGTCAAGCAGTGTTCTAGGATGGCACTGGAAAACTCAAACATATCAAAAGTTAAACGAAAATGCCACAGCCAAGTTTTATAAAGCCTATCCAGTTTCTTATACCAATTATAAAGTAGCCAGTGAGCTAGATCACATGGAATCGAAAGGAATTTTTTCCAAGGTTGAGTGAAGACCATGGACAATACAAGTGGTCCCAGGAGCCAAGAAGGATGGGTCTGTCGGTATCTGTGGTAATATTAATATTTCCATCAACCATATCTTTGGAAACCTTTCTGGAGGGAATCACTTCAACAAAGTGTCTTTAGCTGAAGCCTACCTACAAATGGACTGCACCTTTATAGCCCAGCGGTGGCGGTTGGTGCAGTATGGACAAGACAATGGAAATTGAAGAAGAGACCAAAGGATTTCTCACCATCAACACTCACAAAGGGCTTTATCACTATAATTGGCTTATTTTTGAAGCAGCGTCTGCACCTACACTTTGGCAGAAAGCTATGGACCAGGTGCTGCAAGGTTGCCCAGGCACTCAGTGTTACCTGGATGACATTGTTGTTACAGGTGAGGATGACAGGAATATCTCCAAGATCAGAAGACAGTGTTAAAATATTTGAAGATTCAGGGCTCAGAGCATGACACAAGTGTGAATTCTTTAAAACAACCTTCACCCACTGTGGTCACACCATTGACGCATAAGGATTACACAAGTGTGCTGAGAAAATTCAAGCAGTGGTGGATGCCCCCAAGACCAAAGGACATGTCACAGTTATGGTCCTTCTTAGGATTTGTCAATTACTATATGGGCTCCTGCCAAATCTGACTACTATGCTAAACCCTTTGAAGTCAGAAAGTTCAGAAAGAAATGGCAATGGACAAAGCAGTGTAAGGTGGCTTTCCAAAAGGCAAAGGAAATAGTGACAGCAGACACTGTACTCAAACATTATATTCTACATTGTCCAATGCAGCTGGCCTGTGATGCCTCGCCGTATGACATAGGTGCAATCATGTAATATGTTATGAGTGATGGAAGTCAATGGAAGAAAAAAATGCACAAACTGACGGAGGCCCTGAGCCTGGTTTGGGGTGTGAAATGTTTCAACCAGTAATTGTATGGGAAAGATTTTACCCTCATTACTGATCATCAACCACTCGTGAGCATTTTCAATTCACAAAGGGTGTTCCACTAACAGCAGAATCACAAATGAAGAGATGAGCTCTGTTTCTTGGAGGACACAGCTACAAAATCAAATTGAAGTGGATAATTCATCATGGAAATACTGATGGACTGTCCTGTTTATCTTTGCAAAAGGAAATACGCAATACATTTTACAAAAGAGGACTCTCTTCTTGATATATTCTCCCTTACGTAAATCAAAAGTGTCCCTATTACGGCAGAGATAATCCAAAGAGAAACCAGAAAAGACCCTACACTGTCTGAGGTCTACATGGCTACCCAAATGCTTGGAATATGCAACAGAAATTCCAATTCCCCCATTTTCACCAGTGTCAGAATGAATTTGTCTTTGACGGAGGTTGTGTTATCTGGGGATTGAGAGCTGCTGTATCATCCGAGTTTAGAAGAGCTACATGCCAGTCATCTAGGCATGGTCAAAATGGCTCACAGCTTTTTTTTGGCCTGGGATAAATCAGCAGACCAAGCAGCAGCTCTCCATTCCTGGGAATAGTCTACATTGCCTGGGAGAGGATTCGTGTGGATTTTGCTGGATCATTCATGGGCATAAATTTCTTGGCAGTGGTGGATGCAGCCACAGTGTAGCCAGTAATGTTCCCAATAGTTTCCACTACAGCCTCGTATACTGTTGATATGTTGAGAAGACTTTCCTCAAAGACTTGTGTTCCAGAACACCTAAGCCTGGTTTATACTTCTGCGTCAACTCCAAGCCGTAACCTATGCAAGTGGCCTACGCGTGTTGTGAGCATTTATACTTGTGCGTTGGTGTGTCTGCGTCGGTCTGCAATTTGGGCATGTTGCGCATGTGCACACACCTGGCCGTGCAAGGCTTCATGGTCATGGTAGTCTTTCTTGGGGTAAACAAGTTTAAAGTGAGCGTCTTTTTTCATAAAAGCGAAATGTCCCATCCATAATTTCGGAGGTCTGTAAAGCTTTATGGAAAGCATTGCAGCCAGAGTTCCTTCCCTGCCCTTCAGCCGCCCAATGGGAAGCTAGTGCAGTGTTGTAGGAAATGCGATGCTACCAAGCGGACCAATCACAGCTGTTGTGTTCTGCGTTGCCGCGACATGTAGTTACATTTTGTGAGAGGTGCGCGTCAGGCTCTGGCGTAGGGACCTCTGTCGGCTCTGCATAGGGTTTGCGGAGATGCAGTACTTATGGCATCGAGTTGACGAAGTATAAATCAGGCTTTAGTCAGTGACAACGGAGCACAGTTTGTTGCAGAACAGTTTCAGTTGTTCTTGAAAATGAATGAAATAAGACATATTACATCTGCACCATACCTCCCAGCTACAAATGGCTCAGGGGAAAGATTTGTCCAACCTCTAAATAATGCACTGCGAAAAAAGAAAGGTGTCCAGAGCTTTTAGAACCACTTCCTTCAGTCCCAGCTTCAACTCCTACAACAACATGGAGGAGGCCCCAGAACCTGAGAGTGTTTCACAACCACAAGTCTCACCAGCCAAGAAGAGTGACCTCCCTTATAAGGAAAAATGTTATTTCACAAGAATAAGAAATCCTTTACAGCAATAAAATCTAAACTTCAAAATTTACTATGCTGTTGAAGTCAATATTAATTTGGATCTTATAGTATAATGTGTATGTATGTGTGTTTCTGTGTGGGTATATGTATAATATATTTCTCTCTAGTCATCATATATATAAAATGACTGGAGAGCAACACATTATATATTTGAGTTGAGTTGCATTCTGTATTGAGTTGGAGTTAAAGCTAAGTAGGGAGAAGTGTAGTGTATTTAATATTTCAATAATATTTGAATAATATTGCAAATATATTGTTTGATTAAACACTTTTTGTTTGTTTACATAATTCATTGTGGATTATATGTAAGAATTGCATGAGTAGTATATGTTATTATGCTACCATGTCAATGCTCATATGTGAGCACCTTACTAAAAAAAGGGTACAAAAACTAAGAAGACATCCCTGCCCCTGTGTTTTTCTTTCAATTAGTTCCTGGAGTTACAAAATATAACAATAACTAATTCCTTCTTGTCATTTGGTGGCTGTAACTGCATACAGCATCTCATGTAGGGTCTAACCAGTGTTTAATAAGGTGACAACATAACGTCCTCATCTTTATATTCCATGCCCTGACCTACAGAAGTATACCATTTGCCTTCATCGCCACCCCATCTACCTGTGTTGCCACTTTCAGGGAATTATGGACTTGAACCCAAGATATTTCTGTTCGTCACCTTTCCTTGGATTGTACCATTTCCTTGGTATGTCCTACCCTTAACTTCCTAAAATACATCAGCTCATACTTGTTGGGATTAGATTCCATCTGCCAATGCACTGTCCAACTTTCCATCTGATCTATATCCTGCTGGAGCCTTACAGAACTTTTCTTGTTATTCACATCATTATCAACTTTTGCGTCATCTGCAAACTTATTAATCATACCCTCTACATTCATATCCAGTTCATTAATTAATAGATCAAACAAAGTGCCATTCCCAGTCCTTGCAGCCCGTGCCAAGTTACATACTTGTAATAAAAAAATACTTCCTGCCATTACCTTCTGGTGCCAAAGTTCCCTCAAAGTCTTTCATTTTAAACAAGGTTTTGAGTTGTCTTTGTTTCACTTTGCTGCAGTAAATGTCCAACGAATTCCTGGTAAATGCTGAAGGTGATCGCTCTAACTTTATGTTGAGTACCAAGAATAACACATCATTTGCTGACCATAAGATTGGAAGCATTGAACAGTGGATCAATCTGTGCAGAAACAAGACTGGCGACTGCAAAGGAGGTTGTTGCAATTGAACAGGTTCGACATTCACTATGTTTCCATTAGCTTTGACAGGTCATTAGTTTTCAGAGTGTGACATATATCTCTTCTTGATAGTAGACATGATATTTGCTGCTTTCAACATAGATGAGATAACATTGCTTGACAGGGGCAATTGAAACAAATGAACGAGGGGAGTAAATGTTTCTTTTGATAGAGACTGTGTTTATGGTCTATTGGAGTTAGTAGTTTTATGTTTCATTTTGAATTCTGGTGTCCATGCTTAACTCAAGCTTAATCAGGATTCACGTGATTGGGATGCAGAACTTCTGTGGGATTGACTGCTGTCAGCCCTTTGAGTTAACATGGATTCATAATCCTTGCATACCACAACTAGGTGTGGCACTTGAGTCCGTCCCACCCCAGCAGCAAAGACATTGAATTGATGAATACACAATGATCTTCTAAGCCTCCTTTCATGTTGAGTGGCCTTCCTTGTCCTTCTGGCTCTGCTGTTTTCTAAGATGCATATTTCACCCAGTTGTCAGTATTACATTACCCTCTGGCAGTCAGGTAGAAAACTCAGAAACAAGGAATAGATAGCCACCTGGTTTACAATGGAATCTAGATCTCTTACTTGGTACATCTAGACCCTGTAAATTCCTCCTTCAAGTCATTCCAATTGCTTATATGTGCAACAAAACCTTTTATTTCTTTTCAAGAGATCAGTAAATAAATACACACTAACTGTTGTAACGTTTAGATGGTCATTATTAAATATTTCCTATCATTGCTTTTTGTTCCCAATTGGGGACTTTCATAGTAATCTGAGGGCCGTGGGGAGTGTTGTAGATCGGAGTGCCCCTGTGATCCAAATACATACTTTGTTGGAAAGAGTGCAAAGAAAATTTACGAGAATGTTTATGGACTCAAAACCCTGAGTTATTGGAGGAGGTTGGACAGGCTAAGACTTTAGTCCTAGGAGAATAGGAGATGGGGAGAGAGGTGTGAGGCGGGGTCGACATAATGGAAGAGTATAAAATTGCAAAGAACATAGATAGGCCGAATGCACACAGAATTTTTCTCAGAGAAAGGGAATCAAAAATTAGAGGTTATAGGTTTAAGGTAAGAGGGGAAAGGTTTAAAAGGACCTGAGAAGAAACTCCTTCACACAGAATCAGACTCAGGTTTAATATTACCGGCATATGTTGTGAAATATATATATACACACACTTACTAAATAGTTAAATTAAGTAAGTAATGCAAAAATAGAAATACAGAAGTAGTGAAGTAGTGGAGGTAGTGTTTATGGGTTCTTTCTGAAGTCAGATAGCAGAGGGGAAGAAGCTATTCCTGAATTGTTGAGTGTGTTCCTTCAGGCTTCTGTACCTACTACCTGATGGTAGCAATGAGAACAAGGTAAAACAATGACAATGCAGAATAAAGAGTAGCAACTACAGAGAAAGTGCAGTGCAGGTAATCGGTAAAGTCCAAGATCATAACGAGGTAGATTTTGAGGTCAAGAATCTAATTTATCATTCTAGAGAACTATTTCATACTCTTATTGTAACAGAGTAGAAGGTGTCCTTGAGTCTGGTAGTATGCGCTTTCAGTCTTTTGTATCATCTGCCTCATGGAAGAGGGGAGAAGAGAGAATGTTCAGGGTAGGTGGGGTCTTTGATAATGCTGGCTGCTTTACTGAGGCGGCATGATTGGTAGACGAGTCCATGGAGGGGAGGATGATTTCTGTGATGTGTTGAGTTACGTCTATAACTCTCTGTACTTTCTTACAATAGAGTCATTGAATCACACAGCCTGGATACAGACTCAGTGACTGAGAGTTTACCTGTGGCCATCAAGCCTCCTGTAATCCTATTTTCAGGCACTTGACAATTCAAAAGCAAAATCTGACTATTTCTCAGACATTATGAGAGTCCTTGCCTCCCCAATCCATTCATGCAGCATGTCCCAGATATGAATTACCTTCTGGATACAGATGTTTATGCCTAGATTCCCTGCTGTCCCTTTATCTTTGCAATAAAGATACCACGTCATATAAGACAACAAGGGCCAGAACCAACCATGCCAAAAGCAACCAAACTCACATACCAGTCATGTGAGCCAAGTATGACCTACACCATTAAGTGTTCCTGATGCATTCTGAGACTTCAGATTGGGAAATCAGACACTTCTTCCACCAATGTGTTTACATTTTGGTTCATGCAGTCACACTGATGAAAAATTTAAAAGTAAGTCTCACCTTCATGGTTCCACCATTCATTCCTCCTTCTCAAAGAGGTCTTCATATGTCAAAGTGCTGAGATACTGATTTTGGACACCTGAAACATAACAAAGAGGTAAGAAGAGCAAAACAATATTCCTGGAAATAATAATCTGACCTTAAAATAAGTTGAACTTTGGCTGGAATCTAAACATCCACAAAAGGCTGGTACTAATCAGCATTACTCCGAGAGTACTTCCGAAGCCCTGACCTCAATCACCAAGAAGGATATGGACACCTGGTACATGGGAACATTGCCCGTGAAGATTACCCTGCAGGCCACATACCAACCTTCTTGCTGGTCCTTCATTGATGCTGGGGTTAAATTTCTGCCCCCTGCTCTTTCCTCCATATCAGTTATACCAACTGATTCACTGAAGAAGGCAACAGAATCAATAGCTTTGCCTTGGTTTTCTCCCTTGTTTCCATTAAATGAAAATTCTCACCTGCTGTCTCCTTGAAGAAATCCAGAGTCCATGCTGACTTTCCTTTGCACCCTCCATTTCCTCTGATACATCTTTTCTCTTCTATGTCATACAGAAGTTGATGCAGCAAAATTGTTACTAATCATCTATTTGCTTGAGCTCTGCTATCCAGAATATCCTCTCTTTGTTCTGTAGCAGCTCTACCAAGATCTCTTCCCAACAATGCATACAAAATTCTGGAAGAACTCAGCAGGTCAGAAATCATGGAGGGACATGGACAGTCGACATTTTGAGCTGAGACCTATATCAGTGCTGAAATCTTTGGATCTCCTTAAATCCTTTATCAGGGCTGAAATTTTCAGATCTCTTTGTTGATCTCAAGTTGGAAAAATCCACTGATCCTGGATTATTTCTTAAAAAGTTACTGCTTCAAATTAAGCCATTTTACATCAATTATACCTTTCTCTCCTAATATGGTTTTGCCAATGGTCAAGCAAATTGCAGTTAGAGTAACATTCCATTATAAACCCATTTTTTCACAGGTTCTCAAATTCTTTTTCTAATAGTCAAGTTGGTTTGAATCAGGTTTGATCTGTACTTGTATTTGATGCATTTGTGAAGTCATTTCACATACTTACTTCTTTATTGTTGAAAAGAAGGAGGCTATTCAGCCGACTGAGGCCAGGATAGTTTCCAGCCACTTGAATCTATCAGACCCATTCCATTCATTCTGTCATCTTGCAACCCATTCACTCTCACATCCATTCCAATTTGATAGTTTTTCCATTTACCTACACTTAGATGAAATCACAGTCGTCAACTAAACCGCAAACCGGTCTTTGGGACATAGAAGGAAGTTGGAGCAATTGGTGGAAAGAGGTTACAAGGGGTTACAAGACATTGCCAACTCCCTTTTGGTTCTTATTTCTGGAACAGAACAATAGGAGTTGTCCTTTGACTGTTGACCATTGTTAGTTGGGTGCTTGAAAAAGTTCAGTATTTCCTGCAATTTATGATTACCTCATGAAAGTTGCAATTCTACAGGCCAAATTAAATGTTAATTCTTCCTATGCCAAACAGCTTAGACTGGGTCTCAGTGAACATAGGAACTTATCTCTTAGTCAAGATACCAAGTGGACCTTTGGAGGCACAACAAAAATTATTCTGGCAACTTTTCTCACCTGTTCCTACCTGTATCAGAACTGAAGACTATCTTTGTTATCAATTGGAATGTGCTTTGAGATGGGTCCAGAACTATACTGGGACTGCTGGTCTCTAATTGTAAGAGCATCAACAGGCTGTCAAGAGCTTTAAGTGTGGATGTTTATATTATTCTAGTCTAGAAGCAAGACACAGCAACATATGCATTATGTTCTGTGACACATGATCCACCACCCACCCATCCTCATCTCTATATCTCACTCCTTTCTCCTCTTCCCTCTGTATCCTACCTGTCTTTAAACTCATTCTTTACACTCCTGAATCCATCTCTCTATCTCCATTCTATCACGTACTCCTTTCAATTGCCCTTTCTCTATCTTTCCTTCCAATGCATTTTTCTCCTGTCCTGTTACACCACTACGTAAACTTCTCCCCTTCCTTCTACCTCACCAATATCCCTCTGAACTTCACTTATACTCTCTAGTCTTTTCTCACTACCTCTGCTCTTCTAATTAATTGGCTGCAGCCAGTGAAAAAGAAAACAGCCTCAAGAGGAGTAGCTATTGCGGAGCAGCCTTTGTAGGAGTGAGAAAATATAACAGTGGGATCTTGAAGTTTTGACTCAAGAGGTTTCAGCAAGAAGAGCCAAAGCCTGTGAGCAGAGACTACGGTGACATTCAGGTGAGTGTTTTTTTCATTCTTTATTATCGCACAGGTAGAGCAGTGGGAATGGCAGTCAAGATACTGATATACCCCTCATCCAGCATGTGGGAAATTAGGAAGTCCTTCTGTGTCCCTGATGATGACCCCTGCGAGAAGTACATTCTGTTGCAGCTTCTTGCCGACTGCGTTAGGGAAATGGAGCTGGATGATCTTTGGATCATCTGGGACTCAGAGGGGTTGATAGATAGAGTTACAGGGACGCCGTCACAGCAAAGCTGTTGAATGCAGATAGCTGGGTGACGGTCAGGGAGCAGGTAGACAGTGCAGGGTAAACCTGTGGAAATTCATCTCATTAACAAGTATAATGCTTTAGATATTCTTGGAGTGCATGACCTACCAAGAGGAAAGCTGCTGTGGCCAGCTCTTTGGCAGTGGGACTTGATCTGTGGCTCAGAATGAAAGAGGGGAAAGGAGGAGTGCGATAGTGATAGGGAATTCATTGATTAGAGGAATAGACAGGAGATATTGCGGAAAAGAAAGAAACTCCCAGGTGGTATGTTGCACCCCCTCCTCCTCCTCCCCCCACCCCAGGTATGAGGGTCAGAAATCTCTCAGCTAGAGTTCACAGCATTCTTAAGGAAGAGAGTGAGCAGTCAAAGGTTGTTGTCCACATTGGTACCAATGACAGAGGCAGGAAGGGTGATGAGGCCCTGGAAAGTGAGTTCAGTGAGTTGAGTGCTAAGTTAGAAGTCAGGACCACCACTGTGGTGATCTCAAGATTGTCACCTGTACCATATGTTATAAGGCAAGAAAAGGGAAGATCATGCAGTTTAACACATGGCTAAGGAGATGGTGCAGGAGAGAGAACTTCAGACTTTTGGATCATTGGTCTCTCTTTCTGGGCAGGTGGGATCTGTGCAATTGGGATGTTATACACCTGAACTGTAGGGGGAACCAATATCTTTGCCAGAAGGTTTGCAAGTGCTACTCCCAGGAGTTTATATTCGAGTTCTAGGGCAATGGGAACAAGAGTAGCAGGGCAGCAGGTGGACTGGCAGGGGATAAGGTAGGTGTACAAATGACTGGTTGATGAGAGTGGTGGAACTAATATTCTAAGGTGCATCTATTTCAATGCAAAAAAGATATTATAGGTATGGCAGATGAACTTAGAGTATGGATCTGCATGTGGAATTATGATGTCATAGCCAGGAGTGAGACTTTGTTGTAGGAGGTGTAAGTCTGGAAGCTCAGTGTTCTGGAGTTCTGATGTTTTAGGCATAACAAAGTGGGTGGGGTGGATTACAGAGGAGAGGTGGCATTACTCAATATCACCAATGACATGCTGGAGGACTGAAGGGTAGTTTCATTGGTTTTATTATTCAAAAAAAGCTTTAAGAATAAGCGAGGAAATTAGGGGCCAATGAGTTTGACGTCATTGAAAGGTAAATTATTGGAAGGTATTCAAAGGGATAGGATATATAATTATTTGGCTTTATGCATGGCAGGTCATGTCCAAAAAATCATATAGAATTTTGTATTGAGGAATTTACCAAAAAGGTTGATGAAGTAAAGATGGTGGATGCTGTCAAAGCATTTAACAATGTCCAAGTTCAATTTTATTGTCATCTGACTGTACATATGTACAACCAAACAAAACAATGTTCCTCCAGAGCATAGTGCATACACACAACATATATCACACACAGCACATAATCCAAAATATTATGGTATAATTTAATAAAACATAATTCAAAAAGCACGTGGTAAAGTGCAACACGGGTAAACAGCCCACTGACCGAGTGACGAGATCTCGGAGGTGCTAGGGTATTCATTAGCCTGAAAGCCTAAGGGAAGAAGCTGTTACCCAATCTTGCAGTCCTAGTCCTGATGCTTCTGTAACTCCTCTCTGATGGTAGTTGGTCAAAGAGATTATGGGATGGCTGGTAGAGCTCCTCAACAACACTTTGGGTTCCTTCTGGTAAGTGTACAAATAGCGGGGAGGGGGACCTCTGCAGTCTGATGACTTGAAGCTTCCATACTACACAATGATGCAGCCAGACAGGACACTCTCCGTAGGAAGTTGTTAGAATGGGAGAAAGGAACCTTTCACACCTCAAAGTCATGCAAGGGAAGCTGTCCAGAAGTTAAGTCATTTGCATTCATGATGAAATTGTCAATTGGTTTCATCATTGACTTAATAGGATTAGCCAGAGAATGATATTGGATAGTTGCATCTCTCACTGGAGGCCTATGACTATTGATGTGCCACAGGGATCAGTGCTGGGTCCCTTTTTGTTTATCATGTTTATTAATGATTTAGATGATAAGGTGATAAACTGGATCAACAAGTTTGCAGATGCAACCAAGATTAGGGGCATAGTAGACAGTGAGGAAGTTATCAAAGCTTGTAGCTGGATCTGGACCAGTTGGGAAAATGGGCTGAAAACAGCAGATGGTCGCGTTTTGGGAGGACAAACCAGAATAAGACTTGCACTGAGGTGGGATACTGTGGAATGTGGTAGAACAGTGTGATTTTTGAATACATAATTCCTTGAAAGTAGCATCAAAGGTAGATTAGGTCATAAAAAGAGCTTTAGTCATACTGCCCTTCATAAATCAGGGCACTAAGCACAGGAGATGAGATGTTATGTTCAAAATTCAAAGTAAAGTTTAAAGCAAAATTTATTATCAGAGTACATACATGTCACCACATTCAACCCTGAGATTCTTTTTCTGTGGGCATACTTAGCAAATCTATAGAACAATAACTGTAAACAGGATTACAGCGTTCGTTAGTCTTGCGAAACCATGGATCTGCACCAAGAAAGTCTTCACTCTCCAGGGCGCAGGCCTGGGCAAGGTTGTTGTATGGAAGACTGGCAGTAGCCCATGCTGCAAGTTTCCCCTCTTCATGACACGGATGTTGTCCAAGGGAACGGTATTAGGACCCATACAGCTTGGCACCAGTGTCGTCGCAGAGCACTGTGTGATTAAGTTCCTTGCTCAAGGACACAACACGCTGCCTCGGCTGGGGCTCGAACTCACGACCTTCAGATCGCTAGTTGAATGCCTTAACCACTTGGCCACGTGCCCACATGTAAACAGGATTAATGAACAAGAAACAGTGCAAATGTAAATATAAATAAACAGCAATAAATAATGAATATGAAATAACAAGATAAAGAGTCCTGAAAGTGAGATCATTGGTTGTTAGAACACCTGAAATAGAATGTGTGTAGTTAGCCCCTTTTGTTCAAGAGCCTGATGGTTGAGAGGCAGTATTTGCTTTTGAACCTGATGGTGTGAGTCCTAAGGCCATCTACCTAAGTACCTTCTACCTGACGGCAGTAGCGAGAATAGAGCATGGCCTGGGTGATGAGGATCTTTGATGGTGGATGCTGCTTTTCTACGGCAACGCTTCATGTAGATGTGCTCAATGGTTGGGAGGGCTATACCCGTAATGTACTGGGCCGAATCCACTACCTTTTGTAGGATTTTTCACTCAATGGCATTGAGGTTCCAAAACCAGGCCATAATGCAACCAGTCAGCACACTTTCCACCACACATCTATAGAGGTTTCGCAAGGTTTTTGATAACATGCCGAATCTTTGCAGACTCCTGAGGAGGTTGAGGCACTGTTGTGCTTTCTTTGAAATTATATTTATTTGATGGGTCTGGGACAAGTCTTCTGAGATAGTGAGATGCAAAAATTTAAAGCTACTGACCTTCTTCACCTCTGACCCTCCAATGAGTACTGGCTCATGAATGTCTGGTTTTCTTCTCCTGAATTCTACAATCAGTTCCTTGGTCTTGTTGACATTGAGTGAGAGGTTGTTGTTATTACACTACAGAGTCAAATTTTCAATGTCCCTCCCATTTGCTGATTCATCACCGCATTGAATATGTTTTATGTTGAAGTAGTATAAGATATTGATGAGGCTGAAATTGGAGTATTATGTGCAGTCCTGGTCATCTACCTAGGAAAGGTATGAAGGCTTGAAAGAGTGCAGAGAAAAATTACAAAGACTTGAATGCCTTGGTTATAGGGAAATGGAAAGGTTAAAGGTATGTTATTGGGAAACCTGAATTATAGCTTTAGACTTTGTTCACTGGAGAGTGGGATGAGGGGAGATCTTGTGGAAGTATACAAAATTATGAGGGGTATAGATAAGGTAAATTCTTACATGTTTTTCCTCCTCAGGTTGGCTGAGACTAGAACAAGAGTTCATAGTTTTAGGATGAAAGGTGAAATATTTAAGGAGAACTTCTTCGCTCAGAATGTGGTGTGAGTGTGGAACAAGCTGCTAGAGGAAATGGTAGATGTGAGTTCAATTGTAATATATTTAAGAGAAGTCTGGACAGTTATATGGATAAGAGGTATAGAATGCTATTCTACAGGTAAAGGTAGATGGGGCTAGGTAGAATAATAGTTTAGAATGGGGTAGATGGGCCAAGGGGCTTGTTTCTGTGTTGTAGTGCTCTATGATTCTATGACTCTATCCTTTCAAATGAAGTGTTTCCTTCTGTACTGCTCTGAAATATTAGTATTCTGTTATTGTTTTATAATGCGATTAAAACCACAATTAACTCATGATTAATTTTTTTTAAATCGCATGATCAATTGCGATTAAGTTTTTAATCACTCAGCAGCCCTAATTACAATGTTGCAATGTTAAAGATGTTGATGTTATGTTACATTATGTTGTAATGTCATAATGTTAATAATGAACATAACAATTGATGAAACTTATATTTTTGCAGATTTGTGTTAATAAAGTCATCGTTCTGCACTTTCTTACGCTTTTTCTGACGATTTTAGATTGTTATTGTAATTCAGAGCTTGCTTTGTTAGTCACGATTGAAATTTTTAAGGGTTGGAGGCATCCTTTAGGATTTGAAAGCCCTTGCACAGAATTTGTGCTTGTAAATGGTTTACAGGCAGTCGGATGATGCACTTAGGGAAGGAAAAGCAACCAGTGGCACATCAGCCCAGCTACAGGCATTCAAGTGTTGAAGATATAAGATCCACCAGGAAAAATCTTCTGCCAAATGAACCTGGGGTTTATCAACCCTAGAATGCCTTGTTTTATATCACTGAACAACATAATACAGGTCAGTTGTTACTATGGCATGTTCTGGAGATCAGAAAATTGAGGGTGAAAGTGACGTTGGCTTCAACGGGCAATGATGTGTTAGGACCTGTGTCCTTTACTTCATTATGTTGTGAGTATTTGTTTGGTTTACTGTTGTCACATGTAACAAGACCCAGTGAAAAGCTTTTGTTTGCGTGCCACGAATTAGACCATTCCATATACAGTGTAAATACTTTGAGGTGGTTAGCGGTTAAAAGTCAGAAAACAGAATGTAGCAGTTACAGAGAAAGTGGACAAATAAAGAGCAAGGGCCTCAGTGACGTCACTGTGGAATTAAGAGACATCAGTCCTCAGATATTTGTGAGAATAAATTTGCAAGGTCATCAGGGGTGGGGGCTAGACTTTGCCTTGTCCAGAATTGGTGCTTAGGTCAATAGTGACAATCCCTAACAATCCCTAAGTATCTTGAAATAATCCTTCAAAGATGGAACATTGGTCAAGTGTTAGGAACAGATTCTTTAATGAAAACTGTACGTAAGCTATTGGAAAGCCCACCAGATACACCAGTAGAGCCACAGAGTCATAAAACCAAACAGCAAGGAACTATGCCCTTCAACCCACTGACTCTGTGCTAGCCGTCAAGTACTGACTACAGAAATCCCATTTTAGCTTTCCCACATCAGCTTACCCCAGGATATACCATTCACCTACTCACAAGAGGCTACTTGTCAGTGGCTAATTTGACTTACGATCTGCGTGTTGTAGAAGGGAACTCCATGCGGTCACAGAGAAAATCTGTAAATTCCATGCAGACAGCACTGGAGGAAGGAACTGGACAGCAGTGCAATTTTCCTTGATTCAACTTGTATGAACATCATGAGAAATATTGCCATTGGCAGTCCACCTGTAACTATCCCTCTGGAAGTAACTAAATTCAATCATTTGGGTTTGCTGTGTTGTTGGTGCCAGAACAACAGAACTAGTAGACCCTGGTTCAATTCTGATCTCTGGAGTGGTCAGTGCAGAGTTTGCACTGTCTCCCTATCACAGCATGGGTTTCCTCCAGCTGACCTGTTCCCTTCCCCATCTGAAAAACATACTGATTGATGGGTTAATTGGCCACTGTAAGTTTACCCTAGTGTGCAGATGAGTGAAAGAATTTGATGGAAATTAGAGGATTGAGCCAACTCAATGAGTCAAACAACTTGTTTCAGTGTTTCAACACAGAATCATGTAGATAGACAAGCTAATGGCAGGTACCAGTGAACCGGATGGGATATTCCAACAATATAGTAGTTTTGTGCTTATTATTATCATATTACCTTTTGTCTTATATAAAGGACCAGTTTAATTCAGTCACTGGAGGTTAAATTACCCAATTGCCATGATGGGATTTGAACTCTTGGCTTTGGGTCAACTGTCCACAACTTTAGCTGCTGGTCCAGTAACAACCATTACACCACTATACCCATAACATAATGTGTGATTAGTTATTTTCCACGTGATGTAGTGTCTGCACGCGAAAGTGTTCCGGCCCTTCTAGTGTAATTGCTTCATCTGCCCAGTACTAACCCCATTGTCTATCACACCAGCACACATTCTCTGGTTGTATACTAACCCCATTGTCTATCACATTCTCTGGTTGTATACTGGCCGAAACTGGTTGAAATAATCCTTCTTAAAGAGGAAGGACTCATTACCTCCAACTGCTGCTGGGTCACACCAAAACTTGTGGAAACTTGCTGGAAATCAAAACGGAATAGGACTGTATAGGCGACTTGAATCGTCAACCCAGTTTTGAATGGTAAAGAAGCCAGAGCAGAAAAGGTAGGTTATGTCCTCTCAGACTGCCAGAGAACCAATCAGATCCATGATAAGGTTTGAATAGGGGAGATATCACACACTGGACACGCGGGAAAAAAATGAATGACCTCATATTCACCGACTACGTCAGTGAGGACATCAACAAGTTCCATTAAATGCGAGGCTGCCCTCATTCCCTGCCGCATTCTCCAAACCATGATCTCCATCAGGTAAGACCCTCATTGAATACTCACATGCCTCATCCCACACTCATATACAGGCTGTTCTTCAGTGATTACAGGTTCAATTTTTACAGGTGTCCTTAATTTGATTTTGTTTAAAAAGCAGAAAATACATATAAATTATTCGATATGATAGCCATACATCTACAACGTTGTAATGAATAGCATTAAAAGAAAGAGCAATTACCAAAACTAGAGAGAAGAAACTATTCCTGTCATTATTAGGAACTAAGGTATTTATGTGTGTCAGTATTTTGAAATTAATATTATTATAGGAACTTGTTCATATGTGGGGACATCAAGCATTTATAACCCAGGGACAGCCTGTACCACATCACTCATGCCTGTATCACACACAGAGTCACTTACTCAATCATGGTAGTCACACTGTAAAATTGGTACACAATTGTCACCAGCCAACAGGCAGCATGAAAGCCCAAGTCCACTTCAACATTGGTAGAATAGGAATCACAGAGTTACAAACAACATTGACGATATTGGGAATTATTATCTGTTTTCCTTCTTATACTTCTCCTCCATTTTCTGTCTCCAGTCACAGTTATCCAATGATCTTTTTCGGTTTGTAAGACACAGTTACTGTTTACACATGTAACACTGAATAAGACAGTAAGGACTCTGCTGTACTTCACAACATTGGAATTAAATCTCACCATAGTGTCATGAAATGGACTAAAATATTTAAAGCACACATTGAGATGGCATCAAAAGATGGCTTCTTTAGTAAATGGCCCACTGGTTGACTGGCCGCTCCAGTTTATTTGGCCCATCTATGGCATAAGGTCTTGTATAATCTTCTCAAAAATAACTACCTCTCTGAGCTTCTGACTGGAGACGAGACCATACTACATCAAATCAGGTGCATGATGAGAGTGTTGAGAATGGAACTGAGTATCACAAAGAACAATTGATGAAAATAGTCTGGATTATTCTCAGGGTTGACAGAAAAACATGAGGAAGAATAGATAGAAGGGTGTATTGATGGGACTAAACACAAACACATACCAGGTGATGAATATGTCATTCCTGTGCCTTGTCTTTTCTACCTATATAATTCTACATGAGCCTAAGATGAGCTCCCAGCAGAGACTTCACCCCAGAGTTAACTCTGCAAAGTCAGGCAGGGTCTCCAAACTCAATACAATTAGATCACGGGGTGATGGAAGGCACATTCTATCATTTATTTCTACCATTCATTCAACCACAAATCCTCATCTATTTTCATGTTTTGTTCTTAGTGAAAAGAAATTTAAGGATTGATTTATAAATAAGTTTATGGGGGTACAGTAGCATAGTGGCTAGCGCAATGATTTACAGTACCGGTGACCAGGGTTCAATTCCTGCTGCTGCACGTAAGGAGTTTGTACGTTGTCCCTAAGACCACATGGGTTTCCTTTGGGTGCTCTGGTTTCCTTCTACATTTCAAAGACGTACCGATTGGGAGGTTAATTGGGCATTGTAAATTGCCCTGTGATTCAGCTAGGATTAAATTGGAGGATTGCTGGGCGGCAAAGCTTGAAGGGCCAGAAGGGCCTATTCTGCATGGTATCTCAATAAATAAATAAATTGTAGATCTTGTGAATGGACCTTTTGCAGCAATGTTCTTTTATGTGCAACCTGTGAAGTGTGTGGAGCATAGATGTTACAAAAGAAGTTAGATCTAAAACTAAAACTAATGCTTGAACAAGGGAGAGTACAACGGGATGAGGGAGGAGTTGGCTAATGTGGATTGGGAGCACAAGTTATTTGGCAGGACAGTTGAGGAACAGTGGAATACTTTCAAAGAGATTTTTCACAGTGTTCAACAAAAGTATATTCCAGTCAAAAGTAAGGACAGTAAGTATGGGGAGAACCAGCCTTGGATAACTAAGGAAATAAAAGATAGTATCAAATTAAAAGCTCATTTGTACAAAGTCGCAAAGAGTAGTGGGAGGCTGGAGGATTGGGAAAACTTTAAAAAGCAACAAAGAACAACTAAAGAAGAAATAAGGAAAGGGAAGATAGAGTATGAAAGTAAATTAGCACAAAATATAAAAACAGATAGCAAAAGTTGTTATAAATATATAAAGCGGAAGAGGGTGGCTAAAGTCAACGTAGGCCCCTTGGAAGACGAGAAGGGGAAATGGATATTGGGTGATAAGGAAATGGCTGAGGCACCGAACGACTATCTTGTGTCAGTCTTCACGGTGGAGGACACGTCTAATATGCCAAAGAATGATGTTATGGACAAAATGGGAGGTGAGGACCTAGATAAAATCACTGTCACTAAAGAGATAGTGATGAGAAAACTAGAGGGCCTGAAGGTAGCTAAGTCCCTGGTCGTGATAGGATGCATCCCAGGGTGCTAAGGGAACTGGCAGAGGTTATAGTAGACACGTTGGTAATCATTTACTAAAACTCTCTAGACTCTGGGCAGATCTCAGTGGATTGGAAGACAGCAAATGTCACGCCACTTTTTAAAAAAGGATGTAGGCAAAAGACAGGCAATTATAGGCCAGTTAGCTTAACATCTGTAGTCGCGAAGATGCTTGAAGCTGTCATTAAGGAAGAAAAAGTGAAACATTTAGAAAGGAGGGGTTCCATTAGCCAGACACAGCATGGATTCAGAAAGGTCAGATCCTGTTTGACAAACTTACTGGAATTCTTTGAGGGCATTATGGGTGCAGTGGATAGAGGAGAACAGGTGGATGTCGTATACTTGGATTTCCAGAGGTGTTCGATAAGGTGCCGCACAAGAGACTTATAAATAAGATACGGATGCATGGAGTCGGAGGAAGTCTATTGGCATGGATAGCAGATTGGCTAAGCAATAGAAGGTAGAGAGTTGGTTTAAATGGGTGTTTCTCCGGTTGGCAGTTGGTGGTGAGTGGGGTGCCGCAGGGCTTGGTGCTGGGCCAGCAGCTATTTACTATTTACATTGATGATTTGGAAGAGGGGACTGAGTGTAGTGTACCAAAATTTGCTGATGACACTAAACTGAGTGGAAAAGCAAATTGTACAGAGGATATGGAGAGTCTGCAGAGGGATATCGATAGGTTAAGAGAGGGCGCCAAGGTCTGGCAGCTGGAGAATACAACGTTGGTAAATGCAAGATCATTCACTTTGGAAGGAAGAATAGAAGAGCAGATTATTATTTAAATGGTGAAAGATTGCAGCATGCTGTTGTGCAGAGGGACTTGGGAGTGCTTGTTCATGAATCACAAAAAATTGGCTTGCAGGTACAACAGGTTATTAAGAAGGCAAATGGAATGTTGGCCTTTATTGCTAGAGGAATTGAATTCAAGAGCAGGGAGGTCATGCTGCAACTATACAGGGTACTGGTGAGGTTGCACCTGGAGTACTGTGTGCAGTTCTGGTCTCCATACTTGAGGAAGGATATACTGCCTTTGGAGGCAGTGCAGAGAAGTTTCACCAGGTTGATTCCAGAAATGAAGGGGTTAACCTATAAGAAGAGATTGAGTGGCCTGGGACTATACTGTCTGGAATTCAGAGGAATGAGAGGGGATCTCATAGAAACATACAAAATTTTGAAAGGGATACATAAGATAGAAGTGGAAAAGTTGTTTCCATTGGCAGGCGAGACCAGAACTAGGGGACATTTCCTCAAGATTCAGGGAGAAGATTTAGGGCGGAGATGAGGAGAAACTGTTTTTCCCAGGGAGTGGTGAATCTGTGGAATTCTCTGCCCAGGGAAGCAGTTGAGGCTTCTTCACTAAATATATTTAAGATACAGTTAGATAGATTTTAACATAGTAGGGGAATTAAAGATTATGGGGAATATGCAGATGGATGGAGCTGAGTTTACGGTCAGATGAGGCATGATCTTATTGAATGATGGGACAGGTTCGATGGGCCGGATGGCCTACTCCTGCTCCTATTTCTTATATTCTTATGCAGAAAGGCCTTTCCTCCTGCAGCTGGAGATCAGAGGTTGTAAGTCATAGGTCATGGGGAAGATGCAGTGCCTCATACAGGAGGTGGTCCTCGAAAAGAGGGTTACATCATTAGTATTAGGATGGGAAAGGTGAAAGTAGAAGACAAGAAATTAATTAAAGGACAGTTCACGGAATTTAGAATGGAGAAAGTAAATGCAGCCAATCTAGATTGGGCCAGAACCTAATGGTAAATAGCCAAAAGCCACAACAGACACATGTAGTTAGAGTGGGGAGGGTCACTGCAGCAACTAATATCTATTATACCTGTTCCATCATGATGATGGTGATGGTAGAAAATCCTCCAGGAGGATTTGCAACTCTGTCAGAGTGACAATGAGGGATCTCAACAATAGAAACACCTTTGAATATGGCTTCTTCATGAAGAAAATGCCGATGAATGCTGCAAGTATGAGGTCAAGGATGTCCCAATGCTGGGGTTTCACAGGGAACGAGCATCTTGATGTCACCCTTCAAATATGGTATGGGATGATAGTAGCTGCTGCTAGATTCCCAGTAGAAGGGAACTGAAGACCTGCCATTTTTGCTCAAGGCACAACCATTCTCCACCATTCTACATAGAAAGACTATATGATCACCATAAACAGAAGAGATACTGCAGATGCTGCAAATCTTGAGCAACACACACAGAGTGCTGGAGGAGCTCAGTAAACCAGTAGCATCTATGGAGGGGTACAAACAGTGGACATTTTGTGTCGAGACACTTCATCAGGTCTGGAACGGAAGGGACAGAAGCTGTAGTAAGAAGGTGAAGGGAGGAGAAGGAGTATAAGATGGCAAGTGATAGGTGAGACCAGCTGAGGGGAAAGATGGGTGATTGGAGTAGGGGGGATGAAATAAGCAGCTGGGAGGTGATAGGCAGAAGAGGCAATGGGCTGAAGAAGAGGGAAACTGAATGAAGAGGACAGTGGAACATGGAAGAAAGGGAGGAGATGAGGCAGCATAGAGAGGTGATGGGCAGGAGAGGCGAAGAGAAGGAGTGAGGAGGGGGGAACCAGAATGGGGAATGGAAAAGAAGAGCAGGGGGAGGGGGAGAAATTACCAGAAGTTAAAGAAATTGGTATTCATGCTATCAGGTTGGAGGCTACCCAGAAGGAATATGATGTGTTGCTCTCCCATCGTGAGTGTGGCCTCACTGTGGCAGTAGAGTCGGAATGGAAATGGGAAATTGAATTGAAACTGGCGGCCACTGGGAAATCCCATCTTTTATAACAGGATTTCCACATGCTAGTGAGCAAATAGTTGTAGGAGTAGATGTAACACTTGTCCATCTTGTAGGTTTAAGTGCCAAGAGGGAGATCAGTGGGGAGAGATGAATGGATAAGGGAGTCACTTATAGAGTGATCTTTATGGAAAGTGGAGATTGAGGCGAAAGGGAAAATGTGCTTAGTATATGATGTCATTGGAGATTGTAAAAGTAACAGAGGTTGATGTGCTGGATAGGGAGGCTTGTGGGGTGGTAGGTAAGGACAAGGGGAACCCGATCCCTGTTATGGTGGGTGGAGGATGGGTGAGGACAGATGTGTGGGAACTGGAGGAGATGAGAATGAAAGCAGCATCAATGGTTGTAGAAGGGTAACCTCATTCTTTGAAAAAGGAAGACACCTTGGATGTTCAAGAATGGAAAGCATCATCCTGATAAATGTTGTGACAAAGATGAAGAAACTGGTAAAAGAGAATCGCATTTTTACAAGTGACAAGAATGAAAGAGGTATAATCAAAATAGCTGTGAATTTCAGCAGGTTTATAAAATATAACACTAGATAAACTGTTTCCATGGAGACAGAGAGATCAAGAAAGGCGATACAGGTGCTAGAGAAGGACAAAGTAAATTTGAGGGAAGGATGAAAGTTGGAGGCAAAGTATGATTACCATACGCATGGTTATGCCGCATGTTCTAATTATAGGTATGTTAACTGCCCAGGCCCAATACTTTGAGGGAGCAGGAAACTTCATTAATGTGATTGACTACTTCGAAAATTGGATACGAATATGGCAGGTCCAACTGGGGGTGGACTGGAGGGAGCCAGCATTGACCTGCCCCTAGAGTTAGCAATGGGGAAATTTTTGGGGATGTTATGTACCTAGGTGTGCCATAACAAATCCAGGCACACGGCAGCCCAGTGGTGTGTAGCCATTTACAAGAACTGCAAGTAGGAAAGCCACTAAACCAAGTCCTGTATGGAGAAACATGACACATCAGCAGAGCCTGCTCAGAACATGCTAGCTGATGGGCAACTGACAACAAACTTCCCACCCCAACCATGAGGAATAGAAGCACCTTCTCTCTTCAGGTCTCAGACCCCTGTAGAGAATGAGACCACACAAGTTAGGGAAGCAGACCATCTCAAGCTCTCAAGTCTCAGCTGTCAAAATCCATTCCTTGCCCAGGAGATGAAATCATTGGGAGAGAAGGCCACGGAAGAAGAAAAGCAGGTGGCAAAGAGGAAGGAGACACAGAACCACCACCCTGAGAGAATGGCCATCTACTAACAATAGCAATGGAAAAATACGGGGGTGATTGATAAGTGCGTGGCCTAAGGTAGAAGGAGATAAGTTATTAACTTCAAACTTTCTGCATAATCACTCAAAGAGTTGAACTGCACATGCATGTAACGAGAGCTGTATAACTCATCCCCTTCTACCTTAGGCCGCAAACTTTTCAATCACCCCTGCTGTGGACCACTTTCTAGAGGTCCAAGATCCATATGCTCCACGACCACTGGACTAAGTGTGTAAATGTAGGAGGGGACTATGTTGAAAAATAAATGTGCTAGGTTTTCTAAAATTGACTCCTTCTACCTTAGGCCATGAACTTATCAATCACCCCTTGTATACTGATGTCCCAGACAGATATCAACCACTTCTCCTAAAATAAGGATGAAGTTTTGCCAATGAGTCAATATAATAGGCAGAGAAAGTGACAGAATGGGAGGAAAACAAAGGAAGAGTTAATATATTCTAAATACAAATCACCATGTAGCCTCTTTGATCAATATAACTTCAAGGTGTTTGCTGGACTGTTAAATAGGACCCAGATCCTCAGTTGCCAGTGGTAAGTGCACTTCATATATATAGAATCAAGTTTAGAGCTGGAGACAACCATGTCAGCAAGTATTCAGTTAGGTTCAGTGATTAGATTCATAACATCTAGACACCACCTGCAATATCACACAATTTAGAAAACATGCTTCAATTTTATTTTTCCAGCCAATTTGGACAATTTCACATTTCACATTTCCCACATCTACTCTATTTTTCAGCTTTTTGTCTTCTCATTTATCTTATATATTTTACTTTGTAGCCTCTCTTTTTATCCTGCAGAAGAAACAGAGATGTCCTCTTTGATACATCTCTATCTCCTCTGCAACAGATGTAGCCATTGTTTTGGTGTGGTCATCTCACGTCTGATGGATTCAGGCCAGCTGCTGATCACGAGTCCCTCACACACACTCTCCCCCAGTGTACACAATAAGAACATAGAACATAGAAACCTGCAGCACATTACAGGCCCTTCAGCCCATAATGTTGTGCCGACCATGTAAGCTACTCTAGAAACTGCCTAGAATTCCCCTACCGCATAGAACCATAGAAACTACAGCACAGAAACAGGCCTTTTGGCCCTTCTTGGCTGTGCCGAACCATTTTCTGCCTAGTCCCCACTGACCTGCACACGGACCATATCCCTCCATACACCTCCCATCCATGTACCTGTCCAATTTATTCTTAAATGTTAAAAAAGAACCCGCATTTACCACCTCGTCTGGCAGCTCATTCCATACTCCCACCACTCTCTGTGTGAAGAAGCCCACCTAATGTTCCCTTTAAACTTTTCCCCCCTCACCCTTAACCCATGTCCTCTGGTTTTTTTTCTCCCCTTGCCTCAGTGGAAAAAGCCTGCTTGCATTCACTCTATCTACACCCATCATAATTTTATATACCTCAATCAAATCTCCCCTCATTCTTCTACGCTCCAGGGAATAAAGTCCTAACCTACTCAACCTTTCTCTGTAACTGAGTTTCTCAAGTCCCGGCAACATCCTTGTAAACCTTCTCTGCACTCTTTCAACCTTATTTATATCCTTCCTTTAATTTGGTGACCAAAATTACATAGCCCAATATTTTTCTAAACTCCATGCACCTACCTAAGAGTCTCTTAAAAGACCTTATTGATTCCGCCTCCACCATTGTAGCCCACAGTGCATTCCACTCTCTGTCTGAAAAACGTACCCCTGACATCCCGTCTGTACCTACTTCCAAGCACCTTAAAACAATGCCCCCTTATGTTAGCCGTTTCAGCCCTGGGAAAAGGCCTCTGGTTATCCACACGATCAATGCCTCACATCATCTTATACACATAACATATTGTGAGAACATCCCACCTTCCTGGAGAAGTTAGTTTGAACTGACCACAAACCTCTTCACAAGCTCACAGAGACTCGCACTCACCAGCCTTCATGCCCAACATATGAAGAGAGTGCAGACAAAGTTGTGGCTTATGTTTTTGTGATACATTTTGCAAAGTCAAATAAGGTTGGGGCACATACAGTGAATGGTACAATCCTAGGAAGGGCTGAGGAACAAAGGGACAGATTTTGCTGTGCATGTCCAAAGTTTCCTGAAGTGACAACACTTATGATAAAAAAGAGTGACATGGAATGCAAGATGCTTGACATCATTAGCTGAGCATAGTATGTAAGAGCAGAGAAGTTGCAGTATAACTTTTAAAAACTTTGATGAAGCCATATATTGGAATATTGTTTTGGTCATCTTAGTGTGGAAACGACATGATTGGCTCAGCTGTTGTTTGGGATGAAGCATTTCATTAATAAGGAGAGTCTGGACAGGCTGGGTTTATTTTCCTTGGAATGGAGAAGGTTTAGGGGTGAACAGCATTCTAAGTGGCAAAGGTAAGGTAGAAAGCAGTAAAATTTTCCCCATGGGATAATTGTCTAGAACCAGAAGGCATAGCTTTAAGATAAGGAGTAGGGAGTTTGGAGGTAATATAAGGAACAATATTCTCATCAAGACTGTGCTTAGGGTTTAGAATAAACTGTTTGAGAAGATAAAAATTGCTGGTGAACGCAGCAGGTCAGGCAGCATCTATAGGAAGAGGTACAGTCGACGTTTTGGGCCAAGACCCTTCGTCAGGACTAAATGAAAGAAGAGCTAGTAAGAGATTTGAAAGTGGGAGGGGGAGGGGGACATCCAAAATGATAGGAGAAGACAGGAGGGGGAGGGATGGAGCTAAGAGCTGGAAAGTTAATTGGCAAAAGGGATATGAGGCTGGAGAAGGGAGAGGATCCAGCTCTTAGCTCCATCCCTCCCCTTCCTGTCTTCTTCTATCATTTCAGATCTCCCCCTCCCCCTCCCACTTTCAAATCTCTTACTATCTCTTCTTTCAGTTAGTCCTGACGAAAGGTCTCGGCACCTCTTCCTATAGATGCTGCCTGACCTGCTGCGTTCACCAACATTTTTTATGTGTGCTGCTTGAACTTCCAGCATCTGCAGATTTCCTGGTGTTTGTCTGAGAAGATGGTAGGGCAGAGTTATTCACATCATATTAGTAGTATCTTGCTGTGCTTTTGAATCACCAAGGCGTGCAAGGGTACAAGCTATGTTCTGCTCACTGAGATTAGTGATGGAATCGATGGCTTTGTGGCCAAGTCTGTGGATGATACAAAGATAGGTGAACCGGCTGGTAGTGTTGAGGAAGCAAAGAAGCTGCAGAACGACTTGGACTGATTAGGAGAGTGGGCAAAGAATTGGCAAATCAGTGCCAGGAAGTGTATAGTCATACATTTTGGAAGAAGAAATAAAAGCATGGACCATTTTCTAAATGGAGAGAAACTTCAAAAATCTGAGATGCGAAGGAACTTGTGCAGGATTCTCTAAAGGTTAATTGAGCAGGTTGAGTTGGTGGTGAGGGAGGCAAATGCAATGTTAGCACTTATTTGAAGAAGACTAGAATATAAAAGCAAGGATGTAATGTTGAGGATTTATAAGGTACTAGTAAGGCCACACTTAGAGTATCAGGAACAGTTTTGGGCCTTCTTATCCAAGATAGGATGTACTGAAATTGAACAGGGTTCAATGGAAGTTCATGAAAATGCTTCTGGGATTCAAAGGCTTGTTATATGAAGAGTGTTTGATGGCTGTGGGTATGTACTCACTGGAATTCAGAAGAATGAGAGGGGATCCCATTGAAATCTTTTGAATGTTGAAAGGCCTCGATAGAGTTGATGCGGAGAGAGTGTTTCCTATGGTGGGGAAGTCTAAGACCAGAGGATAGTGATACAACCTCAGGATGGAGGGACATCCGTTTACAATGGAGATGAGGAGGAATTTCTGTGGAATTTTTAGTGGCTGTGAAGGCCAAGTCATTGGGTATATTTAAGGCAGAGGTTGATAGATTCTTGATTAGTTAAGGCATGAAGGGATATGGGAAAACAGGAGACTGGGGCTAAGGGGGAAGTGGATTAGCCATGATGAAATAGCAGAGCAGAATCAAAGTTTGAAGTTCTAACTACAAAGTACATTTATTATCAAAATATGTATACAATATTCATCTTCTGCTGACAGCCATGAAACAAAGAAAACAACGGAAGCCGTTCAAAAAGAAATATCATCACCCGCCCTCAAGTGAATAAAAAAGAAATCGCACAATTGGCAACAAGAACATTAACCTTTCCCCCCCCCCGCCAGCCCCCCCCCCCCACCTGCTGAAGACAACAGGAAAGACTGAATGGGCCAAATGTCTTAATTCTGCTCCTAAACCTTATGATCTTCTGGTCTTATAGCATAGATGGGTAATAAAGCAGATGATGCTGTGAAAATGCACAATAGGTCAAACATCATCCAAGGAAAGCAAAACAGTGAATAGTTCAGATCAAAGACCCTTCGTCAGAACTGAGAAAGAGAGGTTCAAGTTCCTGGGAGTAAACATCACTAACAGTCTGCTCTGGTCCAAAGACACTGTGGAGGACTAAGTACACCAGCACCTTGATTTCCTCAGGAGGCTAAGGGAATTTGGCATGGCCCCGCTGAACCTCACCAACTTTCACAGATGCATCATAGAAAGCACCCTAGCCAGATGTATCATGGTTTGGTGTGGTAATTGCTCTGCCTGAGAGCAGAGGAAACTGCAGAGTTATGGACATACTGCAGCTCAGAACATCATGGAAAACAGCCTCCTCTCCATGGATTCTGTATGCATTTCTTATTGTCTATGTAAAGCAGTCAACATGATCAAAAACACCAGACATTCTATCTTTTCTCTCCTCCCATCGGGTAGAAGATACAAAATCCTGAAATAATGTATCAAAAGGCTACTATCTCACTGCTGCAAGTCTATTAAACAAACGCTATTGATAAGATAGGTTCTTGACTTCACAAACTATCTTGTTATGGCCTTGCAATTTATTTTCTGCCTGCACTGCACCTTCATTGTAGCTGTAACACTTTATTCTGCTTTCTGGTTTTGATTTTCCCTTCCACTACCTGAATGTACTGATGTGATGAAAAGATCTGTATGGATGGCATGCAAAACAAAGTTTTTCATTTTACCTTGGTACACATGAAAATTAAAAAAAAACAATTTTCCAATATATCGATTTACCAAAGTAGCAAAGAAGGTTGAGGAGAGTGATGGATGGAACAATGGATTGCCTGCAGTAAAGTGAATATAGATGGGCACTTACTACTCAAATTTCCAGAAGGAAGAATATTGACCATTTTCAAAAGAGAATAGAAATGTTCCCATTCTAGTATTTAATCCAGCCACCGAGCATCAAAAATCATTTTGAGCCAGAAACAGGGGTCTCCACTTTACAACTTAGACACTACTTTTAGACACACCAACGTCATCGGGCATGGTTGGATATCTTATCGTCCAGCATCCATGGGAAAACTAAACCTTTGGGCCCAAGACTAAAAGAGGTATTGAATAAATAGTTGATAGACAATTAGCATCTGAGGAGAGGAATAAGCAGTTGATGTGTCAGGCCTAGACTCTTCATCTGGACTTCCAGATCTGTAGAATCTCTTGTGTTGATAGATAATTGTTTCATTGGCTGAGTGACCTATCAAGTTATTTTGCATGTCCTCATGTTCTTGACAGCTCCTCATTACACCATGGGACACACAACAGCAGAATTGCTGTGGGTCACTGACTCTGAATGATATCAATGCTAGTGCAACCCAGTTTGGAGTAACACACATAAAATGTTGGAGGAACACAGCTGGCTAGGCAGCATCTATGTTTTTGGGCTGAGAGCCTTCATCAGGACTCATTTGTTGATTTCCTTGCATAGATGCTGCCTGATCTGCTGAGTTCTTTCAAAATTTTGTGTGTGTTTTTGTTAGAGCAGGGATTAAATGAGGAGACTTGAGGTATGATTCCTAGCTCAATGACTAAGAAGGCAATTCCAGTTGGTAGACATCCAGACCTCTGAAATGGATGTAACCACCAAATTAGAACAACAAAATTACTATAGAAATGCTTGGAGTTAATCATTAAGTGGTAAGAGTCATGAATTCATGTGGACCTCATGGTGTCTGATCAGCCTGTCAAAGAGGAAGGGATTGGTGATGGCCTGAGGTATAAGTTACAAGATGAACTTGAGGATGGGGGTTATTTGAAGAACCAGAGACACTTCACATTGTGGTTGGAGAACAGAACCAAGGAGAGGCAGGGATTAATCAAAGGTAGCTTGCTTGGCAGATCCTGTATGAAATTTGACAATTTTTGTGAAGAGGTAAAATTTATTGCTATGTGTAATGTGATTGATATGGTTTCACATGGGCTTAAGTAAAGATCTTCACATGATCCCACATGAGAAAATGGTCCAAAAACTTAAAGCCTTTTGAGCAAATTAGCAAATTGGATCCAAGGTAGCCTTGGCAATATGAGGCATCGGGTGACAAAAGAGGGTTGTTTTTGTAACTGGAAGCATGTATTCAGCGGTGTATCATAGGGATGGTGCTGAGATTTTTAATGTTTTGTTCCATACAACAGCAATTTGGATGTGAGTGTAGGAGACATGATTCGTAAGTTTGCAGGTGACGTGAAATTTGATGAATTTGAAAGACAGTGAGGAGGATTGAGTCATAGAGTCATACAGCATGGAAACTGGTCCTTCAACCCAACTCATTCATGCAGACCAATGTGCCTTCCAGAGTTATTCTTATTTGCCTGAATTTGACCCATAATGCTTCAATCTTTTGCTAGCTATGTTACTGAAAAATGCTATCTATGTATTTTAATTGTACCTGTTTCCATCACTTCCTTTGGTTCCATGCACTAACTATGCTCTGTGTGAATCCCTCAGATCCACTTAATATCTTTCCCTTCTCACCTTAAATCTATACCGTCCAGTTACAGACTTCTCTGCCCTGGGAAAAAGACTATGGCCATCCATTGTATTTATGCCCCTTGTAATTTTATAAAACTCGGCAAGATCACCCTTCAGCCTCCTTTGCTATAGGGAAAGTAGTCCCTTCTGTTCCAGTCTCTCCTTGTAATTCATGTACTCCAGTCCCTGCAACAACCTCATGAATTTTTTTTACACATTCTCAGGTTTAGTTATAGCATGATGACCGGGATTGCACACAATATTCACCAATGGCTTGTACACCTATGACGATATGTCCCAGCTCTTGTACTCAATGTACCATCTGATCAAGGCAAATGTGCCATATATCTTTTCACCAGCAGGATAGTTGTAGGCTGCAGAATCATCTTGACCAGTTGGGAAGATAAGCAGGGCAATGGCAGATGGAATTGAGCCCTGTTAATTCAAGGTGATGCCCTTTGGAAAGATTAATATTGGGAGACTTTCTCAATGAGCCAATATTAAGAAACTTTTTCCTGTAGAAGATGTATGTAAAGTGAGAGGGCATTGAATTAATATAAAGGGTGGGAGTTTTAGAGGAAATCTGAAGAGGATTTTTTTTATTTACGTGGCAGATGGAATCTCAGGCACACTGCCTGAAGAAGTTGTATCAGGTACCCTCACAAGAATTATTTAGAATGCTTGATTAATCAAGGCTGAGAAGGCCAGAGATGAAGTAGTGATTAATAATTAGGTATTTGATGGTTGGTATGGACATGTGAGCCAAAAGGCCTAATGTTCTGTTTTTGAAAAGGTCTCAGTGAAATTGAATATGTGACATGTCCTAAAATTGTGCATCAAACTCCTTAATTATAAATATGTTCACCTATGCTATAGTAATGCTCAAATGGATCCCTAAAAATGGTTCAAACCAATTCCTTCTACTGAAATAGCTCAGATAATGGTCAGCATGAAAATTGCTTCCGGTCAGTGACCTTTCATCAACTTGCAGCATTTTGCTTCAGCCTCCTCAGATGCAGCCTGCTCAATCGTGCTTGGGCTGAAGCTGGGTGAACCAGATCATCTCACTCACCAGCCTTATAGAACAGAGAGGCACAGGTCTGCAAATTTATAGGTTCCCGAACGTGGTGACACAAGTAGACGGTGTTGTGAGAGAAACATTTTGTCATGCTTGTCTTCATTCGACAGGGCGTTGAGCATACCTGGGACACCATGTTACAGCTTTACAAGATGTTGGTTGGACTGCACTTGGAGCATTTCCTATTTCTCTTGTTTTGCTTTTCATGATAGGAACCAGAATGTACAAAGTGCAGCTTAGACAAGTGAAAAAGGTTAATTAAACATGGCATTTTATTGAACAGAAAGAAGTCTTTTGCCCTGCATGTGTGCTTCTTTGAAGGTCCAGCAGAATTACAATCCAGCGCCTTGTTCTTTCCAGACAGTCATTTCAAAACGCCCACTGAGCAGAATGCTGAATATCCTTGATCCATGCACCTTGAGGGTGAAGCTTCCCTTTGTGGAAGTAAGAGCTCTGTTAGTGATGTTGTTACTCTGCAGAGAAGGACAAAACTATTGCTAACTTTGAGACAAGAAATTCTGCAGAGGCTGAAAATCTTGAGAAACACAAACAAAATGCTGGAGAAACTCTACAAGTCAGGCAGCATCAACGGAAGGGAATAAACATTTGGCATATCAGACTGAGAGCAATGAAGAGTCTTGGCCCAAAACAATGACTGTTAAGTCTCCTTCATAGATGCTGTCTGACATGCTGAGTTCCTCCAACATCTTGTGTGCATTGCTACCTTAGGTTCTTTTCCTTCCACCCTTCCACCTCAGCAGAGTTTTCACTCCTCGAGTAGGCAAAATGCGTTTAACAGAGGAAATGATTTTTTTTCATCTGCCCATGGCAATTTGTCAGGGAATGTAGATGAGGCTTGACCCAAAAGCAGAGTTGCAGAGACGATTTAGCGGTGAGTGGTAGCATTTAATAATAAACTGCAAAATAACAAGCCGCGAGGGGCCATGAAACAAGAGAGAACAGATTCTAGACTCACAGGCAGCGAGGTAACTGACGGTTAGGAGTATCTGATGTGAGGAGGTGGAGCTAAGTAGTTATGGCACCCAGCGGCGTCTCCTTTGCTTGCATCTTCAAAAACAGTTCCGTTTCCATCTTTAATATCTCTATTTTTCCCTTTCAGGGCTCTTTTGAAGACCCTGACCTGGAGTTACACGCTGACTATGGTTCTTTGCGGGAATGAGACCAGCACTCGGGGTTCCACAATCGGCTGCTATTCGGCATGCCAAAGGCTTGGCCTAAGATTTCGCCACGGATTCAGAAGCCTGAGATCTCGAGGAACTGGAGACAGGCGGATCAAGGGTCAATGTCGCCACAGGAGACCCATGTGTCGTTGGGGAGTCAGAACATCTGCTGTGTGCCTGGGAACCCGGGATCCTCATGATCTCCAGGCGCAGAGATTGGAAAAAGCGACATTATGGACTTTTAACATCGTAAACCGGAGAGTTGCTTGTTATGTCTCCCCACTTGTTGGAAAATGGAGCCATCTCTTTCTTCCTTATTAGGAAGAAAGAGATGGCTCTGCTGTTGCTGTTGCTTTGTCTTTGCTGTTGCTTTGCTCACGCTTAAATGCTGGTAGCGGGTGTGCTTTATTTTTGCCGGTGGGGAAGGGGGATTGTTGCTCGCTGCCACTTATGCGAGGGAGGAAGGGGAGCTGGTGGGGACTTTGGGGTTCTAACATTTAACTGTCGTTCATTCTTGGGGCACTTCTCTGTTTTCGTGGATGGTTGCGAAGAAAAAGCATTTCAGGATGTATATTGTATACATTTCCCTGACATTAAATTGTAGCTTTGAAACTTTTGATTGAGGCTGGCTGGTGCGAAGATTGAATAAGGATTGTGGAAGAGAGCTGGGTTTAATTAGGATGAGGGTGATGAGTTGGAAAAGAGTGGCAGGTAACTCCTGTTAGCTGGGTAGAGACTGGGAGGAGCATGCATGTGCAGGCCTGGCATGATTACTCCCTTCCCTCATGGCTGGTCCCCAGTGGCCCAGGACAATCCAGATTGGTCAGGTGGAAAACCTCAATGAGCAATGGCTCCAAGATGTGAAGGTCTCTCCTCCAGGCCGTATCCTTCCCAGTCAATCAGGTACTGTACACCCCATCCACAGCAATGTGAATCGATCAATCAGCGAACCATGCGCACTGGACCACCATCTTAGGTTTCAGAGGAGCAAGGTCAGATGGGTTGAGTGGTCCATAGACTATGAGTTTGAGGCAGGACACACAGAAGGTAGGTGTGATCCTGAGGGCAGGTGGCAGCTGGAGATGGTAAGTGACTGGGTTGATTGGATAGGTAACCTTGAACTGGGGCGAGAGCTTGCGGGAGGCAATGCGCAGGAGCAGATCTTGGGGTGGAGAGCCAGACATGGTCCCCAGGCCAGAGAAGTCTGGCTGGGCACTGCTGGTGGTTAACCTGGTGGAAGTAGCTGGGATAGCCTCCGTGCCCTCCTCCAGGCATTCTGGTAGCAACGAAAAGGGGCTCAGGCAGATGGGACCTCCTTCGTAGGCTCCTCCCCAGGGAACAACAGGGGTTGGTAGTCATAAAGCTCTTCAAAGGGTGACATAGCTGTGGGAGAGGAGATGTGTAGATTGTGGGACAACTAGGTCTAGAGCAGATACTTCTTCCAGGTGAAAAGATTTGAGGCAGTGAAGCATTGCAGAAGCTTCTCCACTTGCTGACGGGCTCCTTCTGACTGACTGCTGGTCTGAAGGTGACAGTCAGAGGACAAACTCACTGAGATGCAGAGGAGGGAGCAGAAGGTTTGCCAGAAGTGGGAGACAAATTGTGGGCTCTGGTCTGAGTGTTCTTGGGGAAGCTGTGGAGGTGAACTGCAAGATGGACAATCAGGTCCATGCCTTCAGCAGCTTAAGATAATTTGGGGAGTTCAATGAAGTGGTTCACTAATGTCATAATCACCAAGGCCCCATCAGAAGGTAGCAAACCCATGACAAAATCCATGGTGATGTGGGAACATGGGCATCGAAGTGACTAGCAGGACCACATGGACCCAGAAAGCCACTACTTGGAGGAATTTGACTCAGCACATTGAAGGCAGGCAGTTACGAGGTGACATTCAGCTGTGATCATGATAGGCCACCAGAAACAACGTCATTGAAAATCCAGAACTTGTCATGCGCCTGGGTGGTCAGACAGAGGTGAAGAGTAGGCTCACTGGAGTGCCTCAGACCACACTGTTGCTGGCAGGTACACTTGCTTGTCAGGTAAGTTGGCCACAGCAGGATCATGCTTTTGGAACTGGCAGATCTGATTCTCAAGGTCCCAGACAATCGGGGTGAGGATCTGGGAGGATAAAATGATGGGCTGATGTTCAATCTCCTTTTCAGCTGGTTTGAACTGTTGTGACAGGGCATCCACCTTAGTGTTCCTGGAGCTGTGTCAATAAGAGATGGTGAAGCTGAATTCCTTGAAGAAAAGTGCTCAGTGAGCCTGACATGGATTAAATTGAATGGTCATGTTAAATGGATCTGAGGTTCTGGTGGACAGTCCAAATCAGGAAGGGGTCAACGTTTCCAATCAGCTAACGTCTCCATTCATCTACGGCCCATTTAATAGCGAGTATCTCCCTGCCTCCTGCTCCATAACGGCACTACGTAGAGTTGAACTTGCACGAGAAGGCACTATTGTGTGTCTTCCCATTCAGTCCTCTCTGGGAATGGATGGCCCAAGTGCCCATGTCAGATATGTCTACCTCTACCACAAAATGTCTGGAGGGGTTCGGAATGTGGAGAATGGGAACAGCAGTGAAGTGTCTTTTGATCTCATTGGAAGTGTGGTTTGCAGCAGCAGAGCAGCTTATCCGTGAGATAGGTGACATCATTAGTGAGGTGAGAGGACCAGTGATCTGGCTGTAGTTTCTGATGAACCCACGGTGGAAGTTGGAGAAGCCCATGTGCTATTTGAGGGAATGTGGTTGGAGCGATACAACAATGGCATGCACTTTCTCTGGGTTCATGTATATGCCCTCGTGAAATGACGTAACCAGGAAGAAAAATGGCTAGAGTGTGTAACTGGCGTTTTTCTTACCTACAAACAACAGGAACCTGCAGATGCTGGAAATTCAAGCAACACACATCAAAGTTGCTGGTGAACGCAGCAGGCCAGGCAGCATCTCTAGGAAGAGGTACAGTCGACGTTTCAGGCCGAGACCCTTCATCAGGACTAACTGAAGGAAGAGTTAGTAAGAGATTAGAAAGTGGGAGGGGGAGGGGGAGATCCAAAATGATAGGAGAAGACAGGAGGGGGAGGGATGGAGTCAAGAGCTGGACAAGTGATTGGCAAAGGGGATATGAGAGGATCATGGGACAGGAGGTCCGGGGAGAAAGACAGCGGGTGGGGGGAACCAGAGGATGGGCATGGGGTATAGTCAGAGGGACAGAGGGAGAAAAAGGAGAGAGAGAGAAAGAATGTGTGTATATAAATAAATAACGGATGGGGTACGAGGGGGAGGTGAGGCATTAGCGGAAGTTTGAGAAGTTAATGTTCATGCCATCAGGTTGGAGGCTACGCAGACGGAATATAAGGTGTTGTTCCTCCAACCTGAGTGTAGCTTCATCTTTACAGTAGAGGAGGCCGTGGATAGACATGTCAGAATGGGAATGGGATGTGGAATTAAAATATGTGGCCACTGGGAGATCCTGCTTTCTCTGGCGGACAGAGCGTAGGTGTTCAGCAAAGCGGTCTCCCAGTCTGCGCCGGGTCATGCCAATATATAGAAGGCCACATCGGGAGTACCAGATGCAGTATATCATCCTAGCCGACTCACAGGTGAAGTGTCGCCCCACCTGGAAGGACTGTCTGGGGCCCTGAATGGTGGTAAGGGAGGAAGTGTAAGGGCATGTGTAGCACTTGTTCCGCTTACAAGGATAAGTGCCAGGAGGGAGATCAGTGGGGAGGGATGGGGGTGGGGGACGAATGGACAAGGGAGTCGCGTAGGGAGCAATCCCTGCGGAAAGCGGGGGGGGGTGGGAAAGATGTGCTTAGTGGTGGGATCCCGTTGGAGGTGGCGGAAGTTACGGAGAATAATATGTTGGACCTGGAGGCTGGTGGGGTGGTAGGTGAGGACCAGGGGAACCCTATTACTAGTGGGGTGGCGGGAGGATGGGGTGAGAGCAGATGTGCGTGAAATGGGGGAGGTGCGTTTGAGAGCAGAGTTGATGGTGGAGGAAGGGTAGCCCCTTTCTTTAAAAAAGGAAGACATCTCCCTCGTCCTGGAATGAAAAGCCTAATCTTGAGAGCAGATGCGGCAAAGACGGAGGAATTGCGAGAAGGGGATGGCATTTTTGCAAGAGACAGGGTGAGAAGAGGAATAGTCCAGATAGCTGTGAGAGTCAGTAGGCTTATAGTAGACATCAGTGGATAAGCTGTCTCCAGAGATAGAGACAGAAAGATCTAGAAAGGGGAGGGAGGTGTCGGAAATGGACCAGGTAAACTTGAGGGCAGGGTGAAAGTTGGAGGCAAAGTTAATAAAGTCAATGAGCTCTGCATGCGTGCAGGAAGCAGCGCCAATGCAGTCGTCAATGTAGCGAAGGAAAAGTTGGGGACAGATACCAGAATAGGCACGGAACATAGATTGTTCCACAAAGTCAACAAAAAGGCAGGCATAGCTAGGACCCATACGGGTGCCCATAGCTACACCTTTAGTTTGGAGGAAGTGGGAGGAGCCAAAGGAGAAATTATTAAGAGTAAGGACTAATTCCGCTAGACGGAGCAGAGTGGTGGTAGTGGGGAACTGGTTAGGTCTGGAATCCAAAAAGAAGCGGAGAGCTTTGAGACCTTCCTGATGGGGGATGGAAGTATATAGGGACTGGACATCCACGGTGAAAATAATGTGCTGGGGGCCAGGGAACTTAAAATCATCGAAAAGTTTAAGAGCGTGAGAAGTGTCACAAACATAGGTAGGAAGGGATTGAACAAGGGGGGATAAAACCGTGTCAAGGTATGCAGAAACGAGTTCGGTGGGGCAGGAGCAAGCTGAGACAATAGGTCTGCCAGGACAGGCAGGTTTGTGGATCTTGGGTAGGAGGTGGAAACGGGAAGTGCGAGGTGTGGGAACTATAAGGTTGGTAGCAGTGGATGGGAGATCAGGAACAACACCTTATATTCCGTCTGGCTAGCCTCCAACCTGATGGCATGAACATTGACTTCTCTAACTTCCTCTAATGCCCCACCTCCCCCTCGTACCCCATCCGTTATTTATTTATATACACACATTCTTTCTCTCTCTCTCCTTTTTCTCCCTCTGTCCCTCTGACTATACCCCTTGCCCGTCCTCTAGTTCCCCCGCCCCTGTCTTTCTTCCCGGACCTCCTGTCCCAAGATCCTCTCATATCCCCTTTGCCAATCACCTGTCCAGCTCTTGACTCCATCCCTCCCCCTCCTGTCTTCTCCTATCATTTTGCATCTCCACCTCCCCCTCCCACTTTCTAATCTCTTACTAACTCTTCCTTCAGTTAGTCCTGACGAAGGATCTCGGCCTGAAACGTCGACTGTACCTCTTCCTAGAGATGCTGCCTGGCCTGCTGCGTTCACCAGCAACTTTGATGTGTGCTGCTTTTCCTTACCTGCATACAGTTGGTTTTCGAGAAGACTCTGAAGGACTGAATGGCCATGACAGATATGGGCTTGGAGGTCATTGAAGAAAACGAGGATGTTGTCAAGGTAGACAAACACATACCTGTCTCTGAGGATGTCATTGATGAAAGCTGGGAAAATACCTGGACCATTGGACAGGCCAAAAGGCATCAACAAGTATTCAGAGTGGCCAGTGGGTGTTATGAATGTTGTTTTCTACTCATACCCCTGGTGGATGCAGTCAGATTGTACACGCTCCATAGATCCAGTCTGGTGAAGATCTGGGCCCTGCCGAGTGTTTTGAATGTGTTATCCATCAAGGGGAGAGAACAGTGGTTGGTAATGGTGATTTTGTTAAGTCCACATTAGTCAATGCGGGATCGGAGATCCCCATCTTTTTGTCTTGACAAGAAAGAACCTGCGTAGGCTGGGGACTAGGATGGGTGAATGAAACTATGCTGTAGTATTTCGATGACGTAGACATTCGTGGGCTTGGGTCTCAGGAGGAGATGGCCTCGGGAGGTGTGCTGCCAGAGAGGAAGTCGATCATGTATTCATGTGGTTTGTGAAGTGGCAGTGTGCTGGATTCCCCTTTACTGAAAACAATGGCTAAATCGTGGTATTCCTGTGGAGTCTGGTGAGATTGATGGGTTCTTCCATCCCCACAGACTTACAGCATGAGGTCAGCTAAGTTTGCAGGCAGGTGGGTCCCCAACTTAGCAGTGAACCAGATGACCAGGTGGAGTGAGGGTCGTGAGTAGAGAGCCGGCAATGAACCAAAATGAAAGGAGTGTTGGGTGAACTAATCAGGATGCCAGTTGCATTGGAATCCACCAGAGCCTCCTGTGTGCATAGAGACATTGGGATGTGGAAGAGGACAGAAAGAGAGAGAGAGAGAGAGGTTGGTTTATGGTACTGGAACTGGGGGCCAAGGACTAGACAGAAGGCACTTCGTCACCGCCATTTCTCGGATGCAGTGGGTATTTAATGCATGGCTGATGTGTGGCTCCACAGTAAGCACACAAGTTGTTTCTCCACCTACGCTCACGCTCTTGGGGATGAGCTCTCCCTAATGGTGTGGGTTCTCGGGGCATTGAAGGTGAGGACCCTGCAATCTGAAGTGATCCTGGGAATGGAAAAGGCACTCTAGCTAATGATCTGGAGGACATTCCCATAAGATGCTTGTCAGTTTGGAGGGCCACAGTGATGAGGCTCTTGAACTTGGTTGGCATTTCCCAGGTAGAAAGCTTGTCTTTGCTGCACTCCGAGAGGCCACGATGGTAATGGGCCAGCAGTGCTTCTGCATTGCAGACATGTTCTGAATTCCTGTAATCTAGCACCGAGCATGAGCCTTTACGCAGGCAAAGTATCCGATCTGCTGTCCCCTTCCACTTCCTGGACAATCGAAAACCTGGTGCATCTCAGCAGTGAATTCCTCATATTTATTGCAAATCATGGGTTTATCATCCCAGTTAATGGTGGCCCAGGTCAGAGCATGCCCAGTCAAGAGAAAGATAATGAAGGCAATCTGGGCTTCATTCATAGAATACAGATGGCTGGAGCGTGTAATGTAAGACACACTGGGACAAAAAGTTGTGGCATCAGGTTGGGGATCGGTCAAAGCATTTAGGCACTGGAATCTGAGACTCAGAGGGACGTTGTTGACTGTTGTGGGATGTTGTATCGAGATGGAGAGTTGGAAGGGAGTGGCAAGCAGGTGTCATTGGTTTTCTGTTCATGTGCTCACATTGAAGGACAATTTCTTTTCGGCAAGCAAAGTCTCCTAGGTCATTTGATGATTCGCTCATCTTGTCATGAAATATAAAGGAGGCTTGACTCAGAAGCAGTGCAGGGGAATTAGTTAGTGGTGACTGATAACTTTAATAATCAAGTACAAAATTGCAAGGCACAAATGGCCACGAAAGAAGTGAGAACAGATACTAAACTCAGAGGTGACAAGGTAATTGAAGGCGAGGAGGATCTGGTTGAAGCTAGCTGGGTCATATGAGTGAACAAGGATGGTGGATGAGAGCTGGGTTTAAATAGGCTGCAGGTGATGAATTGGAAGTAAATGGCTGGTGACTCATGTTAACTGGATGGAGACTGGGGAAAGCCTGCATGTGCAGACCTGACACAGTTCAGAAATAGCCAAGCATTCTCTATTTCTACTGAAATATATGTTGGAGGCACAGGTTTAATCTGCACTGGAGATACAGGGTGCATACATGGACCGTTAAAATGATGCTGTTTTGGGAGATCTGGTCAGACTAATTCAATTGATTCTTTTGAAGAGGTAACTACATAGGTTGATAAAGGTTGTGCAGTTAGTGTAGTCAATGTAGATTTTATGAGGCCTTTGACAGAGTCCAACATGGGAGACTTGTCTGAATGGTAAGCGTGTATGGTATCCAGAAAAAACTTGACAAACTGGATCTGAATCTGGTGAGGAGATAGAAAGCAGAAGGTGAAGGCTGAGAGTTTTCTTTGAAATTGAAAGTCTATGACCAGTAGTATACCACAGAGATGGTGCAATGTGATGGTCTCTAGGTCAGCAGCAAGTTGAATTTAGAAAGAAAACAAGTGTTTATACAACGGTAATGCAGTCATTGAGATACAAGATTAGGTACCCAGAGGCTTAGATTAATAAGCCAGAGACTGGAGTCCAAACCCCTTCATAGTAACTGTATAAATTCAAAATCAACTTAATAATCTCAAATTAAGACCATACATAAAAATCCATCGAGGGTTGATAAATCTCCTCTTTCAGGAAGAAAATCTGTCATCTGCCTTTTCTACGTGGTCCAGACTATATATGATTCCAGCCCACAGTAATGTGGTTAACCCTTAAATTGGTCAAGAAAGTCACCGTGCTCAGGGAATTGATGGATGAGAAGCGAATGAAGTCCATCATCCTGAAAAATATGTTTAAAAGCTTATTGCATGTTAATTAGCAACACACAAGATACCGGAGGAACTCAGGAGGTCAGGCACGTATGAAGGGAAATGGACAGTTGTTGTCTGGGTTCAAGTTCTACCCCTCGTGGTCACTTTCATTCATCTGGGCTTGCAGGTCTGTTGTCTTGTTCTGGGGCATCTATTATCTATTTTGGATAATTAAGGTTAGCATGAATGGTACAACATATCGGCATTCAGTCCATACTGCCTATACTGAACCCTTTGTAAGAGGTATCTAATTAACCTCATTCTCGCTCCATCATGCTGGAAAAATTTCTTTAAGATTTTCCACATTCTCAATGTATAATCTGACTCCTTCATTATGTCTCCTCCCTGTTCTCAATCCAGAAATCATTCACTTTAACTGATATTCCCACAGCTCAAGGCTCCTGAGCATTAGCTGTTCCATTCCGTTGCTGGACAGTTGCCCTACCCTAAGCTCTGCAATTGCCTTCTTAAGCCTCTGCTTCTCTGAATCTAGTCACCAAAATAGGTCTGAAGTCGCTTAGGACGGAAATAAGGGGAAGTGGAATTGGTTTATTATTGCCATGTGTACTGAGGTAAAGTGAAAGGCTTATCTTGCACAACATTCATACAGATCAATTCATTATACAGTTCACTGAGATAGTACAAGGTAAAACAATAACAAAATGCAGAATAAAGTGTAACAGCTTCAGAAAAAGTGCAGTAAAAGCAGACAATAATGTGAAAGAACATAATGAGGCCGACTGTGAGGTCAAGAATCCATTTTTATAATACTAGAGAACCATTCAATGATCTCATAATAGTGGGATAGAAACTGTTCTTCAGTTTGTTAGTGTGTGCTTTCAGACTATTTTCTGTTTGATGGGAGAGGGGAGAAGCACGAATGACCGGGGTGTGTGGGATCTTTGATTTCTCTGACTGCTTTATTGTGGCAGGATAAAGTAAAGGAAGAGTCCATAGATGGGAGGCTAGTTTCTGTGATTAGCTCAGCTGAGTCCACAACTCTTCAGCTTATCTTGCTGTCATTTGCAGAGCAAATGCTAAACCAACCTGTGATGCAGCTGAATAGGATTCTTTCAGTGGTACATTTATAAAAATTGTCAAGGGTCAACGAGGACACGACAAATTTCTTTAACCTCCTGAGGAAGCTGAGGTTATGCGGCACTCTCTTGCCTGTGATGTCTATGTAATTGGACCAGGATAGGCTACTGGTGGTGCTTACACCGAGGAACTTGAGCTTCAACTCTCTCAACCTCTGCACTGCTGATGAAGACAGGAGCAAGTATTGTACATCATTCTCTCTTCTTCAAGTTAATGACCAGCTTTTTTCGTTTTGCTGACGTTGAGGGAAAGGTTGTTGTTATGACGCCATATTACTGAACTCTCAATCTTCTCCTTGTACTCCGATTCAGCGTTATTTGAGATATGGCACACCTCAGCGGTATCACCTGCAAACTTGTGGATGGAGTTAGAGAAGAATCTGACCACACAGTCATGAGCGTACCGGGATTAGAGTAGGGGGCTGAGGGCACAGACTTGCGTATCATGAACGTTTAGAATAATCATGGTGGCGGTGTTGCTGTCTATCTTTCTGTTTGTGGTCGATTGATCAGGGAATCAAAGATCCAGATGAACAGGTGGGAGGTGTTGACTCCTAGAGTCCAAGATTTGCTGATGTGTTAACTTGGAATTATAGTATTGGAGGCATTGCCACGGTCAGTAAACAACAGTCTGATGTAGATGCCTTTGCTGTCCAGATGCTCCCGAGATGAGTGTAGGGCCAGGCAGGTAGACACTGCCATTGACCTATTTCAGTGGTAGGCAAATTGCAGTAGGCCGATGTGATTGGATTTAATGCATGCCATAACCAGCCTCTTGAAGTACTTCAAGGCTGTAGATGTCCGAGCCACTGGGCGGTAGAAATTAAGGCATGTTACCTTATTTTTCTAAGGTACCGGGATGACAGAGCTCTTCTTTGACGGGCGATAACCTCAAATTGAAGCAGGGAGAGGTTAAAAATGTTTGCAAATACCATCACCAGCTGATCTGCACAGGATCCAAGGACACCATCTTTGCCAGATGCTTTCTGTGGGCTCACTCTCTGTAAGGCTGATCTTACATCTGCAGTGGTGACTGTGAGTTCAGGTACATGGAGGCTGTTGGGATGGATAGTGACATACCAATCCCCTTCTCTTCAAAATGACCATGAAATGCATTGAGCTTATCAGGAAGGAACGTGCTGTGATTCTGTCTAACTTTGTAGCCTGTTACAGTATGTAATCTCTGCCACAACTCACTGGGACTTGATTTTGGACTGGTATTGGGAAATTTCTTCACTCAGTGAATTGTTGAGCAGTTCTATTGATTATATTCAAAAAGAGAGATTTTAAGATTTTTGGTTTTAAGTGAATCAAGGGATATGGGATAGTGCAGGAAAGTGTGGAGATAAAAGATCAGACATTGAATGGCAGAGCAGTCTTACCAATTCAAAGAACCTGCAGCTCTTCCTATTTACAATGATCTTAACTTCTCTAAACACAGCTTAAACCTACCAAAGCTTGGTTACTTATTTCTATAGTAAGGTCGATTTTTGCTTAATTATATTCCCAAAAAATACCTTGGAACTTTTGTTAAATATCAAAATACTTCCACATCGTTATTTTACAGCCAATCCCTTTCAGGCTGTGCATCTCAGATTGTGATAATTCACTCCATAAAGAAAAACATTTTCCACATTTTCCTCTGTGACATTATTTGATAAGCTGTGGGAAATCAGTTACCAAAGAAAGAGAATAAATCAGTAAAGGCCTCAAACGCTATCTATAATGGACCAATTCCGAACATAACCACAACAGATATCCAACTGGCTCAATATTAGCAATCACTTGGCCAAGAGACAGCAGGTGAAAATGAATATTAGGCCTTCCAAAAACAGGATGTGATATATCAAAGAGCATTAATATTTATCAGACATATTTTAACTTTGTAAGAGGACTTCAAAAATCTTATACGATGGCTTATTGAATCTACATACTCTGCACATTGATGTTTTATCCAAGTCTGCTTACTTCTCCCTCTAGTTGCATGATGTAAAAATTTCAGGCATATTCAGTAAAATAAAAATTGAACCCAAAACCTTCAAAACTATTCTTCTGAGAACCTAAATAAAGCTCTTCACAGTTTCATCAGGTAAATCATCAGATCCATTAAATGCAGAGCAGACTTTAACCTATGCATCTTCTTTGTCGTGTTACTAGGTACAATCTTGTCAGGCATTCTGGAATTAGGTTAGACCTAAGCGAACCATTTTAACTTCATTAAAAGAAGGCCTTGGTTTGTACATCAGTGCAGTTATTGTTTGTCTTTCATTGGGCAGGACAACCTTTGCTCCATTTAGTCCTTACTTCTCTCCAGTTTCGTTGTCACTCCATAAAAGTGAAAGAGGCAAAAGGGGTGATATATCTAAAGACAAATTTAAGATGTTCCATAAAAATAAGCCTTTATTACTGCTTTTACTATACCAGACACACAGAATAGAACCTCAATGTAAAATTCCATCTCATTGGTGGGTTTCTAATTCTTAATGGTTGTCAGCTCTAATTTGTCTGCAAGGCCTCCATGCTCTCAGCTTGTGGACAAAACACTAGCATGATGTTCCATGATTACATTTCCTCCCAAAGACACATTTATCCATAACCGGCTATGACAGAGCCCCATTGCTGAGCAGCCGTGACTGTGTGGGAGGGAACAATTTTTTGTTCTCCCTTCTGTCACCGGGGACAACTTTTATCTAAAGAGCACAATCATGGGGGTCCCCAAAGTGCATCTGAGCCAGGAAAAGCAAAGAGAGAGGATTTTGTTTTTCTTTTATTTCTTCCTTCTGGATTGTAAATGGAGGTGGGGGGGGGGCATTGTTTAAGTGACAGTCTCTGCTCCCTCCTTCCTGTATCTTAGCCTCTGTACCTCTGACCAAACTGCAACGACAGCAGAAAAAAAAGAAATCAGATTAACAGGAACCTTCCCAGCATGCTTCACTATGACAAATGATTGACTCTGAACAATATCTAAGGTGATCAGGATAAAGTACCAACCATTTCAAGGCTCAGCAAAATTCAAATTCTAATTAGAGTTCTCACCACATTCAAAATAAAAATTGTTCCCCTGATATTTTGCCTATCAGGTGTCTCTCTGATCATTGAGACAAAACGAATAAAGAAAATGATTAAAGTGATAACAAAGGCATAAAATTTAAATTATCATGGCATCACATCTGGGATTGCGGTGTGTCACTGCGCTGCCATTTTGCCCCTCACTCCATACTCCAATCTTTCTGCATGAGGACAAACGCAGGAGACTAGAAGCACAAAAAAAAGTATGAAATTAAAGGTGCAAAGCGAAAAGGCAAATAGGCAGCCTTTCAGCTTTAACATTATTAATGACTCTTCAAAAATGCCCGACTTTCCAATCTCTCCGAGAGCCGCTTGAAGGAGCTTGCAGATGAAGCTGACCTTCAAAATGTTCTTTGGTCTTTAGTTAAGAAATTCACTCGCCATTATGGCATCATTAGGGAAACAAGGATAAAATTACTCCATGGTTAATGACCTATAGGATCTCCCACCAAAATTTGTTTCAGATCTAATAAAACTGTGCTTAGCACACTCGAATGAATTATGAAGACTGTTATGTGGGGTATTAAAATGTGGGAAATAGATTTTCTGAAGCTGGGAGGACTGGACTTTGAAGTAGATAGCAGAATGGAATTTTCTGGACAATAAATTCTCCCATGTCTCAATTTCATTTTTTCCCCCTGAAAGGTTCGGCCACATTTGATTATCTGAGGCACACGCTCTTGAAACTTAACAAAATCTTGCTAAGCAAATGCTTGCGGATTTTTCTAAGATGTACCTGGGGGAATTTGGACTGAACACATTAGATACTCCAGAAGCAGGGGAGTGTAATTAACAATATCTGTGTTATTTAGCGTGATAATTTACCATTAAGACCTTTATGAAATTGCATTTTGCATTTACATTTCCTTAGCATGCTGTCCTGACTAACAGGCGTCAGGGTAGCAATTAGCATATTATGCGTCACAAGGCAGAGACTGAAGGCAAGTCTTGGTGGAAATGTTTATTAATAAAATATAAAAATGAATATCGTCTGCAGCTAATTGGTCGTCTTTGTGGGATGAATAGTGAAAAATGAATTAAATGTGGGGCTGTGGGAGAAAGACTGGGTTTAGATATACTTAAAGAAAAGAAAAAGTGAGTGAGAGTTTAGGTTAGTGAATGATAGTAAGTACTGCAGAGAGGTGGATGTGAGGTAATGCCATTTTGCTCTCTTTAAACTTTAATCTTTCCTATTAATTCACTGCAACTGGAGAATGTATGAGAGTTAATGTTCCATGAACGTGTTTCTCACTCCACAATCTCTTCGAGCTAATTACCTTCAGGTGCTAAATGGAGGGAAATTGCAATCCATTTGGATGAGAAAAATTCGCCTTTCATTCCCCAGTGAAACATTTCTTTATGTCGTACGAAAATAAAATCCTACACCCCTTCTCTTGAACAAAGCTGTGAGATTATTGGATGGGTGGTGGGGATGCGAGGGGTGGGCAGCCCATTCGCAACCCACCAGCTCTCTTTCCTCCCCGCTTTTATTCACTCAGCTTAACCGAAACAAGAGATTCGGGGCATTGCTGGGGGAGGAATGGGTGTCTCTTTGCAACTCAACTTCATTATCCTTGGCTGGAGGTCACTCTGAGGTCAGCAGGTGCTGCTTCTGACAACAGGATTTCTTTGCAGATGTTTGATAGATTTGAATCATTTAAGGATTCCTTTAAAACAAGCCACATTTTCCTTAAGGATATCTACTGTATATACATGTAACCTCTCGCAGTTTTCCTCAGAGCTCTTGAACTAAACTTACCTTTTTATTTTACTTAATAGGTTTTTTTTTCAAATCTCCTCCATTCCTCTGTTTGTTGTTGTGTCTGTTTTTGTTCTTATTGAGTTGTTTTAGGATCGAGCTGAAGGAATAATGTTCCTTGGAAAGCCTCGTGCTCAGAAGGCCAGCTGGAGTGGGTGGGTTCAGCTGTGATCACTCACCTTCATCATTAATTGGTAATCACTATCCATCTGCGGGAGACAGGGTCATGTGCAATAGTGACCAATAAGGAGGAAAATTATCTCAAAAAAACCATGGCAAACAATAAAAGCAATGACACTGTAGGATGGAAATGATTCTTCTGTGAGAAATAAGCCTATTGTAATAAACTTTAAGGATGAGCTTAAATGACTATCAAATGTCAATTTTCATGTCCCAAAAATATTCACAAATAAAATTAAATTTAATGCAGAGCCAATTGAGTTGTGGGTTTGATGCATAGAGGCAGCCACATTGAGTGTTTAGACTTCTCAACAGAATTGTAGGCAAAGCCTATCACTCTGGGCCTGACCCAGACCTGTATGTGGTCAGAGCTGGCCTATTGGGTAGAAGGCAGGGTTTGACTGTGAGAAACCTTCCCCCACTCCCACCCCTCTGCTTACACTGAAACAAGGCAGATCCTTCACGGCTTCTCTCAATCTGTGAGATTCAACCCTGGAACAGTAGAGAGGGTGCCCCACTTATGTGTGTAAGGGACAGCAGATCAGGATTGTGGAAAGCGTTTAACATTCAAAGTAAATTTATTATCAAAGCACATATATGTCACCATATACAACCCTGAGATTTATTTTCTTGTGGGCATACTCAATAAATCCATAAAAGAATAATAACCATAATAGAATCAATGAATGACCATACTGACTTATGGTGATATGACAAATAAGTTTAATAATACTTAAAGGAGTGTAGTCACAGACAGTAGGGGGAAAATCACAGAATCAGAGAACTTTACAGCACAGAAATAGGTTCATCTTGTCCATGTTGACCATGCTGCCTAACGACACTAATTCTATTCGCCAGCATTATGCCCACATCCCTCTACACTTCTCCTATCCAGTTACTTATCAAAATGGTTTTTAAGCATTGTATGAGTGGATGCCTCTATCACCTCCTCTGGCACTTGTTCCCAATAATCATCAACCTCTGACTGAAAATCTTATTCCTCAGATCTTCTTAATATTTCTACCATATCAGCTTAAACCTGTACCTCATGTTCTAGGCTCCTCTACATTTGGAAAGGGCAGTTTATTTATGTCCCTCATAAATTTATACACCTCTGTAAAGTCAGCTCCTTACATTCCAGTGAAAATAACCTCATCCAGTCCAAACTTTTCTTATAACTACAACCCTCCACTTCAAACAATAGCCTCGTGAATCTTTTCTGCCTTTTTGCTAGTGCTACCACATTAACCGTGTCATGTGTTATTAAGAACTGTATTAAATACTCCAGGAGCAGTCTAACCAATGTTTGTACAACTGTAACATAATGTTCCAACTTTTATATTCAGTTCCTCAGCATAAGAAGGCTACGGACATACCCTGAGATCTCTCTGGGCATCAACTTCCCTAAGGTCCCTGGCATTTATTCTATATATCGGATCAGAATTTGGCTACCGAAAGTGCATTTCCTCACACTTGCCTGGTCTAAATTCCACTTGTCACCACTTTGCCTAACTTTCTAGTTCTACTGTGCATGTGCCCTCTAAAAATCTTCACTAAGATTCCACCAATGTTTGTGCTCTCTGCAAACTTACTGAGTGTAGCACTCTCCAAGTCATATATACAGCATATCAAACAACCAAGGTTCCAGCACTAATCCCTGCAGTACACTACTTGTTAGAAGTTCCCTGTCAATCCACCATTACACTCTGCCTCCTATCACCAAACCAAATTTGGATCTATTTTGCTAATTTGCCTGAAATTCAATATGCATTATCTTTCTGCATCAGCCTACCATGTGGGACTTTGTCAAAAGCCTTTCTAAAGTCCATGTAAATAATGTCTACAATTCTAATTCATCATTTTTGGTACCTCTACAAAAACAAATATTTCAAAAAGTTTAAAAGTTCTTCTTGAAGGATTAAGGATACATGAAATGTAAGGAACATTGCTTACAGAACAGCCACTTCTTTCATCTCCAGAGCTAAACAACCAGCTGTATTCACCTCTGTACATTTGGTCCCATTGACCAGTCCAGTTGTGAGCACAACAGGCAGTCATAATTCTCATATCCGTGTTAAATAGGCAATCAAGGCTAAATTTCTCCAATCCTTTATGGTTGGTTGGATGCTGAGTTCCTTCCTTGAAAATGATAGGTGTAAGGTTGCCAAAAAATCCTTCCCATTACTGCAATAGACTGAGCTGTAAGCAGCAATGATTCAAATGACTTTCATAACTATCAGCTGAGCTGTACCTGTGTCATAAATTGGATGATAGCACCTTTATAGTAGATGGGAAAACTCTGCTGCTGACTCCCTGTGGAAGAAGACACCTTTGACATTGGCAGACATGGCTTCTGGAGCAGATAAGCAAACAGGCTGGTGCATTGACACATATGGTCAATGTGACTTGGGTGCCAGCTGATCTTCAGGATGTAGTTTCTTCAGCTTCTACTTCAAACACAGAATACTGTTCTTAAATTTCATTCTCAAAGAATCATAATCACAGAGAGAAAGAGCAGAGAAACAGACCCTTCAGCCCTCTGAGGCTTTAATGACCATCAGCCACTCATTAATTATCATCATCATTATGAGCCGTGTCATATGATGTTGGTGATCATGGCCTTGATCATGACTGCTCTTCGCAATTTTTTCTACAGAAGTGGTTTGCCATTGCCTTCTTCTGGGGAGTGTCTTTACATAACAGGTGACTCCAGCCATTATCAATACTCTTCAGAGACTGTCTGCCTGGCACCAGTGGTCGCATAACCAGGACTTGTGATTTGTACCAGCCGCTCATACACCTACAGGTTTCCCCCGCCATTCGAAGGTACAGTGTTCCTATGAAATGGTTCATAAGCTGGAATGTCGTAAAACGAAGAAGCAATTACCATTTATTTATATGGGAAAAATTTGTGAGTGTTCACAGACACAAAAATAACCTACCAAATCATGCCAAATAGCACATAAAACCTAAAATAACAGTAACATATAGTAAAAGCAGGAATGATATGATAAATACACAGCCTATATAAAGTAGAAATACTTCTCTACAATCATTGCCCTCACTGTTCTCCGTAGCGAAAATCTCACGCAAGCGCTCTCGGCAGAAACACGGTGCAAGCACTCTCGGCAAAAACATGGCACAAGCGCTCTCAGCAGAAACATTCTCTCCAGTAACCTTTAAGCTAAGAAGCTGCCAAATCATACCAAATAACGCATAAAAATACACAGCCTATATAAAGTGGAAATAATGTATGTACAGTGCAGTATCACTTATGGGAATCGGGAAGACAGCGCCGACCACACTGATCACCTGTGTTAGGCTGAGTTGTCGGAAGTTGGAGTGGTGCAGTGGCCCCCACCCTCCAGGCCGCCAACCGATACCAATCCACAAAGCATGCAGGGTGGCTGGGAGGCAACCAGCACATCTTTAAGAAAAAAAGCCGAAATAAACAAGCTAATTAATTAGCTACCGCTGCATTCTCTGTGAATCAGTATCTGTCCGCGTCCCGGGGTTTGGGGCGGTGGGACACTGGGGTGTCATCTCATTGTCATCTGTTTCCATTAGGACAGGCAGGTCATCTTCTTCTATGTCTGCCTGCCTCGATGTCAAAGGTCGAGGTTCGTCGTCTGCTGTGGCTGATGTGGAAGGCTTAAAAAACGACAGTATGCTTGACTGCTTAGCCTCACACATTTTTCTATCATACAGTTCTTTGTAAGCACTCAAACCATCCTGCAAATATGTCCTAAAGCGACATACCCTTTCAAAATTAAAGTCGTACTTTATCATTGCAGTGAAAATCTCATGCAGTTGCTTCACGTTCAGTTCCTGGACGACTTCACTTTCGGTCCGTTCGCTACTACATTCGGTTTCGATTGTTATCCTTTCCTCTTCCAATTGCATCAGCTCTTCATCTATCAGTTCTTGGTCATGGGATGCCAAAACCTCTTCAACATCATTTTCATCAACTTCCACAAGCCAAACTCACTTAGTCCTTACTTCGTTCACCATGATCAAAATGCTTAATTATGTCTAGTTTTATGCTAAGTGTAACACCCTTACGAGCTCTTTTAGGCTTTTCCGATACCATAGAACTCATCTTGCAAACGGATGCTCACAGGCACGTGTTTAAGCAATGCCGGCTAGAATGCAGTTCCAAATCCGGGGGAGGAGTGGCTGCTTGGGGCACGCGCTGCCTTTTTTTGTATCAGTGAAAACACCTTCTGTTAGCAAAAACAGGTAACTAATGTAGGTCCTTCGTAACAGTGAGGTTTCGTAAAGCGAACGTTTAAAAAGCAAGGGACACCTGTATCTGCGACCTGCTCCCATGGCTCCACGTAATCTTGGGGTAGGGCCAAGCAGGTGCCACACCTTGCCCAAGGGTGACCTCCAGGCTAGTGGAGGGAAGGAGTGCCTTATACCTCCTTTGACCAAGACGTATCTCCACTTGGCCATCATCACTCATTAATAATAATCCTATATTAATCCCATTTTAAAAATTCCTCTCCTCATTCTTATTTGTACCAATCTTCCCTCTATGTTCTACTTTCCATTTCACTATGCCAAAGCTGCCAGTTATCTTGCTGGTTCCAGGGAACTTTGAAATCTTAAAAATTCCTTCAGGCGTTGTGTTCTGTTTCCCATTTGCTTCTAATAATGTGAACCTGAGGAAGATTACTGGACAATTGTGGATCATTTTTGGAGGCAGGGTTAGTTTAAGGGAAATTCACAGTGAAGAAAGTAACAAGAAAGACATTCAACATTAATTTTCCAGGACAATTAGAACATTTTTAAGCATGGAATCCTCAATTGAAACCAGCAGAAAAAGGCTATTCAGTCCGTAATGCCTGCTTGGAGAAGCTATCCATTGGTCCCACCAGTGATTCATCATGACCTTCCATTATTTATCCAGTTTTCAGTTGAATAGTGTTGACCTTTCAGCTAGCCCCACTCAGAATCTTTCAGGGTGGGATGGTTTCTTCAGAGATAGGGTGAGAAGAGGAACTAAACACTGGAAGGCACTGGTTTAAGGTAAATGATTTAAAAGGGACCTGAGGGACAACTTCTTCACACAGAGGTAGTATGATATGGAATGAATTGCCAGTGAAAGGGGCGTGAGGCAGGTAAAATAACACCATTTAAAAGACAGTTGAATAAATACATTGGATAGGAAGGGTTTAGAGGATTATGGGCCAAACACAGTCAAATGAGACTAGCCTGATGGGCTCCTTGATCAAGATGATAAATGGCCCAAAAGGGCTGATTCTGTGCCATATTGCTCTATGATGCTATGTCCTCACTGTTTCTTTTATGCATAACATTCAATCTATTTTAATCATTACCAACACAAGATCATTCTATCCCTGGATGAATTTTAAAATTTTACCATTTTGGCATTTGATGGACAATGAAATCTAGGAATGATGGAGATTCAGAAATGTTAGAAGTATCAGAGAGTTAGGATACATTTTAAAAATGGGAATTAGCACAGGGGACTCCATTAATTGCTTTAGTGCCACATATTTAAAAAAACAGATGGTACCAATGGGATACAGTCTTGTCAGTGAGGTGAAATTCTACCGCAATAAGAAAGATTGCAATTGTACTACGCTTCTGGCCCAAGTAACGATACTGACACTCTGCAGACAAGTATGAGATGAGCCACAAAGAAAAAGATCGGTCATGAGAAAATGTTTAAAGTAACGCAAGTAGAGTGTGAAAACAAGAGGTTCAAGAGAGAATTTCAGAGCACGGTACAGACATACGAACAATATGAAGATTCAAGATTCAAGATTGTTTAATGTCATTTCCAGTACACAAGTGTAAAGGAGAACAAAATAATTGATACACCTGATCGGATACAGCAAAAAAACACAATAAGATAAAGGACACCATAAGAAAAAGACACAATAAGTATAAATACATAACATAACCTTATATACATAGAGTGACTGTAAAGTATGTCCAGAAAGTGTTGTTAGGCACAGGACTGTCTATATTTAAGGTGACTGAGAGGAAATGATAAAGTAATGGTGTGGGGAGTGTGAAGGGGCGGGTTAGTGAGTGGAGGTTTTGTTCAGCCTTACTGCTTTGGGAAACTAACAGTTGTTGAGTCTGGTGGACCTAGTGTGGATGCCCCTCAATGAGAGTACGATAAAGGTGACCACAGGGTGGGTGGGATCCTTTATGACATTGCTGGCTTTTTTCCAGCATCTTTCTGTATATATGTCCTTGATGGTGGGTAGGCTGGGGCCAGTGATGCATTGGTCAGTTTTGACTACCTGTTGTAGATCCTTCCTCTCCACTGCAGTGCACTTTCTGTACAATGTAGTAATGCAGCATGTTCGGATGCTCTCCACTGCGCATCTGTAGAAGGTCATGAGTATAGATGTGCATAATTCAGCTCTCTTCAGCCTCCTCGGAAATTAGAGGCATTGGTGAGTTTTTTTGATTGTGTAGAATGTATTCTGGGATCATGAGAGTTTGTGTGAGATGTGCACTCCCAAGAATTTAGAAATGCTTGCAGTTTCCCCTGTTGTGCTGTTGAGGTAAAGGTGTGAGTGAGTTCTCCTGAAGTCAATAACCAAATCTTCTGTCTTGTTGACATTGTGGAAGAGATGATTTGCTTAGCACCAGGCTCCTAGCTCTTCCAACTCCTCTCAGTAGTCCATCTCATCATTGTTGGTGATGAACCCACCACTATCATGGCGTCAGTGAACGTGACAAAGTGATTGCTTGGGTGTTTGACTTTACAGTCACGTGTGAACAGAGTGTACAGCCAAGGGCTCAGCACACAACACAGTGAAGGGCATCGTACTGAGGATGATGGAGAGGGAGGAGCTGTTGTGCATCCTGACCATCTGAGGTCTGTTGGTTAGGAAGTCCAACACCCAGTTGCACTGTGGTGTATTTAGACCGAGGAGTAGGAGTTTATTCACCAAGGTCTGTGGAACAATAATGTTGAATCCAGAAACAGAATCTGACATTAGTATCTATAGGAAGAGGCGCAGTCGACGTTTCAGGCCGAGACCCTTCGTCAGGACTAACTGAAGGAAGAGTGCGTAAGGGATTTGAAAGCTGGAGGGGGAGGGGGAGATGCAAAATGATAGGAGAAGACAGGAGGGGGAGGGATGGAGCCGAGAGCTGGACAGGTGATAGGCAGAAGGGGATACAAGAGGATCATGGGACAGGAGGTCCTTCTGAGGATCCCAGGCACCCACATTCCATTGACCCCGCCCCTCGCCGCCTCTCCCGCCAAGCTCCGAAGGCGACGCTCTCCGCCACGAGGAGGCACCCGGCGTCCCCATCCCAGACCCCTCCACACCCCCGGGACACCCCCCCCGCCGTCTGCAATGGTCCCACCCGCCGTCTGCAATGGTCCCACCCGCCACCCCATCCTCCGTCGGATCCACGCCCGCAATCGCCGCCCCCCCCCGACCCCGCCATGCTAGGCAAAGACCGCAAGATCCCACATCCACGGACTGCAGAGCCCGCCGGCCCCGACGCCAGCAGGCACGAACCCCCGGCCTCGGCTCCATCCCTCCCCCTCCTGTCTTCTCCTATCATTTTGCATCTCCCCCTCCCCCTCCAGCTTTCAAATCCCTTACTCACTCTTCCTTCAGTTAGTCCTGACGAAGGGTCTCGGCCTGAAACGTCGACTGCGCCTCTTCCTATAGATGCTGCCTGGCCTGCTGCGTTCACCAGCAACTTTGATGTGTGTTGCTTGAATTTCCAGCATCTGCAGAATTCCTGTTGTTTGTTGCTGACATTAGTATCCTTAGTTTCTAGGTGTATCAGGGCTAGTGCTATGGCATCTGTTTTAGAGCAGCTCTGATGGTAACTGTATTGGTGAGTGTCCAGTGTGGAAAGAATTTGCCATTACCAGCCATAAAAAGCATTTAATGACTCATGAAGGGTCTTGGCCCGAAATGTTGACTGTATTCTTTTCCACAGATGCTGCTTAGCCCACTGAGTTCCTCCAGCATTTTGTGTGTGTCATTGCCACCAGCTGGTAGTCATTTAATTCTGAAGGTGTGAAGTTCTTTGGTACAGGGATGATTGTGGCTGATTTGAAACAGGTGGTTACAGCTGCCTGGATGAGTAAAGTTTTGAAGATATCTGTGAAGACTTCAACACTTCAGTGAATGCACACTCCCTGAGTACACAGCCTGGGATGCTGGCTGGCCGGGCTGCCTTATGGGGATTGACTCTCTGTAGAGTCCTTCTCATGTCTGCTACTGTTGCAGACAGTGGCTGCTCACCTGGGGGTGGGGGGTAGCTTTTGTGGATGGCATTGTATTACATGTCTTGAACTGTGCCATTAAAGTTGTTTAGAACATCAGGCAGGGAGGTGTCACGGGTGCAGTAAACACTGCTTTCCTTGTATAATCTGTAATGCCCTTGATACCCAGCCACATATGTCAACCATCATTATTGGAGAGATGTTCCTGAATTTTTTGTACATAGGCAGTCTTTGTCCTGTTGATGCATAAAATGAAGTTTTTCCTGGTTGCTCTGAGAGCTGTTTTGTCTCCAGATTTGAAGGCAGTGCCCTGAGCTTTTAGTGGGGATAATGCACCTCTGTGTTCAGCCAGAACTTCCAGCTTGACTGTTAGATGACCATTCTTGAGCTACCAATATTGTCTACACACCTACAGATGTAGCTGGCGACAGATGAAACATATTCCTCAAGATCTGTGCCTTTCTCTGTTTGTTGCCTCCTTGAAGATCTCTCAGCTAGTCTTTTCAAGACAGTCCTGAAACATAGAGATAGCCTCATAAGGCCATACTGTGATGGTGGTAACTTCTACACCAGTGATGCACAAATTAGTCACGTCAGAGCAAGATCAGAACTTATTAGACAATAACTAACCAGTTCACCATAGCCTGTAGAGATCAGGCCCAATGAGAGGACAACCACTGTTTCATTGGTCAAAGCTTGTAGTTGATATGGTGGATGTAAGTGAGATGTAGAGTCTGGAGCCACGGCTTTGAAGGAATAGCAAGTGGAATTAGTATAGAATAAGTACAAATGCTTACAACAGGAATTCTGCAGATGCTGGAAATTTAAGCAACACACATCAAAGTTGCTGATGAACGCAGCAGGCCAGGCAGCATCTCTAGGAAGAGGTGCAGTCGACGTTTCAAGCCGAGACCCTTCGTCAGGACTAACTGAAGGGAGAGTGAGTAAGAGGTTTGAAAGTTGGAGGGGGGAGGGGGAGATCCAAAATGATAGGAGAAAACAGGAGGGGGAGGGATGGAGCCAAGAGCCGGACAGGTGATTGGCAAAAGGGATATGAGAGGATCATGGGACAGGAGGTCCGGGAAGAAAGACAAGTGGGGGGGGGGAACCTAGAGGATGGGCAAGGGGTATATTCAGAGGGACAGAGGGAGAAAAAGGAGAGTGAGAGAAACAATGTGTGTATAAAAATAACTAACAGATGGGGTACGAGGGGGAGGTGGGGCATTAGCGGTAGTTAGAGAAGTCGATGTTCATGCCATCAGGTTGGAGGCTACCCAGACGGAATGTAAGGTGTTGTTCCTCCAACCTGAGTGCGGCTTCATCTTTACAGTAGAGGAGGCCGTGGATAGACATGTCAGAATGGGAATGGGATGTGGAATTAAAATTTTGTGGCCACTGGGTGATCCTGCTTTCTCTGGCGGACCGAGCGTAGGTGTTCAGCAAAGCGGTCTTCCAGTCTGCGTCGGGTCTCGCCAATATAAAAAAGGCCACATCGGGAGCACCGGACGCAGTATATCACCCCAGCCGACTCACAGGTGAAGCGTCGCCTCACCTGGAAGGACTGTCTGGGGCCCTGAATGGTGGTAAGGAGGAAGTGTAAGGGCATGTGTAGCACTTGTTCTGCTTACACGGATAAGTGCCAGGAGGGAGATCAGTGGGGAGGGATTGGGGGGATGAATGGACAAGAGAGTCGTGTAGGGAGCGATCCCTGCTGAAAGCAGAGAGACGGGGGAGGAAAAGATGTGCTTAGTGGTGGGATCCCGTTGGAGGTGGCGGAAGTTACAGAGAATAATATGTTGGACCTGGAGGCTGGTGGGGTGGTAGGTGAGGACCAGGGGAACCCTATTCCTAGTGGGGTGGCGGGAGGATGGAGTGAGAGCAGATGTATGTGAAATGGGGGAGATGCGTTTAAGAGCAGAGTTGATAGTGGAGGAAGGGAAGCCCCTTTCTTTAAAAAAGGAGAACATCTCCCTCGTCCTAGAATGAAAAGCCTCATCCTGAGAGCAGATGCGGCGGAGACGGAGGAATTGCGAGAAGGGGATGGCGTTTTTGCAAGAGACAGAGTGAGAAGAGGAATAGTCCAGATAGCTGTGAGAGTCAGTAGGCTTATAGTAGACATCAGTGGATAAGCTGTCTCCAGAGATAGAGACAGAAAGATCTAGAAAGGGGAGGGAGGTGTCGGAAATGGACCAGGTTAACTTGAGGGCAGGGTGAAAGTTGGAGGCAAAGTTAATAAAGTCAACGAGCTCTGCATGCGTGCAGGAAGCAGCGCCAATGCAGTCGTCGATGTAGCGATGGAAAAGTGGGGGATGGATACCAGAATAGGTTTGGAACATAGATCATTCTACAAAGACAACAAAAAGGCAGGCATAGCTAGGACCCATACGGGTGCCCATAGCTACACCTTTAGTTTGGAGGAAGTGGGAGGAGCCAAAGGAGAAATTATTAAGAGTAAAGACTAATTCCGCTAGACGGAGCAGAGTGGTGGTAGAGGGGTACTGATTAGTACAAATGCTTGATGGTTAGCATGGACTTAATGGACAGAAGAGCCTGTTGCTATGATTCTATTAGGCCCGAATGAGATCTAATTTGTAAAGCACCCCTCAGGTATGGGAACAGGTGTACTTGCTGCTGCATATTTAAATGGCAGAAAGACCACTCAGTGTAGGGCTAGTGTGGTCATTTCCTTTCTCACTCTCCACTCATTTTAATAACTGTATTTCATGAATAGCGAGCAGAGGGTGTGTTAGTGAGGACATGACTGAGAAGGTTATAGAGGAGCAAGGCCAGGGATAAAGTTCAAAGACAAAGTTCACATTTAATATGGGGAAATACGACTAGAAGGATGGTGAGTTAATGGGCTTAGAGTGTGTGAGATGAGACACGGGGGCTAAGTGTATAGAAGTGGAAGACAAAGTAGTATAGATAGGTCCAAAGGAAGAGATTCTGTCATCTCTGGGACATTCCCTCTTCTCATTTCTACCATCAGGGAGGAGGTAAAGGAGACTAAAGACCTCTCAATATTTTAGGAACAGCTTCTTCGCTTTTGCGATCAGAATTCTGAATGGTCCATGAACCCATGAACACTGCCTCACTATTCCTTTTTTAGCAATGTTAATTTATTTTTATAATGTATATTTCTATGTCTTGTACTGTACTTCAGCTGAAAAATGAGATGAGAATTAGCTATATGGCTGATTGAATCTGCTCTGCCAATTCGTCATGGCCAATCCATTTCACCCTCAGCCCTCATCTCCAACCTTCTGCCCGTATCCCTTCATGCCCTGACTAATCAAGAATCTATCAACATCTGCCTTAAATATACCCAGTGACTTGGCCTCCAGAGACATCAGTGGCAGTAAATTCCACAGATTCACCACTGTCCAGCTAAAGAAATTTCTGTGCCCTCTGGTCTTAGACTTCCCCCCCACAGGAAATATCCTCACCACATCCACCCTATCGAGGCCTTTCAACAATTGATAGTATTCAAGAGATCTCCTCTCTTCTGAATTCCAGAGAGTTCAGGTCCAGAGCTATCAAATGCTCCCCATATGATAAGCCTTTCAATCACGGAATCACTTTCGTGTCCCTCCTTTGAATCCTCTCCAAAGTCAGCACATCCTTTCTTACATAAAGGGCCCAAAATTGCTCACCGTACTCTGAGGTTTCACCAGTGCCTTACCAAGCCTCAGCATTACACCCTTGCTCTTATATTCTAGACCTCTCAAAATGAATGCTAACGTTGCTTTTGCCTTCCTCACCACTGACTCAACCTACAAATTAACCTTTAGGGGATCCTGCATGAGGACTCCCAAGTCCCTTTGCACATCAGATTTTTGAATTTTTGAACTTAATATGTCTGTGATAATAAACCTGATTCTGAAGACAGGCAATATTCCAGAGAGGGAGGAAAGCAGCTTCTGTGAAGAAGCAGCTACCAGCTTCAAACCTCAGCTCAGTGCTAGACTGGGAGCAAAGGATCTCCACCATCTGGTGCAACTTGAAACCAGGATAACATGTGGAGGAAATGAGAAGCAAGAGGAGTTTGCATTGGGACTTGATAAAGGTGTCACCTTCTCACTGTTGAGTTAGAGGAATATAAAACTCAATCAGGATCTGATTATGGTATATTTTGACAGGATCATGTGATTGAGGGGGGATATGAAAAAGAGCTGGGTGTTACCAGATTAATCTGAAGGTGGTGCTATCAGGAAGCAGCATGCAGCAGGAAGTGGCCCAAAGATGTATCTTGGAGAATGACTCTGTAGATCATTGTCCACAGTCAGCCATCTTTGATCTTACCTGTCTCCCCAACCCTTATTTCAATCCTTTTAGCCTGTGGGTGCAATTTCTTTATTTTCATTCCCAGATCTAGGTCCTGCCAGCAGGACTAGCATTTTTTGCCTTTCAAATTGGTGAACTTGGTGGTGAGCTATCTTCATAAATTGTGGCAGTCCCCAGTTTGCTGTTGGAGAGAGAGAGATCTATGATTTCGGCTCAGTAAAAATAGCTTTCCCAGTCAGGATGGCATGCATCATGGAGAAGGTAATGCATCACTGTGTTTCCATAGACATAGTCAGTGACAATTTTCTGCTTGGCTTTGACACAAAGTTCCCTTTCCTTCTTAATCTTTTCAATGTAGTGAAACTCTCTAGTCTCTGGATTACACACTTCCTCCTTTCTCCATTCCTCTTGAACTTGGATCAAGCAGATAACTGAATTCTGGAAATACCCTCACAATCCCACTTTCTTGATTCATTTCTTAACTTCAATGCCATCTTTTCAAACATTTTCCCTAAATCATGAGTGATTTCCTTGTTTGTGATATTTCGCATTGTTAAGCACTATTAGAGTAAAGAGGGGTGTATGGGGTGTCAGGGAGGGGTAGTACCTCTGGTGAGGGAACACGTCGCATCCTTTTCAAGGCGGTTAGTCCACTTTTGGTCCCCACCCGGCACTCAGCTCTCACCTGTGGCTCCCTGTAGCTGTTTGCATACGACAGCGGCCACACCCCGGGCAACGGCTTCAACAGGCCAGCTAAACCAGGTGAGGGTAGCTGAGGGTTCTCAACCCCTCGGTGAGATAGGGAGTTGTCTATCCCAGCATGTGAAGACAGACTCCAGTGGACTGACCGGACGAGACCAATGGAAGGTCCAATGGCCAAGAAGGCGGTCTTTGCAAGCATCATGGAACACGTAGCACAGGACGAGAGACAGAAGACGTCCTGGTCATCCACTGCACCTAGTCCCATCTCCAGCCATCTTGACTCTGTCTTGCCACTGGATCCAGATGGTAGATCATAATGGTGTCGAGGTCCTCATCGACGCCGACAATGGACGAACACACAGAATAAAGAGCTATTGGTATTATTCCGTTGAGTATCAGCATCAATTATATACAGTTCTATGCTGAGTACGTTAAATGACAATCGATCTCTGAAAGTTCTGAACAAGAGAAAAATCCTTGTCCTCTCACTCTTCACTCACAGGAAACAATTTCAACCTAACTGGGCTGTTGAGGGGTTGGCTCTATTGAGTGAAATGCTGTTTTTAATTACAATCAAAGTCAGTATCTGGAAATATGCAAAACCAATTTCTCTTTCAATCCAGAATCAGAATCAGAATCATGTTTAAAATCATTTCCTTATGTTGTGGAATGGGTTGTCTTGTGGCATCAGTACAGCAAAACAGAGCAAAATATGATTTTAAAAAAGACTATACATTATAATATAATTCTGTACAGGAAGTTAAATAAGTAGTGAAAAAATAGAGCAATAATAGAAAAATAGAGGTAAATGAGATAAATCGCAAGGGTTCATTTTCTATTCAGAAATCTAATAGTGGATGGGAAGAAGCCATTCCTAAAATATCGAGTGTGTGTCTTCAGGCTTCTGTACCTTCTTCTTAGTGGTAGCAATGAGAAGAGGGAATGTCCTGGGTGATTAGGGTCCTTAATGATGAAGCTGCCTTTATGAGGCATCGTCTTTTTAAGATAATTTCATTGCTGGGGAGGCTAGTGCCCATGATGGAACTGGTTGAGTTTGCATCTTTCTGCAGCTTTTTCTGATCCTAAGCAGACCCCCCCTCCCACCCACCATACCAGAGAGTGATGCACCTGGTTAGAGTGCTCTCCACAGTACATCTGTAGAAACTTGCTTGAGTCTTACATGACATAATTCTCCTCAAACTCCTTACGAAATATAGCCACTGTCATGCCTTCTTGGTAATTACATCAATATGTTGGCCCCAGGAGTGATCTGACACCCAGGAACTTGAAACTGCTCACATTTTCCACTGTTGATCCTTCAGTGAGGACTGGCATGTGTTCCCTTGACTTTCTCTTCAAGAAGTCTATGATCAATCCCAAAAAATTCCTGCTGTTGATTAGATTAAAATTATCCCTGAAGTTTTTAATCTAATCTTGAAGCAACTCAGCAACTCTGTTCTTACTCTAGACAACTTCATGGTAACTCACATTGAGATTCACTATCTAAATTCAGATTAATGATGGATAAGCTTGAGCCATTATGTTATACTTAGAAATGTAGAATGAAAATACCAAAATTATCAAGAAATTTAGAATTCTCTCGCACATTTGATGTGCAAGTTTGGGAAATTTCAGATGCTGAAAATGAGCCAGGAGCATCAAAAATATAAAGCTGGGGTGCGTTAGATAAATGTGAGGGAAGTACTGAGTAGGTTACAATTTAATTGAATTGTGGGAGAACATGAATGTGCTGCATGGCCTACTCTGGTTCGTGTACAACTGTGACCCTATCTGGCAACATTACAATGTCTGAAGTACTGAAAAGTTGAAACTGTTGGTCACATGTACCATTTTATGGCAATTGGATTTTCAGCAAGATAGAAAACTCCATAAATTGCTTTCTTTGATCAAAAATTTCCAATTAATTCTCCTTAAGAATGATTTTAAAAATCTAGGAACTTGCACTATGTTGTACACAGTGGCATTTTTAAATGCTGTAATCTGAAACAGAAGGAAAAAATAAAGTTCTTTTTTTCAGTGCTTTCCATACATCAAGAGTACTTTAGGGACAATAACAAGCTTTGGAAGGGTGATCACTCCTGCACTGTGTATATAATGATGGCAAATTTGGATCCAACAACGTCCATCAAATAGAATGAGGTAATAAGGATATCTGTTTAGTAGCTGTTTGACTGAAACTTAAATCTCAGTTAGTCCTCCCCTAGTGGGAGATCTCCCCCTGTTCTCTAATGGATGAGTGGCATCAGATCTTCTTCACCCATTCAAGATGTTGCTCTGTCTATTTTAAATATGTCAATATATGAAAAAGAGTCTTTCGTGACCCATCGTAGTATACAGGGTAATTTCTATCTGCCTGGAGACAGTGAATGTGAGCATTCATTTATCCATGCTTAGAAACTGTGTCCTCCAAATAAATCACACGTTCAGTTAAAATGTTATCGCTTCCAGAGTCCAATAGGATAAGAATCTCATCTACAGAGACATACTGTATGCCCATTTATTATGATCCAGGTTATGTATTATCTGATGAAGCAATTCATAATGCAGCTCAATGTCACAAAGATCATGGCTTTCCAATGGAATTGGGAATATATGTAATATCTGTTCCCTATCTTCATTGACATTAAGCTTTTGAAGTTTGCTATGCGGTCATTTGGAGCATTTAAATGAGGGGAAATAGAAGTCTGAGGAAGCCATTCAGCTTCTTGTGACATGCAGTTAGATTACTGCTGATCTGTACTGTGACACCTTCTAACTGATGTATCTAAGAGAAAGTATCTACCTTAGTTTTGAACTATCTGACTGCTCCACACTTTAGTAACTGTTTGGGGTACAGATTATCAGATTTGAACCACCCTCTGCAGGCATTGCCTCTTTAGCTAAATTATCTCTCTCTAACTTTATGCCCCCTTGTTCTTAGACCATAAGACATAAGAGCAGAATTAGATCATTTGGCCCATCAAGTCTGCTCTGCATTCAATCACAGCTGATTTATTTTCCCTCTCAACCCCATTCTGCTGCCTTCTACCAGTAACCTTTACTGCCCTTATTAACCAAGAACCTATCAATCTCCAGTTTAACTACAACTAATAACTTGGCCTCTACAGCCATCTGAGGCAATAAATTTCACAGATTTGCTAAACTCTAGCTAAAGAAGTTCCTCTTCATTTCTATTCTGAAGAGGCATCCTTCTATTCTGAGGCTGTGTCTTCTAGTCCTAGAATTTCCCTCTATTTGAAACATCCTCTCCATGTCCACTCTATCTAGGCATTTCAATATTTGATAGGCTTCAATGAGATCACCCCCTCATCCTTCCAAACTCCAGCAAGTACAGGCCCAGAGCCATCAAGCACTGCTCATACGTTGATGATTACTGGATTACCTACCTTCTGCCTACCTTCGTAATAGCCTGAATGATACATCAAAAGAGATAGTTTAATCACTCAGATTTTAATGATACATTGGCACAGCTAGTAGAGCTGTTGCTTTACAGCTCCAACAACTGGGCTTCGATCCTGACATGTGCGGACCTCTCACTTGCTCCCTGCGACCGTGTGGGTTTCCCTCGGGTGCTCCGTTTTTCTCCTATGTTCCAAAGATGTTCAGTTGTTATGATAAACGGCCAGTGCAAATTGTTCCTCGTGTGCAAGTCAGTGGAAGAATCTGGGAGGAGCTAATGAGAATGTGGGGAGAATAAAGAGCTGAAATAATGCATCTCTACTATAAATGGGTATTGGATGTTTGGCTCAGGCTCAGTAGGCTGAAGGGCTTTTTTCCTGTGCATTTTTCTTCAATATCTTCTGAAGAAGGGTCTTCCACTTAAGATGATAATTATGCTTCTCTTTCCACAGATGCTGTCTGAACACCTGAATGTTTCTAGCATTTACTGATGGCTTAAACGTCCTTTTATTATCTTCAATGTGATCATATTCTCTTGTTTTAAATTCAATTGGTTCATTTGCTTCGAATTATCCTACCACTGGCACTTTAATTTTTATTTAGAGATGCAATGTGAAACAGGCCCTTCTGGACCAATGAGCCACAACTCCCAGCAACCCACCTACTAACCCCAGCCTAATCACAGGACAATTTTCAGTGATCAGATAACCTACTGACTGGTATTCCTTCGGACTGTGGGAGGAGACAAGAACTGTAGGAGGAAGCCCATGTGCTCACGGGAAGAATGTACAAACTTTCTTACTCTGAACTCCAAAATCCTGAGCTGTAATAGTGTCCCACTGACCGCCATGCTATTTGCCATTCAGTTTCAGTTCTGGCCTTTGCAACCAGCAATGGACATGTGTCCAGATTCCATGGACCCATGATCCCTAGCAGACAAGAACCATTTTGGCTACTGAACTTCAATTCAACCTTATTGCAATTAATTCACTGTTCTTAAAATGATAGTGCCATTTGTAAGCTTATATAATAACTTCTGGTCCCAGGCAGAGTGCGGAAGGTAAATGCTTATCAACACTCACAGCACGCTGGAGGAACTCAGCAGGTCGGGCAACATCTGTGGAATTGATAAATGCTTATCAATTTTGGACTGTCACTCCTTATTATCACCACCGCTCTACCTGGCATTGAAAGAAGGTGGATAGAATCCTCAGCTCCAAATATCTTTATAGCATGAGGTAGCAGAAACCCAATTGTCAGATTCTTTTCTAGATCTATAACCCTACTCATCGTCCTGTTTAATGTTGCAGTCCGAGCTAGTTTCTAACTCAGGTGCTTGAGCTGAATGCCTTCTATAATTTTATTTCAAAGCTGCAAAAGATCTAGATTTGTTCCTTTGGTCTCACGGTTCTCTAGTTGCTGTATTTAGCTGGGGCCTGAGCAAAGCTATCACTTTCAATACAGGGCAAGTAAACATGAGCAACAAGACAAAATGATTTAACCCATATGTTTTCAGACTGTGGAGTGAGCTCCCCACAAACCTGGAAATGATAATGTTAAGAGAAGAATGTTGAGGAAATTAACAGTTAATTGTCATTTATAATTGGGGTGGAGAATGGATGAGAGTGAGGACACGGGGAAAAATTGCAAATAGGAGACTGTAAAAATAGTTTGGCAATCATCACTTTAACTTAACTCAATACCAGGAATAACAGAGAGCAAAAATTACTCTGGGCATTTACTGTTTCTTAAATAAAGCTAGCAGGAGATGAAGCAAATCTCCTCTGATTATGAGAAGCAAGTTGTTTTTGTCCTTCCAGGCTCATTCTGCATCCTGCCCAATAATCCATTTCCTCTACTAAGTCTCAGCCTTGCACTCACCACTGCACTCCAAACCACAAACTTGTGGCCAATTCACACAAGGACAGGTTCCAACCATGACTGAGTCATTTTGCAGGGATTACAAACAGAGACTGGCACTAAAATTGGAACTTATCTTATTTGCTCAACACTGATATTCAGCAATTCATGATGCATAATATGGTTGTGTCCCTGTTCAAAAACCACATCAGAGCTAAAAAGACTCTTTCACATAAGCTAAACATTTTGCGCCACTTCTTTTAGTCCTATCTCACAGCAAAACTTAACATAACTAGGAAGCACTGTTTTAGATTATTGTCACAGTCATAGGTAATGCCTCAACAGAAACAGGCCTTTCGGCCTGTGAAGTCTGCATTGAACATCAAGCACTCAGTTATACTAATCCCACTTTATTCACCTCACATATCCATCAACCCCTCCCCCCTCACAATTCTTCCACAAACCTGCAGACTAGTGGGAATTTACACTGGACAACTAGCTTACCAACCTGCACTTTTTTGGGATGTGGGAGGACACCAGAATCCTCAATATAGTCAGAGGAAGAAAATGGAAACACAACGTAGATGGTACTGTATGTCAAAATCACACCAGAGCATTGAAGATGTGAGGCTATAGCTTTGCTAGCTGCCCCACTGTGCAATCCTATCGGCTTTATACAAAAGCTGGCGCAATGAAGATGGGGATAACTTTATAAACAAGTGCTCTGACTGGTTGATTAATGGAGGAGTGCTTCCTGAGCCTAAAGCTGTACCAGCTTTGTCAGAAGTCCTTTCCACACAGTACATCCCTTCACAGATACAGACTGTACCAAACTTTTCTACATAATAGCACATACACGTTATAGTATTCAATGGAAAAATATTAATTGATCTGTCAATTACTTTATTGAAAGAGGCACAGATGAGTAAAGAAAAGAAGTAAACTTCTATAAAATACTAGCTGCACATTTTCAGTCTAATTACTACACCACAGGCACCAATCAATGGCAAAGGGTCCCGGTCTCTTTGAGCATCCATGCCAATTGTATTTATTTGCTAATTTTCTGCCCAATTAACCATACCGGCTCTACCTTTATGTCCTTCTACCCTTCTCACTATCAACACAAGACCAGTTTTTGGATTATCTGAAACATTTTGTCACAGCCCTACACTTAAGTCCAAATCATTAATACATTTTATCCAAAGGAGGACCAAATATGAGTCCCATGGAACCTCACTGATAACTATGTTCCAGTCATATTTAAATATAAAGATTAACTTTATTTTTTACATGTGCATTGAAACATCAGAAATGCGTCATTTTGCGTCAATAACTGGCAAATTCCAAGGATGTGCTGGGGGCAGACCGCAAGGGTCGCCATGTTTTCAACACCAACATAGCATGCCTGCAACTTACTAACCCATACACCTTTGGAATGCGGGAGGAAACCAGAACACCCAGACGAAACCCATATGGTCGCGGGGAAAACCCCTTACGGGCAGCAGCAGGATTTGAACCCAGATTGTGGTCCTGTAAAGCATTACACTAGCTGTGATACCATGTCATCACATCAACAATTAATTTCAGGTTCAAGTTTAATTATCATTCAACCATACATGAATACCCATGAACACAGCCAAATGAAACACGTTCCACAGGAGCAAAGGTGCAAAACACAGTACTAACAGTCATACATAGCACAAGGCACGTATAGCACATATAAGACAGCAAGTAAACATACAGTTGTTCAAAAAAAACAATATATATAGCCCAAGTCCCTGAGTGACATGTCCTATAAATTGATGGTGCATGGGTGTTATTGGCAAAAACAAGCAGTTCTCAGGAGTCCACAGGTGAACATATGCATGCAAGCAGGCATGCATGCAATCCAGCTTGTACTTCCACTGATTGAACACTAGGAGGCAGCACTGACGGAAGGAGCCAGTCCCCAACCCAGCATGGACACTGTGCTACATTGTCTGCGGCATTTCCTCTCCTGGATTGCCGCAATAGACAATCCTATGGCTTGAGGTCTCATCCTCACTACAACCCAGGTCATGCAGCTCCCCCGCCGGATGTATCGCCAGTAAAAAAGGGAAATGGACTTGCAGCATTTTACATTATCAATATCCTAGAGTGCCTTGCGATCACAAGAAAAACATCCAAGACAATCACTCATTGTTAGATTGCACACCACCTTTACGCACAAACCCCAATGTCTTCTATAGCAGGCAGTCACACAAGCTCTTCCACCATCGAGCAACTCACTGATGGGGTAGAGCTGCAGTTCCGGAAGTTCTTAATGTCCAGAATTGTCCTGCAATCATAAAAAAGACATTTAAAAAAGACAAAAACAACTTTGGATGACCCCCAAAAGGCCACTGCATCTGAACACACCACAATTTTACTGGAAGAGGATGGTATGTTCCAGCTACTGAACGACTCATGATTCCAATGTGGCACTCAACTTTGGATCCTACTTTGCCAGCCTGTCATGTTGGACATTGATAAAACCTATCTGGACTCCAGCAAGTAAATGCCCTCATTGACCCTCCCTTTCGTCTTTTCAAAGAATTTAATCAAGTTAGTCAGACATAACCTTGCTTTAATCAATCCATATGAGCTCTGATTAATTTGTGCCTTTCTTACTGAAGGTTTACACTGCCCGTTGCATGGATTCCAATAATATGCCCACCAGCAAAGTTAAACCAACTGACCTCTAATTACCCCTCCTTTCATTTTTGAACAATGATACAGCATTACCAGGTCTCCAATCATCCAGAAACACTCCTGCAGTCAGGGAGAATTGGAAACTCATAGTGAGAACCTCTTGAATTTCCTTTCTTTTATCTTTTCGCAGTCTCAAACATATTTTGACCTGGCCTGAAGATTCATTAATTTACAAAAATAATAAATCTCTTAATATTTCCTCTCTTACTGTATTTTAACCATCCAATTTTTCACATATTTCTGCCACCATTGCACTGAATTTCCTTAAAGTGTATTGGTAAATTGGAATAATGGACATGCTGTAGATAATTGCATAAAGAGCAACAAAGGTACAGTACATACCATTGAACAATAAGTATTGTAGGAAAGAAGGTTGGTTAATAGCTATTTCACAATGAAAGCAACTGTATTTCAGGAGCAAGGTGGGTATGATTGCCTTTGACATTATTGCAATCAAGTCTTTGCAATTTTCTCCCATGTGATTTTAACAGCCTGGGATATATTTCACTCTGGCCTGATGATCCATTTGCAAAAATGATAAAATCCTCAATACATTCTCTTTTACTATATTTACACCATCCAATAAAAAGGCATCACAAAGCTTCAGTAAAATTGAAGTCAATGGGAATTAGGGGACAAACTTTCCACAGACTGGAGGCAGTTCAAAAGGAGATTTGCAGGATTAATTTGTGGGATGAGGAGGATCTAGTTGAAGTATTAGTTTATTGCCACATGTACTGAGATATAGACAAATCATGCTGTACAATGTACAATGACGTAGTAAGAAGACAACAGAATGCAGGATGTTTTGTTGCAGCTACAGAGACCTTGCAGTTAAAAAAACAAAGAAAGTGCAAGGACAGCAAAAAGATAGATTGGGAGATTAGGAATTTGTCCTTAGTTTGCTAGAGTTTGCTTTAAGACTGTGTTAACAGCTGGCTAAAAGTATTTCTTGGAAATCAGAAGAACGAGGGATGATCTTATTGAAGCATATGAGATCCTAAGAGGACATTAGAGGGTCAATAATGTGACGACTCAACCAGTGGGGGAGTCTCAAATGATGGGGCATAACTACAAGATAAAGGTGCATTATTTAAAGCTGAAGTGTATTGGAATTTCTTCTTGCAGAGAGTGCTGAACCTTTTGAATTCCTTGCCTCAGAGTATTATGTGGCTGGAAACATTTTGATAAACATTTGAAAGCTTGGGAAATTCAGGTCTTTGGGGAACTGGCAAAGAAAAGGAGATGAGAGCCATGGCGGTTCAGCCATGATTATACTGAAACAGCAGAACTGGCACGAAGGACCAGTTGGCCTTTTGCTCCTCCTATTTCTTTGTAATCTTATGAACTCCACATAAGGAAAGTGCCTGAGGTTCCTAAGGCCAATATTCTCAGTCTCAGGATATTCGTGGAGAAGCTTCTCAACCACGTTTTATTCATTTCATCAGTGATCTTTCTAGTGCAGGCTGACTGTTCTTGTTCCTTTCCATGCCCTGTGGTGCATTGGGCAACAACGCTGCTGTTTCCTTAGCACTTGTCTGTTTTTTACGAGGCCCAGTCGCTCGCTCAATGCTCAACCCAGCACGGATGGAAAATGTGCAGATAGCCAGCCAGATTCCAACCCCGGACCACTTACTTCGAAGTCTGGTACGGATGCCACTACAGCATCGGCTGGCAGTTCAGACTGATGTGTCTAGACAATTGACCTTAAAATCCACAGTGGATAGAGGTGAATATCAGAAGAATTGGGCAATGCTGATACCAAAGAAGACATGATTGCATGGCTTTGATATTTTCAAAGCTTATCAGGATTGATTATAATGTCATGCAGTGATAGAATTGCTTAGCACATAATACACTCAGTGGCCACTTTATTAGGTATACCTGTACAGCTGTTTGCTAATGAAATTTCTTATCAGCGAATCATGTGGCAGCAACTCAATGCATGCAAACATGGTCAAGAGGTTCGGATGTTGTTCGGACCAACCATCAGAATGGGGAAGAAATGTGATCTAAGTGATATTGACCATGGAATAATGTTTGGCGCCAGATGGGGTGGTTTGAATATCTCAGAAATTGCTGATCTCCTGGGATTTTCACACCTAGCAGTGTCTAAAGCAGGAGTTCCCTACCGTTTTTTTATGCCATGGATCAATACCATTAAGCAAGGGGTCCGTTGGAAACCCCTGTTCTAGAGTTTACAGAGAATGGCATGAAAAACAAAGTAACATCCCGTGAGTGGCGGTTCTGTAGGTGAAAATTCTGTGTTAGTGAGAGAGGTCAGAGGAGAATGGCCAGATGGTTCATGCCAACATGACAGTGACAGTAACTCAAATAAAAACACCCTACAACAGTGGTGTGCAGAAGAGCATCTCTGAATGCACAACATGTCGAACCTCGAAGTGGATGGCCTACAGCAGCAGAATACCACAAACACACACTCAGTGGCTACCTCAATAGGTACAGGAGGTACCGAATAAAGTGGCCACTGCGTATAGGCCCTTCAGCCCTCAATGTCCCTGCTGACCCTCTTGCCTATCAATACGGATCCTATTTGCCTGTATTAGGACACAGATGTTCTATGCCATGCCAACTTAAGTGTCTGCCTAATGCGAGACTGCAGAGATCCACAGCATTCCCAGGAAAAGTGATTTCAATCTTCAGCTCATTGTGAGGTCCATTGGGTCCATTCATAAAGAATTGCTCACAAAAGCATTCTTGTAGCTCTCAGGATTTGCCCATATCGTTAAAGTGGCTGCACAAGTGGAAGCTAATGCTGTTATTGTAGTTGCTGGAGGGTATCAAAGTCAGCTGAGTGCAACGTTTCTAACCCACCAGTGATGCCTTATGCCTGTACCTTTGCTGAATCTTAAGTGTGAAGACTCAAGGTGAGTGTTGTAACAGGGATTCCAGACCCAGAGCATCTGTGAAGACCTTTGAATTAATCACTTATATTGGATTGGAACCCTACATTGCAAATCTCTGGCTATTGAAATGATCACTACAGCTCATGCATTCACTTCTGTTCAATTTATCAGTCTTTTTCTGATGGACTGCTAACTATTAAATCTAATTTAAAATCAGCTCTAGTACCTGCTTCCCATGTTGTGCTAAGAGACAATCATTCATTACTTCTCTGGAATTGCTTGCTTTCAGCTCTCCCTTTCAATGGTTCCTGATCTGCCCACATTACCTCTGAGTTATTGAAAATCCCCTGTGATTATCAGATTACAATAATTGCAGCCTCCCTACTTTGTCTATGAGCCTGCTCTTTACCTTTTCACCTTGAGCTGCCAGTCGATAGCAGTTGCCAATTATAACTTTGTTCCCTTATCATTACTAATTTCCACTCAAATTGCTTCTGCTGTTATGTCATCCCTTACCAATAGTGCCACTCCTCCACCTCACTTAGGTCTTTGTGCTGTGTGCTTTGCTTTGCTCCTGCTCAAGTCTGTCCCTGCTGTGATACTAATTCTCACTGGCTGTGTCTGCCGCTAATGCCTGCTATTTGCCTGAAATGCTTTTTGGTAATAAAACAAGCTCATCCTTCAAAACATTCCTGCTTTATTTGAACCTTTTATTATATTGACTTCCTTCACTTTGGCCTGAACACTATAATGCTCGTTTTACCACTTTGTTAGCAATGAACACTTGCCCACAAAAGCAAAGGGCCCCTTGTCTGAAAGCAGTTTAAATAAAACTCAGTCCCTTTTTCAGCTTCCTAATAGCTCAGCTCCATACCTGTGTGCCTACTGTAGAGTGTAATTGGTAAATCAGCTTAGATATCAACATAGTCAATATCCTTTTAAAGCGATGGTCCTAGCAACCATTCATTATCTTCACGTAACAATGAAAGCCAGCTGGTGTCTAATCTCCTTAAACCCATTAATTTCAACAGACATCCCAAACTAGTTTAACGTACAAAGAAATACTTTTGAAGTGAAGTCAGGAAGTGAAGTGACAATTTTAAACCCAACGAGATCTCACAAACTGCAATGCATTAAATGTTTTTAGTGATTGGTTCAAAGGTCTAGTTTTGGTCACCCTCAAGTATCTAATATAAACGCAAGGGGTTCTGCAGATGCTGGAAATCCAGAGTAACAAACACTAAATGCTGGAGGAACACAGCAGGTCAGGCAGCAGCTACAGAGAGAAATAAATAGTCGACATTTCTGGCCGAGACTAGGTGAAAGGTCTTGGCTCGAAATGTCGACTGTTTATTCCTCTCTGTAGCTGCAGATTGACTTGCTGAGTTCCTCCAGCACTTTGTACACATATCCAGTGTCCAGTAATACTTTCAAACTTTCATTCTTTTAAATAAGTTTGAGTATTTTATATTATTTGAATTTGCTTCTAAATGTGCTGCTGAATACCGGGTCTCAAGGTGGGATACATGGGACTTGGCCAATACACATACACTGATATGGTCATGTAGCAAAATTCTCAAGGGTGTTGGGAGCAGTGTAACTGAGGTGTTATGGTTTTGAATGTGATGTTCTGGGGCATGAATTATCTTGTGGGAATATCAGATGGAACATAACTGCATAAATGAGACCCACTTGCACAGAAAGTAAGTAGGACCATGCATAAATCAGCTCCATGTAATTCTAGATAGTTTATTTTCATGTATTAGCATTTTGACTCCTCTTGTCAGGCAAGTTGGGGGTTGGTCACTTATTACTCTTATCTGGGTTATCCTCTGCAGTTCAGCATCTCCTATAACTTATTACATATTTCAATTTCCCTTCGGATAATAAACTCTTCTCGGGCTTCCAGCCAGTACAGGTATCAATTTTAATTGACGTTTCTATGACAAACTCTGCCATCTTCATCAGGGATGATGCCTGGGCATGTCTAGTCCAGTGGTATTTATACCTCCAGTCGTCCATCCCTCCGGATTGGTCAGTCCTCATCCAATCAGGTTTCCGCTGTCCCACCTTGTTTACAATCTGTGACGAGAATACACATAAAGTTAAGATGTTTGCTGGCCTGGGTTAGCATCAGTGACATCAGCAAGTGGTCTGCCACCTGCCCTCAGGGGAAGGAGAGATAAGGAACAATGGAGCAGCGTCTGGAGATGTGTAATGAAGGGACGAGGGAGAGAGAGCTGTCTGGAGCGGCTCCCCCTTTGAACCCTGAACTGTTTGAAGTGGTGGACAGGCGATACCCCAGCAGGGGTATAAAAAGGGACAGGTTCGCTAAGGCAAGACACACACGCCACCCGAGGTAACGAGACCCTGGAAGCGGTACGCTTCTCACGAGTTGGTGAGAAGTACCAGACAACGGCCAGGGTGGAAAGGTACGATCAGCGGGAACCCGGTGTGTGTCCGCCCTTGCCTGGGTGCCGGGTTCACTGCAGAGGATCGACCACATCTGGAGGAGGGGTCACAGTCGGTGACCTCAGGTGACATCACCAAGGACCCGCCCAAAAGTTGCTTGTGAGCCATCTCGCCGGTCTGTGAGTGAAGCCGTTCTGAATGATCAGTTGTTCCTGTTCTCTCTCTTCCCCCACGTTGTCCATCGCCATGGCAACGATTACTGCGAACTGAACTACTAAACTGGACTGAACTTTGAGTCACTTTGAAATTTGGTCATTTACCCCTAGACAACGATAGAGCTTGATAGATGCTGTTATCTTAATTCTGTGCACATGTGTGGTTATCATTGCTGAACTGTTGCATTTATTATCCTTTCGATTACTGTGTTGCTTATTTCTTTAATAAAACTTTCTTAGTTCTAGTACTCCAGACTCCAACTGAGTGATCCATTTCTGCTGGTTTGGCAACCCATTTACGGGGTACGTAACAAATCGAATTCCAGTTCTTACTTAGAGCGAGTAGGAACATTCCTTGTGTGAAATAAACTCAATTCTCTATTACTTTCTGTAGTGGGAACACCGTTCCCCCTCTAATACTCTGTTACAACAGCATCATTTTCACTACTTGCTGTTCAATGTCACTTGCATTCCTTTTCTCTTTGAATCTTCCCTTTGATGGTTTTTCTGTTTCTTCTGTACTGCCCATGTATTGTTTAACCTGTCTCTATCATACTGGTTTCACTGTCAGTCTCAATGTTTCTCTTCCAATACTCTATGTGTTGGTTCACCCTATCTCTTCTATTCTTCCTACTGCTGGTTTGTCTCCACTACTCTCTGTGTAGGTTTCAATATCCTATTTCCATTCCTAATCCCTCTGCCGGCTTCACTCTGATTCTTGAAGAAGGGTCTCAGCCCAAAACGTCGACTGTTTACTCTTCTTCATAGATGTTGCCTGACCTGCTGAGTTCCTGCAGCATCTTGTGTGTGTTGATTTGGATTTCCCACACCTACAGACTTTCTCATGTTTGTCCTTTCTATTCTGTTACGGTACGCAATTGACCCCGCTTTTTCTGGGGTTTAGCCACTCCGATTCTTCAGAATATGGTGCCTTTAAAGATCCTGCCCTGCTCTGCTAATTGGTGGCCATGTTTCAGTGCCAAGATATGGGTATTTAAAGAGCACCTGAATTCAGGTTCAGTGCCCATTCGTCATCTCAAGTTTGGTTCAGTCTGGGTTTGCGTTTAGGATTTCTGTCTCATTTGGATTCTCGTCTAATCTCATCAGGTTCTCATCAAGCCTCTAGTCAAGAATTCTGTTCTTGTCTCAGTCTCAAAATCCTGTCTCAATTCTAGTCTCGGATACTCCAGCATATGGGTCCTTACCATCCTCAGCAAGGCTTCTTGTCACATATTCTTCCTAAGTCTCACTTTCTCCATTCTTATATCCTGTGTCACATACCCTTTCCTGTGTTACAGATTCTGTTTCTCCTCTAATATCTTGTTTTACTTTTCAGTCTTGTTTCCCTCTATTGCTCATTTATAGGTGTCACTCTCTCCTCCTTTTAATCCGTGAGCTGGTTTCACTGGGTTCTTTGTTATTCCTACCTGTATCATTTTTAGGCACAGACTAGATGGGTCGAGTGGCCTGTTTCTGTGCTGTAGTGCTCTATGACTCAATGACTTTGTTCCTCCTCTATTGCCCATTTAATGTTTCTCTCTTCCTTCTCTGTTACTTGTTATATTGGATTCCAGTTATCTTTAATCTGGAGTTATTAATTCCACTTCTCTTTAATCACTCTCTCTGAATTCCTTTCTTGGCTCCACCCTGATTCTCCTCTCTTCCTGCAACATTAACTATCCTTTATTACTTCTGGTATAGGTTTTGCTCTATTCCTCTGCTTCCTCCCTCAGTTTTTTTCATTTCTACCCACAAGTTGGTCCTGGTTTCACAATGTATCTTCTTGACTATTGCCTGTCCACGTTTCACTCTGTTACTTCCTCTACAGGCTTCCCTCTTGTTCTTCCATTACTCCCAGTGTTTTCCCTGTTTCCCTCTGTCAATATCAGTGGTATCCCATTGCTCCCAGTGTCAGGTTGAACTATTTCTCCGCAGGTGCTCCGTGTTTTGGCTTCAATGTTTCTCTTCTAGTAATTTGTCACCGACTTTAACCTCTTTCACTTGAGTCCATTTCATTGCTTCGCTCTTATATTTACTATTATTTTCACTGTGCATTCTCTAATACTCCTGGGTAGATTCAAATTCTTTCTTGTCTATTACTCCCTATTCATGATTTGTTACTCTCTGGTGTGGTTTCACCTTGTTTCTTTAATGGTTCTTCTGAGACCATTTTATTTTGTTTAACGTTAATTCTGAATGTTATTTAGATTGTGTCTCTCCTTTTCGTCCTGGATCAGTCTATCCCCGATTGCCTTGGTCAGTTTTATAATGTACCGCCCTCTTTATTACCTTTTTCAAAGATTCAAAGATTTAAAGTATATTTATTATCAAAAATATGTATGCTGCATAGGACCCTGAGATCCACCTTCTCCACAGACAGCCATGAAGCAAAGAAAACCATAGAACCATTCAAAGAAAAACATCAAGCTCCCAATGAGCGAAACAAAAGAACAAATCACGTAAACAGCAAAATAAAAATAAGCAAATAAACACAGTATAAAACATCAAACCTCAAAGTGAATGAAACCATCCAGGAACGTTTAGTTTCAGCTCAGTTCAGTTCAGTGTGGCGTTGTGTTGTTCGTTGCCTGCAGGACAAGGAGCCAGTCCACCCCGGTTAAAATTGCACAAAATAGCAACAAATAAAGGAGCAGCCATAAATCAAAAGCACATCATAATGTGAACTACAGAGTCTAACCCACAAACTGTGTCAATTAAACCTTGCCCAAGACCCAGGACTCCAGCACCATTGTCCGGGAGCAACGAGTGAGAGGGAGAGACCAATAGGACCATAAGAACATAAAACATAGGAGCAGAATTAGGCCATTCAGCCCATTGAGTCTGCTCTGTCATTCCATCATGGCTGATCCCAGATCCCACTCAACCCCATACACCTGCCTTCTCGCCATATCCTTTGATGCCCTGACTGATCGGGAAATTGAACGCAGGCACCTTCCTTCGGGAGCAGTGAGCGACAGCAAAAGAGAGACCGATCACTTCTCTATGACTTCCACTTAATTCTCCATTTCTCCTCTAATATGCCCTGTGTCAGTTTTACTGTCTCACTGCTTCTCCACGTGACAGAATACACATTTACGCCTCTTTTAATCCTTGCCCTGTTTACACTCTACTGCTCCTGACCATTTTCTCAGTTTCTCCTCCATTACTCTCTGATACTATTGTTTCTCTTCTTGTACCCACTGCCTCAGATTCACTGAGTGTCCTCTATTACTGTTGTCTCTGTCTCACTCTTTCTCTGCCATATATCTTTTAATCTGTTTCAATGCATCTCCTCTTTTGTTCCTGGTTGGTTTCACTGCTTCTCCTCTATTACCGTCAGTATTAAAGTTCAACGTTCAGAGTAAATATGTTACTAAAGTACATATATGTCACCATATACAACCCTGAGATTTATTTCTTGCAGGCATTCACAGTAATAGAAAGAAGCACAATAGAATCAATGAAAGAATGCACATGACAAGATGGACAAACAGCCAATGTGCAAATAAATAAATAAATAAATAAATAAATAAATAAATAAATAAATAAATAAATAAGCAAAAAATGTCAAGAATCTCAGGTAAAGAGTCCTTGAAGGTGAGTCCAAAGTTTGTGGGAACAGTTCAGTATTTGGGTAAATGAAGATGATTAAGTTATCCCATTATTTCAAGAGCCTGATGGTTCAGAGGTAGTAACTGTTCCATACTACGCCCACACTAGTGTCAGATATAATATTTCTTGTCTGTCACACTGTGTTTCAGTTTTGCTGGTTCTCTTCTAATATTACCTGCATTTTCATGTTTCTTCTCTGTTATTCCTTGATGGGTTTGCCATGTTCCCTTTTTGTTCTTCTTGTATCAGTTTATGCTTCATCCTCTATTATGCTCTCTGGTATCTCCTCTACTGTCCCAGTCAGATTCACAGTATCTCCTCTAATGTGTCTCAGTATTTTTCATCTCCATCTCTGAGTATATTTTCTCTATTGCTCAATATTAGCACCTTTCCTCTGATACTTCTGTGTCAGTTTCAATTTCTTTGTCCTGATTCAGGGCTTTGACCAAAAATGTCGACAATCACTTTCCCTACCACGGATACTGCTCCATTCTGTTCCTCCAGTGGACATTTTATTTTGCTCAATTTCTTTCACTGTCCTTCCTGTGCATGTGCACAGACTTTATTCTGTTGCTCCTGATTCATTATTAGAAGACAGAGGAAAAGATTCAAAGGTTTCCTCAATATCTCTATCCTAGGCCCAACATATTGATGCAATCATGAAGAAGGCATGCTGGCTGCTATATTTCATTAGGAATTTGAAGAGATATGGTATGTCATCAAAGACTCTAGCAAATTTCTACAGAAGCATGATGAAGATGATTTTGACTAGTTGTTTCACATCCTGGCATGGAGGCTCAATGTGCAGGATTAACAGAACATTGTAGACTCAGCCATCTTCATTCAGGGCACAACCCTCAGCACCATCGATAACATTTACAATAGGTGATGGCTCAAGAGGGCAGCATCCATTCTTCAGGGCGCTCACCATCCAGGACATGCCCTCTTCTCATTTTAACATATGGGAGGAGCTAGAAAATCTACTCAGTTTTTTCTCTTCGCAATCAGATTTATGAATGATCCATGAAAACTACCGCACTATTCCTTTTTTGCTATTTATTCTATTTATTCATTGTAACTTATATTAATATTGTATGTCTTGTAGAGTACTGCTGCCATAAAGCAACCAATTTTACAGCAAACATCAGTAAACCCAATTTTGGGTCTGATTCTGATTCTCATCTGCACTGATTTCTGGGAACATCTGGGCCACATCTGCTCAAAATGGAAAAGAAGCATTACAGATGCCAGTGTGAACCTGAAGTTGGAAGTCAAGTATAGATGCTGAATGGAGCAAACTACCTCATCAACTAGTCACTCATCCATCATAACAGCTACCTCGTGTCCTCTTTGTATTGAACCTATTTCTCTTCTATCGCTTCCTGTGACAGTTAATTCCTGGCATAAATTTCATATTGGCTTGAGAAGCCACTTCAGAAACTGCAGAAATCAGGAAGTTACTTCATCAATGGGTTTCGCTCTGGATCCCCCGTCTTCTCTCCGAGTCTTAACGTTGCTCTGTTATGCAGGCATTAGTCGCTCATAATTGAGCACAATTCTGTTCATTCTATTAGTGGACGGATATGAAGGCTTTGAAAGGGTACAGAAGAGACAAACTAGGATGCTGCCTTGATTAGAGGATATGAGCTATAAGGAGAGGTTGGATAAACGTGAATCATTTTCTCTGGAACCTCGGAAGCTAAGGGAAGACCTAATAGGAGTGTATAAAATTATGAAAAATAGAGGAGTCAGTCAAAATGATTTTTTTTCCCCAGGGTAGAAATGTCAAATACTAGAAACATGCATTTAAGGTGAGAGAGTGAAAGCTTAGGGGAGATGTACAGGGCAAGCTTTTTACACTGCAGCTGCCTGGGACAGGCTACTGGGTGTAGTGGTGGGAGCAGATACAATCGGGGTGTTAAACAGGCTTTTAGAATGGAAAATGGATATGCAGGGAATGGATGAATCTCACTCATGTACAGGGAGAAGAGATCTAGGTTAGTCTGGTATTGTGGGCTGAAGGGCGTAACCCCATGCTGTGCTGTTCTCCGTCTGTGTATGCTTTTGTTAATACCTGCACCTGCTTGACTCTATTTCTCCTGCATTGCTCCCTGTGTTGCCATCACTCTCTTTCTCTTCCATTACCTCCAATGGCAGGTTCACTCAGTTCCCTCTCTATTATTCTCAGCATCAATATCACTTTATTTCTCTTTTGTCACTCCTACTGCTGGTTTCTCTCTGTTTCTGCTCGGTTATGTTCTCACTCTGTTCCCCCTTGTAGTTTCAACCGTGGCTATATTTCTTTCTAATTATTTCACTCACTCTCTTGAGTCTCTATCCCCTTGTTATATTGCTGGACTCTCCTGACAGTGCTAGCCCTTGTGTTTTGTCCTGTGTGTGCAAAGAATGCATTTTGAACAGGAAGGAGGCCCATCATCATATTGAACTTCATCAGTACCAATCAAGACCGAAACTACGGTGGTAATACAGCACCTGAGTAGATGCCTCACAGTTCCAAAGGTTCAGGTCCAGCACCGGTCACTGTGTCGAGTTAACACTTTGTCCAAGATTTCTGTATTTTTCTGCCATGCCCAAAAGGTGTGCTGGTAGGTTATGGACTGTGCAAAATTATCTCTCAGAGAAAGTAAAAGATTTCTAATCGGAAACATCTCATTTTTTAATGTGGTAATCTGGTGGGCTGAATAATCAATATCCATGTCACTCTAAGTATTGATAATGAGGTAAAGATAGAGCTTATCTCTATTTGTCATATATATATACATAAACAATTAATGAACTATCCGTTTCATCATATCAAATCATCTGGGTGCAGCCCACAAGTGTCCGTCATGCTTCTGGCATCAATATAGCATGCCGACGGCTTACTGACCCTAATCCTTGTAATGTGGGAGGAAGCCGGAGCACTTGGAAGAAATGCACATGGACTTGGGAGAAGATAAAAACTCCTTTCAGATTGTGGCAGGAATTGAACCCCAATCGGTGATCCCTGTCGCTGTAAAACGATTGCACTTACTGCTCTGCTATCATGGTGCCCAGATGGGTAAACCTGTCCAATGGTAACCATGGCAATACATATACAAAATGAACATCGTCCTGTTGTCTTTCTTGATTATAAAATAAACTGTCCTCTATTTTTGAGGATGTAACTAGTAGAGTGGATAGGGGAGAACCAGTGGATGTGGTATATCTGGATTTTCAAAAGGCTTTTGACAAGGTCCCACACAGGAGATTAGTGTGCAAACTTAAAGCACACGGTATTGGGGGTAAGGTATTGATGTGGATAGAGAATTGGTTGGCAGACAGGAAGCAAAGAGTGGGAATAAACGGGACCCTTTCAGAATGGCAGGCAGTGACTAGTGGGGTACCGCAAGGCTCAGTGCTGGGACCCCAGTTGTTTACAATATATATTAATGACTTGGATGAGGGAATTAAATGCAGCATCTCCAAGTTTGCGGATGACACGAAGCTGGGTGGCAGTGTTAGCAGTGAGGAGGATGCTAAGAGGATGCAGGGTGACTTGGATAGGTTGGGTGAGTGGGCAAATTCATGGCAGATGCATTTAATGTGGATAAATGTGAAGTTATCCACTTTGGTGGCAAAAATAGGAAAACAGATTATTATCTGAATGGTGGCCGATTAGGAAAAAGGGAGGTGCAACGAGACCTGGGTGTCATTATACACCAGTCATTGAAAGTGGGCATGCAGGTACAGCAGGCAGTGAAAAAGGCGAATGGTATGCTGGCATTTATAGCGAGAGGATTCGAGTACAGGAGCAGGGAGGTACTACTGCAGTTGTACAAGGCCTTGGTGAGACCACACCTGGAGTATTGTGTGCAGTTTTGGTCCCCTAATCTGAGGAAAGACATCTTTGCCATAGAGGGAGTACAAAGAAGGTTCACCAGATTGATTCCTGGGATGGCAGGACTTTCATATGAAGAAAGACTGGATGAACTAGGCTTGTACTCGTTGGAATTTAGAAGATTGAGGGGGGATCTGACTGAAACGTATAAGATCCTAAAGGGATTGGACAGGCTAGATGCAGGAAGATTGTTCCCGATGTTGGGGAAGTCCAGAACGAGGGGTCACAGTTTGAGGATAGAGGGGAAGCCTTTTAGGATTGAGATTAGGAAAAACTTCTTCAGACAGAGAGTGGTGAATCTGTGGAATTCTCTGCCACAGGAAACAGTTGAGGCCAGTTCATTGGCTATATTTAAGAGGGAGTTAGATATGGCCCTTGTGGCTACGGGGGTCAGGGGGTATGGAGGGAAGGCTGGGGCGGGGTTCTGAGTTGGATGATCAGCCATGATCATAATAAATGGTGGTGCAGGCTTGAAGGGCTGAATGGCCTACTCCTGCACCTATTTTCTATGTTTCTACGTTTCTATTCATTTTTGTCTTGGTGAAAACTGGTAAGAACTGGTGCATGTCAGTTCTTCAGGGAGGAGAGGAGACAGTAGAAGAGGTGAGGAGAGGTGAGGAGAGGAGAGGAGAGAAGGTGAGATGGTAGGGGAGGTGAGGAGAAGAGAGAAGAGGATAGGAGATGGTAGGAGAGGAGAGGAGATGGTAAGAGGTGAGGAGAGGAAAGGAGATGGTAGGAGAAGAGAGAAGAGAGGAGGGGAGAGGAGAGGAGAGGTGATTAGACGTGCAGAGAGGAGAGGAGAGGAAATGGTAGGAGAGGTGAGGAGAGGAGAGGAAATGGTAGGAGAGGTGAGGAGAGGTGAGAAAAAGAGAGAAGAGGAGAAGATATGGTAGGAGAGGTGAGGAGAGGAGAGGAGAGGAGAGGAGAGGAGAGAAGAGATGGTAGGAGAAGTGAGGAGAGGATAAGAGATGGTAGGAGAGGTGAGGAGGTGAGGAGAGGAGAAGAGAGGAGAGAAGAAGTGTGGAGAGGAGAGGAGAGGAGAAGTGAGGAGAGGAGAGGAGAAGAGAGGAGAAGAGATGGTAGGAAAGGTGAGGAGGTGAGGAGAGGAGAGAAGAGGTGAAGAGAAGAGAGGAGAGGAGAAGAGAGGAGAGGAGAAATGTGGAGAGGAGAGGAGAAGAGAGGGGAGGGAAGAAATCCTGTTCTGTGGTTAGCTATGTTTCTTTAGAATATGAGACCTCTTGAGTCTCCACAAACTTGAAGACTGAGATCAGTGCAAAGCCTTGCTCTTTGCAAGGGAGCTTGTATTGGGGAGATGTCTCTGATTAAGAGTGTGAGCTGCACTACCCTGTAACCAAAGAACCCAACTCTCCCCAACCCTTGTGAAAGGGAAGTCCCTCACTAGCTTTTCCACCTCCTCAAATAAAAGGAATGTCACAGAAAGGCAAGCCTTCCACGCTCATACCTTCCTTGCAGTGAGGACTGGCTTAACGGAGATGGAGGCTCCTTTGCAGCACATTTGTCACACAGTATTCTGGAATCATTGCTCTGCTTTGCAAATTGAAGAAAGTAGCTCAGCCCGGTAAATGATGGAAGGAGATCGGTTGAAAAACAACAAGAGATCTGTTCTGTCTGATATCGCCTCTGTTTTCTGTCTCACACACCAGCAGTCACCTACTGAGTGGATTCACTGTAGAAAATAAATTACGGGATAAATAAAAAATCACCAGTTTGAACTAAAGCAATATAGGGCCCAGTAAATTCCTTTGTTCTATATATACCTATGTGCGTTATGTCTTCCACTGCAATCAAAGCAAATCAGAACCTTTTCCAAACGTGCTTGCTCTTCCATCACCCATTAGCATTTTATTAAATACTATTTGTCCTTCTCAAATTCAAGTCTACTATGTATTCTTTGTTTTGATGTCTGAACTGGCATCTAGGACCCACTCCCCCTTCTTGCATTTCTACCCTTTCACCCCCCTCTCTGAACCAAACCAGCCAGCGGCAGGGATTCAAAAGTGTTTGACCTGCACTACTCCAGTGCTGGCGATGGTAAATAAAATTTATCAGCAAAGCTTCTGTAAGCTAATTCTCGTTATTGCTTTTGTCAGATGCATGTTGCGACAGCTTGTAAATCTATCGTATGCTTACTGTCTTGCACTTTAAGCAGGTACTGATGTGCTTTCTTCACCGGTTCTGCTTGCATTATTTGCCAAATTGACTCATGACGGGCTTGGTAACAGACTGCGAGAAATGTAATACAATACATTTTTCTCTCTGCTTTCCAGCTGAATAGCTAGGACTGGACTAGGACTGATGATTCAAAAAGTAATTCCATTAAATGTTTTTTAAAAGCTGCAGGAACTCCTGAGTATCACAGTGATTATTAATGATATCATTATTATGTATAGGATCCTTCAGTGAATAATAACCCATTATCTTTCATTTTTTCTGTTTTGTCACTGGAAGTTGGAAAGGTTAGGTAATTCATTTTAATGTATAAACTGTCAAATTCAAACATCAGCGCATTTGCCCGATGTACTTGCAGTTAAGGGGAATGATTGTTTTCTGAATCAGCCTCAGCACTGCCTGGATGTTAAATTAAAATTGAACCCAAGAAGTCCAACCCTTCGTTACCCAGTGGGAAACGAAAAATATACATTTTTTTTGCCCCTCATTTTCCAGTTTTATTTTAATTTGCTGCATTATGTTGCCTGTCACTGAAAACATATTGAAATAACATGTTGATTTTTTTTTTAATTGTTTTGCTTTGTTGTGTCATTTTGATCTTTCCCCCAAGGTTAAAGGTTCAACAGTAAAATTAGCCTCCAATCTGTAAACCTAGTGACTATGAATATCCATTTAATTAGAGCTTTTATTGTTTTTTTTCCCAACAATCCTGCCTTATTACACACATAAAAAAACAAAATCCATGTCCCTAAATAAATTTGCATCAAATATATTCTCAAGCTCTCCTGGGAATTTTCCAATTTTACTATGATATTTTATGAAGGGATGAGCTGAAATATTCTAATCCCATTTTCACGTTGTGGATTCTCTGTTAAACCTTGACCGATAACTCTCTAACTCAAGCCTGTGGTTTCTCTCTGGAATCAACGCTCTGATCATTACTCAAGTAAATCTTCCTTTCTTGAGTAATCTGACACTTTTATCTTACCATAAGTGGTAAGACCAAAAGAAAAAATGAGATGTACTTGTAATGGGAGGGAAGGTTAAATTTTAAATTTAAAAAAATGAAAATAACATCATGCTGAGCAAATTGATGCTATATGTACTCTGGGGAATTATTGAATTTACGAGGTGTTGATTATTTTTATGGTAAGAAGGAAAAATACCTTTCAGGAAACAATGTTTTGGAACAGATTTTTTGAATAATTTGAGGTGAAATCTATGGTGACTATAGTTTATCACAGTCAATCAATATGACCTTGGAATTTTGGCCCCAAGGTCCTCCACCACATGGCATTCTCTCATCTTTTGTTGGCATCTAGTATAATTGGCCAGAAGTTCTCAGTTGTTCCATGCATCCATTGGGGAACTGGAGGGCAAACCATCTGGACCTTGAGCTTGTTTTGTTCTTGGTCATTCAGGAGTTTTAGAGCCCTTTTCTCCTTTACCCTTTGGCATTGTTCATTCACTATGATTAGTTCCTGCTCATTTGCTAGTGTCTACTCTGTGTTCAGCTCTATATCTTATTTGAACCGATGGGTTCACTGTGGTGCCAACACGATATCCACATTATCTCTTCAGTAGTGTTTTCCTCTATCGTTTTTTTGTCTTCGGCATCTCTATTAGTTTCTTTATCATGTTCACATGCTGGCACAATCACTGTTAGTCTTTTAGTCTTTGCAAGGGTTGGCGTAGGTAGTAAAGTGTGACGTAACTGCCCATGGTTTGGTTATGGTTACCAGGATCAATCAATGAGACAATAATCATTAACAGAATAGATAACAGGTTGAGTACATTTGGAATCAGGTTACGAAAGACTGGGATCAGTTGGTTCCATCTTGGAATAACAGGAATATGATAATCAGATGTAATGTGGAAAGAAGAGACTTGGGCTCTCACAGTTAGAGGGTTGTAGAATATTTTGATTCCTGAGTTGAATTAGATATTGGACAAGAGATTTTGGGAAGCTCTGGAGCTACTGATGAATGAGAAGGGAAGTGATGCCTGCTTATGACAGAACTTATATCAGATGTGCTAGGCAGGGGTGGTATAAGCGTTGAAATCATAGTGATGAAATTGCTCCTTTGTTGTGATGAATAGATTCCAGTCTCATTTTAGGTAATTCGCTAATAGCTGAAGGAGCAGATCTGGAGAATATTACTTTACTTTATACTTTATTGTCGCCAAACAATTGATACTAGAACGTGCAATCATCACAGCGATATTTGATTCTGCGCTTTGCGCTCCCTGGAGTACAAATCGATAGTAAATATTAAAAATATTACAGAGTGGTCTTCTTAAGCACCTTTCCGCATTTTGTAACTCTAACAATGCAGCCTCCTCCTCTGACTGCAACATTAATGCACAAACATGCAATCTACTTAGAAGGTGGAAGGAGCTTAAGGGTCTGAATAACTTTCTCTTATTTCTAGGTTTAGTGACCAGGTCAGTCTTCAGATATCCATATCGGCTGTAATCCAACTCAAGAGATAAGATTTACTCCTCAACCAGCAGCATAGATATAGTTTAACATTCACAATATAACACTCACAACAGAAGATTCACAATCACAAGAGATTCTTCAGATGCTAGAAATCCAGAGAAACACACAGAAAATGTTGGCGGAACTCAGCTGGTCAGGCAGCATCCATGGAAATCAATAGCAGTCAATTTTGCAGGCCGAGGCTCTTTTTCAGGGCTGGAAAGGAAGAGGGAAGATGGCAGAATAGAAAGGTGTGGGGAGGGATGGAAGACCAGCAAGAAGATGATAGGTGAAAACAGGGAATGTGGGGATGATGGAGGTTTGGAGAAGAAAGAATCTTATAGGAGAGGAGAGTGGACCATGGGAGAAAGGGGAGAAGGAGGGGCACCAGGGGGAGGTGATAGGCAGGTGAGGAGAAGAGGTAAGAGGCCAGAGTGGAGAATAGAAGAAGAGAGCTGGGCGACGGAAATATTTACCAGAAAGAAAAATTGATGCTCATGTCAACAGGTTGGAAGCTGAGGTGCTGCTCCTTCACCCTGAGAGTGACCTCATTGTGGCACAACAGGAGGCCATGGACCAACATGTCGTAATGGGAATGGAGATAGAAATTGAAATGGTTGGCCACTGGGAAATATTGTGCCTGGTGGATGGAACGAAGGAGCTCGACAAAGTGATCCTACAATTGACATTGGTTTACACCAATGTAGAGTTGGCTGCATCAGAAGCACTGGATACAGGAGAGAACCCCAACAGATCCACAATACCTGGAGTACTGTGCTCAGTTTTCATCACACTGCTACAGGGAAGTTAGAAAGAGTACCACAAAATATTGACAAGGGTGTTGCCAGGACTTGAGGGATTAGGTTATTGAGAGAAGATGAGCAGAGGTAGGATTTTATCACTTAGTGCAAAAGAAACTGAGAGGTGATCATGTTCCAGTGAATAAAATCATGAGAGGCATTGATAGGGTGAACATACTCAGTCTTTTTCCCAAGCCTGAAAATCAAGAACTGGAAGAAATAGGATTAAGGTGGGGGAGGTAGGATTTACTCGCATCCTGATGGGTAACTTCTACATACAGATGATATTCTGTATCTGGGAATGAACTGCCAGAGGAAGTAGTTAACGCAGGTATAATAACATCTTTAAAATATATTTGGGCAGGTACATGGATAGGAAACATTCAGAAAGATATGGGTCTAATGCAGGCCAAATACTTCTTGATTAGTATGAAGGAGTTGGGCCGAAGGGCCTGTTTATGTGCTGTATAACTCTGAATCCATCCTGGCTGCGGAAGCGCTTGTTCGCTTTGGCTGTTACTTACCTGTAACCAAAGATGTGTTTGAATCCAATGTCAGGAAGGATACTTGAGTTCTATCTGACACCAGAGGGATACAAAGAGTGATGACACAGAGGGACAGGGGGGTCCCAGGGAGAACAAGATTGACAAAGGGTTTTGGGAGAGAAAGCTCATGGGTGAGAGGATTTCTAAGCGGAGGAAGATCAGACTATTTTAATCAATATTAGTTCAGACATTCATTCACAAATATTAGAGAGATTTGGAAGTCTGCTCCACTCCAGCACCAATTTATGATGCAGTCCCAATGGGCAGCATTTGTCTCATTCAGTTTGCCTCTGAATAACATCCAGCCATGAGGAAGAGTGGAGTGGAATAGCGCCCATGCTGTGACTGGGTTGTAAAGCATATTGAAATGTCAAATTATTAGAAACTGTTGTGTTCTCATCAGAAGATGCAAGCAATACAATTCTCCAAAAATAACAGAATACTCCTCAGTTTAAGATATTTGTAAAGAACAGGAATTTCTTTCGATTTCAGAAGATTGAAAAAATAGTTTAGTATTGCCAGGAATGCTTATTTTATTTATCCTCGGCAGATTGCTCGGAGGAGAATGCGGGTGAATTCTCTTCTTGTGTGCGTGTGCTGGTTCCATCTCAGGAGTTTGCAGAAGAGATGTACTGATGTGTTTTTCAATAAAGCTCCTAACAAACACAAGAATATACCTCAAGCAACACACATAAAAGTTGCTGGTGAACGCAGCAGGCCAAGCAGCATCTCTAGGAAGAGGTGCAGTCGACGTTTCAGGCCGAGACCCTTCGTCAGGACTAACTAAAGGAAAAGTGAGTAAGGGATTTGAAAGTTGGAGGGGGAGGGGGAGATTTAAAATGATAGGAGAAGACAGGAGGGGGAGGGATGGAGCCAAGAGCTGGACAGGTGATAGGCAAAAGGGATACGAGAGGATCATGGGACAGGAGGTCCGGGAAGAAAGACAAGGGGGGGGTGGGACCCAGAGGATGGGCAAGGGGTATATTCAGAGGGACAGAGGGAGAAAAAGGAGAGTGAGAGAAAGAACGTATGTATAAAAATATTGCCCCACCTCCTCCTCGTACCCCATTTGTTACTTATTTTTATACACACATTCTTTCTCTCACTCTCCTTTTTCTCCCTCTGTCCCTCTGAATATACCCCTTGCCCATCCTCTGGGTCCCCTCCCCCTCCTTGTCTTTCTTCCTGGACCTCCTGTCCCATGATCCTCTTGTATCCCTTTTGCCTATCACCTGTCCAGCTCTTGGCTCCATCCCTCCCCCTCCTGTCGTCTCCTATCATTTTGGATCTCGCCCTCCCCTTCCAACTTTCAAATCCCTTACTCACTCTTCCTTCAGTTAGTCCTGACGAAGGGTCTCGGCCTGAAACGTCGACTGTACCTCTTCCTAGAGATGCTGCCTGGCCTGCTGCGTTCACCAGCAACTTTTATGTGTGTTGCTTGAATTTCCAGCATCTGCAGAATTCCTGTTGTTTGCAAGAATATACCTCAACAGCATTGACACTAACCCTGACAAGATTCCCAATCGTGCCCAGGTTGGCGGTGATGCTATTAAACTCTAATTTCTTCAGTTCTAACAAAACAGTCATCTTACTTTATTGGTGTTCCTTTTCTCAGGATCTTTAGGTGCAGGTTTTTCTAAACTGAGATTTCTTCCTTTCTGCCAAGACACAATATCTGACTGACCACTTTCACCCACATGTATTGCCTGGATGTTAACATTTCCAAAAGGACAATGTGCTACCAGTCCTGCCGAAAGGTCTCGGCCCGAAATGTCGACTGTACTTTTTTCATAGATGCTGCCTGGCCTGTTGAGTTCCTCCAGCATTTTGTATGTATTGCTTGGATTTCCAGCATTTTCAGATTTCCTCTTGTTTTTGATTTGAAGCACTACTAAAGTTTTTAAGCAGAATATCTGAAGTGTTTACCTGAGTTTAGGCTATAGATAACCACGAAGCAATGCCACATAAAATTAAAAGTGAGATCAGAATCTGTCTTTTCCTATTCATTGTGTAGGAATACATCACCATGCTTGTCTATCTACCTCATGCCTGACTATTCTCTTGCTCTGACTATATTCTCTGAAAGCCAAGAACAACCCTTTGTGCCGATTACCACACTCCGTAATTTTGTGTCATCTGGAAATCTGAAATGGTGCAAATTGTTACTATCTATGAAGGATATCAACATTGTTTTTGGGGTCCATCATGGCTCATCCTTCACCAATCCATAAGAAATCCACTTAATGTGGCTTTGTTTCCTGTCTCTGACCCGATTTCCTGCTTATGCATCTATTACTTCTGCTCATCCGTGGGCACCAAATTGACTTGCAAGTGTAGTCTGTGGCATTTTATGGAACACCTTGCAAAAGTCTGTATATACATCAGCCACAGTGCCCTAATTAATTCTTCTGTTACCTCATCAAAAAAACAAATCATGCTAGTCATGGATGATTTTCATCTGATAAATCTAGGCTGGATTCACTCTTGTAAACCAATTTGCCCAAGTGATCTTGACAAGGGTTGTGGTGTTATGGATAGTTTAGATGGTTATTGTGGTTCACAATGGCACTGCACTGAGAAGTGACAGATGGAGTTCAATCTGGAGAAGAGTGAAATGATACTCTTTGGAAGGTTGAACTTGAAGGCAGAGTACAGAGTTAATGGCAATGTGGAGGAATAAAGGGATCTTAGGGTCCAGTCCATGGATCACTCAAAGTTGTTGTGCAAGTTGATAGGTTAGTTGAAAAGGCATATGGTGTTTGGGCCTTAGTCATGGGATTGAGTTCAAAGTTCAAAGTTCAAAAGGTCAATATAAAGTTATTATCAAGATACACATATGTCACCATATGCAACCCTGAGATTCATTTTCTTGCAGGCATACTCAATAAATCTGTAATAGAATAATCGAATCAATGAAAGACCACACCAATCTGGGTTCAAAAGCCATAAGGTAATGTTACAGCTCAATAAAACTGGTTGCACCACATTTGGAATATTGTGTTCAGTTCTGGTTGCCTCATTATCAGAAGGATGTACAAGCTTTAGAGAGGGTGCAAAGGAGATCTAGACACTGCCTGGATTAGAGAGCGTATCTTATGTGGATAGGTTGAGTGAGCTAGAGCTTTTCCTTTTGGAGCAAAGAAGGAAGAGAGGAGACTTCATAGAGCCATGTAATGTGGTAAGAGGCATAGACAGAGTGAGCAACCAGTGACATTTTTCATTGGACAGAAATGGGTTTGTACAGGAGGGCATAATTTTAAGGTGATTGGAGGAAAGTATACAGTGTAAGTGGGATGTCAGAGGTAAAAGTTGTATGCAGAGGGTGGTCGGTGTGTGGAATGCACTGACAATAATGGTGGCAGAGACAAATATATCAAGTGCCTTTAAGAGACTCTTAATTAGACATATTGAAGAAAGAAAAATAGAGGGATATGTGGGAGGGAATGTTTAGATTGATCTTAGAGTATCATAAATACAAGAAAATCTGCAGATGCTGGAAATCCAAAGCAGCACACACAAAGTGCTGGAGGAACTCAAAAGGCCAGGCAGCATCTATGGAAAAGAGTGAACAGTCGACTTTTCGGACCGAGACACTTCAACAGAACTGGTAAGGAAGAGGAGAAGTCAGAGTAAGAAGGTGGGGGGAAGGAAGGAAGAAGTACAAGGTGGTAGGTGATAGGTGAAACCAGGAGAGGTGGAGGGGGTGAAGTAGAGAGCTAGGAAATTGATTGGTGAAAGGGATAAAGGGCTGGAGAAGGGAGAATCTGATAGGAGAGGGCAGAAGACCATAGAAGTAAGCGAATGGGGAGGAGCACCAGAGAGAGGTGATGGGCAGGTAAGGAGATAAGGTAAGAGAGTGAAACAGGAATGCAGAATGGTGAAGGGAAGGACAATTACTGGAGGTTTGAGAAATCGATATTCATGCCATCAGATGGAATATAAGGTGTTGCTCCTCCAACCCGACTGTGGCCTCATTGCAGCAGTAGAGGAGGCCATGGACTGACATAACGGAATAGGAAAGGGATTTAGAATTGAGATGGATGCCCACCGGGAAATTTTGCTTTTTGTGGTGGATGGAGCGAAGGTACTCGGCAAAGCAGTCTCCCAATCTATGTGAGGTTTCACTACTATACAGGAGGCCACAATGGGAGCACCAGATACAGTAGATGACCCCATAGACTTGCAGGTGAAGTGTCGCCTCACGTGGAATGACTGTTTGGGGCCCTGAATGATAGTGAGGGAAGAGATGTAGAGGTAAGTGTGGCCACCTTCTTACTCTGACTACTCCTCTTCTCCAGTCCTGAGGAAGGGTCTCGACCTGAAACGTTGACTGTTTTCCCTTTTCCATAGATGCTGTCTGGATTCCCCCAGCATTTTGTGTGTGCTGATCTTAGTGTAGTTTAAGAGGTCAGCACAATTTCGGGGCTGAATGGTCCCTGCTGTGCTATGAAATGTCCTATACTTTAATTTCTCTGAGGTTTTCTCTTCTATCAGCATCCCTGCCACTGAGGTTAAATCTGGAATCTTGCGAATGAAGTTGTTCTTGCATGTTTTTTGACAAAGGTACTGCATTTTGTATTCCTCAGCGCAGGAATGGAAGATAATGATCTACATTTTGCATTTCAGTGACCATGACTGAATTCTATCCAGAATTGCTGATGGATCTAAGTAGGGTCAAACCTTCTATTTCTTTGCCTTACATTGGCATCCCATATCTCAGGTTCCTCCTCCTTACCTCTGACACTTATAGCATCTTCCTCATTGGTAAAATATTCATTTAGTACCCCAGCTTTACTTATTTGGTCACACCCCATCCTCTCCTCTTACTATCTTTGACTTGTATGAATATAGAAGAACTTTCAATTCCCTTTTGCAACATTAAACTGGCATACTGTCTCATTGTCCTTCTTAGTTTTTCTTCACTTCCTACTGATACCTATATTCCGCCTGATTTTCACTTCAGTTATTCTGTCACATGTACATTTCTTATCTGCTTCATCTTAATCACTCCCTCTTTAATCATTCTTCCTGAAGCAAGTCCACTGGTTCAGGAACTGAACCAAAGGTTGCCCATTGTCTATTTACTTTTTCACCTGTAAGAAGCAATATATTGGTGCAAAATAATAGCTCTGCTTCCATACTCTTGCTCTTATTTTTCCTGGGATTGTAAAATACACCCAACCTGATCTGCCAGACATGTCCTCCTGCTCTGCATTTCACAGCTTCCACATTCTTTACCCTCTAACTGTTCCCATTCTTTCATTCACCGGTTAATCTTGACAACAGCTTATCCTCATGGTCACCCTGGTTTTAAGGTGACAGAGGCAGCCCTGTCCCTGATCTTCCCCGCAGCCTAACAAGCTATTTTGTCTCCAGTCCTGATGAAGAATATTCATGGTACAGTCCACGTTCCAAGCCTTACTTGGTAAAGCTCCTCAGCTCTTTCTGTGCTACAAACACAACTGCATTGATGCTGCTTCACGCACCCATACTGAGCTCCTCAATGTTCTCAAATTTGCCTTCAACTTCCATCCTGCCTATAAATTCACTTGCCCCATTTCTGACCCATTTCCCATTTCTTGATCTCTCTGTATCTATCTCTGGAGACAAACTGTCTACGAACATATGTTATGATACCAATTGATTCCCACGGCTATCTTGACTGTACCTCTTCCATCCTGAGTCCTGTCAAAATGCTATTCCTTTTTCTCAGTTCATTCATCTTTGCCACATCTGCTCCCAGGGTGAGGCTTTCCTTTCTAGGACATCAACAATCCCCTCTTCAATCATTGACACTGCCCTCACCACATCACTTCTATTTCCTGGACATCCATATTGAGTCCATCTTCATGCCACGTTAATAGGGATGGAGTTCCTCTTGTCCTTACCTACCACCCAATGAGCCTCTGCATCCAACGCATCATCCTCTGAAAGTTCAGCCATTTTCAATGGGATCATGCCATCAAACATATCTTTACTCCCACCTCCCCCCCCCACTACTCTCCATTTCCACAGGGATTACTCCCTCTGTGATTCCCTTGTCTATTTGTCCCTCTCCACTAATCTCCCTGCAGGTACATACCCCTGAAACCAACAGATATGCTACGTTTGTCAGTTCACCTCCTCCTTCACCACCTTTCAGGCCACTGAGCAGTCCTTCCAGATGAGGCAACACTTCACCTGCTAATCTGTTGGTGTCGGTTATTGTGTGCAGTGCTCCTAATATTCTTCCTCTGCATTGGTGAGATCCAACATAAATTGAGGGACCGCTTTGTTGAGCACCTCCACTCCAGCCACCAAAAATGGAATTTCCCAGTAGCCAATCATTTTCATTCCTATCTCCATTCAAGTTCTGACAAGCTGGGCCACGGTGTCCTCTTCTGCCATGATGTGGCAACTCTCAGGGTGGAGGAGCAACATCTCATATTCCATTTAGGTTGCCTCCAACCTGTTGCCAGGAACATTAATTTCTCCTTTTGGTATCTTTTTCCCTCCCACTTCCCTTTTCTTCTGTTCCCCACTCTGGCCTCTTACTTCTTCTCCTCACCTGCCTTGTGTCCCTCCTTCTTCTCTTTCTTCCATGGTTCATTCTCCTCTGCCATAAGATTCATTCTCCGCCAGCCATCTACCTTTCCCATCCACCTGGCTTCACCAATCACCTTCTAACTTGTCCTCCTTCCCCTCCGCCCCCACCTTTTTATTCTGGCATCTTCCCCCTTCCTTTCCAGTCCTGATAAAGAGTTTTGGCCTGAAAGGACATGCTGAGTTCCTCCAACATTTTGTGTGTGTTCCTGAAGAGTAGTCACCCTTAACTGTTAACTCAGCTACCTGCTGAACATTTCCGGAATTTGCAGTTTCACTTTACAAATTCAGCATCAGCTGTTTTTTTTAAATTTCTACTCCTTTCTGCCTGGGTCCAGGAGACTCAGGACTGGTGGTTACATTTGCATACTCCAGTTGTGAGAATCCTTAGTCAATTAGCCACAAATGTTTTGCCTTTAAAAAGGGCATAAATAACAGACCAATAACAATATTTCAACAGAACCATCTCTGTCATTGAATTAAAGGTTTATTTATTGATATATTGTAGACAGTGTAAATGATATGCAAAGAAGTGTGTGAGAGATTATTCCAAATTATCAGATTTTGCAGAATGAAATCTAATTATTGACAGGTTTATTGATAATAGATGGTATTGGAATGTGGAGAGAGTCTCCTGATTTTCTTTGGGGAATATGATTTTGCAAGCCCACAATAAGATGTGTTTCTCTATGAAAGAGTTCCCTGTGTTCTGTGTAGATTCTTCTTCTCATCTGAAGCTATCAACTCTGAAGATGAGCTTCTGACCTGAGATTCTCAGTTCTCCTTCTCATTTTGCTCCTGCTGCTCTCTAGGCTCAAGGCTCTCCAGCTTAGCTCCAAGGAGGGAACTGTACAGAGTTTAGTTGAGGTCACGCCTGGGATACTGCACCCAGTTTTGTTCACTTTACCTAAAAGAGAATATAGTTCATGGGGGATAGTGCAAAGGAGATTCATCAGGCTAATTCCTGTGACAAGAAGGTTGTCCTTTCAACAAAGGCTGGACATTTTGGGTCTCTATTCTTTGTAGCTTAGAAGATAGAGGGGTGAATTTATTCAAACACATAAGATCCCAAGGGAATTTGACGGGGTCAATGGAAACACAAGATACTGCAGATGCTGGAATCTGGAGCAAAACACAATCCATTGGAGGAACTCAACTGTCAGGCAGCATCTGTAGAGCGAAAGGAATAATCGACGACGTAGACTCCAACCCTGCATCACAATCCAAGATGTTGAACATTCTTTTGCTCTATAGTTGTTGATTTGCCCTACTGAATTCCTCCACCAGTTTGTATTTTAATGGGGTAGATGTTGAGGTGTATCCTCATACAAAATAATAAGATACCATCATTTAAAACAGAATGCGTATACGTATTTTTTCTCTCAGGGGGTGAATGAACTCTGAAATTCTCTGCCCCAAGAATCAGTTGTGATTATATTGAATGGTGGGGCATGTTTGTTGGGCCAAGTGGCCTAATCTATTTTCTTGTGTTCTCGTATGCCGTTTGATCTGATTTCAGGGTTAAGGTGTTTAGTCATGATGTTCCATGCATGATAAATGTGTCATAGGGTCATAGATCATACACCTCAGAAACAGGCCCTTTGGCTCACTGAGTCCACTATGACCATCAAGCACCACTTACGCTCATCCCAGTTTATTCTCCCCACATTCTCATTAATTACCCACAATACCACCACTCCACGACATAATCATCTACAGCAGCCAAGTAACCAAACAATCCACATGTCATGTGACACAGAAGGAAACCAGAGCACCCACAGGAAAATACAGTCATGGGGCAGCACTGGAGACCAGCATTGAACCTGAGTTGCAGGAGATGTGAGGTGGCAGCTCTACTAGCTGTGCCAAAGTGCCACCTGAGAATGGTCTGACTTGTTACCCAACAGGTGGCTTTTCCCTCACCCCTCTTTTCAGATGTTTATGTTCAAGTCTATAGAGATAAACATGCCCTTTAAGCTGAAGGTGTTTCTGTTTTTTTTTGTTTCGCTTGTGTTCCCAGATTAGAAGCTCAGTATAATACAATGCTGAACAGCCCTAGCCCTATACTCAACCCCTCTTGTAGACCTTCAGAGGCTTCCTCTTCAAGTAGTTTATAAGGAACAACAAAACTGAGTATTATTGGAGCAGTTTTAAGAGGATCTGTGAGAAACTAAACATGCGGGTGTAGTGAATAATTGACAAGGAGAATGGAGTATTGGTGTTTTTGTACTTGGAGGATGAAGAACACAAATTGGACAGTCATGCCACATTGAGGAAAACAAACCTAGAGGACTGTGTGCAGTTCTGATCTCCTTATATAAGGAGGAAGGAAATTGTTTCTACAGCAAAGCTTCACCAGTTAGCCCCCTAGAAATAACGAGCTCCCCCATGAAAAGTTTTCAGCTGATTTGTCTTGCTTAAGAACTTAAGAAATAAATTCTAGACAAAGCACAAGCCTTTCGCCTCAAGGCCTCCTTTTCCTGCACTATTCCTTTTCTACTGATTGCCTCAATGTCTGGAAATTTTTAGATTTCTGCACTGAATCATCTCAATGAGTCCCGGGGTTAGAAAACTCCAAGTATTCAAATCCTCTTTTCTGATTGGCTGCCTGTGACTAGGGATTCGGTATTAAGACCACTTCTTTTTATGTTGTATGTTAATGATTTAGAAGATGGAGCTGATGGCTTTGTGGCCAAACTGGCAGACGATACAAAGACAGGTAGAGGCATAGGTAATGTTGAGTAAACAGGGAGGCAGCAGAAGGACAAAGAAGTGGCAAACAATGTCTGGAAATGTACAAATATGATCATGCACTTTTGTAGAAGGAATAAAGCATAGACTTTTTTCTAAATGGGGAGAAAATTTAAAAGGGACTTGGGATTTCTTCTGCAGGGTTTCCTAAGGGTTAACTTGCAGGTTGAGATGGTGGTAAGGAAGGCAAATGAAGTATTCATTTCAAGAGGGTTAGAATATGAAAGCAAGGATGTAATGCTGATGCTTTATAAGGCACTGGTGAGGCCCCACTTGGAGCATTGTGACCAGCTTTGGACCACTTATTTACGAAAGAATGTGTTGACATTGGGGAGGGTTCAGAGGAGGTTTACGAGAATGATTCCGGGAACGAAAGGTTTATTGTAATGTGAGCAATTGATAGCTCTGGGCCTTTTCTCGCTGAAATTTAGAAGAATGAGGAGGGATCTTATTGAAACCTAATAAATGTTGAAAGGCCCAGATAGGGTGGATGTGGAGAGGATGTTTCCTGTGCTTGGGGTGTCTAGGACCAGAGGGCCCAGCCTCAGAATAGAGAGACATTGCTTTGGAATGAAGCTGAGGAGGAATTTATTTAACATGAGAGTGGAAAATCTTTGTAATTCATAGCCACAGGCACCTATGGAGGTCAGATCTTTGGGTGTATTTAAGGTAGAGATTGATAGGTTCTTGATTAGTCAGGGCATGAAAGGTTACAAAGAGAAGGCAGGAGAATGGTGTTGGGAGGGAAATAGATCAGCCATGATGAAATGGCAGAGCAGACATAATGGGCTGAATGGCTTCAATCTTCTCCTATGCCTTATGGTCTTATGGTCTCTGAGTGAAGAAAATAATATTTTCTTAGATTAGTCAAACCTTTGATTTGAGTCTGTGATCCCTGTTCATTGTCTCCTCAGGTATGGAAGTGATCTTCCTGGTTTCCAGTCTGTTGGAACCTTTAAGAATGTTTTGCTTGTTTCATTGAGGTCTCCTCTTGTTCTTCTTAGCTCGAAAGTAGATAGTGATAGTCTGCTCAATCCCTTCTCAGATCACAAGCTCACCATCTTCATAACCAGCCATGTGAATCTTCCCTCTATGGCAAGCATATTGCTTTTGTGAGAAGGAGATCAAAACTACACAACACTCTAGGTGTGGTATCACTTATTTGGCCACACTCATTGGAGCTTCAGAGGTGGTCTTGGTGAAGCATAGAAGATTTTGAGGGAACTTAACAGAGTAGATGATGCGAATCTGTTTGCCTAGGTGTGTGGAACCTGGATTTGAAGACAGATTCAGAATAAAGAATTGACTATTTAATACAGAGATCAAGAAGAATTTATTTTAATAGGGTTTTATAAATCTTTGGAGTCAGTATAATTATTCATCAATTCAAGTAGAGTTTTGGACTAAGGAAGGAAAATTGAATTGAGGCCAAGGATTTGATCAATCTGCTTGTGATTTGGTTTCATCCTGTCAAAGAGTCACAATGAGACCTAGTGAAAGCTTGAGGAAAGAGCCTTCTGTACTTGAAACTTTATCTACAGCATTAGATGACCTGCTCTTTCTCACCATCTATATCACAATTGGCCACATCTGCTTGCATTCCAGCTGTTATTTTGGTTTATTACTTCTCTCTTCATTAGTCCAGGCTGACCTGCTGAACGTATCCACAGGCCTGCTGTTAGTAACACGTAACATAAAGAAGCATAATATGCTGCTGTATTAACCCATTAGGTTTCGTGCAATCAGAGGTATTTCCTCTTCCCCCATCCATATCCCTGACTACCTTCTCTGCTGCTGAGAAATAACTGGTTTTCCATTTTTCCCAGTTCAGATGAAGGGTCTTGGATCTGTAACATCATTTCTGCCAGACCTGCAGAATATCTCTGGTGTTTTCTGTTTTCACCTCAGGTTTCCAGCATCTTCTGCATTTGTTTCCATACATATTCTTATTGAGTGACACAGTAGGCTTGAGATGCCTGATTAGGTTTTTGAGTAATGCAGATGCTGGAAGCCTAAAACAAGCCTAAAACATTGGGAATCTTGGCAAGTCCCAAAGACTTGTTTGTTGGGAGGTTAACTGGTCATTCCAGGTTTTCAGCAGTGTTAGGTGAATGGTAGAATCTAGGGAAGTTGATGGAAATGTGGTGGAATAATACAGCATCACTGTAGGATGGGTGTAAATGGGTGCTTAGTAGCTGGTGAAAACCTGATGGTCTTGCTTCTGTGCTGTTTCTCCCTTTAAGCAAGCTGCCAATTTTGGAGGAAGCTCTGTACCCCTTCTTCCTTTACTCTTTCTCCCTGACCTACCCATTTCCTCCTCCACAGATCCAACATCTCCTCACCCACCCTGCCCCCATCACCTAGTTTCATTTTCCTCCACGTACTCCACTGGCCCTTCGCTTACACACTCTTCTCACTCAACGCCCTACGCTATTGTTCCCACCTGTCCTCCCCGTCTTCCTTATTTGGTTCCATGATCCACCTTCCTTTCCTATCAGATACTGCCATCTGCAGCGCTTGTTGCCTCCACCTTTCATCTTCCACCCTCTGTCACTATTTCTGCTCTTCCCTCTTCCATCAGCCTATTGCCCTCCTACTCTGGATTTATCTATATATTGAAAACTCTTTCTTCATCCCTTCCTTCACCATTTTATACCGGCTATCTCTCCCCTACTCTTTCATTCCAGAAGAGAGGTTTCAACCTGAAACGTAAACTGTTCATTTCCCTCCACAGATGCTGTCTCGCCTGTTAAATTCCTCTGGCAGATCGTATCTTGTTTCTGTGTAACTAAAATTCTTTTGGTCCTTGCTCTGTAGTTTCTGTTTGATCTGCTGAGGGGTCTAACTATATTTATTTAGAAATTTAAGTATAATCACTGTAAACAACCATATACTGTTAACCATGAATACATCTGAATTTTCCATGAGCCAAGCTCAGATAAAATCTCAATATGTAGGTCCTAATCAGTTTTTAAGTTGGCAGAGAGAAACTAAGTTCATGTACAAGGTCCATAAATTTTCATCAGAAGTTAATTCATCTTAAAGAGCAGTCAATGCAGTGAAATAAATGAGAAGGCCAGTAAGGAACAAAATGGTACCAGAACTGTGAGACAAAAATCTCTGCACTGATACAATAGAGAATATCAAAATACACAGCAGGTCAGGCAGCAACAATGGAAAGAAGAACAAAACCAATCATTGGTGACTTTACATCAGATTTAGCATAAGCAAGAAAGGCTGGATATCTAAAATTAGCCAATTTAATGCAAAGTGCTGATCTTTGATCATACTCTGGCCTTGATTGGAATAGACAGAGAAGCCACAGGTTGAAACGTCAGAGATGCAAAATTTAACTGCTGTGCATATGTCCAAGCTTTTTCTTGTTTGTAATGAAAGGTCAATGATTTAAATCATGAACTTAGATTCTCTCTCTACAGAATTAGTCAGGCATGCTGATTGTTTACAATATGCTGCTTCTGTTTAAAATATCTAACATTGTCACCCACACCATCACCGACTTTATCCGCTCAGGGGATCTCCCATCCACTGCTACCAACCTTATAGTTCCCACACCTCGCACTTCCCATTTCTACCTCCTACCTAAGATCCACAAACCTGCCTGTCCTGGCAGACCTATTGTCTCAGCTTGCTCCTGCCCCACTGAACTCGTTTCTGCATACCTCGATATAGTTGTATCCTCCCTTGTTCAATCCCTTCCTACCTATGTTCATGACACTTCTCACACTCCTAAACTTTTCCATGATTTTAAGTTCTCTGGCCCCCACCGCTTTATTTTCACCATGGATGTCCAGTCCCTGTATACTTCCATCCCCCATCAGGAAGCTCTCAAAGCTCTACGCTTCTTTTTGGATTCCAGACCTAATCAGTTCCTCTCTACCGCCACTCTGCTCTGTCCAGCGGAATTAGTCCTTACTCGTAATAATTTCTCCTTTGGCTCCTCCCACTTCCTCCAAACTATAGGTGTAGCTATGGGCACCCGTATGGGTCCTAGCTATGCCTGCATTTTTGTTGGCTTTGTGGAACAATCGATGTTCCGAACTTATTCTGGTATCTGTCGCCCACGTTTCCTTCGCTACATCGACGACTGCATTGGCACTGCTTCCTGCACGCATGCTGAGCTCATTGACTTTATTAACTTTGCCTCCAACTTTCACCCTGCCCTCAAGTTTACCTGGTCCATTTCTGACACCTCCCTCTCCTTTCTAGATCTTTCTGTCTCTATCTCTGGAGACAGCTTATCCACTGATGTCTACTATAAGCCTACTGACTCTGACAGCTATCTGGACTATTCCTCTTCTCACCCTGTCTCTTGCAAAAATGCCATCCCCTTCTCGCAATTCCTCTGTCTCCGCCGCATCTGCTCTCAGGATGAGGCTTTTCATTCCAGGACAAGGGAGATGTCCTCCTTTTTTAAAGAAAGGGGCTTCCCTTCCACCACATTCAACTCTGCTCTCAAACGCATCTCCCCCATTTCACGCACATCTGCTCTCACTCCATCCTCCCGCCACCCCACTAGGAATAGGGTTCCCCTGGTCCTCACCTACCACCCCACCAGCCTCCGGGTCCAACATATTATTCTCTGTAACTTCCGCCACCTCCAACGGGATCCCAACACTAAGCACATCTTTCCCTCCCCCCCACCCCCCGGCAGGGATCGCTCCCTACGCGACTTCCTTGTCCATTCGTCCCCCCCCATCCCTCCCTACTGATCTCCCTCCTGGCACTTTTCCTTGTAAGCGGAACAAGTGTTACACATGCCCTAACACTTCCTCCCTTACCAGCATTCAGGGCCCCAGACAGTCCTTCCAGGTGAGGCGACACTTCACCTGTGAGTCGGCTGGGGTGATATACTGTGTCCGGTGCTCCCGATGTGGCCTTCTATATATTGGCGAGACCCGACGCAGACTGGGAGATCATTTTGCTGAACACCTACGCTCTGTCTGCCAGAGAAAGCAGGATCTCCCAGTGGCCACACATTTTAATTCCACATCCCATTCCCATTCTGACATGTCTATCCACGGCCTCCTCTACTGTAAAGATGAAGCCACACTCAGGTTGGAGGAACAACACCTTATATTCCGTCTGGGTAGCCTCCAACCTGATGGCATGAACATTGGCTTCTCTAACTTCCGCTAATGCCCCGCCTCCTCCTCGTACCCCATCCATTATTTATATACACACATTCTTTTTCTCTCTCTCCTTTTTCTCCCTCTGTCCCTCTGACTATACCCCTTGCCCATCCTCTGGGTTTTTCCCCCCCTCCCCCTTTTCCTTCTCCCTGGGCCTCCTGTCCCATGATCCCCTCATATCCCTTTTGCCATTCACCTGTCCAGCTCTTGGCTCCATCCCTCCCCCTCCTGTCTTCTCCTATCATTTTGGATCTCCCCCTCCCCCTCCCACTTTCAAATCTCTTACGAGTTCTTCCTTCAGTTAGTCCTGACGAAGGGTCTCGGCCTGAGACGTCGACTGGACCTCTTCCTCGAGATGCTGCCTGGCCTGCTGTGTTCACTAGCAACTTTGATGTGTGTTGCTGTAACATCTGTTGATCTTTACTTTCACATGTCTGGATGGGATAGTGATCTAACTTTATACCCAGAGAGCTGGGAAGGAAATTTCCTCTGTCTCTGTCAATATGAAATTATTTTGAGTAGTTTTGTGACAGGTTCCTTAAAACCCAGGTCCATGGTGAATTTTTCCATTATCCACTGCCACATGCTGAACTTTGGAAAGCATCGGTTCCTTGCTGTCAGTTCCTGTCGAGTACTCTGCACTCAGGACACTTCAGCACATATCACTCCTCAAAATGTTATTTCTGAATGTATTTTCTTTTGTGGTTGATTGAAAATTCCTCTTCTGGGTATCGAAATAATCCTGAAAATAATCACCTCCTAACAATGAGATTGATGGCAAAGTTACAGCCAAAAATTACTGATATAATGCATAAAAATATAAATATCCAAAAATAATTCAATGCATGATGAAATGAGACTGTTCAGCTGTATTACCGGCTTCCAAGGTTAAATGTCACACCAGGATTATAAATTGTGTAGCGTCTGAATGAACTATAATTGAATCCCTATCCCTAAAAACAACTACTTCAAGCATCTTACTCTGACCCACGTTTTCCCAAGATATACTGCACCTCCTGTTTCTTGCGTATTTTCCTCCATTATTATTGGGAAGCACTCAGATTCTGATGCATGTGATGCTAAGAAGTTCTGCTCTGACATTGGATTCCTCATGGATGTGTGGGTGGGTGAGAGCTAGGATTCAGGTAGTGAAGATTTTTATTTGTGAAATTTTTTTAATAGATCCTGTATAAAGATTTCTGGGTCTTTCTATTTTATTTTACTATTTTAGAATGTCATAATTATCTCGTGATATTTTTTGCATGTCAGAATATTTCCGTGAGCAAGATCTATTCACCCAGAACATGTGATGCTTGTTATAAGCTCAAGTCCCTGGGCTGTACAAGGTTTCACTAACCTGAGGCTCGCTTTGTTCAGCACGCTCACACTGAAGATCTCCAGGAGAGTTTGGACATAACAGGAATGGGAACAGTGGGTGCAGGCTTACAGTCATTTCTATGACATTGACCAGAACTTATCACTGGAAGAAGACTGAATATACTTGTACATCTAATGAATTAAAACAGATGATTTTGCTTTTTGATTTGCAATATTTTGTTCAATTATTCTCAATTCATGCTTTGGAGAAATCTAAGATTTTGCCCCTGAATCTAGATTACCCTGTCAACAAAACAGTTTCAGTTCACCTAACCTCGCAATGTTATTTATCTTTGTATAAACATCTCACAATCTTCTAAATTACTGAGGGTATATAAAAATTCTGTTCAATCCTATCTTATGAGACAACCTCTTCATCCCAGATATTCAGTTACAATAATCAACTTACATTGAAAAATGTAATTGTCATTGTAATTAACATCACACTCCATATCTGCCGCTTACAGCCTCCTATTAACATAGATCTTACATTCTCCAATTAGCATAGATCTAAATGCCACCAATTAGCATAGATCTTCTGCCACCAATTAGCATAGATCTTATTGCCACCAATTAGCATAGATCTTACTGCCAGCACTTAGATTAGGTTTGCAGACACTGATTAGCAGAGATGGTACTACTGTCTCTCTTATTGATAATATGGCAGCCACATATCACTACTTCTTTTATTCTTCCCCAGCTGGATAAGAGATTTATCCAAGGCTCACCACAAGCATGTAAAAAGCACAGTTCAAAACATCAGTTAATGACATGTTACGGACACTGTAGTAAAATGGAGACATCCACACGTTCTTCTGACTGGGACAGAGGGTGCGATGTCTCAGGGCGTTCCATGTGCAATGGAGGGTGTGACATATCTGATCATTTTGGTAGTCTGAGGTACCCACCTACTTCAATCATACCCCTGCCTAAGAAGAACATGGTAACCTGTCACAATGAGTATCATCCAGAAGCTTTTACATTCACTGTGATGAAATACTTTGAGAGCTTAGTGATGAAACATATCAATTTCTGCCTGAGAAGTGACTTGGATCCACTTCAATTTGCCTACCAGGATCACCAGGTCAACAGCAGATCCCATCTCATCGGCTCTTCACTCAACCCTGGAACATCTGGATACTAAAAATGCATACATCAAGATGATCTTCATTGACTACAGCCCTGCATTCAATACTATCACTCCCTCAAAACTAATCAATAAGCTTCCAAAGCAAGGCCTCAGTACCTACTTGTGCAACTGGTTCCTCAGTTTCCTCATATGCAGACCGCTGCCAATTTGGATTGGCAACAGCGTCTCCTCCACAATCACCATCAGCACAGGTGCACCACAAGGCCATGTGCTTAGCCCAATGTTCCACTCGCTTTACACTTGTGACTGAGAGGCTAAGCACAGCTCCAATCCCATATTCAAATTTACCGACAACAACACTGATGTAGGCTGAATCAGAGGTAATGATGAATCAGCATATAGGAAGGACAGTGAAAATCTGGCTGAGTGGTGCCACGTTGAATGGTACCACATTGAGCCTCTCACTCAGTGGACAATGAATCCAATGAATACCTCACTATTTTCCCTCCCTTTTTACATTACTTATTTAGTGAGGTCAGCTGAGAAGATCATCGGGATCTTTCTTCCCGCCATTAGAGACATTTACACCACACGCTGCATCCGTAAAGCAAATAGCATTACGAAGGACCCACGCACCCCTCGTACAAACTCTTCTCCCTCCTGCCATCTGGCAAAAGGCACTAAAGCATTCGGGCTCTCATGACCAGACTATGTGACGGTTTCTTCCCCCAAGTCATCAGACTCCTCAATACCCAGAGCCTGGACTGACACCAACCTACTGCCCTCTACTGTGCATATTGTCTTGTTTATTATTTATTGTAATGCCTGCACTGTTTTGTGCACTTTATGCAGTCCTGGGTAGGTCTGTAGTCTAGTGTAGTTTTGTGCTGTTTTACGTAGTTCAGTGTAGTTTTTGTATTGTTGATGTAGCACCATGGTCCTGAAAAACATTGTCTCGTTTTTACTGTGTACTGTACCAGCAGTTATGGTCGAAATGACACTAAAAAGTGACTTGACTTCACCTGACTTGAATTCTTTTAATATATATACTGTACTTATTGTAATTTATTGTTTTTTATTAATATGTACTGCTGTAACAGAACAACAAATTTCATGATATTCTGTATGCCAGTAATATGTATAAACAGTATGCAAGCAAGCTTTCATTGTACCTTGGTGTATGTAACAACATTCAACCAATTCCAATTCCAGCCCATGCTAATTCCATCTCCTGCAGGGACAATGGATGTTATCTCCACAGCCTCAACTACCAAGAAGGGACAAAGACTTCAGTACTTAGGAGCACCACCACAAAATCACAGTCCATCTTGGTTCGGAAATATGTCATTCATTGTTAACAAGAGAAAATCTGCAGATGCTGGAAATCCACACAACACACACAAAATGCTGGAGGAGCTCAGCAGACCAGGAGGCATCTATGGAAAACAACACAGTCGACGTTTCGGGCCAAAAACCTTTGGCAGTACCTCGGCAGGAATTTGTCGTTCATTGCTGCTGGTCTAAACCCTGGAACTCCCTCCAAGCACTAAAAGAGAGGTGAGAGTGGATATCAGACTGCTGGAAATGGGGGGTAGATGAACAATAAGTATTTTGCACCAGTCTTCGCTGAGGAAGACATCAGCAAGATGCAAGAAATTCAAGAGTGTTGGGGGCAGAAATAAGTGTAGTTGCTATTATTGAGGAAAAGGTGCTTGGGAGGCAAAATGGTCTGAAAGTAAGTAAGTCACCTGGACCAATGTTCCGAAAGAGATAGCTGAAGCGATTGTGGAAGCATTAGTTATGATCTTTCAGGGATCACTAGATTCTGGAACGGTTCTAGAGGACTGGAAATTTGCAAATGTTACTCCACTGGTTAACAATGGAGGAAGGCAGAAGAAAGGAAGTTATAGGCCTTTTAGCTTAACCTCAATGGTTAGGAAGATGTTGTAGTCCATATTTAAGGATGAAGTTTTGGGGTACTTGGAGGCACGCAATAAAATGAGCAGAAATCAGACGGTTTTCTTAAGAGGAAATCTTGCCTGATAAATCTGTTGGAATTCTTTGACAAAATAACAGACAGGGTTGTCCAAGGTGGATATTGCCTCCTTGGATTTTCAGAAGGCCTTTGACAAGGAGCTGCAAGTAAGGCTACTTAACAGGATAAGACCCCATGGTATTACAGGAAAAACACTAGTCTGGATAGACTGACAGGAGGTAAAGAGTGGGGATAAATGGGGCCTTTTCTGGTTGGCTGCTGGTGACTAGTAGTGTTCTTCAGGAGTCTGTGCTGGGACCAACTCTTTTCACGTTATATGCCAATGATTTGGATGATGGATATTGATGGTTTTGTAGCCAAGTTTGCAAATGATACAAAGATAGGTGGAGGGGCAGGTAGTGTTGAGGAAACAGGGAGTCTGCGGTAGTTCTTATGCAAATTCAGAGAATGGACAAAGAAGCGTTAGATGGAACACAGCGGATTACAGTTAATTCGGACATATTGGGACCAGTAAATTTTGTCCCAATTCAGTGACTGCCCCAATTAGCCAAAGTTTCATAGAAATTGTTAAAAAGGTGTAAAAAGAGACAAACTACCATTTAACCAAGTTATAAATTATGTATTTAAATGAAATACAGAACAAATTAGGACTCTACCGAAACTACTAGAGTACTATAAAACTGTGTTTTAGTTCCTAATATTTCTAGCCAGATGCTGACATTTTCATTGATTGACTTTAAATGTACAAAATCAAACCACACCTTCGATGATTGCACCCTCCAAATATTCATTTTCTCTGTAACATTCAAGATGATTGTTGATAACTTCAAATTCCTCGTAGTTCCCAACTTGTTAAAGTAGTGAAATAATTTTATTTTCACTCCTGGTCTCTTCTGCATCTCCAAGCCTGAATGCTTAAACAGCAGTGAGCAAAACGCTTCTGAATTGTCTTACTGCTTATTATTTGCCAACTATCAATAATCTCAATTAGTTTTTGCTCTTTAAGAGTTGTCCCAAATAAGAAGCCGCTCCATATAATGGGTGGCCAAATTAACCAGAAGCCCACTGTACAGTTAATGGAAGGTTATGGGCTGTGAAGCAGGGAGCGGTTAGTTTGATTGCTGAATAGGTTTATATAAGGGCAGCACAACATTGTGGCCTGAAGGGCCAGTGCTGTTCTACATACTAAGTTATAAATAGTTCCTTTTCTTTTCTAACTATCTTTACAACTTCTCTTGTCATCCAGGATCCAGGCAGCAATTACAGCCTTGAGACTGTGTGGATAGGTCTCTGTCAGCTTTGCACATCTGGACACTGAAATTTTCCCCATTCTTTACAAAACTGCTCAAGCTCTGTCAGATTGGGGACTGTGAGTGAACAGCCTCCTTTCAAGTCCAGCCACAAATTTTCAATTGGATTGAGGTCTGGACTCAATGAGGTCTGTGGAATGCTCTGCCTCAGAAGGCAGTGGAGGTCAATTCTCTGGATTCTTTCAAGAAAGAGTTAGATAGAGCTCTTAAAGATGGCGGAGTGAAGGGATATGGGGAGAAGGCAGGAAAAGGGTACTGATTGTGGATGATCAGCCATGATCACAGTGAACGGTGGTGCTGGCTCGAAGGGCTTAATAGCCTACTCCTGCACCTATTGTCTATTGTCTATTGACTCTGACTTGGCCGCACCAGTACATTAACTTTGTTCTTAAGCTATTCCTGTGTAGCTTTGGCATTATGTGTGGGGTCATTGTCTTGCTGGAAAACAAATCTTCCAACTTGCAGTTCTCTTGCAGACTGCATCAAGTTTTCCTCCAGGATTTCCCTGTATTTTGCTGCATTCATTTTATCCTCTACCTTCACAAGCCTTCCAAGGCCTGCTGCAGTGAAGCATCCCCACAGCATGATGAAGCTACCATCATGCTTCACGAACACGGATGGTTTGTTTTTGATGATGTGTGGCGTTTGGCTTATGCCAAACACAGCATTTAGTCTGACAGACAAAGAACTCAATTTTGGTTCCATCAGACCACAGAACCTTCTTCCTGCTGACTTCAGAGTCTCCCACATGCCTTCTGGTAAACTCTAGTGAGATTTCATGTGAGTTTTTTTCAACGGTGGCTTTCTCTTTGCCACCCTCCCATAAAGCTGCAACTGGTGAAGCACCCAGGCAACAGTTGTTGTATGCACAGTCTGTCCCATCTCAGCCACTGAAGCTTGTAACTCCTCCAGAGCTGTCATAGGTCTCTTGGTGGCTTCCCTCACTCGTCCCCTTCTTGTACGGTCACTCAGTTTTTGAGGACAGCCTGCTGTAGGCAGATTTACAGCTGTTCCATATTCTTTGCTTTTCTTGATGATTGACTTAATTGTACTTCAAGGGATACTCAGTGACTTGGAAATTTTCTTGTATCCATCTCCTGACTTGTACTTTTCAATAACCTTTTTGCAAAGTTGCTTGGAGTGTTTTGTCTTCACAGTGTAATTTTTGCCAGGATACAGACTCACCAGCAGTTGGACCTTCCAGATACAGATGTATTTTTACTACAATCAATTGAAATATCTTGACTGCACACAGGTCTCCAAAAACAAATCTCATTTAACTAATTATGCGACTTCTAAAATCAGTTGGTTGCACCAATGATGAGTTTGTGTGTCATATTAAAGGGGATGAACATTTATGCAATCAATTATTTTGTGTTTTATATTTGTAATTAAATTAGATCACTTTGTAGAGATCTGTTTTCACTTTAACATAAATGAGTCTTTTTCTGTTAATCAATGTCAAGAAAGCCAAATTAAATCCATTGTGATTCAATGTTGTAACACAATAAAACATGAAACTTTCAAGGGGAATGAATACTGTAAATTATACAACCTTGAGATTCATCTGCTTATAGGCAGCCATAAAACAAGAAACCCAATTGAAAAAAGAGACCAACACCCAATGTGCAGAGAGAGGGAAAAAACACCAATCATACAAACAATAAAAGCAAGCAACAGCAGTCAGAATTAAAGTGAGTTCATAGCCCCAAAGTCTGAAGCAGCTGGATTAGGCCCATAGCTTCAGCCTAGTTTATCACACAGCAGGGCAAATTGTAGTGAAGCTCACAGACATGAAGACCATAGCAGCCATAGCAGGAATAATGTCAGCCTGTGGCTTGTGGACAGTAGAGAAACATCATGGAGCAGCAGGCTGTGAGACACTTGCCTCTGGTCCTGACACCCTGCCTTTTTAGTCCATTCGTGCCAGCGTTTCAATTGTCCACACTGGGTCGCCCCTGCGCTAGGACCCAAGCCCTGCGGATCGATATGCTCTGAGACTGGACCCTGCCGCCACGTTCCAGACCGTACCTTTAGACTGATCCAACCTCGCTCTTGGCTTATAACCATATAAACCATATAACTATACAACAATTACAGCATGGAAACAGGCCATCTCGGCCCTTCTAGTCCGTGCCAAACTCTTACTCTCACCCAGTCCCACCAACCTGCACTCAGCCCATAACCCTCCATTCCTTTCCTGTCCATATAGCTGTCCAATTTAACTTTAAACGACAACATCAAACCTGCCTCAACCACTTCTGCTGGAAGCTCGTTCCACACAGCAACCACTCTCTGAGTAAAGAAGTTCCCCCTCATGTTACCCCTAAACTTCTGCCCTTTAACTCTCAACTCATGTCCTCTTGTTTGAATCTCCCCCAGTCTCAATGGATAAAGCCTATCCACGTTCTTTGTCCCAAAGAATAAAGGCCCAACTTGTTCAACCTTTCTCTGTAACTTAGGTGATGAAACCCAGGTAACATTCTAGTAAATGGACGGGTTCCAAAATGCATCCACTCTGCTCATTCCAACTCCGCTTCAGACTCCTTCTTCATCTCAAACATGCCTCAACCTCGCTCCAACTGCTTCTCCTTGACTATGTCCCGACCTTGCTCTGGCTTTGCGTCACACCTGCATGACTCAACCCTCGAGTCAGCCTAGCCTTTGCTCACCTTTTCATTGTTTGCAGTGATAGCTTATCACAATTGTTCACCGAAAAAATGCTATTAATAATTTTTTTTCTCTATTAACCTTCAGAAAGCTGTTGTCCATCTTCAGCAGCACCAACTTAAACCAGAAATGTATATATTGGGAAAGTTAAAATCACCCACTACAAATAATACTGTCGTCTTTACATCTTCCCTAGATATGCCTGAATATCTGTTCCTTCAAGTTCCACTGGCTGTTTGGTGATCTAAAGTACAAAACCATCATAGTGTCGAATATTTATCTTCCTGACTTGGACTCACTGGATGAGCCCTCCCAGATGTCCTCTCTTAGTGCAGCCATGACATTCTTCCGAATCAGTAATGGACCTTTTTTATGTTGTTCTCGTTCATGTCTGAAACATCTATACCCTGGACTAACGAGCCACCAGTCCCACTCTGCTGCTCTTCTTCAACCAAGTTTCTGTAATAGCTGCAATATTGTGTATAATAATTATTTATTAGGTAAGTTTCAATATTCCAGTTTGTATTTATATATTTATTGAAATGGATGGAGATAGAATTCTGTGTGATGAAATATACACACAGAAATATTGACCTCTAGTCTAGAGAAAGTTTTACCCATATGCATTGTAATAAACACACTCTTTCTGACTGTGTGTTTACAGACGGGACTCAACATCAGTTTGACATTCACCATGAAATAGGGTAGAAATCAGTCAGAATAATACACTTAGGGGCAAGTTGCATTTGTTGAGGTATGCGGCAGAAAAGGTTCTGTATTGCACTGCATGATGATCAGGTAGGTGTGCATGAACTGCAAATATTGACTTTCTCTGATTATAATAGTGCATGACAATCGCATTTTACTAATGTATAGCTGTAATGTGAACCAATGTCAATGTCTGCCGTGTTAACTAATAGCAAAAGTGCACAAAAACCCATATTGAAAACACATTAAAGGCTATAATTTATTGAATAAAATTGTTTCCTCTCCCCTCTGAAAGACAATGGGTTAAAGAGGGGAGAGGAAACATGTAGAATTTTTGTTTCAGAAAGCTATCTCATAAAGAGATACATCATGGAAACAGGCCCTGCAGCTCACTGTCTCTGACAACCTTCCACATGCATTAATACCGTTTTTTGCTTTCCCCATATTTCCATCAACTATGCCCAGGCTGAAGATCCTTGGCACTGCTGGGACGTGAGTGATGATTCTATAAAGAACCATATTATTTGAATTCCTGCAGCACCTTTCATAACTTCAGGGTGTACCAATATGCTTTAAACCAATGTGCTTTAGGCTAGTAAATGGGGAGCATGACAGGTAACTGGGCTGAGCTGGATTCTAAAAACATTAAGTAAATAATGAACAGATACTCAGTTTTAGTGATGTTGATTGGAAGATACTGACATATCTCCCCTAATCTTCCTTGAAGCAACACCCAAGAGATCTTTTACAAGTCTTTGAGAAGGTGGGTGCAGCCTTAACTTTGTGTCTCATTCAGAAGGTGTATTTCCAGTTGTAGATGAGCCCCTATGAACTCCATCAATGTGACCCTTGCTTTTCTGCTCCTCATATTTCAACAGTTTAATTACTTTTTATTCATATGCTGAACTGGGTAAGGATGATAGTGTTCTTTCCCTGAAGATTATTAGTGAATCAGATTTAATTCGCAACAATTTAATAATTTCATATTTTCTGCTATTAACCTATAAGGGGATTGATTTCTGAAATAAGTTGTTACTCCTCAAATCCTCTCTAAGTGCTAGTATCCACAGAAGAACTAACAAGACTCTGATTTGCATGACAGCATTACTGATGCAAGTATTTTTTGAAGTTTCAATTTAATTAATTACACCATTGTAAGATTTGAACTTGCATCTCTGAATCAATGACCTGGGTCTCTGGGTGTTAGTTCAGTAACTTAACCTCTTTATTACCATACTCAACCCTTTTACCACAAAATGGAAAAGCTTCTACAAAGCCATGCTTGAGATAAGGAAAGATCAACATCTCCTACAAGGATGGACAATGTATCTCCTCAGTGTGAAGCCTGTTATAGACAAAGGATAGGCTCCCAATATTCATCTACAAAAAGTCTAAGAACATAAATGGAGTAAGGAATTAAAAAGATCCCTGTTCCTGGTCTTCTATTGCATTTAACTAAGAAATTGGAACAAAATACTGGGATTCTTTTCTGGAGAATTGGGTTGGAAAGCAGAGAATATTTTAAATACATATTAGCTTGGCCTGATACACCATGCACAGTTCTAATGCATTTATGAAACAACTCATAAAAGAGGCAAATACATTTATTAAAGCATATCAAGAATGACTGTGAAGAAACAGAAAAAAAATGTTCAGATTAAGGAGCATTCCTCTAGAAAAGTGAAGACCTGAAAAAGGAATCTGTAATTGGTACTGTGGAGAAGATGCTTGCACAGGTGAGGGATGAATGAGGTAGGAAAGTCACCAATGCATCTAGTGAATAGTTAAACTGCTTCTACCTGACAGCTGAGACAAAGAGAATCAATATGTAGTTACGTAAATTAAGTAAGGTGGGGGAAAAGGGAGAGAAAGGCAGAATTAAATAGATTGGATGAAACTCGTGCAGAAACCTTGACATTGATTTGTGGGACCAATCCCCATATAATAAATTTCATTGAAAATTTGGGATAAAATTACCTCAGAGACAGAATGAATGAAATGGCAAGCTTGGATGTGCATGTTTCTGAGAGTGTGAATTTTAAGTGTGTGAAGTATGTGTGTGATAGACTTGTTTGAGTATTTGTAATTGGAAGTGAGATTTGAGAATCTCTGGAGTTTAAAAGTTTATGAATTGATCTGTGAGATCTGAGTACCTGTGAGCAGGAGCTGTGGATGGCAGTGTTAAGGTTGAAAGTGTAGAAAGGAAAGTCTGATTATGTATGAATTCCAGACAGGTCTGGATGACTATAAAAGTAGTGAAATGTTCCTTGGTTCATCGGTATGTGGGATATTTGACTTAAGCAACATACATCAAAGTTGCTGGTGAACGCAGCAGGCCAAGCAGCATCTATAGGAAGAGGCGCAGTGAACATTTCAGGCCGAGACCCTTCGTCAGGACTAACTGAAGGAAGAGTGAGTAAGGGATTTGAAAGTTGGAGGGGGAGGGGGAGATCCAAAATGATAGGAGAAGACAGGAGGGGGAGGGATAGAGCCGAGAGCTGGACAGGTGATAGGCAAAAGGGGATACGAGAGGATCATGGGACAGGAGGTCCGGGAAGAAAGACGGGGGGGGGTGACCCAGAGGATGGGCAAGAGGTATATTCAGAGGGACAGAGGGAGAAAAAGGAGAGTGAGAGAAAGAATGTGTGCATAAAAATGAGTAACAGATGGGGTACGAGGGGGAGGTGGGGCATTAGCGGAAGTTAGAGAAGTCGATGTTCATGCCATCAGGTTGGAGGCTACCCAGACGGAATATAAGGTGTTGTTCCTCCAACCTGAGTGTGGCTTCATCTTTACAGTAGAGGAGGCCGTGGATAGACATGTCAGAATGGGAATGAGATGTGGAATTAAAATGTGTGGCCACTGGGAGATCCTGCTTTCTCTGGCGGACAGAGTGTAGATGTTCAGCAAAGCGGTCTCCCAGTCTGCGTCGGGTCTCACCAATATATAAAAGGCCACATCGGGAGCACCGGACGCAGTATATCACCCCAGTCGACTCACAGGTGAAGTGATGCCTCACCTGGAAGGACTGTTTGGGGCCCTGAATGGTGGTAAGGGAGGAAGTGTAAGGGCATGTGTAGCACTTGTTCCGCTTACACGGATAAGTGCCAGGAGGGAGATCAGTGGGGAGGGATGGGGGGGACGAATGGACAAGGGAGTTGTGTAGGGAGCGATCCCTGCGGAATGCAGAGGGGGGGGAGGGAAAGATGTGCTTAGTGGTGGGATCCCGTTGGAGGTGGCGGAAGTTACGGAGAATAATATGTTGGACCCGGAGGCTGGTGGGGTGGTAGGTGAGGACCAGGGGAACCCTATTCCCAGTGGGGTGGTGGGAGGATGGAGTGAGAGCAGATGTACGTGAAATGGGGGAGATGCAGTTGTTCCTCCAACCTGAGTGTGGCTTCATCTTTACAGTAGAGGAGGCCGTGGAGAGATACCTTATATTCCGTCTGGGTAGCCTCCAACCTGATGGCATGAACATTGACTTCTCTAACTTCCGCTAAGGCCCCACCTCCCCCTCGTACCCCATCTGTTACTCATTTTTATGCACACATTCTTTCTCTCACTCTCCTTTTTCTCCCTCTGTCCCTCTGAATATACCTCTTGCCCATCCTCTGGGTCACCCCCCCCCCCGTCTTTCTTCCCGGACCTCCTGTCCCATGATCCTCTCGTATCCCCTTTTGCCTATCACCTGTCCAGCTCTCGGCTCTATCCCTCCCCCTCCTGTCTTCTCCTATCATTTTGCATCTCCCCCTCCCCCTCCAGCTTTCAAATCCCTTACTCACTCTTCCTTCAGTTAGTCCTGACGAAGGGTCTCGGCCTGAAACGTCGACTGCGCCTCTTCCTATAGATGCTGCTTGGCCTGCTGCGTTCACCAGCAACTTTGATGTATGTTGCTTGAATTTCCAGCATCTGCAGAATTCCTGTTGTTTGGGATATTTGACTTCTTTGCTTAGAGAATTGAGTATTAACAGTCGGAAAGTCATTCTGCAGCTGTCTAAAGATTTATTAGGCCATATTTGAAAGATAGTGTGTAGATATGGTTGCCACTATTGGAAGGATGTGGAGGGTATAGGGAGGATTTAGAAGGTGTTTACCAGGATATTACCTGAATTTTGGAGTGCAGGAATCATAAGGAAGGGTGCAGGAAGGGTGTAGAATGGGTTCATCAAGATGCTGCCTGGATTGGAGAGGAGGAACCATAAGGAAGGATGCAGAAATGGTGTAGAAGGGGTTTAACAGGTTATTGCCTGGACTGGAGTGTATGAATCATAAGGATGGATGTGGACAAATTTTCATTATGTTCTCTGGATCATTAGAGGCTGAGAGGGTGACCTGATTGGAGTGCATAACATTATAAAAGGCATAAATAGAGTAAGTAGTTAGAGTCATATTTTTCAGGGTGGAAATTTCAAATATTAGAGAGCATAGATTTAAGGTGAGGGGGAAAGGTTAAAGGAGAGTTGTGAAAGGCTGGAGAGTGTTGTCAGGGGCATTTCTGGATGCAGATATGATAGCAAAGATGATGAAGCATTTAGGTTGACATATGGAGAGGCAGGAAATAGAGGGATACAGGCGTAGTGCAGATAAGATGGGAATAGGTAAGGTTGGTATCCTGTTCAGCACTGACATTGTGAGCCGAAGGTCCAGTTCCTGCACTGTTGTTCTATGTTCTATGCTTTAATGATCATGAACAGGTGTGATACTCCTTTGGGTCATTATCAATGCAAGTATAAGTTCCTAATTCGGTGAACAGGTCTGTGAAGGTTTAGTGGCAGAGTTAAAGAGAATGCGAAGTTTAAGAGTATGTAAAAAAAAAATCAATGACTGGAGGTGTCTGTGAATGGGAATGTGATTGTATGGAAGTGTGACCCTTCAGTGTGTGAATGGCAGTTATCGTTAGAGTGAATCGGAGTCTGACATTGTAGTGAATCTTCGATCCTGTCTCCCTTAAATGTGTGTGACACCTTCCAACACCATGCCTGAATCAGACTATCTTCTGCTGAAACCTTTATTCATGCTGCATCAGTGTCTGGTACAGGAATTCCAACGAAATGACCACAAACTCTACGAGGGTTTGTGAGGACTGCTGAGAGGATCTTCAGGGTCTTTCATCCACCCATCTGAGATATTTGTCAGGAGCACTGAGTATGGAGGGCCCTTAGCATTGTCAAGGATCCCTCCCAACCATCGCCCGATCTCTTTAACCCACGACCATCAGGCAGGAGGCCCCACGGTAGCGTGGCAGCTTGTGCAGTGTTGTTACACCTCAGAGCATTCCAGACTTCAGAGTTCAATTCCGGCACCATTCTGCAAGGAGTCTGTACATCAGCCCTGTGGAATGCGTGTCTTTTTCTCAGGTGCTCTGGTCTTCTACCACACTTCAAAGACATATTAGGAATTGGTCATCGTCAATTGTCCCGTGATTAGTTTAGGGTTAATTGGGATTGTTGGGGGTCGCTGGAGCAGCATGGCGCGAAGGCCTACCCCATGTTGTATCACTAAATAAATAAAATGAAGAATCGTTAGGACTGTTAGAATGGGAAACAGCTTCCTCCCCAAGGCAAGGAGACCTCTGAATTGTCTATCACCACCCAGGTCGCATCATATATGAAGCACCAGTAGCATTATACAGTTTACTTTTTAACTTGTAGCATAAATACACCTTACGCTAAATATCAAATTTCAGGAAAATATTTTATTATATGTTAATGCATTAGTGGTAATATTGCTTTTTGTACTGTGTTGTGCACCCTTGCTCCAGAGGAACAATGTTTCATTTGGCAGTATCATACATACAGCTGAACGGCAGACTGCTGTCTACTGCCCATCATGGCCAACACCTAAAATGACCTATTGTCATTAGACATGATATCCTGCTTCACACCACACCCCGTACACTGGCTCCCATACAAGAATTAACACTTTTTTTTTCAATTTTTCATTCTTGTTTTCAGATCCCTTAATGGTCTTGTCTCCCTTTCTCTGGTCAGTCTTCCAGCTGTTTAATCTGTGAATATATCAGCATTCTACCTACTTCTGCTTTCTTGAGTATTATACAAATATTCTCTCCACTACGGCCTCAGCTACCATGGATCTACAACATCCAACTTAAACCTTTCTGACACTCTGCCTCTCATCTGATCCTTACATCCTATCACTTTGACCTGTAATGTCACCAGCTCCCTTATTTCTTTACGTGACAATGTTTTGCCTGATGATGCTGTTGATAAGCAATGAAGAACACCTTTGCTTCGTTAAGTATGCTGAGCAAATGCACATAACTTCCGTTCCATCTGCCAAATCTGGAACTTCCTGATGGCCAAACATTTTAGTTCCGATTCCCATTCCGGTTCTGACATGTCAGTCCATTGCCAAGATGAGGTCACGTTCAGGGTAAAGGAGCAACACCTTATATTCTGTCTGGGTAGCCTCCAACCTGATGGACCGAATATCAATTATTCCTTCCAGGGGAATAAAACCCTCCCCTCCCTCTTCCTCTATTCCTCACTCTTCCCTTTTACCTCTTCTCATTCACCCATCACTTCCTCCCTGGTTTTCCTCCTCCTTTCCTTTCTGCTATGGTCAACTCTCTTCTTCTATCAGATTCCTTCTTCTCCAGCCCTTTACCTTTCTCACCCATCTGGTTTCACCTTTCAACCTCCAACTAGACTCCTTCGCCTCTCCCCACTTTTTTTTTTATATGTCTTTTCCCATCCTTTCCAGTCCTGAAGCAGGGTCTTGGCCCAAAAAGTTGACTGTTGACTTTTGCTAGAGGAGAGTCTTGAACAGGGGGCATGGATAAAAGATAAGGAGCTGGTCATTTAAATCAGAGGTTCATAGAAATTCACTTGCGCAGAAGGAAATGAACATCTTGAACTCTCTAGCCCTGAGGGTTGTGGAGAATGGATTGTTAGGTAAATGTGGATGATTTTTTGAAAGCTTAGGGAATTGAGAAATTTAGGACGGCGGAACAGAAGAGGAGATAAGGCCTGGGGTAGATCAGACATGAACATCTTAAATGCTGTGTGTTGGATCTGGTGATGTTATTTCAAGAATGAGGCATAAAAGTTGGTAATTACTGCTGTTTTATTGATTGTTATCAGAACAAAGTATGAAGAAAGGATGAATAAAAACAGAAACAGAGAACAAAGAAGCTGTGGTTGTCATTAACAAGCTAGACAGATAAAGCACGTTCCAGTGCTAAGAAATAACCTATGAAATCGATTCAGAGAAGTGATATCGACTACAGGGAAACTTCCAGATAAACACAAACTCAGCTATACCACAATTACTGAAAATTAACTGAACAGTATACCAGAATTACACACATATACTGATTGTCTTAAAATATATGCAAGCACTAGAGAAAGTTAAACTGTGAGCATAATTACAAATTTAATCTCTAATCTTTGATTCTAAATCACATGTTTAGAATCATTGCATCTGAAAATTCAGAGGTAGAAAAACTTGGGGTGCCTCTGTTAAGTATAAAACAATAAAAAATTATCTTGAATTATCCAAATATCAAATGGTATTCATACAATTATGCCACAGATATATGGATCATCCTTATGAGTAAGTACACTGTGTGTACGCAGTTTGAGCAGCTTTAATAATGCTGGTCCTTATACAAGTAATTAAGATGTTAAACTATGGTAAGACACACCAGGACAAATATTGCAACTCATAATAGTGAACAACCCCAGCTTCCTAGCTTTGATTTAATCCAGACAAAGAAATCCCATCCCTCAAATTGATGTACCTTAGCTGCCTATTTATGAATATGATCAGCCCTATCAGCAATGTCTTCAGACTCGTGCAGTACCACGCTCCTTGCCTCTATAATTGCACATGTTCCCAACCCTGTGATTCTAGAGAACTATCTTATGTATTGTAACCATTTCTGTTGTTACGGCTATTTCTGTTTGTTATTCCTTCCAATGCTGCAGCAACATTTAAAATTTCACAAGACTGGTGGAAATACAACATCAAGAAACAACACTAGATAAGGATCATGTCCAGCAGGTTACATTTCTGTTTGGTATCTTCCAACCGATTAGTGATTTGCTCACTGCAGCCCAACAGTGTATGCATTGAGACAGAGGTTATCAGCACATTAACATTTGTGTTTGTTGGCTATGTTGGGTACCACTGCAGTGGCTGGTGTGTAGCCTCTTACTTCTGCCTTCTGCATTTACGGGTTAATCAGCAGTACTTGACAAGGTCCTTCTTACTGAGCACCTTATATGCTCCTTATATGGTTTGTTGTTCAGGAGCCACTCACCAAGAACCTGGGTGAACTCTCTTTCTATTGTGTCACTCAAAGCAGTAGAAACTGTTGGGTTAGGCTTGAGAGTCCAGGAGAAAGACTCTTAGAATCATAGAAAACTACAGCACAGAAACAGGCCCTTTGAGCCATCTAGCCCTTGCCAAACCATTTAAACTGCCTAGTCCCAACGATGCACATCAGACCAAACCCATCCATGTACCTATCCAAACTTCTCTTCAACGTTGAAATCAAAATTGCATCCACCACTTGCTTTGGCAGCTCGTTTCACACTCTCACTGCTCTCTGAGTGTAGAAAATTCCCCTCATGTTCCCCTTAAACATTTAACCTTTCACCCTTAACCATGACCTCTAGTTGTAGTCTCGCCCAACTTCAGTGGAAAAGCCTGACTGCATGTGACTTATCTACACCCCTTGTAATTTTGTATACCCCTATCAAATCTCCCCTCAATCTTCTACATTCTACTAATTAAAACTCTAACCTATTCAATCTTTCCTTATAGTTTAGAACCTCCAGTCCTGGCAACATCCTTGCCAGTCTTCTCTGTACTCTTTCAATCTTATCTACAACTTTCCAGTAGGTAGATGACCAAAACTGCACACAATATTCCAAATTAGGCTTCACCAAAGTCTTATACAACTTCAACATAACATCCCAACTCCTGTATTCAATACTTTGATCTATTAAGACCAAAGTGCTAAAAGCTTTCTTAATGACCCAATGATGCCTACCTGTGATGCCATTTTCAGTATCAGATTCAGATTTAATATCACCGGCATATGTCATAAAATTTCTTAATTTTACAGCAGCTGTGCAGTGAAATACATATACGAGGGGTGATTGATATGTTCATGGCCTAAGATAGAAGGAGCCAATTTTAGAAAACGTAGCACATTTATTTTTCAACATAGTCCCCTCCTACATTTACACACTTAGTCCAGCGGTCGTGGAGCATACGGATCTTGGACCTCCAGAAAGTGCCCACAGCATGGGTGATTGATAAGTTTGTGGCCTAAGGTAGAAGGAGATGAGTTAAACAGCTCTCATTACACGCACGTGCAGTTGAACTCTTTGAGTGATTATGCAGAAAGTTTGAAGTTAATAACTCATCTCTTTCTACCTTAGGCCACAAACTTATCAATCACCCCTCGTATATGTGTCTATTAAATAGTTAAATTAAAATAAGTACAGACATCCAACTCTGCAAAAGCTCATTTCAGGGAGGTAGCACCATCAATTTGCGGGAGACTCCCGGAACTTCCGGGAGAGGTGGGATGTCTGCAATAGAGTAGCTCCTTAGCAGCTAGCCAGCTAGTTTAAATAATGTTAGCTGTGCTAATGAATGAATGACACCTGTTAAACTCACCTCAACATGTCTTTTACATTTTAACCCACCATGGGCAATAGAAAAGTCACTGTTGCTAACAGTGCAGCGAGCAACATTGTCATTATTTTTAACCCCTATTAGGCAGGGGTACACTTTAGTGTAGTCTGGGGTGAAATGCATTTTATATTTTCTTTTTCTGAAACACTCTGCCATGGCGGTGCAGGACACTAAATTGAACTGATGGAGAGACAGAGGTCGACTGTAAAGCCCGCCCACAGAGAACACTGATAGGTCTACTTAGCACAAAGAGAGACCAATCAGGAGGCCCGCTCCCGCTCCTGCTCTCCCTCTCATTTCCGGGATATTGTATACAATTTGCGGCCGTCAGCGAGCCGCTATTAGTATGCGGGAGACTCCCGGAACTTCCAGGAGAGGTGGGATGTCTGTAAGTAGTGCAAAAAAACAGAATAAAGAAGTAGTGAGGTAGTGCTCATGGGTTCAATGTCCATTTAGAAATTGGATGGCAGAGGGGGAGAAGCTGTTCCTGAATGGCTGAGTGTGTACCTTCAGGCTTATGTACCTCCTTCCCGATGGTAACAATCTGAAGAGGGCATGTTCTGGGTGGTGGGGATTCTTAATAATGGACGCCGCCTTCCTAGGGCAGCGCTCCTTGAAGATGCCTTGGACACACTAGAGGCTTAGTACCTATGATGGAGCTGACCAATTTTACAAATTTCTGTAACTTATTTTGATCTTGTGCAGTAGCAACCCACCCCCCATACTAGACACTGATTCAGCCAGTCAGAATGCTCTCCGTGGTACATTTGTTGAAGTTTTCAAAGTTTTAGTTAGTGGACAAACTAAATCTCCTCAAACTCCTACAGAAATAAAGCCATTGCGTTGCCTTCTTTAGAGCTGTAACACTACGCTGCATCCAGTTTAGGTCCTTGGAGATGTTGACACCCAGGAACTTTAAATTCCTCAATCTATCCACTTCTGATCCCTCTATGAGGATTAGTTTGTGATCCCTTGCCTTAACCCTTCCTAAAGTCCACAATAAGGTTTATTGATCTTGCTGATGTTGAGAGCAAGGTTGATGATGCGTCGCAATGAATTATGGACCTGTATTCCCAGATCCCTTCGTTCTCCAAAATCCTCAGTCCCCTATCACTCATTGTGTAAGACCTACACTGACCATGTACTACCACACTCTGGCATCTCCCGCAAAGCCAGTGTCTAAACCAACTCCCCACCTCATCCTAAATGCCAAGTGACTGAACTTTCTTGATTAACCTCCCATGCAAGACCTTGTCAACTGCCTTGCCGAAGTCCATGTAGACAGTATCCACTGCCTTGTCTTCATCAACGTTCCTGATAACATCCTCGAAAGACTTGTTGAAATTGATTTGACATGACCTGCCAGGTGCAAAGCTATGCTGAACATCACTAATCAGTCCACGTCTATCCAAACACACTTATATTTTGTCCCTTAGAATACCTTCCAATAACTTTCCCACTATTGTTGTCAGGCTCGTCAGCCTATAGTTTATTACGTCATTTTTAAAGCCTTTCTTAAACAGTGGAATAATTTTAGTTATCTTCCAATCTTCCAGTACCTCACCTGTCACTAAAATGATTTAAATATCTCTGTTATGGCCCCTGCAATTTCTGCACTTGCGTCCCACAGGGTCTGAAGAAATACCTTGTTAGGCCGTGGGGATTTGTTCACCCTGATTTGCTTCAAAACAGCAAACACCTCTTCCTCTGTAATTTATATAGGGTCCATGACCTCACCGCTGCTTTTCCTCACTTCTATAGACTCTGATTAAATACAGATGCAAAAAAACCATTTAAGGTCTCCCCATCACTTTTGGCTCCACACATGGATTTACATTCTGGTCTTCCAGAGGACCAAATTTATCCCTTGCAGTCCTTTTGCATTTAACATATCTGTAAAATCCCTTAGGATTCTCTTTCACCTTGTCTGCATTACTTCTTTTAGCCCTCCTGACTTCTTAACTTTTCTCTTGCATTTCTTATACTCCTCAAGTACCTCATTTGTTCTTACCTGCCTATACCTACTAAGCACCTCTGTTTTTTTCTTGATCAGGGCCTCAATATCTCTTGAAAGCTGAGGTTCTCTAAATCTGCTGTCCTTGCCTTTCATAGAAGTGTTGTACTCTCAAAATTTAACTTCAGAAGGCCTTCCAGTTACCAAGTATTCCCTTGCCTGAAAGTAGCTGTCCCAATCCATACCTGCCAGATCCTTTCTGATACCATCTAAATTGTCCATTCTCCAATTTAGAATCTCAACCCACAGAGCAGATCTATCTTTTTGCATATTTACTTTGAAACTAATGGCATTGTGATCACTGGATGCAAAGTATTCCCCTGCACAAACTTCTGTCACTTGCCTTGTCTCTTTCTCTAATTATAGACCAAGTATCGCACACTCCCTTATTTGGACATATACTTACTGATTAAGGAAACTTTCCTAAAGACATTTGCAAGCTCTATTCCATCTAGTTCTTTTACAGTCAATATGTGGAAACACCTTATGTTTCTTGCAACAGTCTGTGATCTCTCTGCAAATTTGTTTCTCTAAAAAACTTAGATTGTTGGATGCTCGATAATATAGCCCCATTAACCTTTCTTATTTTTCACTTCCACTCATAGTGCATCACTAGACAAGTTCTCCAGTCTGTCCTGATGGAGCACTGCCATAACATTTTTCCTAACTAGTAATGCCTGCTCTGTCTTATCTAAAACAATGGAACGCTGGAATATTGAACTGCCATTCCTGCCCCTCCTGCAACTAAGTCTCACTAATGGCTACAATATCATAATTCCAGGTGTTGATCCATGCCCTGAGCTCACCTGCCTTTCCTACAATAAAATTTTTGCATTGAAATATATGCAGTTTAGGACACTAGTCGCACCATGCTCTACCTTTTGGTTTCTGACTTCATTTGAGGTCTTAACAACATCTGTCTCCTCAAACACTCTATCGGTTCTAGAACACTGCTTCCCATCCCCCTGCATCTCTAGTTTAACACCCCCATCCCCACCCCCATTGAAAAAGAAATTTAGAGCACAAGGAATATGTAATTTAATCCTATGGATTGGGAGGACATTAACAGGGAGAAAGAGAAAATTGGGATAAATCAGTCCTTCTTGGGATGGAAAATTGTCGCCAGTGTGGATTAATGCTGAGAGTCCCAAATATTTGCCATTTATTTCAACATTTCGAGACAGTAACCATAACTCTCCGTCCTTTATTATAGTCTTGGAGAAGGATCAGAGCAGATGGTCTGAGAAATTATTTAATTAGGGAAGAGTAAGGGTGGTAGGGTGAAGAAACATGGTTGACAGGAGTCCAGAGGAAGAGGAAAGTTTATAGATTAGGAAGCAAGGATTAAACACAACTCTAGAGAATTACAAGTTAGTCAGGAAGGAACTGAAGAATGTACTTAGGAAAGCTACGCAGATGGGAGCATGAAAAGGCCTTGGTGAGTAGGATTAAGGAAGATCCCAAGGCATTCTATACATATGGGAAAAACTGGAAGATGACTTGAGTGAGGGTAGGAACATTCAGCGATAGAAGAAGAAACACGTTTGGAGTCAGAGGAGTTAAAAGAAGTCCTTAATGAATACTTTATTTCAGTATTTACCAGTGAGAGGCACCTTGATGCTCATGAGGATAGCGTAAAACAGGCTTATATGCTCGAACATGTCAATGTTAAGAAAGAGGATGTTAAAAAATATTAGGATAGATAAGTAACTGGGACCAGATGGGATATATTCTGGATTACAATGGGAAGCAAGGGAAGAGATTGCTGTGTCTTTGGTGATGATCTAAGCATCTAGGAGTAGTACTTGATAACTGGAGGGTGGCAAGTATTATTCCTTTGTTCAATAAAGGGAGTAGAGTTAACCTGGGAATTATAGACCAGTGAGTCTTACTTCAATGGTAGGCAAATTATTGGAAAATATTCTTAGAGACAGAATTTACGAGCATTTAGAGATGCACAGTCTGATTAGGGTTAGTCAGTATGTCTTTATGAGGGGCAGGTCAGATCTCAGAAGCCTGATTGAATCCTTAGTGAATGTAACAAAGCACACTGATGAAGGCTGGTAAATGGATTTGGTGTATGTGGATTTTAGTAAGGTGTTTGATAAGTTTCCACATGGTGGACTCACTCAGAAAGTCAGGAGGCATAAGATCCAGGGAAACTTGGCTATTTGGATATGGAATTTGTTGCTCATAGATGGGAGAGGGTGGTTGCAGATGGAGTGTTTCCTGCTTGGAGATCAGTGTCCAACAGTGTTCAGAAGGGATCTGCTCTAGGTCCCCTGCTCTTTGAGATTTTCTAGAAATGATTTGGATAAGGAAGCAAAGGATTGGTTAGTAAGTATGCAGATGACACAAAGGTTGGTGGAGTGGTGTAAAGTGTAGAAACCTGCCACAGGTTACAGCAGGACATTGACAGGATGCAGAGCTGTGTGGAAGAGTGGCAGGTGGAGTTCAATGTGGAAAAGTGTGAAGTGGTTCATTTTGGAAGGTCTAATTTGAAGACAGAATACAGGGTTAAAGGCAGGATTCCTAACAGCATGGAGAAACAGAGTGATCTTGGGGTCCTCATCCATAGATCCTTCAAAGTTGCCACACAGGTTGATAGGATCTTTAAGAAATTGTATGGTGTATTGGCCTTCATAAGTCAGGGAAGTGAGTTCAAGAGCCATGAGGTAATGTTGCAAATCTATAAAACCCTGGTTAGAACACTCTTGGAATATTGTGTTCATTTGTGTTCACCTCAATATAGGAAAGATATGGAAGCTTTCGAGAGGATGCAGAGGAGATTTTCCAGGATGCTGCCCTGGATTATAAAGCATGTCTAATGAAAATAGGTTGAGGGAGCTAGGGCTTTTCTCTTTGTAACAAAGGAAAATGAGAGGTGAATTGATAGAGATGTGCAAGATGGTAAGAGGTACATTTTGAGTGGATAGCCAGAGACCTTTCCTAGGGCAGAAATGGCTAATACCAGGGGCCATAACTTTAAGGTAAAAGTATCAGGGGGAACATCAAGGATATGTTTTTTACACAGAGGATAGTGAGCATGTTGAACGCCTTGTCAGGAGTGGTGGTGGAGGCATGTACATTAGGGTATTGTTGAAACTCTTAGGTTGGCACATGGATGATAGAAAAATAAAGGGCTATGTAGGAGGGAAGGGTTAGATTGATCCTATGATAGGTTACAAGCTTGGCATAACTTTGTGGGCTGAAAGGCCTGTACTGTGCTGTAATATTCTAAGTTCTACAGTTTGTGCAGTGGAAAGTATATTGACTGGGTGCATCATGGCCTGGCATGGAAACACCAATGCCCTTGAATGGAAAAGCCTACAAAAAGTAGGAAAACAGCAGCCATCATCAAGGACCCCCACTACCTAGGCCATGCTCACTTCTTGCTGCTGCCATCAAGGAGAAGGTACTGGAGCCTCAGGACCCACACCACCAGGTTCAGGAACAGTTCTTACCCCTTAACTAACTATTAGGCTCTTGAACATTAGGGGATAACATTGCTCACCCCATGACTGAACTGCTCCCACGATCTATAGACTCCTTTTCAAGGTCTTTTCATCTCATGTTCTCAATATTTATTGATTATTTATTTATTCATTATTAATATTATTTCTTTCTTTTCTTTTTGTATTTGCACAGTTTGTTGTCTTTTGTACATTGGTTGTGTCACAACCACGGATTCAGCAACACAGTAGATGCAGCAGTTGCGCTTGTGAATTTGCATGTGTTTTTATGGGCATCCATTAGTCTCATGAGACCATGGATTTGCGCCTTGGAAAGTTTCCAGGGAGCAGGCCGGGCAAGGTTGTATGGAAGACCAGCAGTTGCCCATGCTGCAAATCTCCCCTCTCCACGCCACCGATGTTGTCCAAGGGAAGGGCATTAGGACCCATACAGCTTGGCACCGGTGTCGTCACAGAGCAATGTGTGGTTAAGTGCCTTGCTCAAGGACACAACACGTTGCCTCAACCAAGGCTCTAACTAGCGACCTTCAAATCACTAGACGAATGCCTTAACCACTTGGCCACGCGCCAACACATGTCAGGTAATTATTATTTAATCGTGATAGTATTTAACTACATTCTTGTCGTCATAGTGTTTGTCGAGACTTGGACAGAGAATAGCAAAGCTTTGCTGCTGTTTTGCATTCGGCCTTCCCTGAGCTATTGGACTTTCAAAATCAACTGACTTTGAAGACTGGCGGTATTCGTTTAATGTTTAGATGTTCTTTTCGGTCTCAGTGTAGGCTTCGTTTTCCTTTTGAGAGATTTAGTTAATGGCCCTATTTGTCCTAGCGTTTATTGTTTTATTTTCCCTTTTTCGAATTAAAGTCTGTGAACTATCGACCTGCTTCAGTGTTTCTCACTCCGCACTTGGGCCATATCCGAACCATGGTGACAGCAGGTGACAGGTTGTGTCTGTCCTGTTGAGTGTGGTCTTTTATTGATTCTATTGTGTTTCTTGTATTTACTGTGAATGCCCAGAAGAAAATGAATCTCAGGGTTGTATATGGTGACATACCGTATATGTACTTCAATAATAAATTTACTTTGAAATTTGAGTGTGAATGCGGGTTGTGATCAGGGATGCAAAGAGGCTTTGAGGGGATTTGGGCAAGATGCTTGAGTGACAGGTGGAGAGGAACATAAGGTTCTCCACTTTGTTGGAGAGGACAGAGTGCTAAACATTTTTAAATGGTGAGTGACTGGGAAATGTTGATGATCAAAGGGACCTGCCTGTCCTTGCACACTCATCACTGAAAGCTACTATGCAGGTGTAGCAAGCATTTATTGGCAGTTATTGCATATTGGTTTCAGAGACAGGAGTGCAAGATGTTGAAACTGTTCCAAATCACATTCCATATGCTGATACAATTCGGAAAGCAAACTCAAGGCTATCACTCTCAAACTCTGTTTTGTCCACTCCCCATGTTCAAAGTTCAAAGTTAATTTATCATCAAAGTACATATATGCCACCATATACAACCCTGAGATTTATTTTCTTGCGATTACACACACAATATTCAAATATTGTTGAATGTTGATCAGAAATGGGAACCAATAACTCTATGGTGAAGTGTAGGAGACTGTGGAAGGCAAGGCACATTATTGTAATCAACGAGTGAATGAAGTCCCTATTTCCCTAAGTCCCTATGGCCCAAGTGCGGAGCGCGGAGGAAGACATTTTTGAAATTTTCATTTTTTTTTCTCCAACGGCGTTCAGAGAGGCGGGACTGCGCAGGCGTGTGACGTTGGGCAGTGCAGCGCAGCAGATTTAAAAGGAACAGAGCGTCATACAGCGGGCAGCGTAGTTTGCGGGCGGCAGAGTGAGCCGGGAGCAGAATGAAGACTTAAGGGCTTTGGCTCAATGGGCTTAAGCGGAAATGGGCGAGGCGAGGAAGGTTTGGTATTCATTTTCTGTTGTTATTTGAGGAGAGGGGCAGTATGAGTGTGAGGGCAGTTTGTTGTTCTCGGTGTCGGATGTGGGAGGCCCTGGAGTCTCCAAGCCTCCCGGACGTCTACATCTGCGCCAAGTGCATCGAGATGCAGCTCCTAAGGGACCGCGTTATGGAACTGGAGCTGCAGCTCGATGACCTTCGTCTGGTCAGGGAGAGTGAGGAGTTGATAGAGAGGAGTTACAGGCAGGTGGTCACATCGGGGCCACGGGAGGCAGACAAGTGGGTCATGGTTAGGAGGGGGAAAGGGAAGAGTCAGGTAATAGAGAGTACCCTGGTGGCTGTGCCCCTTAACAATAGGTACTCCTGTTTGAGTACTGTTGGGGGGGACAGCTTACCCGGGGGAAGCGACAGTGGCTGTGCCTCTGGCATAGAGTCCGGCCCTGTAGCTCAGAAGGGTAGGGAAAGGAAGAGGAGGGCAGTTGTGATAGGGGACTCGATAGTAAGGGGGTCAGATAGGCGATTCTGTGGACGCAGTCCAGAGACCCGGATGGTAGTTTGCCTCCCTGGTGCCAGGGTCCGGGATATTTCTGATCGTGTTCAGGATATCCTAAAGTGGGAGGGTGAGGAGCCAGAGGTCGTGGTACATATAGGTACCAATGACATAGGTAGAAAAAGGGAAGAGGTCCTGAAAGGAGAATATAGGGAGCTAGGAAGGGAGTTGAGAAAAAGGACTGCAAAGGTAGTAATCTCGGGATTACTGCCTGTGCCACGTGACAGTGAGAGTAGGAATGCGATGAGGTGGAGGATAAATGCGTGGCTGAGGGATTGGAGCAGGAGGCGGGGATTCAAGTTTTTGGATCATTGGGACCTCTTTTGGCACAGGCGTGACCTGTACAAAAAGGACGGGTTACGCTTGAATCCTAGGGGGACCAATATCCTGGCAGGGAGATTAGCGGGGGCTACTGAGGTGACTTTAAACTAGAATGGTTGGGGGTTGGGAATCAAATTAAAGAGGCTAGGCGTGAGGAGGTTAGTTCACAACAGGGAGATGGGAACCAGTGCAGAGAGACAGAGGAGTGTAAAGTGAGGGTAGAAGCAAAAAGTAGTAAGGAGAAAAGTAAAAGTGGCAGGCCGACAAATCCAGGGCAAGCATCAAAAAGGCTCACTTTTCAACATAATTGTATAAGGGCTAAGAGAGTTGTAAAAGAGCGCCTGAAGGCTTTGTGTGTCAATGCAAGGAGCATTCGTAACAAGGTGGATGAATTGAAAGTACAGATTGTTATTAATGATTATGATATAGTTGGGATCACAGAGACATGGCTCCAGGGTGACCAAGGATAGGAGCTCAATGTTCAGGGATATTCAATATTCAGGAGGGATAGACATGAAGGAAGGGGAGGTGGGGTGGCGTTGCTGGTTAAAAATGAGATTAACGCAATAGAAAGGAAGGACATAAACCGGGAAGATGTGGAATCGATATGGGTAGAGCTGCATAACACTAAGGGGCAGAAAACGCTGGTGGGAGTTGTGTACAGGCCACCTAACAGTAGTAGTGAGGTCGGAGATGGTATTAAACATGAAATTAGAAATGTGTGCAATAAAGGAACAGCAGTTATAATGGGTGACTTCAATCTACATGTAGATTGGGTGAACCAAATTGGTAAAGGTGCTGAGGAAGAGGTTTTCTTGGAATGTATGCAGGATGGTTTTTTGAACCAACATGTCGAGGAACCAACTAGAGAGCAGGCTATTCTAGACTGGGTTTTGAGCAATGAGGAAGGGTTAATTAGCAATCTTGTCGTGAGAGGCCCCTTGCGTAAGAGTGACCATAATATGGTGGAATTCTTCATTAAGATGGAGAGTGACATAGTTAATTCAGAAACAAAGGTTCTGAACTTAAAGAGGGGTAACTTTGAAGGTATGAGACGTGAATTAGCTAAGATAGACTGGTAAATGACACTTAAAGGATTGATGGTGGATATGCAATGGCAAGCATTTAAAGATTGCATGGATGAACTACAACAATTGTTCATCCCAGTTTGGCAAAAGAATAAATCAAGGAAGGTAGTGCACCCGTGGCTGACAAGAGAAATTAGGGATAGTATCAATTCCAAAGAAGAAGCATACAAATTAGCCAGAAAAAGTGACTCACCTGAGGACTGGGAGAAATTCAGAGTTCAGCAGAGGAGGACAAAGGGCTTAATCAGGAAGGGGAAAAAAGATTATGAGAGAAAACTGGCAGGGAACATAAAAACTGACTGTAAAAGCTTTTATAGATATGTAAAAAGGAAAAGACTGGTAAAGACAAATGTAGGTCCCCTACAGACAGAAACAGGTGAATTGATTATGGGGAGCAAGGACATGGCAGACCAATTGAATAATTACTTTGGTTCTGTCTTCACTAAGGAGGACATAAATAATCTTCCAGAAATAGTAGGGGACAGAGGGTCCAGTGAGATGGAGGAACTGAGCGAAATACATGTTAGTAGGGAAGTGGTGTTAGGTAAATTGAAGGGATTAAAGGCAGATAAATTCCCAGGGCCAGATGGTCTGCATCCCAGAGTGCTTAAGGAAGTAGCCCAAGAAATAGTGGATGCATTAGTGATAATTTTTCAAAACTCGTTAGATTCTGGACTAGTTCCTGAGGATTGGAGGGTGGCTAATGTAACCCCACTTTTTAAAAAAGGAGGGAGAGAGAGAAACCGGGGAATTATAGACCGGTTAGCCTAACGTCGGTGGTGGGGAAACTGCTGGAGTCAGTTATCAAAGATGTGATAACAGCACATTTGGAAAGCGGTGAAATGATCGGACAAAGTCAGCATGGATTTGTGAAAGGAAAATCATGTCTGACGAATCTCATAGAATTTTTTGAGGATGTAACTAGTAGAGTGGATAGGGGAGAACCAGTGGATGTGGTATATTTGGATTTTCAAAAGGCTTTTGACAAGGTCCCACACAGGAGATTAGTGTGCAAACTTAAAGCACACGGTATTGGGGGTAAGGTATTGATGTGGATAGAGAATTGGTTAGCAGACAGGAAGCAAAGAGTGGGAATAAACGGGACCTTTTCAGAATGGCAGGCAGTGACTAGTGGGGTACCGCAAGGCTCAGTGCTGGGACCCCAGTTGTTTACAATATATATTAATGACTTGGATGAGGGAATTAAATACAGCATCTCCAAGTTTGCGGATGACACGAAGCCGGGCGGCAGTGTTAGCTGTGAGGAGGATGCTAAGAGGATGGAGGGTGACTTGGATAGGTTGGGTGAGTGGGCAAATTCATGGCAGATGCAATTTAATGTGGATAAATGTGAAGTTATCCACTTTGGTGGCAAAAATAGGAAAACAGATTATTATCTGAATGATGGCCGATTAGGAAAAGGGGAGGTGCAACGAGACCTGGGTGTCATTATACACCAGTCATTGAAAGTGGGCATGCAGGTACAGCAGGCGGTGAAAAAGGCGAATGGTATGCTGGCATTTATAGCGAGAGGATTCGAGTACAGGAGCAGGAAGGTACTACTGCAGTTGTACAAGGCCTTGGTAAGACCACACCTGGAGTATTGTGTGCAGTTTTGGTCCCCTAATCTGAAGAAAGACATCCTTGCCATAGAGGGAGTACAAAGAAGGTTCACCAGATTGATTCCTGGGATGGCAGGACTTTCATATGAAGAAAGACTGGATGAACTAGGCTTGTACTCGTTGAAATTTAGAAGATTGAGGGGGGATCTGATTGAAACGTATAAAATCCTAAAGGGATTGGACAGGCTAGATGCAGGGGGATTGTTCCCGATCTTGGGGAAGTCCAGAATGAGGGGTCACAGTTTGAGGATAAGGGGGAAGCCTTTTAGGACTGAGATTAGGAAAAACTTCACACAGAGAGTGGTGAATCTGTGGAATTCTCTGCCACAGGAAACAGTTGAGGCCAGTTCATTGGCTATATTTAAGAGGGAGTTAGATATGGCCCTTGTGGCTACGGGGATCAGGGGGTATGAAGGGAAGGCTGGTGCAGGGTTCTGAGTTGGATTATCAGCCATGATTGTACTGAATGGTGGTGCAGGCTCGAAGGGCCGAATGGGCTACTCCTGCACCTATTTTCTATGTTTCTATGTTTCTATGTTTCTGTCAATCCAGGAAGTGTTCCGCACTATCATGCCAAAAACTTAAATTTCAAATCATATTTTTTAAATAGATTATCTGATCATTGCGGCTAGTGGAAACTTAGGCACTTCAAACGTCTGCTATGTTCCCTACATTTCCTAATGGCTGCATTTCAAAAGCACTCTTTGCAGCCTTAGTTCTGGAACACTGTCATAGAACATAGAACGTAGTTCAGTCCCTTCGGCCCACAAATTGTGCCCAGCATTTAACCTACGCTAAATTCAATCTAGCCCTTCAGCTGTTTGAATCTCAATGGAACGAGTTGCATGAACTCGGAGCAAATGTGAGTGACAGGCTTAAGTGGGTGGGAGATAGTGTCAGCCTGAAGTGGGGGCTGATCACTGAGAGCATGAGCAGTTTAGGCATCGGTGTTATTGGGATTATATGTTTAGAAATATATCCATGGTCAGTAGCGCTAAACAGACTTAACAGTCCATCAGCACATTTTACTTGGCCTCTAAAATACATAATATTGAAGACAGAGGCTCTTACTTCCAAGTTTCCTGGCCATTAATTCTCCATCCACTCCCCAATTCAAATCACCACTCCAGCTCCCTCTTGCTTCAGAGTTATTATCAAGGTTTCACATTCCTGTCCTGTATGAATTCAGGTGAAAAGTACTTCTATCAGTGTTAATTCATCACATTTAGCTTTATCTGAATTGTCTGCATATACATACTGTACTGTACAACAGGCATAGGGAATACATCTGAAACAGTGGTCCACAACCATTGAGCCGCGGACCAGTACCAGGCCGCAGAGCATGTGCTACCGGGCCGCGAGGAAACGATATGATTTAGCGATATGAAACGATATGAGTCAGCTGCACCTTTCCTCATTCCCTGTCACGCACTATTGAACTTGAACACCCCACCACCACCCGTCGGCCAGTCCGCAAGAATCCTGGAGACCCCTGATCTAAAACATGAGCTGATTCTGCGGATGTAGGGGATCCAGCAGCATCTGGAGACAGGTAGGCCAGTTCTTAAACCTTTCAGCTCAAAATACATCAGCTGATAATTAGAAAAATGAGAACTCTTTTCTCATTCTTCTGCCATTAGCAAGGAGGTACAGAAACCTCAGGTCCTACACCACCAGATTCAGAAACAGTTACTGTTCTTCTATCCTGAACCAGTGTGGATAACTTTAGTCACCTTAACATTGTTCAATGCTGTCTATCAGACCCTGCCGGAGGATCACCCTATCAGCATCTCCCTTGATGCTGTTGGAGGATGGTACCAGGGTCCTGTGTCTTGTACAGTTCTGTACCAGAATCCAATTCTCTGGATTCTTTCAAGAAAGAGTTAGATAGAGCTTTTAAAGACAGCGGAGTGAAGGGATATGGGGAGAAGGGTACTGATTGTGGATGATCAGCCATGATCACAGTGAATGGCAGTGCTGGCTCGAAGGGCTGAATGGCCTACTCCTGCATCTATTGTCTATTGTCTTGGGCAAGGTTTACTTGATGCGATCTGAGGACTGCCCTCTGTAGTTCATGTTATGATGTGTTTCTGGTTTCTGAGTGCTCCTTTTTTGTTGCAATTTTGGGTGACTTTGAATCAGCAGACTGTAGATAATGGACACTGACAGAATTGAATAAGCCTGGACTCTTCCTTCAAGTTTGTGGTTTATATTCTGTGTTTTTTTCACTTGTGTTTTTTTATATTGCCACTTGCATGATTTGTTTTTTTACACGGCGGGGGGAATTGATGTTCATTTCTTTAAACAGGTTCTGTGGTTTTTCTTTGTTTCGTGGCTGTCTCATGGGGAAGAGACAGGGTTCTATACTGCTTACATACTTCAATAATAAGTGTACTTTGAATCTTTGAAATGATTCTACAACCTATGTACTCTCTTTCAACTTACAGTATGTTCTCAGATTTGTTTATTTATTTGTATATTTGTTCAGTTTGTCTCCCTTAACACATTGGTTGTCCATCAGTCTTTGTATGTAGTGTTCTATTGTGAATACCTGCAAGAAACTGAATCTCAGGGTAGTATATGGTGACAGTTATGTACCCTAATGATAAACTTACTTCGAACTTTGAAATAAAAAGAATATGCACACGACAGAATTTGGAGCTATCACCAAGCTGGAGGAATTCAGCAGGCCAGGCAGCAACCATAAATGGAAATAGAGTAAAGAGTCTCCATCAAGATGAAGGCGCATGTCTCAAATTATCAACTGGCCATTTCCTTCCACAGATACTGCCTGACCTATTGTGATGCTTCAGTTGTTTGTTTGTTGCAAAGAAAATCTAATGTCAGGGATCTAAATGAACATATAAACATGTAACTGTGCAAACACTTAAACAGAGAGAGTAGAAGGAACAAACAAAATATATCGGAGTGGGCAAAAACAGCATTAACTGCAGGCAGAGAATTGGAGGGAAAGAACTACTGAGGCACAAGTGATGTAAGAGAGCTTAGTTTTATATTTGTCACCTTTAGTTATCTCCCAATAATTAACGTTTCAAATAATGTGGCTCTATTATCATAATGGTAGGTCTCCATCTCAGGGGCTGATTGGCAGATCACACCTGTCATGAGTGAAAAATAACATCGATTTGAGAACTTGTTGCAGTGTTTCATTAAAATCCACCATGCAAAATGCAGCAACTTTATTTCAAAGGCAAGTTAGGCATGAGAAGCAAAACTAATGATAGTGCAATGCATACTTACAGCTGCCTTTTGATAGTGATATTCAACACTGGAAATTACCCTACTACCTGCATTTTTTAAAAAATGGCAAGCACCATTTATAATGGCAGCAAAATCTAGCCTTATGTGTTCTTGGAAAGAGGGATGCTGTTTTTAAAAAGAGTATTTAGCAGGACAACAGAAATCATTTCACAACCAAGTAACAGATGTGGTAATTTGATTAATTGATACTTATTCTATTTACTGATCAGTCCACCTTTAGACCTCCTTAAATATAAGTAACTTGCTGATTGATTATTCTTTTATTGACCTGACTTGCAGTCTTGCTGCTCTACAAAGAGATGAAATAGCTTTAAAATGATCTATTTTTACAGCTGGTGCATAAATTTTACAGTTAAGCAGTTCATAAATCCAGCAAAAATAAGCTGAAGCCCAAATTGGGGTTTGGATCTAAAAGGAGTGAAAATGAATTGGACAAAATAATCCGCTCTGAGTATTTTATTTTATGATTTTGTGGAAAGCCTCCAAAAAAATCTCATAAGTAAATTGAATTGCTGGAAACCATTTTGATAGGTGATGCTTCTCAGTGTGTTTATGATATACAGGGCTCCTACCACTGTGTCATCAAGGCATGAGCTAGCAATCATGACCTGACTATGGGCACACAGACAGGAGGAGGTTGCCATTATTTCCTTCAGCTTTATGATCCCTTACAGTAGCTTGCATCCAAAGCCTCTCGCAGACTTACACCATGCCGAGGCCTGAAGCTGCAAACAAACAAGTTAAACACAAGCTGATTTACAAGGTGGATTGAAGTGTGATTGCTACACTGAAACCTTGCCAGTGAGATATTTCTATATGGACAGTTTGAGTACACTCGATTTTATACCTCAGCAATTTTATAGCGTTCTTAGCCTCATGTATATGCCGAACTAGATCCTGAAAAATAAACCTAGTAAATAAAAAATAAATACGTGGAAGTGTTTGGTAGGGTGGGGGTTGGTGAAAAATAATATGATTTGATCATGTGATTTTTAACCAGCCAATGACTGGTGGCTGTTCTTGGAGCAACCAATTTCATTGATGTTTCTTGATACATGGTTTGTGCATTACTCTTCTGAGATTAAGTAAGGTAGACTAGCCAAGCTTTTGAAGATTTTAGCATCTGTGCTAGCCTGGTGTAACTGATATTGAAGACTTATAATTAAAGGTTCCAATTGACGGAGTCATGTTAAATATACAATTCAGTGCTTTCATCCATCGAGAGTAATGGTGCGCTGTTTCTGCCATTTTTCAGTGAGCCTTTGATTTCAAATACAGCTTGTATTATTTTATACTCACATATAAACATATGCACATACGTAAAATACATAATAGATGTGTGTGCATATATAATTAAATATGAAACTTCATCGATCAGAGACTTAATGTAGAATTTTTTAATAATTTGTATTATCGGAATCTAAGAATCTCTTGAAAATCTTCCTTAACGAGAACTGTTAAAATCTCCATGCTACCTTTGGCACTGACTCTTCCCATTTATTGTGTTGGGACCACTTCTATAACCAGCAAAGTTAACTGGGGATATACAGAATGCAGTTTCATTCAACCAAACAATCCAGTTTCATTAACCAGCCTGCAGGTTATTTTAGAAATTCATTAGTTATAATGTAAATAAAAACTTCAGATTCCTACTGGGATCTGTATACTATATACTGGATATTTCAGCTGACATCGTCCGTATCACTATAGCTCTCATCTTTTAATATAGATTGTTCACAGTGTATTGCAAGGGAGATGAGGCTGAGTACAGGGCTACGGTAGGAAACTTTGTCACATGGTGTGAGCAGAATTATCTGCAGCTTAATGTGAAAAAGACTATGGAGCTGGTGGTAGACCTGAGGAGGGCTAAGGCACCGGTCACCCCTGTTTCCATCCGGGGGTCAGTGTGGACATGGTGGAGGATTACAAATACCTGGGGATACAAATTGACAATAAACTGGACTGGTCAAAGAACACTGAGGCTGTCTACAAGAAGGGTCAGAGCTGTCTCTATTTCCTGAGGAGACTGAGGTCCTTTAACATCTGCCGGATGATGCTGAGGATGTTCTAGGAGTCTGTGGTGGCCAGTGCGATCATGTTTGCTGTTGTGTGCTGGGGCAGCAGGCTGAAGGTAGCAGACACCAACAGAATCAACAAACTCATTCGTAAGGCCAGTGATGTTGTGGGGATGGAACTGGACTCTCTGACGGTGGTGTCTGAAAAGAGGATGCTGTCTAAGTTGTATGCCATCTTGGACAATGTCTCCCATCCACTACATAATGGACGGGTTGGGCACAGGAGTACATTCAGCCAGAGACTCATTCCACCAAGATGCAGCACTGAGCGTCACAGGAAGCCATTCCTGCCTGTGGCCATCAAACTTTACAACTCCTCCCTTGGAGGGTCAGACACCCTGAGCCAATAGGCTGGTCCTGGACATATTTCCTGGCATAATTTACATATTACTATTTAACTATTTATGGTTCTATTACTATTTAATTATTTATGGTGCAACTGTAACGAAAACCAATTTTCCTCGGGATCAATAAAGTATGACTATGACTATGAAATAGTGTCAGACAATAAAAGACATAAAGTGGAGGAAGATGAATAGGTGAAAGGATTCCTGGCCAAAGCAGTATCATGCGAGGAATCCTTGGACAGGCAGATGGAGAAGTGGAGGTAGATCAAATGGCTGCTATAGTTGAAGTTAGATTGGATTGGGACATTCCTTTAGTGGCTCAAACCAAGATGGGTTAATAGACACACATAAAAGTTGCTGGTGAACGCAGCAGGCCAGGCAGCACCTCTAGGAAGAGGTACAGTCAACGTTTTGGGCCAAGACCCTTCGTCAGGACTAACTGAAAGAAGAGCTAGTAAGAGATTTGAAAGTGGAAGGGGGAGGGGGAGATCCGAAATAATAGGAGAAGACAGGAAGGGGAGGGATGGAGCCAAGAGCTGGACAGGTGATTGGCAAAAGAGATATGAGAGGATCATGGGACAGGAGGCCTAGGGAGAAAAAGAGGGAGGGAACCCAGAGGATGGTCAAGGGTTATAGTGAGAGGGACAGAGGGAGAAAAGGAGAGAGAGAAAAAGAATGTGTGTATATAAATAAATAAACAAACAAACAAACAAACAAATAAATAAATAAATAACGGTTGGGATACGAGGGGGAGGCGGGGCATTAGCAGAAGTTTGAGAAGTCAATGTTCATGCCATCAGGTTGGAGGCTACCCAGACGGAAGATAAGGTGTTGTTCCTCCAACCTGAGTGTGACTTCATCTTTACAGTAGAGGAGGCTGTGGATAGACATATCAGAATGGGAATGGGACCTGAAATTAAAATGTGTGGCCACTGGGAGATCCTGCGGAACAAGTGCTACACATGCCCTTACACTTCCTCCCTTACCACCATTCAGGGCCCTAGACAGTCCTTCCAGGTGAGGTGACACTTCACCTGTGAGTCGGCTGGGGTGACATACTGCGTCCAGTGCTCCCAATGCGGCCTTCTATATATTGGCGAGACCTGACGCAGAATGGGAGATCGTTTCGCTGAACACCTACACTCTGTCTGCCAGAGAAAGCAGGATCTCCCAGTGGCCACACATTTTTATACCACATCCCATTCACATTCTGATATGTCTATCCACGGCCTCCTCTACTGTAAAGCTGAAGCCACACTCAAGTTGGAGGAATAAAACCTTATATTCCGTCTGGGTAGCCTCCAACCTGATGGCATGAACATTGACTTCTCAAACTTCCACTAATGCTCCACCTCCCCCTCGTACCCCATCCGTTATTTATTTATACACACACACATTCTTTTTCTCCCTCTGTCCCTCTCACTACACCCCTTGCCCATCCTCTGGGCTTCGCCCCTCCCCCTTTCTTTCTCCCAAGACCTCCTGTCCCATGATCCTCTCATATCCCTTTTTGCCAATCACCTGTCCAGCTCTTGGCTCCATCCCTCCCCTTCCTGTCTTCTCCTATTATTTTGTATCTCCCCCTCCCCCTCCCACTTTCAAATCTCTTACTAGCTTTTCTTTCAGTTAGTCCTGACGAAGGGTCTTGGCCCAAAATGTTGACTGTACCTCTTCCTAGAGATGCTGCCTGGCCTGCTTCATTCACCAACAACCTTTATGTGTGTTGCTTGAATTTCCAGCATCTGCAGATTTCCTCATGTTTGGCTTAATAGAGGGGTTAGAAAATTTGGGGTAGGTTCTAAATACTTGCTACCTTCAAGTGGGAGGTACAAAAGGCTGGAATTCCACACCATGAATCTCAGGAACAGCTGCTTTCCTACTACCATCGAGCTCTTGAACCGAGCTGCACAACACTAACCCTATAGACCGTTTGGGGAGCCTCCATCACGTTTTGTAGCAAAGAAAAGGACATATATTTATGTAGTACCTTTCATGTACTCCCTGTAAGACTGCTGCTCTTAGCTTTCATGCAGAAAGCACCCATGAAACAGCAATGAGATAATAACTTAATCTGCATTTAGATGTTGCTTGAGGGATCATTATTAGAGAGGACACCAGGGATAAATCCATTGCCTTTCAAAATTATGTCACAGGCTGATTTACACCCACAGGGAGAAAAAGTGAAGTCTGGTTAAATACTTCTGACAGCAGCCCCTGAATGTGCAACATTTGCTCAGTACAAGAATGAAGTGTAAGACTCAATAGCTGTGCTCAAATCTCTGACATGGGAATTACAATGTGCTAATCTGGGGATAGGGCACCATCAGTAGACCCCAAATCATAAGACCATAAGACCATAACACATATGAGCAGAATTACACCTTTCAACCTGTCAAGTCTGCTCTGCCATTCGATCATGACTGATTTATTTTTCCTCTCAGCTCCATTCTCCTGCCCTCACTCTGTAACGTTTGTCATCCTTTACTAAAGAAGAACCTATCAATTTCGGCTTTAAATATACTCAATGACTTATTCTCCAGATCCATGAGTGACAATGAATTCCACATATTTACTACCCTTTGGCTAAAGAAAGTCCTCCTCACCCCTGTTCTAAGGGGATGTCCTTGAACTCTGAGCTTGTGCCCTCTGGTCCTATACTCTCCCACTTTTGGAAACATCGTTTCCATGCCTACTCTATATAGGCTTTTCAATATTCAGTAAATTTCAAAGAGATTCCCCACTCATTCTTCTAAACTCCAGCAAGTACGTCCCGAGTCATCAGAAACTCCTCGTACATTAGCCCTTTCATTCTGGGGTTACTTACCACCACCACATTAAATGGAGAAGATTAAGGCAAACCTACCAACTTAAAAATGACTACCCTTGAAGCACCATGAATTCGTAGCAGCAGAAAACTGTAACCCATCAAAATCCTAATCCTCATAAACAAAAACAAACGTCGATACAAGCAGTGTGGGCCAAAGGGCATGGCTTTGTGTTGTGCTGTTCAATATTATCTATTGTTACCATAAAGTCAGGAGTAAACTTGTTTCCATGAGGAGCAGAGAAGAGTATGCTGGGTCTATACCAGAATACTCATGAAGATGTTGCTTGGCAAAGTAGTGGCTAGGAAAACATGTATCTTAAAAAATCAGCATAGAATAGGCAGAGATATTTGATCCCAAACTAATGGGCCATGAAGGGGGATACACCGAATTATAGGAAAGATGTCAACAAAATTGAGAGAGTACAGAGAAGATTTACTGGAATGTTACCTGGGTTTCATCTCCCAAGTTACAGAGAAAGGTTGAACAAGTTAGGTCTTTATTCTTTGGTGCGTAGAATGTTGAGGGGGACTTGATAGAGGTATTTAAAATTATGAGGGGGATGGATAGAGTTGACATGGATAGGCTTTTTCCATTGAGAGTAGGGGAGGTTCAAACAAGAGGACATGAGTGGAGAGTTAAAGGGCAAAAGTTTAGGGGTAACATGAGGGGGAACTTCTTTACTCAGAAAGTGGTAGTGTGTGGAACGAGCGTCCAGCAGAAGTGGTTGAGGCAGGTTCGATGTTGTCGTTTAAAGTTAAATCGGACAGCTATATAGACAGGAAAGGAATGGATGGTTATGGGCTGAGTGCAGGTCGGTGGGACTAGGTGAGAGTAAGAGTTTGGCACAGATTAGAAGGGCCGAGATGTTCTGTTTCCGTGCTGTAATTGTTATATGGTTATATGGTTAATAATTGACTTCAACATCTTCCCAGCCTTTGAGGTCAGACTAACATGACAGGAACAAAGACAGCTGGTCTGTCAGCTTCCACTGTCCTTGACCCATTCAAGTTCAACGTTTTCTTCCATATTTTAAATCCACCATGGCCAACAGGCTTATAATTTCCTTTCTTCTGCAGCCTTCCCTTCTTGAAGAGTGGAGTGACATTTGCAAATTTCCAATCTTGTGGAACCATGCCAGAATCTAGTGATTCTTGAAAGATCATTACTAATGCTTCCACAATCTCTTTAGCCACCTCTTTTAGAACACTGGGGTGCACACCATCTGGTCCAGGTGTCTTATCTACCTTCAGACCTTTCAGTTTCCCAAAAACCTTCTCCCTGGTAATGGTACCTTCACACATTTCATGAACCCTGGTACCTTCACACATTTCATGAACCTTGACATCTGGAACTTCACCATATTGCTAGTGCCGTCCACTGTGAAGACTCATAGAAAATACTTATTCAATTCATCCACCATTTCTTTGTCCCCCATTACTAACTCTCCAGTATCATTTACCAGCAGTCCAACATCCACTCTCACCTCTCTTTTACACTTTATATATCTGAAGAAACTTTTGGTATCCTCTTTAATATTATTGCCTAGCTTACTTTCATATTCCATCTTTACCTTATTAAAGATGTTTTCAGTTGCCTTCTATTGGTTTTTAAAAGTTTCCCAATCCTCTAACTATGAATGTTTGCTCTATTACATGCCCTCTCTTTACTTTTATGTTGGCTTTGATTTCTCTTGTTAGCAACAGTTGTGTCACCTCACCTTTGGAATACTTCTTCCTGATTGGGATGTGTATACCCTGTGCCTTCTAAAATGCTTCCAGAAATTCCAGCCATTGCTGCTCTACTATCATCCCTGCTAGTGTTCTTTACCAATCAATCCTGACCAACTCCTCTCTCGTGCCTCTGTGATTACCTTTATTCCACTGTAGTACTGATACATCTGAATTTAGCCTCTCCTACTCAAATTTCTGGGTGAATTCAATCATATTATGATCACTTGGTCCTCAGGGTTGTTTTATCTTAAGCTCTCTAATCAATTCCAGTTCATTGCACAAGACCCAATCCAGAACAGCTGATCCCCTAGTGGGCTCAATCATGAGCTGTTCTAAAAGCCATCTCGTAGGCATTCTAGAAAATCCCCCTCTTGGAATCCAATGCCAATCTGATTTTTGCAATCTACCTGCATATCCTCAATGACTTGAATTTAACTAGATTATTTACATAAATGCAATGTGTGCAAAGGATGGTTCAAACCTACACAATATCACACCCCAAAAGAGTCAGATATAAGATGAAATGTGGTGTCATTGGGGAAAAAAGAAGAGATTGTGCAAGGTCATTAGGAGAGAAGAAGATCATACTGAGTTAATGAGAGAAAGGGAGATTCCATAGGGTAATTGAGAGAGAGGAAGAGGTGAGAAGAGGTAAATGAATGAAAGGAATGTCACATAATTATTTGAAATGAGGAAGATTTTATAGGGTTAGGAGAGAGAAGACATGTTCACACAAGGCTTGTGAAAAAGATCACACATTTCCCACAGAAAAGAGGAAGGAATTGTATTGGTACAACTGACGTAAGGAAAAGATCACACAGGGTCAGTAGGAGAAAATAGTTTACTACACAATGTGAATCTCATCCCATCTATTTCATTTCCTTCCATCAGTATATTCTATTCTTTTATCCCTGATATAATTAATCAGCTTCCCTTGAAATACATCTTTGTTCCTTCAATTAACCATGACAATGTTGCGTCAAGTTCCACAGTTTGGAGCCGTTTGAGTAACATGTTTCTCTTCCATGGACTCATTCCCTCTTTCATTTCCATACACAATCCCTCTACCCTCTCTCACTTAATCCCCCTCCTTTCTCTCACTTGTATTCTGTCAGACTTAGCTCATACTTTCCTCACCAGTACCAGTCAGCCCTTTCACTTTCTCCTCCCTCACTTGTTCTCCCACAGTCTCCTGTCACTCACTGTGCTCTTTCTCACGTTCTTCCACTCCTGAGCCCACACAGTCCACTGCTCTCTCCTCGTTGAGTGAATCCATGATCCAGCATTGACAACTCCAGACCAAAGTATTGCGGCTACTGGCGGAATGGAAGTGAAGAGGTTGGTTTGATCATGGCTGAGGGGACACTGTATTTTCTAATACATGGAATCATAGAATCACACAATTGTACAACATAGAAACGGCCCATCTCGTCCATGCCTACCACAATGCCCGCTTACTTTAATATAATCTGCCAGCCTTATTCTCTATTCCTTGGTCATAGGAAGTCATTCCTGCCCGTGGCCATCAAACTTTACAACTCCTCCTTTGGAGGGTCAGCCACCCTGAGCCAATAGGCTGGTCCTGGATTTATTTCCTGGCATAATTTACATATTACTATTTAACTACTTATGGATGTATTACTATTTAATGAGTTATGGTGCAACTGTAATCAAAATCAATTTCCCCCAGGATCAATAAAGTATGACTATGACTATGATTATTCACCACCCACTGTATGGAAAACCAACCTGTCAGATCTTGAATAAACTCTTCTTGGGCTTCCAGCCGGGTACAAGTGTTGATTATAATCTTGAAGAAGATGGCAGAGTTTGTCATCAAAACGTTGTTATAATCGATACTTGAACCCGGCTGGAAGCCCAACAAGAGTTTATTTGTCACATACTGGGAAGGCATTACATTCTTTTGCTGTCAGATCTCCTTTACTTTTCTCCTTCTCATCTTCAACCTGTACCCGCTATTTCTAGATCCTCTGTTCTTGGGGGAAGAGGCTCTATCTATCCTATCTATGTTCTTCAGCTTCCTACATTTCAGTGAGAGTCAACCAGGCTTATCCAATCTCTCCTCATACTCATAGCTTTTCATACCAGGCGACAGTTTGGTGAACCTCTTCTGTGCTCTCTCTTTTGCTGCCACATCCTTCCTATAGTGTTGTGACTCGATCCATACGCTGTACTCTAAGTGCTGTCTAATTAATATTTTACAGCTGCAACATAATGTCCCAAAAATGCCATCTTCCCACATCTGTTTAGTTGTAAAATAAACCGTAATTGTCGATAGACGGAGCAACGGTCCAAGCATCATTGCCGAGACACTCAGAAAGCTTTGCACTTATTTGTACACCTCCTGACTTGGCAGTGCAGGAGGGTGACCACGTAGTCTTCATAATGCTAGAAGACAAGCATGGTCCCATTCTCCCTCATTGCTCCGAGAGCAGTGCAGCTTGGAGACTGATTACAGCACTGTAATCCCCCGCAGTGAGGTCACAGTGTAACTCACAGCCCAAGGTGCCTCATTGAACTTGCTGGGTTTGGAGAAGGTAGTTCTCAGAAACCCAGTGCTGTATTGTCCAGTTTCAGAGATGCTGGCTCAGCAACAATGCAGCTGAAATGTGCAGTCTGGTTTGTAGATAGCGGGCTCAGCAACAATGCAGCTGACTCCTGCCCCCAGTGCACACGTGCAATTCCAGCAGGAGTTGATGGATGGCAGTCATGTGTAATATTCCAGGCCAATATTCAACTCTATAATCAGGGGACTCGAGCCCTGCAAGTCTAAGCAACTCCGCTGGAGATTAAGAAAATAAATATAGCAAATCTAATGCAAATACTGTAAATATAAACTGGAGGCACAAAAGCTCACTTGCAAGCTCATAAAGATGTGAACACATTCCCACACACTCACACACACATATACATTTCTATGCAGGCATAAATGCAACCTTACCCAGGCATGCACCCATTCCTGCACGCACATATTCATTCCCACACTCTCTTTGCTCATCCAAGCGATTATTGTATTTTCAAGGTCCCAGTGTCAATGGCCCATCATCAAATTTCACCACATTGTGCTGAAGCGGTTTACAATAAAATTGATCAAGTCATCCTTCATTAGTTTACAAACACAGACACATGCAAAATCAATGTGGTGACGACCAGCCAACTTCCTACATATCATTTAAGTTGACGTCATTATATAAAGGTTATAGCATTTCTATTCAGTGACTGGAAAGTATAAAATGTAACCGTTTCTCACACAGACAACGCTACATGGATCAATACAAGCTTCCCATCCAGCGAGGCAGCTCCCTGCACAATACCACGACTGGAATAGGTAACCCTGCTGTGGCTGATATATCTCAGGGATCTTCAGACAGTCATTGCAGGTAGGTTACACAACTTACATTGGTATGGAGCCGCCAGTCTAAAAATTTATATTCTTTGCCTTATAAGAGCTAAGTAAAAAAATAAGCCAACTATACTGAGCCAAAAAAAAATGAGATGTCGGGTCACATGTTCAATACCCTTGCCTCTCAAGTTTGTGAAGGGAACGAAGAAAGATATTTCACAAGATGGAGCAGGCTATCGTCAGAGTTTCAGGTCTTTGGCCTGTGAGCTTGGTTCAATGGAACGAAGGGAGTGGGATCACACAAATTCCTGGAGCACAAAGCTGTTAGGTGGGATCCAGGACTGGACAATTCATAGAGATTGAAAGATTATGAAGGGTGTTTAAAAGCATCACTGAAGGATGGTAGAGCAATTAGAGAAATGAAAATTATTTTCAAAGCGGACCTACTGGATCTGAGACACAGAGACTACATGCATGCATAGGTGTCTGCTTGTGCAGATATGTCAAAAAGTAGTAATAAATATCATAGAGTCACAGAGGGATACAGTATGGATATAGGTCCTTCAGTCCACTGTCTCCTCACATGATCAAACACTTATTTATTCTAAACCTATAATAATGCCATTTTATGTTCTCCACATTCCTTTCAATTCAATGTTCAAAGTTCAAAGTAAATATACATCACCATACACAACGCTGAGATTAATTTTCCTGCAGGCATTTAGAGTAACTACAAGAAACACAATAGAATCAGTGAAAGAACACACCCAACAGGATGGTCAAACAATCAATGTGCAAAAGACAATAAACTGTGCTAATAGAAAAAGAAAATAATAATGATAATGATAATAGATCAATAAGCAATAAATATGTCAAGAACATGTGATGAAATGTCCTTGAAAGTGATTCCATAGGCTATGGGAAAGTTCCGTGATAGAGCGAGTGAAATTATTCTCTCTGTTCAAGAGCCAGACAGTTGAGGGGTAAAAACTGTCCCCGAACATTCTGGTCTGGGTCCTGAGGCTCCTGTGCTTTCTTCCAGAAGCAAGAAGAGAACATGACCTAGATGGTGGGGGTCCTTGATGATGGATGATGTTTTCCTGTGACAGCACTGTGTAGATATGTTCAAGGGGGGAGGGGTGGAGGAAAGGCTTTACCCATGATGGACTGGGCCATATCTACTACTTTTTGTAGACTTATCCATTCAAGGTCATTGTGGTTTCTATACCAGGTCATGATACAACCAGCCAATATAATTTCCACCACACATCAATAGAAGTTTGCTAAAGTTTTAGATGACATGTCGAATCTACACAAACTTCTAAGAAAGTAGAGGCACTGCTGTGCTTTCTTCGCAATGGCACTTATGTAGTGGACCTAGGACAGATTCTCTGAACTGTTAACACCTCAGATTTTATCACTCATTTCCACAAATAAGTGGAATTAATTGGCCAACCTACTCACCTTTGGGCTGTGAGAGGGAATTGGAGCACCTGGTGGAAACTGACATGGTGACAGACAGAACATGCAAGCTCTGTACAAACTGCACCCAAGGTCTGAGTGAACCCCGGTCTCTGGTGCTATGAGGCAGTGGATCTACTATGTGCCCCACGGCACGGTGTCAATGCTTTTGAGTGTCATTACATGTGCACGTATCAATTTTTCCTGTCTTGGTATGGGATTGTGTGTCTGAATATTCATTTGGTGTTTCCTTTTCTGTTACTGCCTGCCTCCATTTGTGTCTGAAGTTTTGCACCCATCCCAGTGTGTTGTCCTGTTCTGTGAATTTGCAACAAATAATCAGTTAGGGTAGGGTCAGTTTCAGTACAAGGATAACAGATCTGGCCCAGATAAAATCATCATCTAATAGTGGCAGATCTCACCCCATGCTTTTTCCAAACATTTCCAAGAAGCTGAATTCCAGAGGTCAGGGCAGATTGTCGCCTTTAACCTTAAGGCAGAACCTGAATGCCGGGGGCAGGGGGGCATTCAAGGCATCTTAAAGTCAACTGAAAACATTTGAGAAAATGCTCTAGTGGTTGAAGTTATACCTCACACAAGGAAATAAACTCTTCTGTTCACTGAGTCCATGCCAAGTATCAAGCTCCCTACCAATCCTATTCTAATCACATTTTAGTTTCTCCACATTCCTCCTATCAAGTTCACTTTCCAACCCCCCCCCCCCACCACCACCAACTGTCCCCAGCTTCTAACACTCACCTGCACATAAGGGTCAAGACAGTACTGACTGTTGGAGTAGAGTTACCCTGAGGAATTCCTCAGCGCACAACCTATGCCTAATCATCTTTAGTTAGTTCATCATACTCTTTTTCACATTATAATATTATAAGTGGGAATGTTTGCTGATGATTATGCAATATTTTGCAACTCCTCTGCAAATGAAGCAGTCCATGATCTTGGTATCATTTAAGTTTGGGATAAAATATGGCAACTCATATTAAGTCCATGAAGTGCCAGGATGGCTACTTTCATAAAAGACTCTACCATCAATATCTTAAGCTTACATGGACCAGATACTTAAGTGAACATGTAACTTAACTACTATGGCTATAAGATTTGATCTTCATTGGATATCCTGTGACATGTGATTCACTTCCTAACAAACCAAAATCTTCCTACCATCGTGTGCTATAAGTCAGGAACACTCTCCACTTTGAGGGTAGTTCCAAACAATTCTAAGAAGCTAAAGTTATCCAGAACAATGCAGCCTGCTTGATTGGTATTCCATTCACTACTCTAAACATTGATTTGTTCATGAGTGAAGCACAGTGGCTGTGTTGTGTACCATTTGTAAAGTACACAGCCATTACTCCTTCTGGCTACTCCAACTACAGCTCTCAACTGCCATAAAGCGAAAGGACAGCAGGCACATAAGGAACACAGCCTCCTGCGAGTTCCTCTCTGAGTTCCACACCAATTTTTACAGATGCACCATAGAAGTCATCCTGGCTGGATGCACCACGGCCTGGTATGACAGCTGCTTTGCCCACGACCGTGAGAAATTACGGAGCCATAACAGTCCATCATGCAAACCAGCTTCCCCTCCATGGACTCAGAATACACTTCCTGTTGCTTTGAGAGATCAGCCCATATAATCAAGAATCACTTCTATGCTCTTTTCTCCCACCTTCCACTGGAAAGAAGATACAAAAGCTTGAGAGCATGTACCATCAGGCTTAAGGATAGCTTCTATCCCAGTTATTAAACTCCTGAATGGTCTTCACGTTCACTAAAGGTGAACCCTTGGTCATTCAGTTTACCCAGTATTGGCAATACACTTCATTGTTCTGCGCACACTGCACTTTCTCTGAAACTATCATACAATATTCTGCATTCTATTTTTTCCTTCCTTAATACCTTGACATACTTATGCATGGAATAGTTACACATTTCGCACTTGGACAATTTTGTGTCACTTACCTAAGAAAAGATGTGCTATGAAAGGGTCCAGCAGAGGTTCATGAGAATGATTCCAGGAATGAAAGGGATAACTTATGAGGAGCGTTGGATGGCTTGCTGGCGTTTACAAGAATGGAGGGGCCGGGTCGTCTCACTGAAACGTATCAAAAATTGAGAGGTCTAGATAGAGTGGATGTGGAGAGGATGTTTCCTACTGGGGGGAGGTGTAGGTTTGGGACCAGAGGGCACAGCCTGAAAATAGAATGGCATTCCTTTAGAACAGAGATAAGGAGGAATTTCGTCAGCCAGAGGGTGGTGAATTTGTGGAATTCATTGCCACAGAAGCTATGGAGGCCAAGTCACTGGTTATATTTAAAGTAAAGGTTTATATGTTCTTGATTTGTAAGAGAGTTAAAGGTTACAGGGAGAAGACAGGAGAATGGGGATGAGAGGGATAATAAATCAGCCTTGATGAAATGATGGAGCAGACTCAATAGGCTGAATGACCTAATTCTGCTCCTGTGTCATACGGTCTTATGGAATGATCTGTCTCGATGGCAAAGCAACAACAGCTTTTCACATCGGCCTGTGAGTTTGATGTCAGTGGTGGATAAATTGAAGGAAAGTGTACTTAGAGATGGTATATATAATTATCTGGATAGACAGGGTCTGATTAGGAACAGTCAGCATGGATTTGTGCGTGGAAGGTCATGTTTGACAAATCTTATTGAATTTTCTGATGAGATTACTAGGAAAGTTGATGAAGGTAAAGCGGTGGATGTTGTCTATATGGACTTCCACACGGAAGGTTAGTTAGGAAGGTTCAATCGTTAGGCATTAATATGGAAGTACTAAAATGCATTCAGCAGTGGCTGGATGGGAGACGCCAGAGAGTAGTGGTGGATAACTGTGTGTCAGATTGGAGGACGGTGTGTAGCGGTGTGCCTCAGGGATCTGTACTGGGTCCAATGTTGTTTGTCATATATATTAATGATCTGGATGATGGGGTGGTAAATTGGATTAGTAAGTATGCAGATGATACTAAGATAGGTGGCATTGTGGATAATGAAGTAGGTTTTCAAAACTTGCAGAGATTTAGGCCAGTTAGAAGAGTGGGCTGAAAGATGGCAGATGGATTTTAATGCTGAAAAATGTGAGGTGCTACATTTTGGTAGGACTAATCAAAATAGAACATACATGGTAAAAGGTAGGGCATTGAAGAATGCTGTAGAACAGAGGGATCTAGGAATAATGGTGCATAGTTCCCTGAAGGTGGAATCTCATGTGGATAGGATGATGAAGAAAGCTTTTGGTATGTTGGCCTTTATTAATCAGAGCATTGAGTATAGGAGTTGGGATGTAATGTTAAAATTGTACAAGGCATTGGTAAGGCCAAAATTGGAGTATTGTGTACAGTTCTGGTCACCGAATTATAGGAAAGATGTCAATAAAATTGAGAGAATACAGAGGAGATTTACTAAAATGTTGCCTGGGTTTCATCTCCTAAGTTACAGAGAAAGGTTGAACAAGTTAGGTCTTTATTCTTTGGAGCACAGAAGGTTGAGGGGGGACTTGATAGAGGGGTTTAAAATTATGAGGGGGATTGATAGAGTTGACATGGATAGGCTTTTTCCATTGAGAATGGGGGAAATTCAAACAAGAGGACATGAGTTGAGAGTTAAAGGGCAAAAGTTTAGAGGTAACACGAGGGGGAACTTCTTTACTCCAAGAGTGGTAGCTGTGTGGAACGAGCTTTCAGCAGAAGTGGTTGAGGCAGGTTCGATGTTGTCGTTTAAAGTTAAATTGGATAGATATATGGACAGGAGAGGAATGGAGGGTTATGGGCCGAGTGCAGGTCAGTGGGACTAGGTGAGAGTAAGAGTTCGGCACGGACTAGAAGGGCCGAGATGGCCTATTTCCGTGCTGTAATTGTTACATGGTTATATGGTTATAATAATAAACCAGTTACCATCACAAACCAGAAGTACATGGTTATTTCTTTACTGTTCAAAAACAGGGGCTCAACACCACCACCTCAGGGTTATTAAAGATGGGAATAAATACTGGCCTTGACAGTGATACCCGATTCCTGACAAAATTAATTAAAAGCAAAAATATGCACTTCTGCATTTGTACTTGTGTAAATCTCCTCTGTGCAAACATGTCAGAAACTCTCCATGCAACAGCAAGTGTATTATCAAGCACGTTCTGGCAAGACCAATGCTTAAGACCCATCTGGGGTTTTCCCTGAACTTTGATGGTGAGCTGCCTTCCGTAGCTACTGCAGGCTGAGGGGAAGAGAGCCTTCCACAGAGAGCAGGAAGGAGTTCCAGGAACAAGCTTAACAAAGGAACACAATACATGATCAGGTCAGGATAATTGTGAAATTGGGTGGGATTCTGAAGGTGTTGGTGTTCCCACATACCTGCTCTCCTTAAGCACCTGAGCGGTAGAATTCACATTTTCAGGAATTTGTTTAAGCCAGTGTATCACATCTATATTCTTGCTGGTGGCATGAAACCTGCCCTGACAGTGTCCTTTGCTCTTCCACATTCTGCCCTCCAGTATAGTTTCCATAACTCCAGGGTGGGGTCATAACCGGGAGCAAGGTTTCAATGAGCTCTTTCTCTCTGCAAAGTGACCTGGAGATTAGTTTTTTGGAAAGAGGGAATTGACTACACAGCTGCAGCAAAAAAAAAGTGGTTTTACAATCAAGTGGCAGTAAGAATATTTCAAAAGATTGTTGATGCTGGTGATCTAGAGGCAGTGGATGATCAGAGAGTACTTCTCTCATTCCTCTTCCTAGGACATTTGCTTGGAGTTTTCCATCATCCTTCCCACCAATGCTGCCCTAATAGCTCGTCACCTACACTCCAAAAGACGAAGGAAGGACCTTATGAATGCCAGCGAGACGGGGACCTCCCTCAGTACCTGGAAGAGTATCAGCAAACTGCACCTGCTGGAGTTTCAATATATGGGCATTCCATCGTCACCCAGTGAGAAAGCTTAAAACCTGCCTTCTCCTGTCTTGTGTTGCTGGCTTGGACAGAAGAACACCCACCTCTCTTTCCATGTCAATGTGTTCCTTTGACATGCCTTGTTTCATATTGACTATTAAGATGATGAAGTCACTTTGTAAAATGGTGCAAGATGCTACCTAAACAGTGGCACAGTAGTGTAGCAGTTAGCATAGCACTATTCCAGCCCCAGTGACCTGGGTTCAATTTTGCCACTGCCTGTAAGGTGTTTGTTCACTCCGCCATGACCGCGTGGGTTTCCCGCAGGTGCTTTGGTTTCCTTCCACATTCCAATGACGTGAGAGTCAGTAGGTTAATTGGTCACGTGTGCATAATTGGATGATGTGGGTTCCTTGCGCCAGAGGGGCCTATTACTTTCCGTGTCTCTAAAAAAATTAAAATATATAAAATGATATTTCAATTCAGCTCCTCTGTGGCGAATCCCTCCCGATTCTCATAAGTGAAATACCTGACACCATCCCTTCTTATTGACTGGTCAACTTACACCAACTGCTCCCCTCACTGCCCACCCAAACCATGACTGACTCTAAATTCTCTGTCCATTGTACGATGTTGCACACTGTGCAACAGAACAGAAGCTGATTTGAAATACCAAATTTTTGAGAGACACAGAAAGTAACAGGTCCTTCCTGCACAACGAGACCATACCGTCCATTTATAGGCTGTGACCAATCAACCTACTGACTCCTAGATCATTAGGATGTGGAAGGAGACCAAAGCACACGCAAGAAACCCACGTGGTCACGGTGGAATGTACAAACTCCTTATCCGTAGCGGCAAAGTTTCTGCACTGAGGCTTCGTAAATGATGATACTCAACCCATTGTGCACAGGCTGATTCTATCTCAGAGCTATTGCATTAGTCTGGTTCCAAACCTCGCTTCGGAAAGTGGGGCCAGAAGCTTGGAATGTGTGGAAATGGAAAAATGCTCTGCAACAAAACCACTCCACAAGCTGATGTCGCTAGGTAGGGCTCTAACCTGCGAGCAAAGCTGCATGATGCTCCACAGCAGAGCCAACATTTGGCCAGGCCTTAAACTCAGGTCCCAAAAAAACCACCTTAGCACAAGTTTCCCAAATTCTGGAATATTTAACCCTTCCATTTGTCAAGTATCAGAGCCCCATTCTCTCTATCCGCCACTGCTGGTGGAGGCTGGTCTGCCACACAGAACAGAAACACCCCACCAGTCACTGCTCTCATTCATTGGGCAGATATTTATCCTGTGCTTATTTCAAAGAGTATTGTAGAATGCATGCCTCATAAACCACTTTCAGGTGATATATAGTCCAATATGGCTGTAGAATAAATCTCCCCTGACAATGCCTCATCAAGCAGTCTGCAGTCAAGTTTAGCTGAACCTAAATGAAGGGTAAAACTCCCAATAAATTGTTCAATGTTACTTTAAATACAACCTTCAAATAACCTCACTGCCTGAGTGCCACTTTTCCCAGTCACTTCACTCAGTGAGACCACATGCTGATGTTAATTAAGCATGGACAGCAGTTTATAAATAAAAGGTTGTAATCACATTTATTGCTGCCCTGAAACACATATGAATGACAACTTAGCTCCTTACGTGTGCGATCACAAAATGATTCCAGATTTTAGTAGAATGGATTATGACCCTCTACTGTCAATAATGTAGCACTGGTCCCAAGGCCTCCGTTTGAACCTTCATAGCTTCCAAGCCTCATTGTAAAGAATCACTGCTTCCCAAATCCTCTGTGAAACCTTTGCAACTCTCCAGGGCTCTGTATTCTACATCAGTAGTCTCCAAATGCTCTGTGGTACTATCACAATTCCCCAGGGTTCCTTTAACTACCATTTCTCCCCAAGATCACTCTGTGATATAGCACAACTTCCAAGCATCAGTGTCAAGTAAAACTGCTCTTCAAGGCATCTGTGGAACCACCATAACTCCCTGGGGCTCCATGTTTAGTGTCACTATTTCCCAAAATCCCTCACTGCTCCTACACGTCCACCAGCTTGTTCAATACAAATATACAGGTATGTAAATTGTTCTTTTATTTTCCTATTGTCATGGTGTGTTCTCAGAGGGCAAGACCCAAGGGCAGAGGAATGCAGCCTTTTTCTACCACAGAGGTCGCTGGCACCAATTCAACCCAGGAGCTGCGGATGGCAGGCTCATGACACGACCCACAAGTGGAAGAACGGCAGAATCCCCATGAAGAGACAGAAACAAGAGGTTAGGTACAGGAATACCAACCAATGCTCGAAGAAGTGACTGAGCCACACCGCTATACAATTCATTTTCTCCAACACGATGACCCCACTAAGGCACTGAACGAGAGTCCTCTTTAAATAATCATAGAATGCGGGAAACCTGTGCCAGTCACAATAAAATTGACTAGATTAAGCACAAGGGTTTACTGGCTCTAGTTAAAATAACGATTAGTAAGTACAGGTGCTAAAGAATCCCAGAAGTTCAATGCTTTACAGCAAGCCACAGAGACCACAGGGCTCATGACTCCGATATAACACATTTAATTCAGTTTATTTTAGAGCCATAGTTTTGGCTTCAGCTTCTCATCTATTAATTCTTTCACCTTTTATTTTTAAATCTCAAAAAGAAAGAGCTATAAATAGAAAAAAAAAGTTGAAATAAAGAAAGAAATAGATGGACTGGCCCAATGAGTTCATGATTTATGATCCACATGAATTGCCCCCACTCATTATTTTCATCCTATTGACATATTCTCCTATTCTGTTCTCTCTTTAATACTTATTTAACTTTCCCTTAAATATATCAGTTTTATGTCAGAATATTTCTGAATTAACCTGCATAATTTTCAGTTGAGTGATTTTAATAATGCATGGTTGTCCACTGTTGGAGATATAGAGCAAATACACCATGGAGCTACATGGTGTGGAAGTGATATCCACTTCTCTCAAACTTTAAATCCCAGCTATATCACATTATTGTGCAGTATTGTGCCTGAACAATGTACCCTTCTTTACGTGGATAAGGTTGACTTGAGCTCTTTGCCTGGAACCCTGCCTTCAACCAAAATTGCTGCTTGTAGGTGCTGGCTGTGCACAAAATTCAGTGCAATGAATCAAAATCAGCTTTAATATCACTGGCATATGGTGTGAAATTTAACTTTGCGGTAGCAGTACAATGCAGTACACGACAATAGAGAGAAAGTTGTGAAGTACAGTACATATATATATATAAATATAAAATAGTTAAATATAATAATAGTTAGACCTGAATGAGGAAGTGGAGGGATGATTAGTAAATTTGCTGATGACACAAAGGTTGGGGTTGTTTTGGACAGTCTGGAGGGCTGTCAGAGGTTACAGAGGGCCATTGATAGGATGCAAAACTGGGCTGAGAACTGGCAGATGGAGTTCAACCCAGATAATTGTGAGGTGGTTTATTTTGGTAGGTCAAATATGATGGCAGAATATAGAATTAATAGTAAGACTCTTGGCAGTGTGGAGGATCAGAGGGATCTTGGGGTCTGAGTCCATAGGACACTCAAAGCTGCTACGCACCTTGACTCTGTGGTTAAGAAGGCATACGGTGCATAGACCTTCATCAACTGTGGGATTGAGTTTAAGAGCAGAGAGGTAATGTTGCAACATTATAAGACCCTGTTCAGACCACACTTGGAGTACTGTGCTCAGTTCTGGTCACCTCACTGCAGGAAGGATGTGGAAACTATAGAAAGGGTGCAGAGGAGATTTACAAGGATGTTTCCTGGATTGGGAAACATGCCTTATGAGAATAGGTTGAGTGAACTCAGCCTTTTCTCCTAGAAGAGGCGGAGGATGAGAGATGACCTGATAGAGGTGTATAAGATGATGAGGGGCATTGATTGTGTGGATAGTCAGAGGCTTTTTCCCAGGGCTGAAATGGCTAGCACGAGAGGGCACAGTTTTAAGGTGCTTGGAAGCAGGTACAGAGGAGATGTCAGGGGTAAGTTTTTATGCAGAGAGTGGTGGGTGCATAAAATGGGCAGCTGGCGACGGTGGTGGAGACGGATATGATAGGGTTTTGATACGATAGGGTCTTTTAAGAGACTCCTGGATAGGTACATGGAGCTTAGAAAGATAGAGGGCTATGGGTAACCCTAGGTAATTTCTAAAGTAAGTACATGTTTGGCACAGCATTATGGGCCAAAGGGCTTGTGTTGTGCTGTAGTTTTTCTATGTTTCTAAGTTAAATAAGTTGTGCAAAAAATAGGAAACAAAGAAGTAGTGGGTTCAATGTCCATTCAGAAATCGGATGGCAGAGGGGAAGAAGCTGTTCTTGCATTGTTGAGTGTGCGCCTTCAGGCTTCTGTGCCTCCTTCCTGATGGTAGCAATGAAACAAGGGCATATCCTGGGTGATGAAGTTTCTTAATGATGGACGCCACCTTTCTGAGGTACTGCTCCTTGAAGATGTCTTTGATACAGAGGTTAGCACCCATGCTGGTGCTGACTAATTTTACAGATCTTTGCAGCTTACTTTGATCCTGTGCAGTAGCATACCCTCACTCCCACCATACTAGACGTTGATGCGTCCATTCAAAAGCTCTCCACGGTATAGCAGTAGATGCAAGCATTTTTGGTGACATATCAAATCTCCTTAAACTCCTATTGAAAATGTCTTCGAATACCCCCGCCACATGGTTGGCACAGGTTTTCAGAGCCTTACCAGGTACTCCATAAGGGCCTGTTGCCTTATGAGGGTTCAACCTCTTGAAAGACAGCCTGACGTTGGCCCCCGAGACAGAGATCACAGGGTCACCAGATGTTGCAGGAATCCACTTGGCTGTGGTTTTACACTCTCTCTTTCAAAGAGAGTATAAAAGATGTTGAGCTCATCTGGGATTGAAGCAACACTGCCATTCATGATGTTGGGTTTTGCTTTGAAGGAAGTAATGGCCTGCAAACCCTGCCAGAGTTGACGTACATCTGATGTTGCCTCCGACCTTGCTTGGAATTGTTTATTGGCTCTTGAATTAACCCTCCGCAAAACATACCTGTTTTTCTTGTCCAGAACTGGGTCTCCAGGCTTGAATGACACAGCTCTAGCTTTCAACAGACTATAAACCTCCTGGTTTATCCATGGATTTTGATTTGGGTATGTACAGTAAGTTCTCGTAGGGACACATTCATCCACACAGGTTTTAATGAAGTCAGTGACCCCCGTGATGTTTTCATTCAGACTCAAAGATGAATCTCTGAATATAGTCCAGTCCACTGTTCCAAAGCAGTCCTGTAAGCACTCCTAAGCCACACTTGTCCATACTTTCTTGATCCTCACTACTGGTGCTGCAGTCTTCAGTCTCTGCCTACACTCACTTCAATACAATGACTACACTTCAATAGTTCTTTGGTGTCTTGGGCATCCTGAGGTTGTGAAAGCTAATGGGTAAAAGTTACTGCTACTCGGCATTAGTTCAGAGGAGAATCAAAGAAGGGATCAGTGCCATTAACACAAGAGTTTTGGCGAAGTACAGTGGCGGATCAGCATCGGTTCAATCTTGACCTCAAGCACTGTCTGTATGGAGTTTGCGTGTTCTAAGTGATTGCATGTGCTTTTCCCAGGTACTCAGGTTTCATCCCACATCCTAGGGATGTGAAGATTGGCAGGTTAATGGGACTCTGCAAAGCTGTCCCTGGCATGTGACTGGGGTGAGTTGATGAGGATATGGAGAGAGTAAAATTGAATTATTGTAGATAGGTGGATGTTCGCTGATTTGCACTTGATAGGCTGAAGGTTCTACTTGCGTGTTATACGATTCATAAGTCTATGACTCTATTAGTCAATGACCAAGGGCCATTGGTTTAAACCAGTGTGGGTGGGCATTGTTGTTCAGCAGATTAAGCTGGAAATTGCAGATAAGTAACCAACTCTTAGGGGAACTACTACAAACCTGATCTGCAGAGCAACCGGTGAAGTTTTTATGTAATGGAACAAATGAGACGAAGTTTGGTGCCAGTGGACAATGAACCATGAATAACAGACAATTGACATTGGACTTGGAGACCCTGTACAATGCAGTATGAAAGTGAAAGAGCCAGGGTTATGTTTACCTGTGGACACCAGGTCTACAGCAGAGATTCCCAACCTGATGTCCCTGTACCCCCTGCTCAATGGTGTTGGTCCACAGCATAAAGAAGGCTGGGAACCCTTGGTCTACAACCATGAATGTTGTATGGATTGAGAAACAATAGCTTTGGAAATTTATAGAGCTTGAAAGTCAACCAGACTTTGCCTCAGCCTCGGCAAATGGAGAACACCCAGTTTAATGAGCCATTTCTAGGGCTACCATGTTGACCTATACTGTGGTATCCTCTATCCATCAGCAAGCAAAGGACATAATGGTTATTTTGCTCCTAACTGCTGTCCAGTGTTAAGATGTAACAGCCCTCACAAAATGACTGAATGTCAAAGCCAAAGCAGAAAATTCAGTCAGAGCAGGCACTGTTTTAAGACCATTTGAACCGGAGAGGGTAAGGATAGAGAGGTGGGTGGGAAATGGCGATCCCATGCATGTGGATGAGTGACCACACCTGATCTTGAGGTATGCAAGGTAAAGGTTCCCCACTTGGACTGCGATGCTGGATGCAAGTGGAATGTGTATCTGAGTGCAGATGCTGGAATCTAGAGTGAAAGACAGAATGCCGGAGGAACCCAACACGTCAGGCAGCATCTATGGAAAGAAATGGGCAGAGTTGTGTGCTGCAAGTTACCACAAACAGCACTAAATCCAATTTCTCTTTGTGCATTGTTGGCAATAGCAGAAGAAATGTCATTCAGATCATTGTAATAAGAAGAGGTACCTCACTGAAGCAATATTACCATACATGCAAAACTCCCTCAGAGAATGCTGGAAACACTCAGCTGGTCAGGAGTTCTCGTACAAGTCTCCTAGAAGGTTAATTGACAGGTTGAGTCTGTGGTAAAGAAGGCAAATGCAATGTTGGCATTCATTTCAAGGTGAATAGAATATAAAAACAAGGAGATAATGCTGAGGCTTTATAAGATGTAGTCAAGCTGTACTTGGAGTATTTTCAACAGTTTTGGGCCCCATATCTCAGAAAGGATGTGTTGTCATTAGAGAGAGTTCAGAGGAGGTTCACAAGGATGATTCCGGGATTGAAAGGTTTAACATATGAGGAGCATTTGGCAGCTTTGGGCTTGTACTTACTGGAATTTAGAAGAATGCAGGGGGCGGCGGAGATCTCATTGAAACCTACTGAATGTTGAAAGGACTAGACTCATTGAAACCTACTGAATGTTGAAAGGACTAGATGAGGTAGATATGGAGAGGGTGTTTCCTATGGTGTGGGTGTCCAGAACTGGAGTGCGCAGCCTCAAAATTGAGGGAAGGCCGTTTAGATCAGACATAAGGAGGAATTTTTTTTAGCCAGAGATTAGTGAATCTTTGGAATGTTCTGCCACAAACAACTGTGGAGGTTAAGACCATGGGTATATTTAAAGTGAAAATTGATAGCTTCCCGATTGGTCAGGGCATCAAAGGTTATGGCGAGAAGGCAGGTGCATGGGTTGAGTGGGATTTGGGATCGGCCATGATGAAATAACGGACCAGACTTGATGGGCTGAATTCTGCTCCTATGTCTTATGGTCTTATGGTTTTATGGTCAGGCAGCATCAGTGGAGAGAGAAGTGAAGTAACTTTTTCAGTGAATGACCTTTCATCAGAGCCAAGTTGATGAAGAGTCATTGGAGACACAGGGCACAGCAGATGATGGAATCTGGAGCAGCCACCAACCTGCTAGTGGAATGCAGTGTGTCCAGCAACATCAGTGGGAGGAAAGGAATTGTCATTGTTTGGATCTCATGCAGGGTTTCCACTTGAAATGTAGATAATTCCTTTCCCCCAGCAGATTTGCTGAGTTTCTAAAGAAAATTGTTGCTGATGAAAGGTCATTAACTTGAAATGCTACCTCTGATCTTCTCTCTCCACAGATGGTGTTGAGCAGACCTGTTGAGCATTTCGAGTGATTCCTGGTAGCAGACCAGGGGAAAGTAAGTCTGCCCTTCATTGGAGTAGTGGCTCAGCCCTGTACCATCCACCTCGCAACACAAACAGGCATCAGCTGAGTGTCTCAGTTTCCTCCGTCAGTTCAACATTGCACAGTAGACGTGACCCTGGATTAGGTGCTCAGAATCCTAGGACTGGGACGTGAACCCTTAACCTTACGACTCAGAAATAAGAGCCCAGACAATTGAACAATGCTGACACCATGTAACCCCCTGCCTGTCCCTTCGGGCTGAGTATTTATCACCTGCAGCTTTCAATTTGCACTGTTCTTTTGGAATGAATAGCAGCAATGACAGTTAACACTGACTAACTCAACTAAGTCATTAGAGTTAAATTTATGTTTTTTTTTGGAAAACCCTCATCATTTTTTGGCCTCATTGACCATTTTTCTTCATAAGATATTAAGTATTCAAACCTCATTTACATCCTTATTTTTCAATTTGCTGCCGCAGTAGTTTAATTTATTTCATATAATTTCTTTTTTCTAAAGGGAAGCATTAATCATTGTCCTGTACGTGTTGGAGCCTGTGGGAGAGGAGAGAGAGAAAAATCAATAAAGTTCCCTCCTTTACCAAAAACAATAAAGCATGTACCTGAGAACACTATGGGATTTATGGTACCTAGCCCTTGACCAGCAGCTTTGCTTGCTGTATCAGGACTTCACAGCAACAAAATATCATTACTGCTGGGAGATACCAGTCTGCTTGTTCAGTCAACCTGGGTCCCTCGGCCTTGAGATGTAGCCCACTACCTCCCCCTCCCCCAGCCTCCAGGGTTTCAGTCCATAAAGCACAATGAATACAGAAGGGTATGTGTGAGGCACAGGGTCAGTTGTAAAACAAAAGAAAAATTAAACCCAACTGCCCGCATCTTTTTTTAAGTGCAAGAAGCCCAGGCTAATGGATGACTTGGCTGAAGAGTGAGCTCTGTCAAGGCCACTGTTATCTCTTAATACTGTGTGTTACAGCAGGAGTCGCAGTTAACTTGGTTGCAGCAATAATCTATAACCCTGCCTAATGGGTGGAAGATCAGAGGGGAGTGCTCTTTACTGACCATTTCCCCTTCTCCACAGATTGATGAAGGGTTATATAATACTTTGAATCCTGCCGCATCATCCAATCTTTCATTGTCCTTTTTGTTCGCCATCAGTTATTTATGGGATCCTGCTGCAAAAAGAGTCTGAAATATGAGTTCTTTTTAATGTTGGGATCAGATCTGAGCAAATCGTTCTATCCACATCAAGGTGGGTAAGTGATGCTTTAAAATGCCTCCTAATTCTCCAAGAGGACCGGGAGGTCTTTCAGTTGATGAACAAGCTAACGTCTAATTCCCCTGTGGATGTGGAAGATCCCAGGATGTATGTTGGAGACGTCACACAGGCCAATATTTATCTTTCAAATAATGCTTAAAACAGACTGTCTGATATTTATCTTGTTGTTTTTATGGGAGCTTACTGTGGCCATTTTGATTTTTAACACCTTCAAGTTAATCTCCAAGTCCATCGTTCTCTGAAAGTGGCCGCACAAGTTGACAGGGAGGTCAAGAAGGCATATGAAAATACGTGCCTTTATTAGTTGAGGTACTGAGTTCAAGAGTGAGGGAGTTAACATTGCAGCTTTATACATCTCTGGATGGGTCACATCTGGAGTATTGAATTCAGATCTAGTCAGCACATTTGTAGGAAGGATGTGGAAGCAATGGAGAGGGCATGAAGATCTCAACCAGTGTGCTGCCTGTATTAATGAGCATTGCAACAAGGATGGATTGGACAAGCTAGGATTGTTTTTTTTTTTGGAGTAGCAGAATCTGAAGGGAGCCCTGATCGAAGTTTATAACAATACGAGAGGCATAGACAGAGTAGACAGCCAGTGTCTTTTTTCCCCCCAGAGTCAAATGTCTAATTCTAAAGAGCATACACTTAAAGTAAGAGGGGGTAAGTTCAAAGGAGATGTGTGGAGCAATTTTTTACACAGAGTGTGATGGGCATCTAGAATGTTATGCCAGGGGTGAGGATGGAGGCAGATGTGTCAGAAGCATTTAAAAGGCTTCTAGATAGGCATATGAATGTACAGAGGTGTCACAGGGGGTGCTGAGAACAGACCCAAATGCAAGACACAGACACTGAAGTACAAAGAACAGGACTTGACTAGAATAAGGACGTGACAGGATTCAGGCAAGGAGCAGGGACAAGAGCGCAGACGTGGGCTAGGGAAAGGGGGACCAGAACTAGGAGACAAGGCATGGACTCTGAGCCCGAGTGAACAAGGACCCAGAACCTGGGTCTTGCCTCAGGCTCGGACCCCAGAACCAGGCAAGGACATGACTTGACTGCCGGCTGGGGTCTTGGGACTTGAGCTTGGCTTGAGGCTGGGGTCTTGGGATTTGAGGCTTGGCTGCAGGATGGGGACTTGGGACTTGAGGCTTGGCTGCAGGATGGGGACTTGGGTCTTGAGCCTTGGCTGTAGGATGGTCACTTGGGTCTTGAGCCTTGGCTGTAGGATGGTCACTTGGGTCTTGAGCCTTGGCTGCAGGATGGGGACTTGGGTCTTGAGGCTTGGCTGCAGGCTGGGGTCTTGGGTCTTGAGGCTTGGCTGCAGGCTGGGGTCTTGGGTCTTGAGGCTTGGCTGCAGGCTGGGGTCTTGGGTCTTGAGGCTTGGCTTGGGATCCTTGAGGTTTGGGGTCTTGAGCCTTGAGCTTGGCTTGGGATCCTCGAGGCTTGGTGTCTTGGGTCTTGAGCTTGGCTTGGAATCCTCGAGGCTTGGGGTTTTGGGTCTTGAGCTTGGCTTGGGATCCTCGAGGCTTGGGGTCCTGGGTCTTGAGCTTGGCTTGGGATGGGATCCTTGAGGCTTGGCGTCTTGGAGCTTGGCTTGGGATCCTCGAGGCTTGGGTTCTTGGAGCTTGGCTTGGGATGCTCAAGGCTTGGGTTCTTGGAGCTTGGCTTGGGATGCTCAAGGCTTGGGTTCTTGGAGTTTGGCTTGGGATCATTGAGGCTTGGGGTCTTGGAGCTTGGCTTGGGATCCTCGAGGCTTGGGGTCTTCGTCTTGAAATGTGGAGGCTGGTAACTCGGAGACTGGAGCTGAGAGACAGACTGAGAACTGAACATCAACATAGAGCCGGGACTTATCCTTTGACAAGCCAGGACTCATCTTTAGCACAACACAAACATGAGACAGGACAGAACATAGACATTGAGCCGGGACTTATCCTACGACTCAACTTCATCTCCACACCAAGGTGGGACAGGTCTCTCTGTCAGGTAACGGCAGAACAGCCAGACTTACTCAACAGAGGCAAGGACAAGACAAGACAGGTCCCCCAACAGGGCAACGGCAAAATAGCCTGGCTTACCCCACAGAGGCGAGGACAAGAAAAGACAGATCCCCCTGCAGGGCCACAGCAAAACGGCCTGGCATACCACACAGAGGCAAGGACAAGAAGAGACAAACACCAAAGAACAACAGACAGTTCCATCTCTGCTCCACGGAATCTCCGAATCTCAGTTCGGTCAGCAACCTCAGCTCACTACGGAAACAGCCAGATCCCTACCTAGCTTGGAGTGGCTGGCAGCCTCTCAGCTGACCCAGGAAACAGCCGAATCCATACTGCAAAGACCACTCCAATGAGTGCCAGCAAGGCTCCATGAAGCAGTGGTCCTCCAACCAGGCCTAGAGATCACAAATGGTTTCACTAGCCTACCATCAGCAGGTTGCTCTAAGGGGGACTGACAAGACAAACCAGCAGCGCACACTCAATCCCAAGGCTACTTATATTACAAGCCCAAAGATGGGAATCAGGTGCCTATGATTAACTCAAACAAGGGTCAGCTGGAAGACCCGGAGTCCTGAGTCCATGGACCGGACCGTGAACCGGAATGGGGACTTCACAGACTGGACCATGACAAGAGGATGGAGGGATATATAGACCATGTGCAGACAGAAGGGATTTGGGAGCATCAGCTTGATTATTCTCACAACATAGTGGGCCAGAGGTTTTTTGTTCCCCGTGCCAGGTTTTATTTTGTAGAAACTCTTCTCTTTAAGCAATCCCTGTACTGCAGTGCCTAATGGGGTAGCCACACACCTTTTTCTGCTTTGACAGGGCTTCTGTGTGCTCCCAATGCATGAACTCAGGGATCTCAGTGTCTGTTCCACTTTGAATTGTCATAACCCAGAGGTTCCCAGGAGTTAATGAGGAGATCTTCCTTTATGCTTACTTATATGTTCGTATAAACACCTGTCAGTAATTTTTTCAGTAGATTTTCAGTCATCTGTTATATAGTTGGTTCTGTACTTCTGTTGATATATTGTGTGTGAGCCTGAGATATGTAAATCAAAAATTTCCTTGTTTCACAGACTGTTCTTAACAGAGGAAACTTCCTTCTCTAACAAGTGTGCAGTATCCAGTCCTCTGTTCCTTGCTTTTTCTCTCTCTCTCTTGTGGTTGTCTTCCTTGCCTTGCAGGAATATGATGACCCTAACTGACCTCAATTATTGATTTATTTTTATTTAGAGATACAGTGTGGAAGAGGCACTTCTGGCTGTTCGAGCTGTGATGCCCAGCAAACCATCAATTTAATCCTAGCCTAATCAAGGGACAAATTGCAATGACCAATTAACCTACTCTCTGGTACATCTTTGGACTGTGGGAGGAAACAAGAGCACCCAGAGGAACCCACGTGAACATGGAAAGGAACACCCAAACTTGCTTACAGAGGACTCCAATGAACATCTAATAAAAAGGCAGTAACCACAAGATTCGGGCCTCAAGTTTGACTTTTGAAGAGCATTTTGGGCAATATCAAATCCGGTTCAAACAAGGGTGATGAAGTTGTGCTTGGTACTCCAAGTATGGCCTCACCAATATCTTGCATAATTGCAGCTTAATTGTATACAACTGCAACATATTTGAGGGGATAGGATACATAGCAGCCAGGATTGGAGGAGCTGACCTGATGTTCAGAGTTCAAAGTTCAAAGTAACTTTATTATCAAAGTATATATGTCAACATGTATTACCCCGGGATTCATTTTCTTGCAGGCATGCTCAATAAATCCATAATAGAATCAATGAAAGACCACCCAACCTGGGCATACCACCTGTGTGCAAAAGACAACAAACTGCACAGATACAAAAAGATCACAAGACTGTAAGATATAGGAACAGATTTAGGCCATTTGGCTCATCCAGTCTGCTCCACATTTCATCATGACCAAACTATTTCCCTCCCAACCCCAATCTTCTGCCTTCTCCCCATATCCCTTCATGCCCTGACTAGTTAAGAATCTGTCAACCTCTGCCTTAAGTATACCAAATGACTCAGCCTCCACAGTCACCTGTGGCAATGACCTCCACAGATTTACCACTCTTTGGCTAAAGAAATTCCTCTTCATCTCCGTTCCAAATGGTTGTCCCTCTTTTCAAAGGCTGTGTTTTCTAGTCTTAGATTCCCCCACCACAGTAAACATCCTTTCCACATACACTCTATTGAGGCTTTCAAAAAGAAAGAAATAATGATGTAAGCAATAAGTAAGCAATAGATATTGAGAACATGAGATGAACAGTCCTGGAAAGTGAGTCCATAGGTTATGGGAACATTTCAATGATGGGGCAAGTGAAGTTGAGTGAAGTTATCCCCTTTGGTTCAAGAGTCTGATGGTTGAGGAGCAATAGATGTTCCTAAACCTGATGGTGTGAGTCCTGAGGCTCCTGTACCTTCTTCCTGATGGCAGCAGGAATAAGACAGCATGACCTGGATGGTAGGAGTCCCTGATGAAGGGTGCTGATTTCCTGTAACATCCTTCAGTTAGGTGTGCTCAATAGTGGGGAGAGCTTTACCTGTGATGGACTGGGTGGTAACCATTACTTTTTGTACAATTTTCCATTCAAGGGCATTGGTGTTTCCATACCAAACTGTGATGTAGCCAGTCAATATACGCTCCACCACACATCTATAGAAGTAGTCAAAGATTTAGATATCATGCTGAATCTTTGCAAACTTCAAATGAATTGCACTTACCTGCTAGGCCCAGGACAGAACCTCTGAAATGATAACGCCAAGGAATGTAAACTGGGGCAAGCTTGTGAGGGGATAGAAACACCAGAATTTTAACTCTGTGATTTTGGGAAAGCAGATGGTAACACTGTGGGAAGCACGAGCTTTATTTCACCTCTCACTGCAATATTTAGACGTGTTGCAGGTGAGCATTTCCGTGACTGAGGTTCAAGGCAGAAGACACAGTTGTAATTTGTTGGCAATGGGGTCAGAAGTTCAGTCTAAGGGAGGTGGGAACATGAGATTAGTACTGCTATATTGATAAGCAATACTGTTAATCACTTTTGTAATATTCACATTGATAATGATATTTCAAATGACATTGAATATGATACTGATATTATGTTTCATGCATAACTCCGAAGCTCCCCTCAATCACCTTGAAATTCACTATTAAAGGTAAACTACTAGGTTATTTGTAAGCAAACCGTGCAAATCTTGTCCTTTAGGAATTTCTAATCAGGCAATGTATGGACCTGGGGAAGGAAATTGTGGTAAACATTTGTATGTTTTGCTACTTGTGTTCCGGGATACGACTGTACTCGGTGACAGAACACAGCCTCTAGTGGAATAAGTACTTAACTACACTGAAAATCCAGAAGGCTTAAATTTCAGTATTCATCACTTTAATCACTGTACCCGTAGGTCTGCACATTCTGTGCCCCTCAAGATCACGTACGATGTGGCAAAATGATTAAGAACAGCCAATCCCACAGATTATGATTCAATGGGCACTGTCAAACTGTTCTTTCTCACACAAGGAAGAACACAGTCAATTAGTACAGCAGCTATCACATCTAGAAATTCCGAAAGGTTTTACTATTTGCAACATACATATGCTCAGTGGCCACTTTATTAGAACAGATCAATTCTGTTCTCACCCAACATCAGCACATGCCCTTTCTAGCAAGATCACTGGAGAACCCAGGGTGTCTCTTCCCTTGCCAATTTTGCCTCAGATCCATTGAGTCTATCCGCGACTCAGCACAAACTAAATATTCAAAGGTACATTTAATGTCAGAGAAATGCATACAATATACATCCTGAAATGCTTTTTCTTTGCAACCATCCATGAAAACAGAGGAGTGCCCCAAAGAATGAATTAAATGTTGGAATCCCAAAGCACCCCCCCCCAGCTCGCCCCCTCCAACGTGTAAGCAGCAGCAAAGCAATATCCCCCCTCCCCCAACAGCAAAATAATGCATTGGCGCCCTCCACCGAGCACTCAAGCATGCGGCAAAGCATCAATAAGACACCGTCTTGCAGTACCCCAAAGACTATTCATTCACCCCGTATTTGACATACCACAGGCTCTCTCTCTCTCCCTAATAAGAGAAAAAGAGATGTCTCTGTTTCACTTCGAGAGGGGAGACATGACAAACAACTCGCTGATTTGCAATGTTAAAAGTCCATTGCATCGCTTTTACTGAGCTCTGTGCCGAAAGAACTCGGGATCTGGGCACACTGTTTTCCATCTTCCATCTCCCATGACACACCGAATTCCTGCAGAGGCACCAACCTTCGGTCTGTCCGTCTCCAGAGCCACTAAATCCCAGAATTTGAAAGTGAGTCAATCTCCCAGGCCACATCCTTGACATATCGAATAACGGGCAGTCATGAAACCCCGAGACCGGATCCCATTCCCCCAAAGAACCGAAGTCAGCGTATAACTCCAGGTCAGGGTCTTCAAAAGAACCCTGAAAGGGAAAAACAGAGATATTAAAGATAGAATTGGAGCCGTTTTCGAGGATGCAACCAAAGGAGTCGCCATTAGGCACCATTGTCTCTCCTAAGTTCCTCCTAAATGTTGACTTAGGAGTTGTTTTGTGGCTGAAAATGTGTATTAAACTTATATTGTGCGGGTGAGGGTGGTCAAAGTGCTGGTCCCGCACAACTCTGAGAGACCTAGTTCTATCCAGTTCTCTGATGTTATACATGCAGTGTTTGTACATTCTTCCTGTGACCAGATGTGTTTCCTCTGTCACATACCCCGTGACAGGGCTTAAGAAACCAGCAGAGATGGAAAACACTTTGGAGTCTCGTATTGCTAACAACTAATAATATTTATTAGTAACTACGCAAGACAGTAATATAAATGTAGATAAATCAAACAGGTTAGCAATGATTATATATAAAAGTAAGTGTGGAATATATGTGCATGAAAAAACCAAGCTTCTTTAAGTCTAGGGGTAAAAAGATACAGTCTTACGATGTTGAGTAAAATTCAGTTCAGTTCGGTTCGTGGTATTTAGTTGAGTAGTGATGGAGAGAGAGAGAGAGTGAGTTAAGTCTTCAGGTGAGCTGATAACGTCGATCTTCTCGTCGTCCTCCAAAATCCTTTACAAGTCACCGACTGTGACTTTAACCAGGGGGACCGGTCTTCTGTGGTGGAGCTAACACCCAGGCGAGGGTGGACACATAGACAACTCCCGACCAGTCAACCCCTTCTCCTACGTTGGAATAGCAATTTAGATCTATCCGCCTGATCGATCCTCCAAAACCCATTTTTTCTGCGGGCACAACAATGCTTATTCAGTGTCCAGATCATGTGTCTGAGGTCTGTATCATCTGACCTCTCATTTATTTCACCAGGCTGAGCATCACCTGTCAGTCAAAGAGTCCCTCTCTCCTTTGTCTGTAGAGGAGTGCAAGCAGGCAACAAGTCCTTGAAAGTAACATCAACAACCTGCCTTTGGTCACCATAGCAACCTTCAAGCTGCTCGGTGCTGTCTCCAACTCCAAACTCAGTAGAAATCTAAAGTTACTTCCAATGCCTTAGTGACAGTCCACTGTTAATCTTCGTCTCTCTCTCTCTCTCCTTTCCAAACAAACCATCAATGATGAATGTCTCTCTCTGTCTCTCTTCAAACAGTTAATAGGGGCACTCCTGGATCCCCTCACACCTCCCACATATGAAATGTGTGTGGATTAGTAGGTAGTTTGCCTGCTGTGAAATATGCCCATTGTGTGTGGGGAAAAAAGCAGGATTTATGTCAGATGAGTGTAGATGGGTGTTTGGTGATTGATGCAGATTCAAGGGGCCAAAGAGCCTGTTTCCACACCGTGACTCTATACCAGATATGTGCAGAGCTCCCAGGTTTCAACTCACACAAAGCTCTTTCCTCTGCAGCTTCCTACCACTGGAGTGTTGAAGATACTGATGAAATGGGTTGAGATCTGAGCGTTGGCATGTAGAAATTGTTGAATGGGGAAATACCATGGGAGGAAGTTAATGGAAATGAAGAGGAGGAAGGTATAGTTCAGGGTGGAGGGGGTTGATTGGAATGGGTAGTTGAAGAATTTGTGGGAGAAGCCAAAGAGTGATAACAGATGGTTGCCTCTCTGACTGGGGGCCTGTAAGTAATGGGTTGCCACAGGGACTGGTGCTGAATCCATTGTTTGTCATCAATATCAACGATCTGGAAGATAATGTGGTTAACTGGATCAGCAAATTTGCGGATGATACCAAGACTGGGGGTGTAGTCGACGGTGAGGAAGGCTATCATAGCTTGCAACGGGATCTGAACCAGTTGGAAAAATGGACTGAAAAATGGCAGATGGAATTTAATGTAAACAAGTGCGAGGCGTTTCACTTTGGTAGGACCAACCACGATAGGTCTTACACAGTGAGCGGTAGGGCACTAAGGAGTGCGGCAGAACAAAGGGATCTTGGAATACAGGCCCATAATTTATTGGAAGTGGCATCATGGGTAGGTAGGGCTGTAAAGAAAGCATCTGACACATTGGCCTTCATAAATCAAAATATTGAGTACAGGAGATGGGATGTTATGTTGAAGTTGTATAAGACATTGGTGAGGCCTAATTTGGAGTATTGTGCACAGTTTTGGGCACCCACCTACAGGAAATATGTAAATAAGTTTGAAAATGTACAGAGAAAATTTACAAGGATGTTGCCAGCTCTAGAGAACCTGAATTATAAGGAAAGATTGAATAGGTTAGGACTTTATTCCTTAGAATGTAGAATATTAAGAGGAGATTTGATGGAGGTACACAAAATTATGAGGGGTATAGAGTAAATGCAAGCAGGCTTTTTCCACTGAGGTTGGGTGGGGCTACAACTGGAGGCCATGGGTTAAAGAAGAAAGGTGAAAAGTTTAAAGAGAACATGAGAGCAAACCGCTTCACTCAGAGGGTCATGAGAGTGTGGAATGAGCTGCAAAAATAAGTGGTGCATGTGAGCTTGATTTCAAGGTTTAAGAGAAGTTTGGTTAGGTACCTGGATGGGAGGCGTATGGAGGGCTATGGTCCAGGTGCAAGTCAATGGGAATAGACAGCATAAATGGGCTGAATGGCCTATTTCTGTGCTGTAATTTTCTATGACTCTAATTCAGAGGAGGAAAAGAGATCATGGAAAAGGAGAGATAAACAAGGAACTGATAAAGGATTTGGTTAAGAAGAGTAGTGGTGTGGAATTCATTCACTTTGGAATATCAAGAAGACTGGAAGAAGCTTGAAGATGAATAGGTGTGGACATATCAGAACTATTCCATCCAGGATGGCATACTATATGTAAGACTGAGTAAGCATTAAGCCTTTTTGATTAAGATCAAATTTAACGTATGAGCTGACCACTGGCAGGTCTCACATGTCCAGATTCATTTCATACAAGCCAGTAGAGTTGCTATCTCACAATGGCAGGTATTTGAGTTCCCTCCTGACTTCAGGCACCGTCTGTGTAGACCTTGCATGTTCTCCCTGTGACCTTGTGGGCTTCCTCTGAATGCTCAGTTTGCTCCCAAAGGCTTGTGCTTGGTCGGTTAACAGGGCACTACAATGTGTCCATATGGTGTAGGTGAATGGTAGATCTGGGGGAAGTAGATAAAAATGTGGGCAGAATAATAAAAGGAACGGCATTAATGTAAGTGGGTGGCCAATGTGGATTCATTGGGCTGAAGAGCCTGCAATTGTGCTGCAGGCTGGGACTCTGGGACTCAGTGACTCCATGTCAGACAAATATTGCAGAGCATCCATGTCCAATCTCTGGGACTCAGTGACTCCATGTCAGACAAATATTGCAGAGCATCCATGTCCAATCTTTCAAATGTCCTTTATGTGGTATAATTTGATAATTTTTCTCAGCCTTTCAGTCCCAGCTGTTTCTGTGTGACTTCAGATGGTTAAGTTACTCAAGAATACATTTGGAGAACAACCTGATTCTCCCAATGCACAGGCCTGAACTCTGCTTGCCCCTGCTCTTAAATTCTCCATCGAGTGAGCAAGTCAATGTTGCATGAGGACACGTATTATTGGGAGAACCCACAGAGACCAGAAAAGTGCTCACAGGTTCAGAACCCTAACTACTCTGGTTGAATCCTTGATAAATTCTTGTCTGAGCAACAGAACAAAATCCAGTTCTAGTGCTAAAGACATCCAGGAAATAGGACCTATGGCCCATCGAGTTCATGCCAAATGTCAAGCACCCAGTTACACCAATCTTAAACTCATCCAATGTTTTGATTGCAATCAACAATCCCAAATGCTACTGCTCACCTCCACACTTGGGAAAATTTACAGCAGCTAAATAACCAACAAACCTGCATTCGGGATGTGGGACGCGACACACATGGACACACAGAAAAGATGCAAACCCCACACAGACAGCACCAGATTTGTGAGACAGCAACACTACCTGTTGCCCCATTGTGCTGCCCGTAAGGTGAACTGAGAGGTGAAGCTTTGAGTCAAAAGCCAATGGGACCTGTTGACTGCTGTCTTTCATTGAGAAAATCCCTGGTATAACTTCTTTGGCACAGGATATTGTTGTAAGATATCATTAAACTTGAAAGACAACAGAATAAAAATGCCAAAAAAACAATGAAGTGAATAAAATGGGGCCATCTCATTTACCCTCAGTAATTGTGAAAAATGGTGAAAGGCTCTCGTACTGCTAGTTAATGGTTATAATGGGGTACACACTGGTATATCAAGTGTGAAATAGAGATATGTAATGGTCCTTACTAACATATTAATAACACTGGACAACAAAGATTTTGCTTCCTGAATACCTTTAGGTGTATCTTATGAATTTTGAGCTACTGGTCATGAAAATCACCATGAAATTTCCCTAACACGCATCATTTTTTAAAATAAACTTGTGTTTATTATTTCAATTCATAATTCAGGTCAATTAAAATGTTGCCTACAATGTAAGCTGGAAAGTTTCCTATCTTGTCCAGGCATGCTTGGGTATGCTTAGGTGGTGTGGCTGCTGCATGGCAGGACAGGTTTTAGTAATAATTATTGGGTTCAGGACTGTAAGGATGGAATTTGCTATCACCAGACACAAAAAATTCTATGAAGGATTTTGATATTTGAGACAGATGCTTCCCAGAATAACTGATGCCAAGATTAAGGAAAGCATTTTTGTTGGTCCACAAATCAAACAGGTCATCAATGACAGGCAATTTGAAGAATTTCTAGTGGGACTGGAGAAAATCACATGGAAGGTATTCAAGGAAGTTGTTGAAATTCTTCTTGGCATCTACAGAGCCCCAAACTACATGCAGCTGGTTGAAAGCACGCTTCAAGGATATAAAACCATGAAATACAACATGTCACTAAAGATTCATTTTCTGCATTCCCATTTCGACTTCTTCCCTGCAAATCTTGGCGCTGTTAGTGGCGAGCATAGTGAAAGGTTTCACTATGACATTGCGGTCATGGAGAAAAGATACCAGGGCAACTGGAATCTATCAATGCTGGCGAATTATTGTTGGACATTTAAGCGAGAAGCCTCAGACACTAAGTACAAATAAAAATCATTAACAGAATATTTTTAACTTAGTTGAACTATTGCAAAGCATCAGCACCATTATGCAATTAAACACATTATATTAAATAAAAGTTAATTTGTTGTTTCTCCAAATTCCTACGTGATACAAGTAGTCTGAAATTATATTTGTGTTCATCTTCAAGCAGTCTATCATAAACAAAATAAAAATTCTGAAGAAGCAACACTTTTGAAAAAATGTGTTGTCCAGTGTAATAAAGGAAAGGTATCATATTAACAGTGATAGAGGAGCATAATGGTGTATATTGGGGTCTTCATTGTCGTAATAATGAGGAAGATAGCTTTCGTGCAGTTCACCTTACCATATCAATAACGTAGACGGCCTTTAGGGGAAATCACAGTGTCATATGAAAAATGACAGAGGAGTAATACGGGGCTCATACCACCAATGCTCAGAATGGTATTATGGAGCTTGCATTTCTTTTAACAATGAAGGAGAGATACATTGACACTCATTTTACCATATTAATTGCGACAGGGATTATAAAAGGATTCACACTACTATAATAGGAGTGATAGAATGACATTAAACAGTTCCAAATAACTTATTAATATTTAAAGAGGGATATAAAGTATTTTCCTATCATATTAGTGATGGAGGTATAATATGGGTTCACTTTACCATGTTATTATTGAGGACTATTAATATTGGACCTTCATTGCTTTTCTATATGAATAATTTTAAAGATGTAATACTTTACCGAGACTGCAGGTAGGGGACTTTAACTTAATATGAAGAGTAAATAGATAAACTTTATCTAAGCAAACAGGATTTGAATAAGCAGCTCCAGTTGAAGAGCCAGGACTGGACGCATGTAACACACCTTCTCTGGACTTCAGTATCAACATCAGCCTAAGGGGGATAGAGATACCCTTGCAATAGAGGAGTGGAAATTGGGAACTGGGAGCAAGGAAGGTGAATGCAGATGACACCTTACATGGTGTTAACTGTCCTGCAATCCATTGTTGCACTGTTGGATAGTTGGCATTGAATGCAGGAAAATTATAGCAGGATAAAGCCCAATGAATGAGAGTGCCTGATGAACAGCCTGAAGCTGCCAAAGCAGGAGGATATTTCTTTCACCCTTCTTCTTCCCGGAATAAGTCATTTATGTGCAGCAGGTAAATTTAAATCAACTCTTAATTCAAATTAAATCTGAATTTTAAAAGCTCTGTATTAATAGGGTTTTAGTCAGCATCTTTTAACTTGTTCCCTTAATTACATTACTTGTCCAATGTCATTAAATATATCCGAGAAAAGCCATTTAATTATGCCCACATAAACAGGCACTGTCTCTAGGTTATGCCAAAAACTCTCACTGTCGGTTAATACTTAAGAGCAGTCAATGATAATGAGCTGATTTCTTCCACTTATAATTAACTACAAGCAGAATGAAGCTGCAAAGGAAATATCTTGATGTACAAGTCTTGGTGATGCAAATTAAATGGTTTAAGGAGAGTTCCCTGCTGGGACCAACACTAAAGAGAGATATTGCATGTATTCTTTACATGTCACTCTGGGTTTCTGTTTACATATTGTACAACTAGGCTCACTAGGTGCACAAGTCATGGCACAGTTTTATAGCACATTCATTACCTGTCCATCAGCTATGGTAACGGTGACTACCATGAACAGTCTGTGGGGCTATTGTACTATCAAAGTTCTACTTCTATTCTCATCTCTTCTTCCCTATTGTCAGCTACAGTGTAGCAGAAGCTCCCTTGATGAAAAGGCTGTGGGTTCAGCATCTTCCCCAGAGACCTTATCCACCATCCGTGCTGACATTCAGTTTAGTCTGAAGGAGTGCTGAATTCTTAGCTGTGATATTCAGCTGAGGTCCCACCTGCCTGCTCGAGGGGATGTAAAGGATTGTAAGTGCCACGAGCATCCTAGTTAATATTACACGTTAGGCAGCAAAAACAAAACAAAGCAGATTATTGGAAATCTTAGGCTTGTGCAGTACAATTTGACACACAACATGGAAACAGATCTTCGGCCCAACAAGTTCATGCTGACCATTATACATCTATTTAAACTAATCCTACAGCAGTCTCACTTACTCATTTTCCCCATGTTCTCACCAATCCCCTTCCCCCAAACCTCACATAGCTTTACTCAGCCACACACAGTAAAAAAAATTAACTCACCAACCCAGCAGTTTATGAATAATTCTGACAGGCCGACGTTGTGGGCATGCTGCCAGGTGTGGGAAGTAAGTTCTGCATTGCAAGATCCCACAAATGTCAAAATCAACAGCAAGTTGCTTTTCTGTGATAACGTCTGAACTGAGACACCAAGGGAGTGCTTATTTAAAATGTGCTACTTAAATGTGGGCAGAGCCACATTGAACATCCTGAAACTGATCCAGAGCTTCCTCAATCCCAGGCAGAAGTCACTGCCTGAATTATAGGCTATACTGAAGCTACAGCTTCCTGGGAAAAGTCCCATTGACTGAACATAAGAACATAAGAAATAGGAGCAGGAGTAGGCCATCTGGCCTGTTGAGCCTACTCCGCCATTCAATAAGATGATGGCTGATCTGGCCATGGACTCATCTCCTCCTAGCTGCCTTTTCCCCAAAGCCCCTAATTCCCCTACTATGCAAAAATCTATCCAACCTTGTCTTAAATATATTTACAGAGGTAGCCTCCACTGCTTCATTGGGCCGGGATTTCCACAGATTCACCACTCCCTGGGAAAAGCAGTTCCTCCTCATCTCCATCCTAAATCTACTCCCCTGAATCTTGAGGCTATGTCCCCTAGTTCTAGTTAAGCTGAGGGGAGGGAAACAGAGGCGAAGGAAGAGAAACGAAGGCGAGGGAAACACTACAACACTATCTGGAAACCCATTATCAGTAGGTGGTACGCTCATGGCTCACAGCAACTTATAGGATAGGCAGTTATCTCCTACATTAAGATATAACATGATCAGTGTTCAATCTGTCCCTGTTGTTGTATCATTACTATGATGGACACACATCCAATTTAGGACAATTTTGGATATTTATCCCCATAGTGCCAGGTTTGGCTCAGCTGATGGCCTGTTTGCCTGTTAACGCCAGCGATTTGTGCTTCTAGCCCCATTCCGAAGCCATGAGCACAAATCCTAAGCTGAATCCTCAGTATAGTTCTATTGACAGCTGCTCTGCCTGAAGTGGAGTCTTCTGGATAATGTAAAATCCAAGCCCAATCTGCCCCTGTAGGTTAGCAAAACAGCAACTGATCAATCTTAGTGAACAGTCACCCAGCAAACAACACTTGGAAACAACTGTTGAGGTTATCTATCTCATTGCTGCATATTGATGCCCATTTCCTGCAGTATCCTAAAATATTACTGCAATGCTTGCAGGGTGTATGGGATATCTGAGTAAAGGAGATGTTTCATTCATTCTAATTTGTTATTATTTTGAAAAGAGTTTGTCCTGATTCGGTAAAGAATGATATCCATATATAAGTGACATCATGACCAGCCTTGGAAATTTTGGGCTCCTGACCATTGCTGTTCTTGAAGAAACATTCTGAAAAGTCTTTTCCCTGGAGTATAAGAGAAGGACTGAAAACTCAAGTGGTCTCCACAGCAGCTACTTTCTTTCAAATCATCGGGATCTCTATATGCACACTGGTAGGAGATCTGGCATTAGTTGAGTGCAGAAGGAGAAGAGTAAAAAGGAATATAAAAATATCATTTCTTTTTGTTTCAGAAATTTGAGAATCGTGGCTAGTATCTCTGCTGCATCTGGGAACTACTCACATTCATGGCTCCAAGAAGTCGGTGAAGTATTACAGAGTCACTCAAGTGCCAAACAACTGGAACTCAGGCAGGTACACTCTGTGCCTGAGAACTACATTCAATTAAATATTTCAAGCTGGAAAATTTAGATGTTATCAGGTTAAATAGATTTTCTGGACCATTATTTTTTGCACTTCCTTCACTCTTCTCTCTGCTTGTGAGTTTACCCTGTCCTCTGTTGCATTCAAATTAAATTCACCGAGGTAGGTTTTGACTCTGTGCGTTGATGGAAGACAAGTGATAGCCAGCCCACAGCCCATTTCACAACTCCGTGATTTTATTTCCATTGAGTTAAAGAAAAGTAGGGAGAACTGTAAGATGGGTTACCTCATCACCGTCACCCAATTGCGCTATTGTAGAAAGATAAAATCCACCACGGTGTCTCTGTCCTCCAGGAATTTTACCCATCCTAGCTCCCCATCTCTTATTCCTCAGACTGGTCTAATATACTTTTCCTACTCCCTCTGACTCCCAGTTGAATCCAAAACTCTCTCCACCCCTTCCCCCAAATACCAACCAAAACTTTCCAGCACTTTTCCTCCTGATTCCTCTCCAAACACTTCCTCAGACTCCAACTTCTGAGAAAGCACAAATACAACTCAATTCCATCTACATAAAATACAATTGAGAGGGTGGGATAAAATACAGAAGTCCATGGTGGTTAGTTTTGGAAGTGCTGCTCACTTACCAATAATTTACCCAAGTTAACCACTTACTGATAAAAAGATTAACAATGTCGTGAACTGGCAGACATTTGGCCATATGGTTCTCACAGCAATTAATGACTAAGGGCTACTATGCCCCCGAGTTTTCTCTTTCCATAATAATCAGTAAGAAGTTGATCAGAGGAAGGGATTGCTGTCTGGTTTCCCCCTCCCTCGCTCAAGACACCCTGAGGCTAGTTATTGGCATCGACCAGCTCTGTGCACATTTGACCCACCTGCTTCATTATTAAGCAAAGTGCCCTGTAATAAACATCCTGTGTTCTGGTAAGCTCTATCAGTTGTACACACAATGAAACTGTGTCAGATAATCACCCTATCTTCACAATCAGTTCTAACATACTTCTATTTAAAAATATTGGATCGTAATCTGATATCATTAGGGTAATGAAACTATGTTGGTCCATTTTATGTTTGGAGAATTTTGACTCATGTACAGAGCAATGGGAGCATAATAAGGTGATTTGCATCTGAATATTGGGGTCAGAAGTAGGTTATAAACCATGAATATAAAGCAGCATTGGTTCATATTATTCCTACAGTCTTTGTTACTTTGCACTTGTATAAACTGGATCTGAGGCCTTTTTACTTTCCTCCTAAGTATCTTCTACATCCGGCTGCACCAGGAGGGACTCGTGATCCTGAGTCCAAGGTTCTTCCTACATCTAAAACAATGGTGATTTCAACATCAGTCATACAAATCCCAAACATCCCTTACAGAGAAAATGAATTTAACTCTTGGTTAATCCCCAGTCCATATGCACAGGCAGTGCAGAATGAACCTCTGCATAATATGTGACTTCAATTTAATCATTTCAGAAAAAGCTTTCTTACATTGTATGCAAGACAACAGAGTAATTGTTAACCTGGATGTGTGAGTACTAATCCCACTGGCAATTTAAGAATTTGAATCCCAAATATATAGGTTTGCCATTGAAACACAATCTTCTTGGGGTAATTCAGGTGTTCTTGTTGAAACCCTGTGACCAATAATGTGACTCAAACAACCATTTATGAGGGTTCTAGGAGCCACTAGCAGCCACGCTTTGATGCTCCATCCAAGCTTATATGTAAAGCCCTATGAATTCATCCAGCCAGACTTTTGCAATATATCATACTGACCCTGATTTACATGGTATGCTATAAACAGATTGTTATCCTAGACAGAAACAGGTGCACCACTCCCTTGGACAAGTTCAAAGAGTTAGCTTTTACTGCACAAAATAACAGACATTTCTGCAGGTCCAGTAGTCCCTGGGAAAAGGACCAACTCTGAATAGATGACCTAGTTTTGCTTTTAATAGAATTTTAGTTCGTCCTGCCTTGGTTCTCCCTAACATTTTCAGTTACCAAATCATGCAAATATAGAACAATGAAACAGACCATTCACCATCACCTTGTAGACCAGAGGATATGCATCCATATCAATCCCATCTTCCAGGATTTAGCCCATGACCCACTATGCCTTGCTGATTCACAAGAGATTATGCAGATGCTGGAAATCTTGAGCAACACTCATGGAATGCTCAAGGAACTCAGCAAGTCAGGCAGCATCTACGGAGGGAAATGAACAATTGGTGTTTTGGTTGAGACCCTTCATCCTGACCTTTATTCAGACCTGATGAAGGGTTTCAGCCTGACATATTGACTATGTATTCCTCTCCATAGACGTTACCTGACTTGGTGGGTTCCTAGCCAATTCAAATGTTCTAGCTCAAGTGAACCACACAGTTGACATAAACCTAGTCATTAATTTATAAACTTCAAACCAGCCCTGAATCTAAATACAGGCATACTCTTCCTTGTGCCCCTGTGGGTATGCATGATATTTCAAACTTGGAATATTTAGTAACACATTTTCTGAGGTTTCAATATTCCATATCTTCAGGGTAAACCAAAACTCTGAATGGCATTCCAAACAGGACCTGAATTTCATGGACATGGTTTTGATTTGAGTTAAGGAGCTTCACAGTAGAGTTATGGTTAATGCAACGTTATTATAGTTTGGGACATTAGAGTTCAGAGTTCGATGCCAGTATCCTCTGTAAGGAGTCTCTGTACGTCTTTTCCACGGAATGCATAGATTTTCTCTGGGTGTTCCAGTTTACTTCCACAGTCTACAGGTGCACCCTAGTAGGTTAGTTGGTCATTGTAAATTGTCCCTTGATTAGGTTAGGGTTAGATCATGGGTTGTTGGGGATTGTTGGACAGCACGGCTCAAAGGGCCGGAAGGTCCCACTCCATGCTATATCGTTAAGTGAATAGATAAGCAGTGAGGGACAACCAGTAAGGCTTCCCTAAGTCTGAGCATTAACAATGCAGATGCTGTCTACAAGAATCACTGCTGTCACTGCAGACACTAAGTAGTATCACATTCCTGATGTTAGTCCAATCTGTTCCTGGGTTCCTTGTGCATTCAACATAGTCAGAGGTTGCACCCACTTGTCCTAAACTAGATTGTTCTGCAAGTTAAGTACAGTCAGCGCATAGAAGGCTATGGATCACATGCTGATGATTGGTATTAGAATAGATGGGGATGATGGTCAAATGGACATGGTGGCTATGGATAACTCTATGGTGATGACTCTGTGGTGATGACTCTATCACCATGGCCTGCTGCTTTAATTATAACTTCATACCCATCACATATCAACTTGTAGAGCAATGTGGTATAATGTACATGCTTCCCTGCTTCATCCTAAACTTCAGTTCTTTTCAGTACTGGATGTACATTTCCTGTTCAACATTCCCATTTACCTAATATTACCCATTGCTGGAGAAGCCTATGCTGGAAATTGGAATTATTGGCGCCTATTTCACATGCACAATTTTGCAACGTGACGGTTTTAACTGTATTAGTGATCGATCGAATGCAGGAGTTCCCAATCTGGGAGACCATGAACCCCTTGATTAATGATAGGGGTCCATGGCATAAAAAAAGGTTGGGAACCCCTAATCTAAGGGATGTCAAACTGCACACACTTCTTTGTGTTATTCAGCATGAACTTCTTTAGTGTGAACTGAATGATATCACATGCAGCTCACTGCACACTTACTCCATTGCTGGTATAAATTAGAGGATATGGGTTCAACCTGTGACCTTTATTGAATGCACAAGAGAAGCAGGAACATATTGGACTGAGATGAGCAATAAGACACTAATTAGTGCGTGCAGTGGTGACAGAAGCATCTTGTACACAACATCTGTTAGCTTTCATTGTTAATGTTCAGAGTGAAGGAAGCATCACAGTTGTCCCTTCACTGTTTGTAGCCCTTCAACTCATGTCAGAGCCACAGTCTCAGCTCCGGAATCATCTTCCAGCACACATTGGTTTGGACCACTCGACAGCAGCTGTCCAGTGAAGGGGATGCCCACAATGGCAGGAGATCAACCAACACCCTCTTCCCTAGATTTTGGTTCACCTCCATTCTGGTCTTTTTGCAGCTGTTCTGTTCTATCATTAAGAGAGTTCCTTGTTTGGAAAAAAAAGACTACCCACTCATTACTACAGAGGTAAAATGGCAACTGTGAGCCATTCAAGTGGGTTTTGACGGGCCTTGGACAAGGCTGAGGACTCTGTGAATGCAGATCTTCTGGTATGTGTCCTGGATGGAGGGAGAAGAGAGCCTGATGATTCTATCATTAGTCCTTACAGTCTATTGCATGGCTCTGTGATTAGATACCTTGCAATTCCCATACCAGGCAGTGTTACAGCTGGTCAGGCCACTCTCGATGCTGCTCTGTTAGAATGTGGTTAGAATGGGTTGGGGAGACTCACTCACTTCAAGCTCCTCAAAAAGTGGTGATTTCTGGGCTGTCTCACTAAAGAAGTGGTGCTGAGGGACCAGGTGAAATCACCACTCCGAGAAAAATGGTGTTCCTGACTCTCGCCACAGAGGAGCCATTGATATGCAGTCGGGAGTGGTCAGCTTGAACCTTCCTGAAGTCCACATTCATCTCTTTTGTCTTGTCCATGTTGAGTGTCAAGCTGTTGTGTTCACGCCAATCCACAAGCCGCTATACCTCCTCGCTGAATGCCAACTCATTATTGTTGTTGATGAAGGCAACCGCCATTTGGGTTTTCAGTGAACTTAGTGATGTGGTTAGAGCTGGATCTAGTGGTCCAGTCATGTGTCAGCAGTGTGAAATGCAGCCGGCTGAGCACACAGTCCTGGAGGGCACTGGTACTCAGTGTGATAAAGCTCGAGATGTGGCTGCCAACACAGACTGTCTGAGGTTTTCCTGTTAAGGAGTCCAAGATCCAGTTGTAGAGGAAGGTGTTGATACCCAACAAACACAATGAACAAGGACAAAGATCTTGCGGTAACTGAGCATGTTGATTATTATACAAACCTTAGATTGCTCAGAAACTTGTGAATCATTGCCCAGTGCTAATACTGGACCTTTGACAGCAAAAATCACAGAAATCTTCCCTAAGGGGTATCAGGATTCTCAGAATCATCCCTAATCCATTGACAGCAACACTCTGCCAGTGAGATTCAGCCAATCAACAGCAGCAGATTACCACATATTTCAAAAAGTCCATTACAAAGCTCTCGTGGTGGACTACCTACAGAGTTAGCAGATTTCTTTCCATCTGTTGAAAAGAAAAGAGAAACACTGCATGTGCTGGAAATCTGAAATAAAAACTGAAATTCCTGGAAATACTCAGCATGTCAGGTAGTAACTGTAGAAAGTAAAACAGAGTTTCTGTTTGGGACTAATGCAAGAGATTCTGTGGATGCTGGAAAACTTAAGAAACACACTAGAAAATGCTGGTTCCTGGTATGGCATTATCTATGGAGGGAAATGAGCAGTTAATATTTCAGGCTGAGACCATCAGGACTGGAAAGGGTAAGGGCAAAGAAAAGGAGGTTAACCTCTTACCCTTCTCTTTCTCTCTCCTACCCTAACGGCCTACCCGGCAATTCTCTCTGGCTCCCACCTTCTTTCTTTTATTCCATTGTCTACTGTCTTCTCCTAACATATTCCTTCTTCAGTCCTTTAACTCTTCCACCTATCACCTTCCAGCTTTTCACATTATTCTCTTTCATCTCCCCTTCCCCACCAACCTACCTTTCTCCTCACCTGAACTCCCCTCTCACCTGCAAGCTTGTGCTTCTCCCTCTCCCCCTATCATTTTATTCTGGCTTCTGCCCATTTCCTTTCCAGTGCTGATGGAGAGTCTCTGTCTGAAATGTTGATTGTTTCCTTCTATGTATTCTACCTGACCTGCTGAATTCCTGCAGTATTTTGTGTATTACTGTTTTAGGAATGGTGATTTCCAACAAACAATAGAAGGCTCATTTAATTGAAACTCCAATTCTATTTCTCTTTCATATCTTCTGCCCTGCGTTGTGACTATTTAGACAATAGACAATCGAGCCAGCACCGCCATTCACTGTGATCATGGCTGATCATCCACAATCAGTATCCAGTTCCTGCCCTATCCCCATAACCTTTGATTCCGCTATCTTTAAGAGCTCTATGCATCTCTCTTTTGAAAGCATCCAGAGGCTTGGCCTCCACAGCCTTCTGGGGCAGAGCATTCCATATATCCACCACTCTCTGTGTGAAAAAGTTTTTCCTCAACTCCATTCTAAATGGCCTACCCCTAATTCTTAAACTGTGGCCTCTGGTTCTGGACTAACCCATCAGCGGGAACATGCTTCCTGCCTGCAGCGTGTCCAATCCCTTAATAATCTTACATGTTTCAATAAGATCCCCTCTCAGCCTTCTAAATTCCAGAGTATACAAGCCCAGTTGCTCCAATCTTTCGACCTATGACAGTCCCGCCATCCCGGGAATTAACCTTGTGAACCTACGCTGCACTCCCTCAATAGCAAGAATGTCCTTCCTCAAATTTGGAGACCAAAACTGCACACAGTACTCCAGGTGTGGTCTCACCAGGGCCCTGTACTGCTGCATAAGGACCTCTTTGCTCTTATACTGAATTCCCCTTGTTATGAAGGCCAGCATACCATTAGTTTTCTTCACTGCCTGCTGTACTTGCATGCTTGCTTTCAGTGACTGATGTACAAGAACACCTAGATCTTGTTGTGCTTCCCCTTTTCCTAACTTGACTCCATTTAGATAATAATCTGCCTTCCCGTTCTTCCCACCAAAGTGGATAACCTCACACTTATCCACATTAAACTGCATCTGCCATGCATCTGCCCACTCACCCAACCTGTCCAAGTCACCCTGCATTCTCATAACATCCTCCTCACATTTCACACTGCCACCCAGCTTTGTGTCTTCGTCAAATTTGCTAATGTTACTTTTAATTCCCTCATCTAAATCATTAATATATATTGTAAACAGCTGCAGTCCCAGCACTGAACCCTGCAGTACCCCACTGGTCACCGCCTGCCATTCCGAAAGGGACCCGTTAATCGCTACTCTTTGTTTTCTGTCAGCCAGCCAATTTTCAATCCATGTCAGTACTCTGCTCCCATGCCATGTGCCCTAATTTTGCCCACTAATCTCCTTTGTGGGACTTTATCAAAGGCTTTCTGAAAGTCCAGGTACACTACATCCACTGGCTCTCCCTTGTCCATTTTCATAGTTACATCCTCAAAAAATTCCAGAAGATTAGTCAAGCACGATTTCCCCTTCGTAAATCCATGCTGACTCGGACCAATCCTGTTACTACTATCCAGATATGTCATAATTTCATCTTTTATAATTGACTCCAGCATCTTTCCCACCACCGACGTCAGGCTAACCGGTCTATAATTCCCTGTTTTCTCTCTTCCTCCCTTCTTGAAGAGAGGGAAAACATTAGCCACCCTCCAATCCATTGGAACTGATCCTGAATCTATAGAACATTGGAAAATAATTACCAATGCGTCCACAATTTCTAAAGCCACCTCCTTAAGTACCCTGGGATGCAGACCATCAGGTCCCGGGGGCTTATCAGCCTTCAGACCCAACAGCCTATCCAACACCATTTCCTGCCTAATATAAATTTCCTTCAATTCATCCATTACCCTAGGTCTTTTGGTCACTATTACATCTGGGAGATTGTTTGTGTCTTCCCTAGTGAAGACAGATCCAAAGTACCTGTTCAACTGGTCTGCTATTTCAAGTTCTTCCGTTTTTATCTCCTCATCCACTAAGCTGTTGACTTCTTTGACTAATTAACAAATCATAATGTACAATTCCCTCTACCGGCTTTTCCCCCAAAGGGTTCTCTCTTTAAATGTTCTCTGGGTCCTGTATTACCTTTGAACTTACCTGTTACTGAAGGCAAAGTCAATGATCTACTCTAACACTGGTACTGACAAGCCACTGTCCTAACTTCAGCAGGTGAATAAAGATGTAAGGAAATGCAGGAGGACTAAAGGGTGGTGAGGAATTAGGTGATGACCTTGAGAAGCATAAAACAAAGCAAAATTGGTGCACTTGGTCCATAGAATGTGCTGTGTCAATTGGTCATGGCTGATTTATTATTTCTTCTCATCTCCATTCTCCCTGCAATCTTTGATACCCTTACTTATCAAGAACATATCAACCTCCGTTTTAAATATACCTAGAACCACTGGGTGGAAATAATCCAGTTGCCTGACCAAGCTGTTTAAGGGTTCCTCAGTTTAACTCTGGCATTTTTCTAAGTGGGTTCCAGAAGTACATTACTGTGCAAAAGTCTTAGGCACATTGTGTTCAACTTGAAATTTGATAGGGAGAAAGTAAAGTCTGACGTTGAAGTATTTCAGTAGAATAAGGGAAATTACAGTGGTCTGAGAGAGGAGTTGGCCAAAGTAAACTGGAAGGAGCTGCTAGCAGGGATGTCAGCTGAGCAGCAATGGCATGCGTTTCTGGGAAAAATGAAGGTGCAGGACATGTGTATTCCAAAAATGAAGAAATACTCAAATGGTAAAATAATACAACTGTGGCTGACAAAGGAAGTCAAAGCTTTTGTAAAAGCAAAAGAAAGAGCATACAACAAAACTAAAATTAATGGGAAGATAGAGGATTGGGAAGTTTTTAAAAACCTGCAGAGAGCAACTAAAAAAATCATTAGAAGGGAAAAAATGAAATATGAAAGCGAGCTAGAAAATGATATCAAAGTGGATAGGAAAAGTTTTTTCAAGTATGTTAAAAATAAAAGAGAACTGAGATTGGATACAGGACCACTAGAAAATAAGGCAGGAGAAATAATAACTCGGGACAAGGAGATGGCTGATGAACTAAATGAGTATTTTGCAAAAGTCTTCACTGTGGAAGACACTAGCAGTATGCCTGTATGCAGAACCCTGAAAGAGGTAGTGTTAGAGATCTTTCAAAAGTCATTGGACTCTGCCATGGTGCCAGCGGACTGGAAAATTGCAAATTTTACTCCACTCTTTAAGAAAGGAAGAAGGCAGCAGAAAGGAAATTATAGACCAGTTAGCCTGAGCTCAGTGGTTGGGAAGATGTTAGTCAATTGCTAAGGATGAGGTGATGATGTACTTGGTGTCACAGGACAAGATAGGACAAAGTCAGCATGGTTTCCTTCTTTGAACCTGTTGGAATTCTTTGAGAAGATTACAAGTAGGATAGATAAAAGGGATGTAGTGGATGTTTTATATTAGGATTTCCAGATGGCCCTTGACAAAGGGCCACGCATGAGGCTGCTTACTAAGTTAAGAGCCATGTTATGACAGGAAAGTTACTAACATGGTTAGAGCATTGGTAGTGAGTGGGAATAAAAGGATCCTTTTTCTGGTTGGCTACCAGTGACTAGCGGTGTTCCGCAGGGCTCGGTTTTGGGACCACTTCTTCCTATGCTGTATATCAATAATTTAGGTGATGGAATAGATGGCTTTGTTGCCAAGTTTGCAGATGATATGAAGGTTGGTGGAGGGGCAGGTAGTGTTGAGGAAACAGGAAGGATGCAGAAGGACTTAGACAGATTAGGAGAATGGGCAAGAACGAGGCAAATGAAATACAATGTTGGAAAATGCATGGTCATGCACTTTGGTAATAGAAATAAATATGCAGAATATTTTCTAAACGGGGAGAAAATCCAGGTATCTGAGATGCAGAGGGACTTTGGAGTCCTTGTGCAGAACACCCTGAAGGTTAACTTGCAGGTTGAGTCAGTGGTGGGGAAGACAAATGCCATGTTAGCATTTATCTCAAGAGGTCTAGAATACAAGAGCAGGGATGCGATGCTGAGGCTTTATAAGGCACTGGTGAGGCCTCACCTTGAGTATTGTGAACAGTTTTGGGCCCCTCATCTTAGAAAAGATGTGCTGGCATTGGAGAGGGTGCAGAGGAGGTTCACAAGGATGATTCCAGGAATGAAATGGTTATCATATGAGGAACGTTTGATGACTCTGAGTCTGTACTCGCTAGAATTCAGAAGGATGAGGAGGGATCTCATTGAAACCTTTCGAATGTTGAGAGGACTAGAAAGAGTAGCTGTGGAAAGGATGTATCCCATGGTGGGGGAGTCTAGGACAAGAGGACATAGCCTCAGAATGGAGGGGCACCCTTTCAAAACAGAGATGCATAGAAATTTCTTTAGCCAAAGAGTGGTGAATTGGTGGAATTTGTTTCCACAGGCAGCTGTGGAGGCCAGGTCATTGGGTCTACTTAAGGCAGAGATTGATAGTTTCTTGATTGTACATGGCATCAAAGATTACGGGGTGAAGGCTGGGAACTGGGATTGAGGAGGAAATAGAAAAAGAGGATCAGCCATGATTGAATGGTGGAGCAGACTCGATGGTCCATGTGGCATAATCGTATTGCTACAAAAAAACAAACTTCATGACATATGTCAGTGATGATAAACCTGATTCTGATATGTGCCTCGATCGTGGACTGAGAGTGGGAAGGGGGCAGGGAGAATGGAATCATGGTTGGGAAAAGGGGAAGGGAGAGGGGAGGGAGCAGAGAGCTCCAGAGAGACATTCTGTAATTACCAATAAACCAATTGTTTAGAATCAAATAACCTTGGTTTGTGCCTCCGGGCTGAGTGTGTCTGCACCCGTGCCACCCGCCACCCTTGGCAACCCTTCTCTGCTACCTCTTCCACACCCTTTCGGTTGCCCTCCACCCTCATCATTCCCAACATCCTCTAATCCCACCAGATTCACAAACTGGCTCTCCACTCCACGAGGAGAAATACAGTACTGTGCAAATGTCTTAGGCACCCTGGCTGTATATATGTGCCTGTGACTTTCGCAAAGCACTGTACTTATTCTCAAAATATTTAGGAGTACCTATTGAACATGGGTGGCAGGGTGGAGATATATCTCTACCAAATGAGGTGTAAGGTCTTCCTTAGACAAGTATAGCACCTGCTTAGCAGCAACCACACCCCCCACCCCGACCATTGTCATGTGAAGCCATAGGAGGAGGTGGTGGATGGTCATGTGAGGATCTGGTGCACATCACAATTCCTGGTTATGTGACCACTGACGCAGGCAGACAAACAATCTCCAAAGAGAATTGATAATGACTGGGGTCACCCGTCTTGTAAAGACACTGCCCAGAAGAAGGCAATGGTAAACTACTTCTGTAAAAAAAATTTCCCAATAACAATCATGGTCAAAGGCCACGATCGCCCACATCATAGGGGACAGCACATAATGATGGTGATGACTGTACATGAGCACTTGAATTGCCACAATGTAGGAGGCTACAGTCCAAGTGCTGGTAAATGGAACTTGTGTAAATCAGTACTCTGAGGTCAGTATAGACCAGATGGGCTGAAGGGCCTGCTTCTATGACTAATCTGACTTAACAGTTTCACTGTTAGTTGTGCCACTTAATGCCAAGAACTAGGCCTCACATTTGACAGCAAAGGTCAACATGACATATGCGTCAGTGTTGCATCTCTAGTCGGGCCCTCTGTGTCCTTCCAAGCATTTGAAAGAGCATTCAGGTATGATAGACAAACATTAAGCACATTTCAATAGCCTGATATAGTCTTGAAAAGCCGAACATCTTCTCATATTTCCACAACAGTTGCCACCAATTTCTTCTCCTTTAACCTTTTAACAGATCTAATAAATCCTTGGGTTTTCATTAACTGGGAATTGTTTTTGTTCAGCAAGGATGTATGCACTTTTAGTTTCTATATGTTTCTCTTTACATCTGTAAGATTTAAAATTAAAATGAAAAATGGGTATTCACAAAGTAATTGGAATGTTAATTGGAGATAAGAACACATTTTAATATTTTTCCTTTTGGTCTTTCCTACTATTGTGAGGCCACCTGATTTACTGCTTTCAGGAGACAATTAACATTTTCTCCTCGTCTTATTTTTCCTGCCTGCGTACTGACAGGCAATTTGACTGTGAGGGGCATCATTACTGCAACAGCCCCTGTCTTCACCAATGGTGCACCATTTTTGTAACGGAATCAGAGGAAAGAATGCACGAGAATGAAAGGTCTGTGTTTCTTTCCTTCTTTGACTCCAGAGATTAACTGAGAATAAAGAAATCCGTTTGCTATTAGTCTCAGTTCAGCCAGCTTGGGACTGTATATACCTGGAGAGTGTGAGCCAGTCTTACACTGTGAATTATCTCAGACCATTGACCCACTCACTACTATGCTGATCATTTTCAACCTACTGCTGTTCTGAATGAAACAGATCGGTATTTAAAGTTAGAAAGTGCATGGATAAATAACTGTACATTGTATTTTCAATGCCTTCATCAGTATAACTTCACTATATATATATATTACACCCACTATTATATATTACACCAGGCATTCATAATGAAAAAGTCCCATACCTTATTACACACACAAAATGTTGGAGGAACTCAGCAGGCCAGGCAACATCTATGGAAAAGAACAAACAGTTAACGTTTTGGGCCGAGGCCCTTAATCAGGAGTGGGAAAAAAAGATGAGCAGCCAGAGCAAGAAGATGGGGGCAGTGGAGGAAGAAGTACCAGGTGGTAGGTGTTAGGTGAAACTGGGAGAGGGGAGGGGGTTGAAATAAAGAGCTGGGAATTGGATTGGTGAAAGACATAAAGAGCTGGAGAAGGGGGAATCTGATAGGAGAGGATAGGAGACCATGGAAGAAAGGGAAGAGGGAGAAGCAGTAGAGGGAGGTGATAGATAAGTAACGAGATAATGTGAGAGAGGAAAATGGGAGTGGTGAGATAGCTGGGGGACAATTACAGGAATCTACGTGCCATATTTTATAATGCTTTTTATGTACTAAAGTATTCAAAAGCATCGTACAATATTATCATAAAGAAACATTACCACATTCTCTTTCACCGCTTGTTTGGGTCATATTACATTGTATTCATTTGCTAACCAATTGGGATAGATGTTATTCTTTCTTGTGTGGCTGTAAGCTGTTGTTTCGCGGGCTTTGGAGCAGAAGGCGATGGGGACAGTGAGAGGAGACACGACGCTATAAGCTGGGCGGCGGGACAGACCCCGAGCAGGAGTCCGAGGCCCAGGGTCTTCGGCGGAGAGGAGACGAAGACAGACTCGGGTGGAGCATCTGGTCGACCACCGTGGTTGGTCCCAGGCGGCGGGTTGAGGAGGTCGGAGGGGATTGAATGGTGGAAAGAAGACTCCGTTAATTGAGCTCCAACTGTTGTGCACAAAGTGGTTGAACTTTGATAAGTTTGGCGCCTTTTACTTCCCTTTCATATTTTATCTCTATTAATTACATAGTTCCAGTAAAATCTATAAAGTGTAATCATTTACTTGCATATGGCATATTGTCTGTTATTTGGTGGGGTGGGGTACATCACACAGCATCCACACAAACTTGATTACCCAATTTGGCGGGGCCGAAGGCTGCTCCCCCAAGATGGTAGCGAGCTATGTGAGCCTGAGGCCTACCAGGGGGCTACACAACCAAAGCAAAACAAGCCTCTTTGGTCCCTCCCATCTATCTACTTAAACACATAGTCCTCCAAACCTAGGACGAGCTGCCTACAGGCTTACAGTCTTCAGTAGACTCACCGACAATGGGATTCTGACTTCCCTAGTGGACTTGCAAGCTTGCAGACCCAGGCCTTCGAGCATCAGACCTTGATTTCCAGACTTTCAATTGACCTTCAGGCTTTGATCTTTGGTACCAACCTCAGGACTCTCCAATGACGGTACCTGAACTCCAGGCCTCATAATCCGGAAATGCCGACGATGGGACCCCAAACTCCAGGACTCAAACTTCAGATGCAACAATTGACATGTCTAGGTGGTCACTGGTCCTCATGCCTTCTGCCTGCACAACCCTTCATTCCAATTAATCCCACGGGGGAATGGTGGGTGGGGGGCTCCAGCCCACGGCCTGACATCCATCCATGTCATTTTGTCACAGCTGTTTTGGAAATAAAGTGGTCAACTCATGGACGGTAAAATCCCACATACAAGAAAATAGATTGTTTTTTTTTGCTGAGATCACCTGAGACTAATGCCTAGAAATCTGCCCTTGGTCAGTATATTCAGAAGTGGAATACAACATTCTACACTGTTGGCTCATACTCTCCCCGTTGTTGAGGCTGGATTTCCTCCCCACAGTACAGGCCTTGGAAGAATTTGTCCTGTTTTCTTGTAAACATTGACCTGGCAACTTCTGAGAAGGCAAAGAGAGCCATGGTCCATCAATTCATTTGAAGGACAGAACGCCTTCACGACTGGAATGGAACAGTGGTCTAAACGGGAGTTGAACTCTTAGGCCTCTGATCCATGGGACACCCAATTGAGCCACTGGTGCTTGCAGTACTTGACATAATTCAAAACAATTTTTCAGACTGAATATGCAAATGTCTACACACTGCAGTGACTGAGGGAGTGGTGACACAGTGAAAGAAAATATAACCTCTCAGCTTTGGGAAATTCTATAATAAGAGAGAGCAGCAGAAGCTATAAGGAAAATATGACCACTAGCTCTGGGACCTGTGCTTGAACACATCTCTCCTGAACAAACAGTATTATGGTGCCTGCGTTGAGTGCTTCTGCCACTGCACAAGCCAGTTGTTACAGAGTGAAGGCTTCCACAGAATGAGACCTCTGCCTCCAGGTCTCTGTGGAATCGGATTGCTAAAGGCACAGTTTTGTTAAAGGTTGTTTTCTTTATTGAACAGGCTGGAGAACACATTGGCTTTGTTGCAGTGGATGAAAATGATATGCAAAGGTTTTGAATTAATTATTTACATCACCATGGAATTTGTGTGTCAAAATTCTTTTGCTTATTCACCATGACTGTTAATCTGGTTAATCCTTCACTTGCTCCCAGGCCTCTCGTTTGGGTCCTGTGTGTGTTTTCCCACATGACATTTACTCTGATACTTGTAATTGATCAAGTTGGTAGAATTCAGAGGATGTTTCAGCATTGGCTACTTCTGCAAAGAGCTTAACACAGCCTATATAGCCAGTTAAAGACCTGTATAACTAGAAATTCAGGGATTAAATTTACTAACCAATACCATCCATTTCATCAGAACCTTAGTCTCTGTAAACCTAGCTAAGCCAGTTCTCCATTTGTGCTCAAAGATCACTTATTTATGTGTGAAATTTGCAGACTGTTCAGCATTAGAAGAATCACTGTCATGAAATCTGTCTGATTCTCCCATTGCTTCATAGGATGGTCTGGCAAGGATCACCAGCAGTAAGCACCTGTGGAGATCTTCACTTTTCCTTACTTTGCTTACTGTAGCCCAGTCCTAATACTTAGTGTATTAAAGCTTTCAGCTTTTTCTAAACATTGATCAGATTGTATATTGTAGCTTATACTCAGGCATTGGTTGAATTACTGATCTAAAGCAAAAGAAGCTATTAATTTGTTTAAAGGTTATTATTATATGACCTGATATTTACTGGATTACAACTGCAATTCACTCCCAGGTATTGACTGGATTACAGACTGCTGTTCACACCCAGTCATTGGTTAGATATAGATTAGATTATAAACTGTTACTCTGGCCTATTAATTAGATTACAGACTGCGGCTCGCTCCCAGATACATATTGGATTATAAAGTGTAAATCCAGACTATTAATTAGGTTAGAGACTGCGGCTCATTCCCAGGTATGGTAGATTGGTGCTGAGCAACGCTACAGTACGAATCATGATTCGTGATGTGTACATACTTATAATCTGTCAATAAAACATATGATAATTAGCACCTAGATATTTTAATGAATTAATTTATAGTGAAATGATAATTTCTGTTGTCACACAGGCAGCAGGTTTTCTGTGTTATGTAGAGTTACTGAACATCTTCCTAGAAAAACAATAAAACATCCTGGAAGCTAATTATCTTCTGCCTGATCTATTAAAAGAACAACTTGCATTCACGAGGCACCCTTTGAAAGTGACAGCTTGCCTTCATTTATTCTGATGGAGGGAAGACTCAGTGGAGAGAAGGAATGACCAAAAATAAATAGAAAGGACTGGACTTTTGCACTGTATTACTCGTCACAATCTCACGGTGGTCCAAAGTACTCAGCAGCAAATTCAGCGTTTCTGACGTGGCTGCTGTTGTAATGCAGGCAACATGGCAGCCAATTTGCAGACAATAAAGTGCCACTAATAGCAATGAGATAACATTTGAACAAGTTGCTTTGGGGGCATAGGACACTGTTTAAGTTCAAGTTCATTGTCATTCATCTGTTCACATGTACACAGCTAGATGAAACAATGCTCCTCATGGACCAAGGTGTAAACACAGTACATATATCACATGCTGCACATAATATAATATTAACCGATAAAAACAATCCAATGACCAAGGAAGAAATATTGACCAGATTGCAGCGAGGCTGCTGCTTTTTCTCTAAATGAGTAGTTCCTTGGGGTCCATTATTTATGTTGTTTTAATTTTATTCATTTAGAGATACAGCAGCCCTTTTGGCCCAATGAGCCCATGTGATCATTAACTTATTAATGCGTACGTCTTTGGAACTTGGGAGGAAACCCCCATGGTCATGGGGAGAATAGACGGATTCCTTACAGACAGTAGTGAAACTGATTCCAGATCACTGGTGCTGTAACAGCATTGTGCTAACCATTACGCTAACCACTACGCTAACCATTAATTTACCATGCCACCTGTTCCATCCTTCTAAGGGAGATGATTGTTTTTCCTCATCCGGAAGATGAAACTCTGTGAGTAATTCACAGGACAATCGTTCATAGTTTGTGGCTGTGGGGAATGGTTCACAGACACACAATCTCTGATTCCAAAGCACACATGAAATTTGGTACCATGTCGGTTGCCTGTCACCACATTGGTGGAGGCATGAACATGTGTAAAAAAAAGTGTCTGCCTTACACTCATGTGGCTGAATGCAGACCGAGTAACAGGAAGTGTTGCCGTGCCCACTAGCCCCCACCCCACAGATAACCATGGCAACACAAGAGACTGGAATCTGGGCAAAATAAAAACGCTGGAGGAACTCAAAAGGTCAGGCAGCCTCTGTAGAGGAAAATAGACTGTCAGTGCTTGGGCTGAAACCTTTCCTGTAGACTGCTGAATAGACAATTCCTCTAGATCGTGGATGACTTTGCTTTCACTCTGGATTTGTGGGATTTAAGGTGGCTGACGAGGTCAGCATGAGAATTTGTAGACACTTCCAAAGGGACGAGGTTGTAGGCTACGAGTCGGTGCACTCCATTAGGCATTGACGTGGGATTTCTGTGTGCTCCTAATGTATGGCCTTAAGATTCTCAATACCATTCTAATCTTCTCTACTTAGTGACATTTTAGGTTAGAGTTTCCCAAACGTCAGTGAGGATGATGCACTTCTCCAAGGAAACTTTTTCTCTGTCTGGAAATCTCCTCCTACATCAGCCTCTGAATTGAGTATTTCCGTTGGGGGTCCAGTGGTGGCTATATGAATGATGTAACATGTCTATCATAGCTTGTAACTTGCAACATGTAACTTGGACCTCAGTGCCAGCGATGTTAACCTGGTTCGAAGATGTTGATGTTGGTTTGCTTATCCTTGTTGTGAATTTAGAGGATTTTAGAGACAACCTGGGTGGTATTTTCCCCTGCCTTGAAATGCCTGCTGTAGGTAGCCCAGTTTTCACAAACATCCCGGAGAGCAGGAACCAGTGCTACTTAGTAGATGCTGAGATTGTGCCAAGTCTGAGGTGCTGAAACGTAATGCCCTTCTCCTCAAACAAAGGCAGTACTGGAGCTTTGAAAGGGATGTTGAGTTTCATTACTGATGGCTGCCTTCACCAAAAGATGACTCCTGAAATATAGCTTATGCTGGCTCCTATGGACAGCCAGCACCCTTTTCCCAAGGCAGCCATAGATAATTCAAGAGGACATCCTTTTAAGATGAATGATGGAAAGTTTAGAGGAGATATTCTATGTCAGAAGTAGGTTTTTCACACAGAAATTGATAAATACCTGAACACTGCCAGTGGTGGTGGTAGAGGCTGATATAATATGGATATTAAAAAAGACTTTTAGGTAAGCACATCAATGAAAGGACAATAGAGAGTTCTGGGCTGTGTAGGAGGGAAAGTTAGATTGATTGTAGAGGTTAAAAGCTCGCCTGAACATCTTGGGATGATGGGCCCATACTCTGTAGTACTGTTCTATGTTCCATATAGGAATAGTTCATGTTGGCCAGACTCTCACCAGGAAACTTTATTGTTGGAGGCCAGTCTGGTGCAGTAGATGCAAGTTGCTAGAGTGCCTTAGTCTTGCAGGTTTGAGCATTAGGCCCATCCTTTCACTGAACATAAATATATTTGGTCAGCATAGTGGCACAACTGGGACAGCCACTCCACAACTCCAGCTTCAGGCTTCAACCCTCAACCCTGACTCACACTGATGTGTGGAGTTTGCACCTTCTCCCCATGTCCACATCTGATTCTTCTCTGGCTGTTCCAGTTTCTCCAACATCCCAAAACAGCAAGTTGGTAGTTTAAATGGCCACTATAAATTGCCCCTAGTTTGTAGGTGAATGTTAGAAGCTATGGGGAGTTAATGAAAGCATGGGGGAGCATAAAATAATATTAGTGTGAGAGAAGTAAATGGGTGCCTAATATATCTTCATTTCCCCCTCCAGACTTTGATACAATTCCACAGGTTGCTGGGATTTTGCTTAGTTATTTCGAGGTGCAGTGTTAGAGCTGAATATGGTCAGTGGTTGCTTTATTGTGTGTGTGTGTGTGTGTGTCTACTGAGTTGGTAGTGCTGGAAATGATAGATTAAACTCTGTGCGGGACTCTAAGATCTTCCATTTTTGTTGTTTCTTGTGGCGGGGGGGGGGGGGTTAGCTAAGACCAGTTATTCCACTAAAGCTCAGGGATAGGTTGTTGGAGGTAGGGGGCTTGGAGGTCAGGGTTAGGTTTGTTGAAGGTGAGGGATAAGTTGTTGAAGGTGGGATGGGGTGGTTGCAGATCATTATTCCACGAATTTTAGGGATAGGTTGTTGAAGGTCAGAGATAGGCTGTTGAAAGTAGGGGGCTTGGAGGTGGTCATGCCACTGAAAGTCAGGGATAGGCTGTTGTAAGTAGGGGTCTTTTCAGGTGCTTATGCCACTGAAGGTCAGGGATAGATTGTTATGGGTAGGGGGCTTTGAGGTGTTTATGCCACTGAATGACAGGGATAGGTTGCTGAAGGTGGGGTGGTGGGTTGGACGTGGTTATGCCACTGAAGGTCAGGGATAGGTCTTTGAAGATAGGGGGCTTGGAGTTGGTTATGCAGGGAGCCTGGAAGATATTATCAGCCAGCATCACCACTTCTGATCTTATGATAGGAGGAAGGTCACCAAGCAAGAAACTAAAGATGATTGGGTCTCAGATATTAGCCTAATGAACTGTGGTGATGTTCTGTGAGCGGGACCTCTGATTGCCTAGAACTACAACCACCAATGAACCACAATGTCATAATGGGGGGCGCTGGTAGCAGACCCAAATGCAAGACACAGACACTGAAGTACAAGGAACAGGACTTGACTTGAGTAGGGACATGACAGGATACAGACAAGCAGCAGGGACAAGAAACCAGACTTGGGCTTGGGCCCCGAACCAGAGACTGGACAAGGACCCATAACCTGGGTCTTGCTTCGGGCTCGGGCCCCAGAACCAGGCATGGACGTGACATGACTGCAGGACTGGAGGCTGGGGTCTTGAGGCTTGAGGCTTGGGGTCTTGAGGCTTGGAATGTGGAGGCTGGAGCTCGGAGACAGACTGGGAACTGTACATCAACATGGAGCCGGGAGTTATCCTTCGAAAATTTGGGACTCATCTTCAACACAACACCAACATGAGAAAGGACAGTACATAGACATAGAGCCGGGACTTATACTTAGACAAGCCGGGACTCAACTTCATCTCCACACCAAGGTGGGACAGGACCACCCATCGGGTGGCAGAATGGCCGGACTTACCCAACAGAAGCAAAGACAAGACAGGTCCCCCCGCAGGGCAATGGCAGAACGGCCTGACTTGCCCCATGGAGGCGAGGGCAAGACAAGACAGATCCCCCCACAGGGCAATGGCACAATGGCCTGACTTACTCCACAGAGGCGAGGACAAGACAGATCCCCTGCAGAGCAACGGCAGAACGGCCTGACTTACCCCACAGAGGCAAGGACAAGACAAGGCAGATTCCCATCCCCTGCAGGGCAATGGCAGAATGGCCTGACTTACCCAACTGAGGCGAGGACAAGAAGAGACAAACACCAAAGAATGACAGACAGTTCCATCTCTGCATTGGCAATTGAACTCAACAGTGGTGCAGGTGAGGTATCCAGGCAGAGAGTCAGGCGAAGGGGGAAAAGACAGGGAGGGGAACAGGACAGTCCAGCAGGGAGTCCCTGGTTTGCAGAGGTATTTAAGTCTCAGCCCCAAAATGAGAATCATGTGCCCACAACAGAAACTGGGGAAAACCAGAAACCCCGGAACAAGGAACCATGGACTGGACTGTGAACTGGAACACTGACTTCACGGACCGGACCATGACACACAAACATTTTCCTTTATCTAAAGTATGTCTACAGCTGCTGGAATATCTTGTACTTAATGATTTGTAAATTTAGTTCTACCAGAGCTCCAGGAGTAGTGAATGCAAGGGAGATTCACTGAGATGTTGCCGGGGAATGGGGTCATTTTAGTTATAAGGTAATACGAAAGAAGCTGGGTCTCTAGAGCAGAGGAGAGTGAGAGGAGATACTTAAGATAAATAGAATTGTGAAGGATATATAGACTGCAGGAAACTTCCCTGCTTATTAAAGGTGACTGCAGCTAGAGAACACAGATTTTGGGTAAGGTGAAAAGGATTTGGAGAGGACTTGGGCAGGCATCTTTTCACCCAGAGGGTAGAGAATACTTGGATGTCCCTGCAGAAGAAGGTGGTGAGACCAGTATTGCTGATATTATTTAAAAAGAGTCTAGACATTCAACTGAAACCGATTGGTGGTTGTCTATCATGTCCAATGATGAAAGGAAACCTCTATTCTCTCAACCTCAGAATTCTGGATCCAGTGGTATGAACGAGCATCACTGACTGGTCTTCCTTGGTTGCAGTGGATGACCATGATATCTTCTGAGCCTTGGCATGTCCTTAGCTCTCCACAAATTATTGTAGTACCAGCTTTCTTGCTGTTGGGGGATAAGGAGCGCCCAGGGAGGGGTAGCACCTCTGGTGAAGAGGCTTTCTCAGGCATTCCAAGGCAGCTTGCTCACCTTTGGTCCCCACCGGACACTCAGTTCTCACCCGTAGCTTCAAGTAGCAGTTTGCATGTGACAGCGGCCACATCGCTTCAGCAGGTGGGCGAAACCAGATGAGGGTAGATGGCGGCCCCATACCCCTGTGAGGTAGGGACATGCAACGTTAGTTCTGGTAGACTGGTTGGATGAGATCTACAAAGATATGTAACCTACTGAAGGGCCTGGATCAAACGGACATGGAAAAGTTGTTTCCATTAGTAGGGGAGTCTACAGTAAGTTCCGAATGCACAGCCTCAAAATAAAGGAATGTCTCTTTCAAATTCCGTTGAAGGCAGGCAGTGGTGAATCTATGGAATTTGTTGTCACAGAGGGCTGTAGAGGCCAGATCACGATGTGTATTTATAGGTTCTTGCCTAGTAAAGCATTTAAGGGTTTGAAAGGGTTACAGCACAAAGGCAGGAGAATGGGTTTGAAAAAAAACTAGCCCTGATTGAAAGGTGGATCAGACATAATGGACTGAAGGGCAGATCTCTGCTCCTATATCTTACTGTCTAATGGACACAATGCACGTCTTCACCAAATGATGCAGGCTAGGAGAACAATAGAATGACAGATCATTGGCAGAGTTTGTATCATTTAATGAAGTAAGTTACCTTCCTAAGGCATTCACATTGTGATCATCAAATCATACTTAACACTGAGCCACTAAATGGTGAAAATATTTGTCAGAGGCAGGTTTACAAGCTTTATCTGCTACAAACAAGTCATGGTAGTGGGACCACCCTGGTCCATGCAGATGATTAACAATGTCTCACACTGACAGAAACTGAGATTAAAGTAGGATTAGTGTAAATGGTTTATGATGCCATGACTATAAAGATATTTGTTCTTTCTTGAGACGTATGACATCTCAGACCTATTATGGCCTGGTAAATTATTTCTGCACCTTCTTCAGTTCTTTCATCACTGAATTAGTGGAACCGTTTCTACTGGAGATGACAAGACCACTCAACTGGATGATCAGGTGGTAAAATATATTGGAGAATCTTGTTTTCCATCCCAGTCCTGGTATTCAGTAATGAATACAGATGTAGTCCATTTCAGTTGAGATCTTTTTCTCTTTAATCTGCAGTTGTAGGAGAGATTTCTTCAAAACTCTGAATAAATTATCCCACAGATATTTGAAATATTAATGCAGATCTCATGAAACATAACCAACATATTACAAAACCATCCCATCATCCTATGCGATCCTCTCTCATACCCTTAAAGAACCAACTTCCCCCATTGTCCCTTGTGCTATGATTGGATATAATTACTTCCCCTACCCTCTCCTCTCTCCCCTGAACATCGAGAATTAAATTAAATCTAACTCTGTTGAGTGCATGCAATGAGATTTTGGTAATTGGTGAAACCAGTGGCTTTTTCTTCTGCGAACAGCTTCACATTTAACCTAACTGAGGGAATGATGAAATGTTATACCCACTGAATGTGGGTCCTCTGTTCAAAATATTTCACCTTCAGTTCCAGGGGAGACGAAACCAGAGTAATTCACTGTTCTATTCCTTAACTAATTGATAGTTTCATAGTGAGTGTTACTTATCGGTCCTTCTCTGCCATCAGGTATCAGCTGAGGCTTCATGGTACTGAGCCAGAAAGATTCACAAGGGACTACTGATGCCGGAATCTGCAGCAAGTTCAAGTTGCTGGAGAAGCTCAGCTGGTTCGGCAACATCTGTGGAGGGTAAGTTCTGAGACAGGTTCTTAGCCTAAAACATCGACTATCCATTTCCCACCACAGATGCTGCCTGACCTGCTGAGTTCCTCCAGTAACTTTCTTTGAGCATACGGTTCCACGTCCAACTAAAGAGTTGATGGTATAAGTGACAGGCTGACACTCCAATGATGGAAGGGTTGGAGGGAAGAGGAAGGGTGGGTAAAGTAAGTGAGTTGGAGAAGGGAGTGTGTGTTACCTTGACAGACATGATGCTTTCAGGTAAGATATGAAACTGAAGCTTTTTGATTTCTCGGGTAGATGTGAAAGATCCAATGGCGCTCTTTTGAAGAAGGCTTGATGGGATTTCCCTGATATGATGATCAATGCCTACCCCTCATGATTGCCGCTGGTGTGTGTGGCATCTTGCTCTGCATAATTTTGCCATCATGTTTCCCACATAAAAGCAGCAACAAATGCACTGGTGTGTCGTGAAATGAGTGGTGTTTTATCGGTCTGGATAGGAGACAAGCTTGGCTCAGTAAAACCGGTAAAAGTCTCAAGTGATAATTCCATGCACTAATTCCTTTTCATTCACCCCCGCTTCTAGAAAGCTGTGAAGTCTGCAAAGCCTGGCCTCTTTAAGGACCTTTAATTCCCAGTGTTGGTCACAGTGGACCTTTCTCAAGAGAGAGACAGATTTTCTTTATGCCCATACAGAAATAAAAGCATTAAAATAAAATAGATATAGTGTTGAAGAGAGCTAGGATGAGCAGTACGATATGATAAATGTGTTGAGAAGTGAGACTGACTGAATAACTCTCAAGGGACATACTGCAAGTAGGTAATGAGATATTTATCATATCTCACCCCTGGCCATGGCATATTCTATTTATACCACATATTTAAAATATAATTCACTTTTTGGTTGCTATAGAACTGAATTTCCAAGTGATGCAGTATGTGTTGAAGTGTGTTATAAATCACTTTTGTGTCTGATAGCCACTCAAGGAGCTCTGCAGGGAATTATAAGGCACCTTATAATTCCACAAAGAGTGTCAAACTTCGACTGCTCTCATGGGGCTGCCGAGCAATAGCACACAAAAAAAAGCAATCAGCGAGCACAACATCCTCCAAACTAATTACAACAAACAGCACCAACAAATCACACTGATGGCCACTATATCTGTTCTCAAATAAGTAACTACCAATATTACAGAAACTCTCTCCTGAGGTTGTCCTTTTGCGGAGGGAGATGACTTTGAGTCTGCTTCTCCTGGTAGTATTTCCCTTTGTTCCAGTGGGGCATAGTTGGTACTAGACTGGTACTTGGATATGCCAACCTGTGGCAGTTGACTCGAGCAACATCTGCAAATGGTTTAAGGAAGTTTTATTTTTGACTGTCTTGAGGAATGAAGGTGAGCTCCTGGTGAGCACATTTTTCCACTGTGGTCCTCCGTCCTGTAAAGAAAGGAGAACACAGAACAGAAGTAAAGTCGATAACCATAGTAAGTGGTGAGGGTAAAGTGCAGACCCTCGATCGACACAGAGTTTGATGCAGCATTGCTGTCGGCTGATTCATGACCTTTTGAAATTGTTGTAAGAATGGCTGGGTCGTCATGTGAGAGTACTGTGCTCTCTCATTGTGTCCTAATGTTGCCAGTAAGCACCAAAAGTCTGTTTTGTGCTTTTAGCATGATTTGTTCACATGGTCACCGTGAAATTTAAATTGGGCTCACTTTACTGAAGTGAACGTATTGTGTTCAGCGGGTTAAGGTGTCTATTGCTCCATTTCAGAAAAATCAGCCGCTTTATAAATCATTGTGTGTTCGTGTGTGTGTGTGTGTGTTTGTGTGTGTGTGTGTGTGTGTGTGTGTATTTCTCCATGTTCACATGGGTTTATGCATACTTATGTACATGTGTTCACTGTATATGTCTGGATTTGTGCATTTAAGAATATGAACTCAGATGTACACATGTATATGTATGTAAGTGGGGGTGTGTGTGTGTGTAGATGTGTTATGTGTGTGTATGTATGTTTGTGCACCTGTGCATGTACACGTGTGTGTAAACGTGTGTAGGTGTTTGGAAATGTACATACTTGCATCCAAGTGTGCAGTCATAATTTTTCAATCCTGTTCTGCCATGCCGCTTGGTACAAAAAGATGATTGTCAGCAATGTGGTTGGCATGTTTTCCCTGGTACATTTGCTAACAGGGTCAAATAAGACTTGCCACAGTTTCTAGTTTTCAGCAAAGCGAAGTAACAAAGGCCGTTATTTTTTGCCAGAGATCTAAGCAAGCCCCAGTGTAATCAGAAGCCTCCGGCCCAAACACAGGACTTCTGTCATAAGCAACCTCCCAAAACAAAGCCTGGGCTATAAACGTAACAGATAATTAATGCCCCTAGTTTAATTAAATGCATCAGCCATCAATGGCAAATACAAGAAGAATAAAAAATAAAAAGCATATCTCAGGGGCAAACATGATAGAGTTACAAAATGAGCAGCTTGCAAACTGTCGTTGCTTTGATGAAGCTACATTTAATTATCCCCAGTGGAAAATATCCCTATTGTTTGAGCCTAATTTGTCCCTTTTGGCTACTCCCCTGGCCCACAGACCAGGCCTTCTCAAATTTCCTCTTCCCTGTACAGCCTGCCGCATCAATATTTGCATTCCTGCTCTAGTCCATCTTAAAGCAATTAGGGGAGACAATATTTTATCTGTTAAGTGTCATCCTGTGAGCTCAGTTCTCATGCAAAGATGAAAGGAAGGGACGCTTTCCTCCACTGTCATTGGGTCAACTTCCTCTGCCTTCAGGCGAGTATAACTGTATCTGTGCACAAAGGCCAACGTCCCAGGTGACCTCCAGGCGAGGCAAAAGACCACAAGCCCTGTATGCCTTGCACCTGATACTGAGGAAAAACAATAAGGTGATAGGGAGAGGAAGTCCTCCCTTCAAAAAAAACACACTGAATCCCCTGCAAAACAGAATTGAAGAAAACAGATCTGATCGCTATCATAATTCCATGCTGTGTTGAAGCATTGCTTGCACATGAGCCTCTTCATTTATCTAAATTGCATTTGTTCACTTTTCTTGTCAGGTAAACACAGATTGAGAAAAATTAACAGCAAGGTGATAGATCAAATCCTGAGGTATTTTTCTTTCCTGTCAATCAGAAGAGAGTTACTTTTCCTTCTGTGTCTTGACCATTTGGGAAATCTGTTCAGATGAAATCGGGGGTGTGGGGGGTAGTGGACGCTAAATGTGTGAGGTTATCAATACCAGCAACTGCTACCTTTCAAAAGTGAAGTGGTGAAGATTAATAATGAATAAATAAATATTAACTCTGATAAAGAACTCACTTTGCAGTTTGATGTAATTAAAAAAAATTGAGCATGCATATATTTGCATATTTGATTTAAAATCAGACATAATTATGTAAATGAAGTACAAGATGGGCAGAGATTTTCTCCTGAGTTTCAGTGATTCTGTGTTCACCGTCAGTATAAGCTCAGTTATAAGAACAAGATTAGAGTTGCCCACCTGTCAATCAGGGCCCAGACTCTGTCAGACAGACTGACAGCAAAGCATTGGTTATCCTTGTGTTGCTTTTGCATTACAACTGGTTACTGTTTTTGTTCTTAAAATAAACATTCTTAAAATCATTTTGAGGAGGTATTTTGGGTAAATGTTATGTAAAGCGAAAGTGGAAAATTGTTCTATTCTTGTAATTTCCACGCAGTGAAAGGAAAATGGTACCTCCCTCTAAGACATTCACCGTTTGATTTGTGATTTACAGGATGCACAACATCAACTCATATAGACTTCCTCCACATCACTTCTGAACCTTCACCACTGAGGGAAGGGCAGCAGGATCATGGGAACACCACCCACTCCAGTCTCCCCTCTTTGTCACAAGGCATTCAGATTTGGCCAGTCATTCCAGGAAATTAGATTGTGTGCAGAACATATGTGATGCAATTCAAATCCTTTGAAAAAATATTACTAAAACTGAGAAGTTGTTGGTTATTGTTCCTTGATTATCCATCTTGCTGACATTTAATTTGCAGAGGACAATGTCATTTGTGCTGGTGTTTAATAATACTCAACTGGAAGCAGTTTCTTGGATTCTTAGTGGACCAGGTGACGATAGGGTGATGGAGTAGAAACACAGAGATACACAGCATGGAGCAATGCCATTCTCCCCACTGAGTCCAGTCCCCTCATCAGCCTCCCACTTAAACCTCTCCGATCTGAACCTCTTTTATCCTCCCCACCATTCTCCTTAGATCCTACTGCTCATTACACAACACGGGCAGTGCACAATGGCCAATCAACCAACCAACCTGTAAGCCTTTAGAACGTGAGGCACTGGCTTTACTCACTATCCCATTGAACACCTCTACATGCTTTAGAATGTGAGGCAGTGGCTTTACTCACTATCCCACCTGAATACCTCCACGTGCTTCCAATTTGCAGTGCATTTTCATCACTTCCTTCCAGGTGGTCCGAGGCTCCTGCTGGGACGTCATCGATGCTAAATTCCCTTTTGCTTATGCACCTGTCTCGGGTGTTCTATCGCCTTGTCTGACCCCACCTAAAAATCTCTGAGCTTGACACCCACCTCCCACCTACATATCTTCCTGACCTGACAATGTCCCTGACCATCCATACACCAGGGGTTCCCAACCTTGGGTCCACAGACCCTTCAAATAATAGTAGGGTTCCAGGGCATAAAAACGGTTGAGAAACCTGCCATACACCCACAATGATGTTTCATCGTGAACATGAGCACTCTGGCCATTGGCACAGATTCCAGTCCTCCTGAGGTTGCTCCATCTACATTTGGCAAATCAAAACTGAAGACATAACAGAATTTTTTTTCTCCACATATTCCTTGAAATATACTGGTAGGATAATCAAGAGAACTTCAGTGTCCTCTGCTCGTCCAACATCCTCAGCACTGAGACCCTTGTTACATTTTGTGGACTGAAGAATAGACCTACAGCAAATAGGCATGAAATGTCTTCTTCCTCTTGGAAAGACATAATGAGTGGCTTCACATGGGGAAAGGTGTTAGAATTTCAGCTTTTAATTATATAGATAAATTACTTGGATGGAAGCAGCAAAGAGATGGTTGTAAATCTCTTGATGACCAAAATTGGTTTATAAGTTGTGAATAAAGTAAGAGCAGCACCGGGTAAGGCAGTCAATGTTGTCTATTTGGTCTTTAGCAAGGTTTTTGACAAGTTTCCATATGGTAGGCTGGTCTGAGAGAATAAGTCCCATGGAATCCAGTAAGAGCCAGTTAGGTGAATTCAAAGTTGTTTTGGGGTAGAAAGCAGAAGCTGGTGATTGAAGGTTATAACTTAGAATGGAGGCTGGTGACTAGTGGTTTGCCACAAGAGGTTGGTGCTGGGTCCCTTGTTATTTGTTATTTATATAAATAATATGAATGTGTGTGTGCAAAGCTTGGTCAATAAGTTTGCAGATGAAACACAACTAGGAGGTGTTGTTAATAGTGAAGAAGGTTATTATAGATTACAGGGTATCTTGATCAGTTCGGGAAGTGGGCCGAGGAATGTCAAATGGATTTCAATACAGACAAATGTGAGGTGATGCATTTTCATAAGTCAAACCAGTGTAGGACTTATGCTATGAATTATTGAGCACTAGTGAGTACAATGGAAAAAGAGATTTAGCAGTACAATTTCCTTGAAATTGGTCTCACAGTTTGACAGGATTTTGGGATATAATGTTGCAATTGGTGAGGCTGCACTTGGAGTACTAGGCATAGTTTTGGTCACTCCTGTTACAGGAAAGATAAGGTTAAACTGGAAAGAGTGCTGAGAAGATTTACAAGGACGTTACCTGGACTAGAGGGCCTGAGTTATAGGGAGAGGTTGGCCAGTCTAAGTCTTTATTCCTTAAAAAGTGGGAGAATGAAGGGTAACGCTATAGAAATGTATAAAATTATGAAAGGCATAGATGAGCTGAATGATGACAGTCTTTTCCCAGGTAAGGGGAGTACGAAATTCAGGAGAATAAATTTAGGGTGAGAGGGGAAAGATTTAAATGAGACCTGAGGGACAAATTTTCACACAGAAGATGGTGAGTACACTGTAACAAGATACTTTGAGAGATTGGTCATGTAATTCCTACATGAGCAAGGACCTGGATATGCTGCAATTTGCCTACTACCACAGCAGGTCTACAGCACACGTAATCTCACTGGCTTTCCACTTGACGTCAGAGCACCTAGACAACAGCAAAACATATGTCAGGCTGCTGTTTATTGATTACTGCTCAGCGTTCAACACCGTCGGCCCCTCAGTACTTTGCCATTCATCTTTTATTTTGTTTATTTATTTTTGTTATTTATAATAATTTTTATGCCTTGCACTTTATTGCTGCAACAAAACAACAAATTTCACAACCTATGTCAGTGATAATGAACTTCATTCTGATTCTGATTTTAAATAAGCTGCTAGTAGTCATTAAGGTAGGTACAATAGTTTCATTTAAGAGGCACTTGGAAGGGTGGACTTAGGGACTGGTCAAGAATATGAGAACGAGCTGGGTGGCCACTAGGCTTGACATGGATTTGTTGGGCCTATGGGCCTGTATCTGCACTGTATTGCTCTATAACTCTGACTGGATGGCCTGGTGGTGCAGGGAGTAGAGCCACTCTCTCACAGCTCTGGTGACCTGGGTTCAATCCTGACCTCAGGTGGAGTTTGCACTTTCTCCCTCTGACTGTGTGGGATCCTTCAGGTGCTTCAGTTTCCCCCAGCATCTCAAAGTTGCACACTTAACAGGCCCATGTAATTTTCAAGGTGAATGGAGGAGTTTGGGAAAAGTTGAGGGAAATGTAGAGGGAATGGGATGAATGTAGGATTTGTGTAAATAGGTGGTTGATTTTCAACATAGGTTTTGTAAGTTGAAGGTCCTGTTTCTGTGCTGTATTCTCAATCAAGATTAGCGAGGGGGATAGGTAGGATAACTGAGAGGGAAGAGGTCTTACAAATGGCAAAGTTATGGGAAAATGTGAATTGCCAATGTTGTCAAGTAAATTATTTTAAGAAATCATATTGGTGAAAAGGTGAAAGATATCAGAGCCAAATATCCAGGTGAGTGATTTCCATAAGGCTAGCAAGCATGAATCCCAAAAGGTTAACAGACAGGAGAACAGAGCAACTCAGATTAAACAGAGGAAGAATCACATCTTTTCCAAACTACTCAGCAATCTGTGAGCACCTCTGCCTTCCCATGGCAAAATACCTACACTGGCCTCATTGGTTACCTCAGAAAATAGGAGTAAGCATCAAATACTATCACCTTTTCAATGACCATTCATTCTAGAATTCCAACATTCCTCTCCCTGAATACTCCAGCTATACTGTGGTCACAGATGAGAAGATCTCCAGCATTACACACAGATTTCTACCTTGGTCTCTAATGAGTACCACGATGCACAGTTTCTGCCATCTCCAAAAAGGTTCCACAACCAGGCGCATATTTCTCTTTGCTGCCTTTCCAGAATTTCTTTGGGATCATTCCTTTCACAACTCATTTCTCCTTTCTTCCGTCCTCACCTCCCATTTCCTGTGTTAAGGCACTTGCCCACACTAATGCAGGAAGTGCAATCTTCACTTCTTTTACTATCATCCCAGGCCACAAATTCCTGATGAAGAGGTAATTCACTTGCACTTCTTCCAATCCAGTGTACTGCATTCAGTGTTCACAATGTGGTCTCTTCTACACTGGAGAAACCAAACATAGATGGAGTGTGTGCACTGTGGGGATCCCATGCCTGGTCTACATGCGTGATCCTGAGCTTTGTGTTCCCTGTCACTTTAGCTCTCCATCTACTTCCAATATGATCACCCTCAATGTAGCCTTCTGCACTGTTACAATAAAACCAAGAACAGGATCATGGAAGAATACCTCATCTTCTACTGGACTTGTTGCTGCCTTCTGGACCCAACATTGGGATCCAACTAACTTTGAACATACACTTTCTTCTGAAGGAATCATTTCTCCCTGTGTACAGTCCAATCTGCTGACAATGTTCCTATTTGTCAGAACCACGTCAGCAGCAAATCAAACAGCCACAGTAGCTTATCTAATCCCACCTGACATGTGACAACTTTACCTGAAAAATTCCCTACTAGGCTTAACTTATAAATATTTCTCTCTTTCCTGGTTCTGATAAAAAGTCTCTCATCTGAAATGTTAATTGTTTCACTTTCCATGGATGCTGCCTGACCTGCTTAGTTTTTACATCATTTTATATCATGTTGGCTCAGATTTTTATATCCAAATTGCATAAGTCTGACCTGCCTGTGAACAGTCCCTCTGATAATTCAGTCTCTTTGTTCAGAAAGCCCAGTGGTTCAGGATTGGGCTAATCAGCTGTGGTTTCTCTTTGAACTCACCGAGGGCTCAATCCCCGTGCTCTCCTGAAACTCACCAGGGCACTGATCCCAGAACTGCCCTCAACCTCAGTGTGTTCAATGGAAAGTTTACCTGTGTATTATCTAAAATAAAGGTGTGTATTCATGATTTAATAGTATTGGGTTATTCACAGAGGTAGTATCCATTGGTCTAGATAAGCCTGCTGGACTAACACTACAGAACTCCCAAGGGCAGTAGATTATCAGTTTTACTGCATTTCTATCACTGTTTGGGAAGGAAGCTGCACTGCAGCAGACAGGAAGCCTCTAAAACAAGTAGTCAGAGCTGCCCAATCTATCACCAGCACCAGCCTATCACCATCAAGGACATATACACAGAATGGTAGTGGAAAAGAGCCAGTAACATCATAAATGATCCCACATAGTCATTGTCATACTTTATTGATCCTGAGGGAAATTGATTTTCGTTACAGTTGCCCCAATAAAGAATAGAGTATAAATATAGCAATATAAAACCATAAATAATTAAATAGTAATATGTAAATTATGCCAGGAAATAAATCCAGGACCAGCCTATTGGCTCAGGGTGTCTGACCCTCCAAGGGAGGAGTTGTAAAGTTTGATGGACACAGGCAGGAATGACTTCCTATGACGCTCAGTGTTGCATCTGACATACTCTGCACAGACATACTCTGTTCATGGATTTCATGTCCCACTCCCATCAGGGAGGAGGCTACGTAACATCCATGCCAAGACCACCAGCATCAAAGATAGTTACTTTCCCCAAGCAGTAAGGCTGATCAACACCGCCACCCAATAACTCTACGACTACTTTATTACTTCCCATCAAGCACTTTATGTACAGCCTAATATCACTTTGTGGACATACAATCAATCTCCATATAAAAGCTAACTTAGGTATTTATATTTATTGTGCATTACTATTATTATTTTTTTTCTCAGTTTGGGCTGGTAAAACCTGAGGTATAGGCATAGCCAAGCACACTCATTTGTCAATTGCTAGGAACTTTTTGACTGTTCTAGTGGTGTTTTGCATTGTGGCTTTATGAAGATTTATATAGCTACTACCGTATAGACCTAATTGTTTAGTGTTGTTGTGTAGTGGCTTTTAGATGACACCAGTTGTAGATATTACTATGGGGACAATATGTACCTTGTTCATGTTCCAAAGTCTTTCAATTTCCTCTTTTAATTCAGCATATTTCTGGTGTTTTTCACTTATTTACTTTTGTAAGTTATGTGTCTGGAATGGCTCTATCTATTAAGTAAGTTGTTCTTGCTCCTTGATTCTGTATTATTATATCCAAGTAGTTATTATGGATTGTCCCATCTGTAATAACTGATTATTATTATTATTATTAGCAGTAGTAGTAGTATTATGATTATGTTCTTTATCTTTTGTGTTTTCCTTTGTGCTGCATTGGATCCAGAGTAACAATTATTTCATTCTCCTTACACTTGTGTACAGGAAATGATATTAAACAATCTTGAATCTAATCCCCACCCTCAGTTCACCTGTCTTTATTTGTCAAACTCCTCACATTTAAAAGACGCAACACATAGGTGGATGCAGCCTTGCATTCATTCCATGTTCCTCGTCAAGTCTGCCAACTGAACTGATAGTTTTCCACTGTCTCTTCTTTCTAGTACCCTCTGGTACTGTATGCTTAGCCATAGTTCACAAGAGCTGGGCCTCAAACAAGGGCAATAATGAAAGTTGCAGAGGGTTAAAAGTATTGCAAAATGCACAATAATTTTTATCAGTAAATCAATCCTGCATGATTTCCACATAGAGTATCCTGCATTACCTGTAGTACATTTTTCCAATGAGCTGGTAAGCAGGTAAAGTCAGCATCTTGACTTGTAGCATTTGGTTCATCAAAGCTCCATGGATTGGATTACAATCCATGGCAGTCCTGACAAAGCAATTCCATCAGCCCCATGTCCACCTCCTTCCCCCACTGCATTCTGTAACTTATTTTCTCTCCCCTTTTCTGAGTAATTTCCCACTTACCTACACAAAGGGTTATTTTCTAGCACATCTTTAAGAGGTGGGAGGAATGTAGAACACTGGGAAAAATCCTACATAGTGACATTGAGTACATGCAAACTCCACACGGATAGGGCTGGAGGTCAGGATTGAACCTCAGTCCCTGAAGCTGTTGGGTAACAGAGTTACTTACTTCACCAGTGTGCAAGCCTTTCTTTGCAGATTTCACAGTTAACTAAATTTGCTATGTTGTGCCAATATTCTTATCGCACAGGCATGCCGATAGCCCACTAGATTTGTGCAAAGATGCCAAGCAACTTTAGTCCCTTACACAAACTTTGTTGATATTAAGATGGGCCTTCCTGTAAAAGTTTGATCCCGTCCCACTGATAGGACTCCAGTCTAACCTGGTCTTTAGCTATCTGACTCCAATATGCCCTAAATCCCACGGCTCTTAGTATTTGTGCAAGTTTCCCTGTGGGGCCTACAGAGATCCACATTGTTCAAGAAGATGACTGATCATGCTTTCTCAAGAGCAACTTGAGGGAGGTTACAAATAGGTGGTCTTGCCAATGACGCCCACATCAGAACAAAAAGTGAAGGAAATAATTTGTGAATCATTAAGAATGGCTCCAAGCAACACTCACAACACGCTGGAGGATCTCAGCAGGTCAGGCAGCATCCGTGGAAACAATGAGTCAACGGTTCGGGCCAGAAGGAGGGTTCCGGCCCAAAACGTCGAGTCATCATTTCCATGGATGCTGCCTGACCTGCTGAGTTCCTCCAGCGTGTTGTGAGTGTTGCTTTGATCCCAGCATCTGCAGATTATTTTGTGTTGAAGAAGGTTGAGGTTGAGCAGAGTAAAGAAAAGAAAACTGAAGGGCAAGCTTTGGGCCGATAACAATATCAGGATACTGTCAGCTCAAAGAACTACAGGACATAGGAGCAGAACTAGATAATTTGGCCCATCGAGTCAGCTCCGTCATTTCATCATGACTGATCCATTTCCATCTCAACCTTATTCTCCTCCCTTCTCTCTGTAAGCTTTCATGCCCTGACTACTCAAGAATCTATCAACCTCCACTTTAAACGCACCTGGTGACCTGGCCTCCACAACCATCTGTGGCAATGAATTCCACCCTCTGGCTAAAGAAATTCCTCCTCACCTCTGTTCTAAATGGACATCCCTCTATTTTGAAGCTGTGCCCTCTGGTCCTAGACTCTTCCACCAAAGGAAACATCTTCACCACATCTACTCTATTTAGGCCTTTCAACATTCAATAGGTTTCAGTGAGATCTCCCTTCATTCTTCTAAATTCCAGCGAGTACAGACCCAGAATATTCAACTTCTGCTCATATGGTAACCCTTTCATTCCTGGAATCATTCTTACGAGCCACCTCTGAACCCTCTCTAATGTCAGCACATTCTTTCTGAAATAAGGGGCCCAAAACAGCTCACAATCTTCCAAGTGAGGCCTCACCAGTGTCTTCTACAGCCTCAGCATTATATCCTTGCTTTTATATTCTAGTATTCTTGAAATGAATGCTAACATTGCATTTGTCTTCCTCACCACCGACTCAACCTGAAAATTACCCTTTAGTGAATCGTGGATGAAGACCTTCTACCAAAGTGCATGACTATACTTCTCCCAACATTGTATTCCATCTGACACCTGTTTTCCCATTCTCATAATCTGTCTATAAGTCTTTCTGCAGTCTCTCTGCTTCTTCAGCACTGCCTGTCCCTCCACTTATCTTCTTATTATCTGCAGACCTGGCCACAAAGCTATCAATTCCATCATCCAAATCATTGACGTTCAAAGTAAGAAGAAGCAGTATCAACACTGACCCCTGTGGAACACCACTAGTCACCAGCAGCCAATCCGAAAAGGATGCCTTTATTCCCACTCTTTGCCTCCTGCCAATCACTCAATATTCTATCCATGCTAGTATCTTTCCTGTAATACCCTGGGCTCTTATGGTGTTTAGCAGCATCATGTGTGGCACTCTTACGAAAATACAAGTAAACAACATCCATTGATTCTCATTTGACTGTCCTGCTTGATACTTCTTCAAAGAATTCCAACAGATTTATCAGGCAAGATTGTCCCGTAACAAAACCATGTTGATTTTGGCTTATTTGTGCCTCCAAATACCCCAAAACTACATCCTGAACAATCATCCCCACCACTGAGGCCAGGCTAACTAGCCTATAATTTCCTTTCTCTGCCTCCCTCCCTTCTTGAAGAGTGGAATAACATTTGCAATTTTCTAGTCGTCAGGAATCATGCAAGAATCTATTAATTCTTGAAAGATCATTACTAATGCCTCTACAATCTCATCAGCTCTGTCTTTTAGAACACTGGGGTGTAGTCCATCTGATCCAGGTGACTTGTTTACCTTCAGACCTTTCAGTTTCCCAAGCACCACTTCCCTAATAATAAAACTGCAGTCACTTCTGCCCCTTGACATTCTCAAACATCTGGCATACTACTAGTGTCTTCTACTGTGAAGACTGATGAAAAATCTTTATTCAGTTTGTCTGTTATTTCCTTATCCCCAGTTACTATCTTTCCAGCGTCATTTTCTCTCCTATCTTTTACCCTTCATATATCTGAAAAAAGCTTTTGGTAACATTTTGATATTATTGTCCAGCTTACCTTTCATCTTTTTCCATCCAAATGTTTTTTTTTGGTTGTCTTCTGTTGGTTTTTAAAAATTTCCCAATCCTCTTTCCTTCTACTAATTTTTGTTCTATTATATGCCCTCACTTTTGCGGTTATGTTGGCTTTGACTTCCCTTGTCAGCCACGGTTGCATCATTCTGCCTTACAGTACTTTGTCTTCTTTGGGATGTATCTACCCTGTACCTTCTGAATTGTTCCCAGAAACTCCAGCCACTGCTACTCTGCCATCATCCCTGTTAGTGTCTCCTTCCAATCAGCTGGCTAGCTGCTGTCTCGTGTATCTGCAATTCCTTTTACTCTACTGTAATACTGATGTACTTTTCCGCTCAGATTGCAGAGTGAATGCTATCATACTATGATCTCTGTTTCCAAAGAGTTCCCTTACCTTAAGCTCCCTAATCATATCTGGTTCATTACACAACACCCAATCCAGAATTACTGAACCCTAGTGGGCTTAACCACAAGCTGCTTCAAAAAGCCATCTCATTGCCTTTGTGACATGCTTTTTCTATCTCCTGCTGTAACTTGTAGACCATATCCTGGCTACTGTTTGGAGGCTTGTAAATAATTCCCATCAGAGACTTCTTACCCTTACTCTGAACTCTACCCACAAAGATTCTACATCTTCTGGTCCTATGTCACCTCTTTCTGCAGATTTGATTTCATTTATTACAAGCAGAACCACTCCTCCTTCTCTCCCAACTTGCCCGTGCGTTCAATAGATTGTCTACCTTAGATATTAAGCTCCTAACTACAATTATCTTTCGGCCATGACTCAGTGATGCCCACAATGTCATACCTGTCAATCACTAACTGCACTACAAGAGCATCTATCTTATTCTGTATGCTGTGTTCATTCAAATATAACACCTTCAGTCCAGTATTTGTCACCCTTTTCAATTTTGTCCCCTTTTACATAGCAACCCATCCCAATGACTGCAATTTTGCCTTATCATCTGCCTGTCCTTCCTAACAGTATTATTGTATATTCCCTCTGTTTGTAAACCAACATCCCTATCCTCAGCCCTTCATATCTTTCACACATAGTAGGGGACATGGCTAGTAATTGAAAGTCAATATAATAATGAGCAAACCACCTGGAGTGGTGATAAATATTGGCATTAAGTAGAAGTCCTTTGATTGAAGGGCGAAGCTTAGTCAAGATGGTGCTAAAAGGCAACTCCTTTGCTTGCATCTTCAGAAACAGCTCTATTTCCATCTTTAGTATCTCTACTTTTCCCTCTCAGTGTTCTTTTGAAGACCTGAACTGGAGCTACATGCTGACTTCAGTTCTTTGCAGGAATGGGACCCACTCCCGGGGTTTCACGACTGGCTGTTATCCGACCTGCCAAGGGCATGGCCTAAGAGTTCAGCTCGCCTTTGGAGGCCTAGGATCTCGGGGCTCTGGAGACGGGTGGATCGAAGGTTGGTGTCCCAGCAGACCGATATGTTGTAGAAGCCGGAAAATCTTTGGCTGTGTGTCCAGAGACCTGAGATCTTTGGGCACAGAGCTCGGAAAAAGTAACACAACGAACTTTTAACATCATAAACCAGTGAGCTGTTTGTTATGCCTCCCCTCTCACTGTGAAATGGAGACACCTCTTTCTCCCTTATCAGGGAGAGAGAGAACCTGTAGTATGTCAAAGTATGGCAAATTCAGGTGAACGCGTAGTCTTTGGAGCACTGCAAGTCTGTGTCTTTGCTGTTGCTTTTGCTGCACACTTGAGTCCTCGGTGGTGGGTGCCAATGCTTTCTTTTGCCGGTGGGGGGTAGGGGGAATCGTTGTTTGCTGCCACTTATGCACGGGAGGGAGGGGAGCTGGGGGGCGGAATTTGGGGTTCTAACATTAACTATTATTCATTCTTTCGGACACCCTTCTGTTTTCGTGGATGGTTGCAAAGAAAAAGCATTTCAGAATGTATATTATATACATTTCTCTGACATTAAATGTACCCTTGAAACCTTTGAAATGGTGCATGTGACCTCTGAAAGAAGGTGATGCTTAGTTTTCTCCCCCCCCTTTGAAGGAGAGGGGGAGGGAACATCGACTCTGAAAGGCCTGCGTCGGGCATTTTTCATGCCTTACAAGGCGCAGATTGGAAGTCTGTGTGGGGCACCACTCCTCGCACAGACACTAGAGCAATGTGTGGTTAAGTGCCTTGCTCGAGGACACAAACATGCTGCCACAGCTGAGGCTCGAACTAGTGATCTTCAGATCACTAGATGAACGCCTTAACCACTTGGCCACGTGCCCTTTGAAGGAAATGGCTTCGAAATAGAGTGGCATGCTCTCAGAAAGGTATGAATGTTTCAGAGAGGACATTTAAGGAATATCATTTCCTTTGCACATATCTGAATGTTGCTGATGGAAGGAATGAAGGGAAATGAAGTAAATTTGGTTGAATATTTTCAGTGAAAAAACAATTTTGGGTCATAGGGTCATGGAGCAATAGAGTCATACATGTGTCCAACATGAACAGGCCAACTTTGTTGTCTCTCTGCATTTCCTCCATTTGCAGCACTACATCTTTAACCTTCAGTGTCTTACCTGTTTACCTGTGTGTCTAAACACGGTATCTATTAAATGTATTGATTATATCCTCTTCCACCATTATATCTGATGGCAGTCAGCTTCAGATATCAACCTCTGTCTGGGTAAATAATTTACTCCTCAGATTCCCTTTAAAGCTCCTACTTCTCACCTTAAATCCATGTTTTCTGGATTTTTATATTGCTATCATGGAGAATGGCCAAACTGGCCCAAGCTGACAGGAAAGTAATGATCATGTTACAACGGTGGTGCATAGAAAAACATCTCTGAATGCACAACACCTCAAATCTTAAAGTGGATGGGCTACAGCAGAAGAAGACCATGAACACACAGAATTGTACTTAATAGCCACTTTATTAGGTACCTACTGAATCTACTAGAGTGGCTAGTGAATGTAGATAAGCACTTTGGTTCTTAAGGATGACCCAGTCTTTCTTTGGCTGCCCTCTTGTTCCTGATATGTAATTCCTTCTTCCCATTAGTATTGATAGTATTGGAGCCAGAAACTGGGAGAGAGATCAGAGGAACAGCAGGTTTGCACAGTCATCCAGAAGGAAAAAATACCCTCAAAGAGTTAAACAGCTCAGAATAAACCCAATTAAACATTCCAATCTAACTTTACACTGAAATCACTGAGTCCCTTCCTATCACAATTATCTGATCAAGTTCATAATTCATTTTGTACTTTTTTACAATTCAATCAAAACTATTGCAGCAACTGAAATATTTATTTGAACTGTGCATTTGAAGGGGAAATCACTTCTGAACTGTCCCAGAGATTTGTCTTCAACTATTTCCAAGGTCAATTTAGCTAAATACTGTTAATCTAAAACTTTCAAGGAGGGAGTCCCATCATCAAGAAACAAAAATATCAAGCATTGTAATAAAGAATTATGATGAACACTGAGCTGCCTTTAGATTTGAAACACCCAGTTTACTGATATCTTTCAATTCTGAAAACCGATGATGAAATGGCCTGAAATGATCATGTCTTCAAAGAGTTCCCAGTCTGCCAGATTATGGACTATTAGAGCCGCTGCTATCCCAATCCACCCTACCAGCCATTATTTTCTGATAGAGACTGAAAAATGGATTAGGACTCTGAGCTGAGTTTTCCTGCAGGAATACTTAAGGCAAATCCAGCAGCCTCATCACCCATCCCGGTTCAACATGGACCACAGATTAAAATCATTCTCAGAGTACAATGATTGGCTTTATTGGTTTTATTATTGTCACATATACTGAGGTATAGTGCCAAGTTTGTCTTGCATACTGCTCATTCAGGTCAAATCATTACGAAGTGCATTGAGGTAGTACAAGGTAAAATTATATCACAATCAGAATAACGTGTTTTAGTTACAGAAAAAGTGCAGCACGGGTAGAAAATAAGATGCAAGATCATAATGCGATAGAGTGAATCTTATTGTACTAAAGAACCAATGGGGCATGGTCTTTTTGACAAATAATCTCCTGCAGATTGTGGGGCTCTAACCCAAAGACCTGAGGTAACAGTATCAAGTTTAAATGAAAATCATATTAACTGTAAATGGAACTTGAAATGTAGAACGTAGAACAGTACAGCATAGTACTGGCCCTTCAGACCACAATATTGTACTGATCTTTCAACCTATCACAAGATCAGTTTAACAATTCCCTCCCACACAGCCCTCCATTTTTCTTTCATCCATATGCCTATTTAATAGTCACTTAAGTATCCCTCTATCACCAACCCCAGCCATTAACACTCTCTGCAGATGTCAGAAATATGAAATAAAACAGAGGATGCTGGAAACACTCAGCAGGTTGGGGAGAATCTATGAAAAGAGATGTTTCAGGTCAATACCCCTCATCTCAAAAAGGGAATTCATCCTGAAAACTTCACTGTTCCTGTTTCCATAGAAGCACGTTTCCACTGTTCACTGTTTTTGTGGTCAAATTTAGATTTAGTTATTTAAATTGATGTATAATGAGCAGAGGTCGCAGGAACACGGAGGGGGATGGGTTATTGGTGGTGGGGTGCTAGTACTGGTATGTAGCCAGGTTGATATTTCTGAAAAAATCAATACGCTTAGCCTAAGGTTAGTTGGTTAGATTCTACTAAAGGCTTATATGAATGTAATATCATTCAAGGAGTTTAACAGGCAAGGATTAATAAATGCTCCTGCTCCTGCTTTTAACTCTCCTATTTATATATGACATGACATTATGGAAATCAAACTGTAAATATACCTTTTTCCTTACTTTGTCCAAAATTTTCTTTGGAAATATGCTGGAGATCTAAAATAATCTCTATAAAGGTTCACTGACCTGCAACATCAACTCCACCTTTTTCTGTTCAGATGCTGCCTGACCTGCTGAGCACCTCTTGCATTTTCTGTTCTTTTTTTAATGTGGTTAAGATATCAATCATTGCTGTTTTGTATGACAGGTGCTTTTCTGTTCACACTTCTAACTGCTTTTCGTCAGGCCAATCCTCCAGCTCGTGGCCGCATCAATAGACTGTGGCAAAGCCATCTCAGATCTTGGTGAGAGGGCATGTTTGGACCAGGTGGAGGACGTTCCTGGGTAGAGGCACCACAGGGGCAAGCTGGGGTTTCTCAGGTGCCCCAGTGGTGTAGTGTTTTGACTGTTTTGGCATGTCAACTTCTGAGTCTATTTATGGCTGTCCAGTTTTTTCTGACAGGTTAGTAAAGCCCAGGATGAGTGAGGTGGGGTCATCGATCAGGACATATTGGTGTGCCAGTATTGGCACCATTCAGTGTGCTCATCATAGGAGTTGAGGTTTTTCAAGTTGCAGAAAAGTTTTTGGGATTTGAATCGGGAAGTTGGTGGAGCACGACCTGGATCAACATGTTGGCATCATGAGGAGGCTTGCATGCTTTAAGGACTCCATCAGGTGATGCCAACTCAGGGTCAACCACGTTGGAACGGCTGTGGACGAGGTGCCAGACAAAGATCAATCAAACCCCGGCTCCTGAATGGACAGCCTTGCGTCTGCCCCTCCCTGGCCATACATCATCATGAATCAATATCAAACATTAAGACAAAAACAATGAATGACTCAGGTGAATTCACTGGAAGATAACTGATGATTAAAAGGCTTCATAATGTCCTTCTGGGAGATGGAAACTTTTTTCAATCCGGCACTCTATAGCTTATCAAATGCCGTGTGCCTGCTCCTGTCATTCCCATTTCAGAGGCACAAGCAGATAGGTTTTCTGTGGACATTCCAGAAGGCTTATGTTCTTCAACAACCTAATACAGCATTTCAATTTTCAAACAGTTGCAAAGCACCAGCTACAAAGATATGGTAAAATGTTCTTCTCTCACTCTAAAGCTTAGAAACAATTCCACCCCGCCAGCTTTCCACTAAAGGTCCATGTAGACATACTACAGATGGTTTCTCAATCAGAATTTATTTTCTATTGACTCCAATGCTTGTGAGTGATTTGTTGCTGTCTCTTCTCCCTTTAAAGTTAATTCTAATGTTCATTGTACGATGATAGAAGCATCATTCAGCGAGCAAAAGCAAACTGAAGTGTCAACAAAATGATGACCATAGAAAGTCTGAACAAGATGGCACCGAGCTGCAGTCTCCATCGAGGTCATGGCTCAGACTTAGATCTTTTTTTAAGTTTTTAGGACCAGTTTTTGGGACAGAGAGGGGAGTTATAGGTCAGGTTAGGGTTTAGGGACAGGGATGTGGGGAGTTGGGAGGTAGCATGGAGTCTAGGCCTCCACCCCTCGCTCCGCATTCTAAGGCTAGTGACATGATGCGTAATGAAGGACATCTGTGGATGTTGGGCCGGCAAGCAATATTCATGGAGATCAGTGAGGACAAGGGCTGGTGATCCCCCACATCAGTGAATACCCCCAGTTCGGTGGGTCCTTGGTGTTGGAGCTGTATGCTGATACCATCAAGGTGCACAAGTCAGCAAGTCTGGAGTGTGAGGGTTCAGTCCGTGGTAAGTCCTCGGGTTGACACTGAAGATCAAGGCCCAAAGTTTGATTGGAAGTCCTGAAGTTAAGGCCCACAGGCCAAAGCCCTTGGTCTGTGAGTCCATTAGGGAAGTTGGAGGCCCAATCTCTTTAAGTCTGCAAGCCTACTGGAGAAGGGAGGCCCACAGGTGGCCTGTCCAGGAGTTGGAGGACTGTGTGTGTGTTACTGTATAACACAGTGACAGCTGAGGATGAATCAGCCCCTGTAGAATACAGGGGTGCTGTAATAATAGGGACAGGTTTGCCACTGTATAACACTGGCGTACAGTACTGGTGGGGATTGATCTGTCACTGTATAGCACTGGGTGAAAGGCCATTAGGGATGGGTCTGTCATTGTATAACAGGTCAAGGAATTCAAAGTTAGTGACCCTGTCCAACTCTAATCTCCACCTCTGGTTTCTTGCTCCTGTAGTCAATAATCATCTCTTTGGTTTTGCTGAAATTGAGTGAGAGTTTGTCATGGCACTATTCATCCAGATTTTCAATCTTTCTCCTATATGCTGATTTGAGTTAATTACTGAATGGAACTAAGGCTATGCTCAGATCAGCCTTAATTTCATTCAATGCCCAGTGAGGCTATGTGACTATTCCTGCTCCCATTTTGAATGTCCTTATAATAATGCCAAATTAGATTTCAACAAGCTGGGAACACATTACTTGTTTCAGTAGAACTACACATGCAGACACCTTTCTCCTTCGATAATCCTATACGCCCTGTTGCTATAATGTAGGATCCCCTGAATAGCAACTATCAGGCTGCATGAAGGCTGCTCCCTTTCATTCTCAGTCTGTATAAATGTCCTTGATAGCCTAAGAGAAGTTCTTGATCAAGATGATCGGTCTCAGACTTCTATCGAGAGCTAACTGAGGAATGACCTGTGACTATTCGTTGTGGGACACAAGAGAGCATACCACCTGAGAAGAGACAGCACAAGAATTGGTGCCATTGTTATGTCTAAGGATGCTGCTTTTAGAGAACCTGCAAATACTCTCTCTCTCTCCTCTTCAATCTCTCTGTCCTCTGTGGTGGACATAATGTGCTGTTCTGCCAAATAGGGCCAGTGCCATCTTTTCAAGAGTTTTGCCGTTCTGTGACTGCCACAGAACAGTGTCAGCAGATGCATTTCAGTGAGTCAAATCTCATCAGGAACATACAGGACCCTGGAGCAGCAGAGGATGAGGGGAGATCTGATAGATGTTTATGAGATTGAGAGGCATAGATAAAGTAGGTGGCTAACATCTTTTCCCCAGGGCAGAAATGCCTAATACCGGGGCAATGCATTTAAGGTGAGAGGGTTAAATTGAAAGCAGATACAAGAGATACTGCAGATGCTGGAAATCTGGATCAACAGTCAGAAAATGCTAGAGGAACTCAGCAGGTCAGGCAGCATCTATGGAGCAAAATTAACAATATTTCAGGTCCTAACAAAGGGTCTCAGCCTGAAACATCAACTGTTCACTTTCTTCCTCAGATAATGCCTGACCTGTTGACTTTCTCCGGCATCTCCTGTGTGTTGTAAATTCAAAGGAGATGTGCAGGACAGGTTTTTTTTTCACACAGAGTATGGCAGATGCCAGGAATGTGCTTCCTGGGCTGGTGGTGAAGGCAATTACAATAGAGGTGTTCAAGAGGCTCTTCGCTCAGCACGTGGATGTGCAGGAAATGAAAGGACATGGACATTGTGTCAGCAGAATGGATTAGTTCAGCTGAGCATTTAATTACCAATGTAATTAGTTTGCCAGAATACTGTGGGCTGAAGAGCTTGTTCTTGTGCTGTACTGTTCTATGTTCTGAATTCGAAGTCTGTTTTTAGTATTTATTCTGCATACTAAACTCACTCACACATTAGCCGATACGATAGAGTCTTTTAAGAGACTCTTGGACAGGTACATGGAGCTCAGAAAAGTGGGAGCAGAGGCATCTTTCCATTTCAATAAAATAGCCCTTCTGGCCAATAATGTGACATATGCAATTACATGTTGGTCTGATATAGAAATACCATGAATATATTGAGGGATTATACCGAACAAAACTGTCAATTTATTAGGTTGTAAATTAATTTTTAAGGCTTTAGAAATTGTAGAAAAAATAGATTTCCAAAACTGTTTCAATACAGAACACAACTAAAACATATGTGTCAATGTAGCTGCCTCAGTTTTACACCTATCACACTGACTATCAACATTAGGAAATATTTCAGACAGTCTCTCCTTTGTCAAATAGTACCGATGTACAATTTTAAATTGAATTAGAGAGTCACTGGGACAAATTGAAGAAGAGTTAATCAACTTCAAAATTCGCAACCAATCCTCTGTTATCAAGGTCATGTTAAACTCTCTTTCCCAATCTTGCTTAATCTTAAGTAAAGGATAATTGTGCTGTTGTAATAGTAAATTCTATTACTAGGAATAGAATTACTAGGCATCATGGAAAGATACCTCTGCTCCCACTTTGATACAATGGTTCTCTCAGGTGATGTTATGTCTTAGTTTGGAGAAAATCAGAAGTCGAACTTTTGATCCTCGATTTGACTTTGATAAAAGGTGGGGTTCTTTTGCCCGTTATTATCATTTGATTTGAGTTAATTAAGATGGTTCCCTTCTGATTCTTGTGTAAATGGATTTGGTTGGCGGATTGATGTTTTTCTTTTATGGAAGCTTGTACGGCATATAAGTCCAGGGTTGTGCTCCCAATAGGTTTTTTTTTTCCGTTTTTTTTTGTTAGTAGGGTTTTTTTTGTTTTAGTTAGTAGGGGTTCTTTTTTCCTTCTTCCTTTTTCCAAAAAAAGTTTTAACATTTTGTTTTTTCTTATTATTATTGATATATTGTTTAGCTTTGTTAATCAGTTATTTGATAATTTAATTCTTATTGTACATATTGATATGTTGACTTGATTACTTTAATGTATTTTTGTTGATTTTCAATAATAATTAATAAAAAGATTTAAAAATGAAATGGAGCTCAGAAAAATAGAGGGCTATGGGTAAGCCTATGTAATTTCTAAGGTAAGGACATGTTTGGTACCAGCTTTGTGGGCCGAAGGGCCTGTATTGTGCTGTAGGTTTTCTATGTTTCTATGTTTCTATGTTTATTCCACAGATGATACAGCTCAGTCTGCAGAATATTATTGCTTTGCAGCTCGGGGTTAGCCTTTGTATAAATACAGTATCTACTCTTCAAACTAATCCTTCAGCCATAAAGAATGAAACACTTTCACTTCCAGTGCTCAATTCACAGCCAATGGTTATAGTCAATGAAGCTTCTGAGCTGCAGTCACTTTTGTAGGAAATCTAGCAGCCATTTTGTACACAGCACGCTCCCATTAGGCAAGAGATAAAGGACAAGATAATCTGTTTCAAGATGTTGCCCAACACTTAGGGATTGTCTGAGGACAAGTTAAATAAAAGCATGTCTTTATCTTCTTGGAGATTTAGTAATCTTTTCAAAAGACTTGAAAGAATATTTATCTACAGTAGCACAAAATGAAACCAAGATTAAGTTGATTCATAACATTGCTTAAAAAATAAATCAGAGGTCTTCTGAAGTGACAGAAAACTCAAATGGTTATATTCTAGGAAACAATGTTGTTGGTGGGTAAATTGTCCCGACTGAGTAGGTGAGCAGTGGAATTTGAGGTGGAGATGTTGATTAAGAGGAGAGAATAAAAAATGGAGTAAATACAGGATGAATATAAAGGTGAAGTTGATGGCTAGAACAGGCTCAAAGGGCTGAAGGGCCTGGTTCCCTGCTGTGATTTTCTCTCCACATATTGACATTATGTTCTTCCAGATCCCTCCCATTACTCCCTTCCCCTACCCTTGTTCATTTGATTGCATGCTTCCCCTTGTTCCTGTTGCCTTTGCCATGATATCCTTTGTATTCTTTGCTGTTATGTTTTGTTACTCCAAAACATTAAACTAATTGTAATAAAAACAAAGGGAGACTGTGAAATAACTTGTGTCTATTAGTTTTCACTTATCACTTGGCAGTGTTGTGAGGTATGCAGTTCACGTATTTTTCTATATAACCCTTAATGAATTATTTAAATAAACAAGAATGCTTAATTAAACAATATATTTACAACATTACTCAAACACTACTGAAATATTAAATACTCAACACTCCTCCCTGCTATAAACTCCAACTCAATATAGAATGAATCTCTACTGTATACTCAATATACTATGTAATACAACAAATCTACAGACTTCACAGCATAGCAAATTCTAAATTGTCCCATTCAAGCCTAAAGATTTAATGATTGTGGAGTATTCCTTAACCCTTGTGGGATAATGTCTTTTCTGACAAAGGAGGTCACTCTGCTTCGCTTGTGAGACTTGTGGCTGTAAAAACAACCTTAAGTTACGTTCTGGGGCCTCCTCCATAGTGGTTGTAGGAGTTGACTCTTAGACTGCTGGAGATGATTCTGACAGCTCTGGACAACTGTCTTCTTCCTTTCTCTTCTTCTAGTTTGTGCATCTTGATCTTTGGAAGGTGCGTTTAGTTACTGGAATATTCTGTTATTAATCCTTCTATTGCTCCTATTGTTTATGAACCCGTGAATTTTTCTGTTTGCTGCCTTTTTTAAAAACGCAATCATCTCTGTCTCCTTTTCCAATAAAGCACGAGGAAAAGTGCTGCTTTTATTTACTCGACCGTTTCGCTGTGCATTTTTAAAACTCAAACAGTTCTCTGAGCTTCAACAGGTAGTAGTCATCTTGGGTTTGCTTTAGAAATACCTTGTAGCTACTGTTTTGTTTTGTAACTCAAAAGAGATTTGGTTTGTCAAATGAAACTCTCAAAAACTTCTACAGATGTACCATGGACGGCATTCTGACAGGCTGCCTCACTGTCCGGTATGGAGGGTGGGGGGGGGGGGTTCGATATTGCACAGGCCCAAAGAAGCCACAGAAAGTCGTAAAAATAATTAGCTCCATCTAGGGTGCTTACCTCCATAGTATGCAAGAGATCTTCAAAGGGCAGTGCCTCAGAAAGGTGACGTCCATCATTAAGGATCCCCACCACCTGGAACATGCCCACTTCTCATTGTTACCATCAAGAAGGAGGTACGGAAGCTTGAAGGCCCACACTCAATGATTCAGGAACAGCTTCTTCCCCTCTGCCATCTGATAGCTGAATGGACATTGAACCCATGAACACTCCCTCACCATTTTAATATATATATTGCTTCTGTTTTTGCACTATTTAAATCTTAGTATATACACACACACACATATATATATATATATATATACTTACTGTAATTGATTTACTTTTTTTTCTTTCTATAGTATCTTGTATTGCATTGAACTGTTGCTGCTAAGTTAACAAATTTCATGTTGCCGGTGATAATAAACCTGATTCTGATTCTAATTGCAATTAAAAACAAGGGGAGACTGGAAGATAACTTGTGTATGTTTGTTTTTACTTTAAGTGAGGTGCGCACTTATCACATGGTAGCATCAGGACATATGCAATTCACGTATTTTTACATATAACTCCATGAATTATTTAAGCAAACAAGAATACTTAATCGAACTATCAAAATACTACTGCCATATTAAACACACAACATTTGCCACCTCTTCTTACCCTTGCCCAATGTTCCCATCCCCCTCTCCCATTGTTTCGCTGTTTTGCCCTATTAACTCTCTACTTCCTTCTTGCCCTCTCCTTTTGCGCTCTCCCTGTTCAGCTCACTAACCGGATTCAGTGGAATTAAGATTGCAGCTGTGTAAACGTGGTCTGAAGTTGTTTCCTCCCCAAGTCTCAGGTACCCAAAGCTTAATTAATGTCTAATGATAGTATCTTACCCTTAATGTTATATGGGGTGTGAGACTCATTATTAGGCCTGATACAATCAGCATTTCATCTCCCGCTCTAATAATTCACCTCCTTCATCTTCTTCCTAATCAGGATCTCTCCTTCTCTCTCTGCCTTATCACAGATTGTTCCTCAGATTAAACCCTTTGATTAGCAGAGCACATCCTTCACCCTGCAGCCTTAGGCAGCCACTTCCTCTCAGAAAAGCTGGCCGATCCTTTGCATTGGACTCCACAGAGCTACCACTAGGATTTCGGGAACATTTTATGGTGAAATTTTCTACATTCCTTTCTAAGTTTTCACAACCAAAGGGGATCCTTGTGATATCGGTGAAATGGAGAAATGAATTGCTGCAACGTTTCCATCTGTCAAGAAGTTAACTCAGTCCCAGTCACTGTATGGCAGTTCTGAAATGTGCACAATTTCAACTGCAATACTGTACTGCATATGTGCAACTCTGCTCCATGCCCATGTATCTGATATCATTT